>NC_140958.1:54877305-55477305 GCF_014529385.1 Adiantum capillus-veneris
GAAGCAGGCAACACTTAGGCATCTCCTTCAATTTCATCTTGGCCACGCGGCCAATCCTCTAATTTCTGGAAACGGTCAAGCATCTCCTTTGATTTCATGTCCACCATGCCGGCCAGCTCCTTTTCTCGGTTGCCGCTACGTCTTGCCCTTGCGTTTCTTCTCATCTTAATTTTTTACTTTCTAGTACGGCCGACGATCGGAGGCTGCCTCTCTCTCTCTCTCTCTCTCTCTCTCTCTCTCTCTCTCTCCTCTCTCTCTCTCTCTCCTCTCTCTCTCTCTCTCTCTCTCTCTCTCTCTCTCTCTCTCTCTCTCTCTCTCAGAAATTCCATATCCATCTACTTCAGTCTTGAAGGATCAACCATCAAATCTACATTTTGAGTCTGCTGGACAGTCGTCGCTGATCACCTCAACGTAGAAGGCAGTGCTGGCTATCCAATGTTGAGCACTGCTAAAAGACCTCTCTCCCTCTCTCTCTCTCTAGCATGAGAGATGGAAGGCGACGTTCTCTCTCTCTCTCTCTCTCTCTCTCTCTCTCTCTCTCTCTCTCTCTCTCTCTCTCCTCTCTCTCTCTCTCTCTCTCTCCTCTCTCTCTCTCTCTCTCTCTCGGAAAGTGTGCCTCGATTGTTCAAGAAAAGTGTGCCTCAGCTTCAAAGGCCTTGAGCCGGTTGAAAAACCAAATCAGCTGATTGAAGGGGGGAGAAGGAGAAAACCTACTTAGAAAATTTTTAAAAATAGAGTAAAATTGCAATAATCATGGTTATTTTACCTTAAAGGGAATTTTGTATGTTTGTGAAATTGATTTTTCCCGTACAGTCTGCTCCCCGTTGGTAGTACTCTCTCTCTCTCTCTCTCTCTCTCTCTCTCATCTCTCTCTCATCTCTCTCTCTCTCTCTCTCTCTCTCTCTCTCTCTCTCTCTCTCCTCTCTCTCTCTCCTCTCTCTCTCTCTCTCTTTGGCTCCAGTTGAACTTGGAGGATTTTGAGACTGCGCTCGCCGCTCAGGCTACGCTCTCGGTTGGCTCAACTAATGCACTAATGTAGAGACCATAATCTCTCTCTCTCTCTCTCTCTCTCTCTCTCTCTCTCTCTCTCTCTCTCTCTCATGAATGCGTAGGAGTGCATGGACACGCCATATACTGATACTGGTATGATGATGCACGGATGTAGGTACACTTGCATGGAACCAAGCCAGCTTCGGGGCTCCCTGTTCATGGTCACGGTTCACTGGTTTGAACTTTGTTCTCACTGAGCGGCGGCAATGAGTAGCGGCAAATACTCCTTGCATTCGAAGTGCGCATGCCGGCCCAGGCAGTGACCACTCTCTCTCTCTCTCTCTCTCTCTCTCTCTCTCTCTCTCTCTCTCTCTCTCTCTCTCTCTCGGCTCAGACAGTCTCTCTTTCTCCCTCTATCTTGCTGTCCATTTGCGTCACCGCTGGGCTTCAAGGAACATTGCCAGAACTGAGTTGTTGTTGCCATGTGTAGGGGGAGGGGGGAGCCGGAATCTATACTAATAGATAATGGGGAAGGGATTTTGGCCCCTCCCCATCGACACATGTCGACAAATGCTTCATCCAGCGGGTTGTGCCCTGCACAGCGTGCTGTGTGTGTGTGTGTGTGTGTGTGTGTGTGTGTGTGTGTGAGAGAGAGAGAGAGAGAGAGAGAGAGAGAGAGAGAGAGAGAGAGAGAGAGAGAGAGAGAAGATAGAGCCAATGCTACTCCCCTCAGGAGCCAGTGCGCACTGCGAGGTGACTGTGTGACGGCTGAGTCTTCAGGTCGTGAGTGATCTGGCACGCGCGATGCACCACTCTGACCAGAGGTGGTGTGTGTGTGTGTGTACGGGAGAGCCCTGCACTCGGTGACACAGGCAACACAAGGCCCACAACGTTCGGGAATAATCACTTGCACGTAATACTCCAGGGGTGAGGGCATGATGCTCCATGAGGGCGCGCGTACTGCAACCATGTCTCCCAGCTAATATAATGCCGTTTTCAATTTCCAGGCAACAAAGGGGCAGCGTTCGGGAAAAATGTGTCTCAGCTTAATATTACGCCGTTTTCAATTTCCAAAATGGAGGTTGAGGGCAAGGGGAAAAGGAGAAATTCCACCCCAAAATGGAGAAAAATAGTGTAAAACCCTAGCCTAATTTTCTAAAATTTCCTCTTGGCAAATCACAATTTTATTCAGTGTTTAGTACAGGTAGTTTGACGAGTGAACAAGAATTTGATTTTTATTGTTGTTGGAGACTTTGTAGAAGGGTGTAGCAAGCTACTTATCTACATACATCCATAATTACATAAATAAACACAAAGATACATATGTACTTAGTTCTCTTACAAGTTGATTGTCAGTAAGCTTAGATGCTATATATTCCAAATTGGATAGCTATATATTAGATGCTATATATTAAGGAATTATTTATATACATATATACACGCACATACGCACACACGCACACATTTGTGTTTGTATACATACATATGTACATAAAGGTTCCTTGGATGAGGATCCTTCAACAAATGATCCATAGGTGCTTTACTCTAGCGCATCCTATCACACTACTAAGAAGAAGAGCCCTTACAATTCCTTGTAGCCTCTATAGGAATCCATGTGTGCAAAATGCCCTTCTAATGGTACATGTAATATTTTTTTCATTGATGAAAATATCACGCCAAGAGCACATCAGTGGTTTTTTTTTTGGGCAAAACTCACAATTCGTGAGTGGATTGTATTAATCATATCATAAACCCATAGAGCCAACCTCAAGCTCGAATCGAGCCTTGACGTGCATAAGTTTACAAGCTGGATGCTTACCGTCTTGCAATGAGGCCTATCACCACAGAATGTGAAAAAAATTTACTTACCGTCTGTTGATAACACGGCATGGGTAGTCCTAGACCAATCATCCGAGTATTCCTTGCGTCCAAGTGTCCATATTAGCACTCTGCTTTCTTGTATAATCTCTGCGAAGCTTGCCACCAACACAAGTGGTTTTTTCTATTTGATGAAAATGATGAAGTATAAAAAAAACTTTCAATGTGTCTATATGTTCCTCATATAAGAGAAATCTGCTCTTAGCCATTTAGGTTGTAGTGAGTATTTTCTATATTTATATTATTCCTTGATCATCTCATCTTAAAAATAAAGTGCATCCCTTTCATTCCTTTGTGTGAATTGAGTCTTAGAGTGAGAGAGCTTGTGCATGTGTGCGTGTGTGTATTGAGAGAGAGAGAGAGAGAGAGAGAGAGAGAGATTCTTTGAGTTAGAATATTGACCACTATAATCTTGTCAAGCCCCTAGGTGAGCATATTCTTGATGTAGGTCAATGAGACCTGCAACATTAGAACACAAATGGATGTGGATACCCATCTGCAAATTGAGCATATTCTTGTTTAGCACTATTGGAAGTTATGCCATTGGGCATTGCATCACATATTCTTTGAATCTATTGGCAACATCTTCGATCGTTTCTTTGTCTCCATGTTTAAAATGATGGATCATGGCCACTGTGTTGTGCTCAATGCCTCTCTTAGAGAATTCTTCAATGAATTCCTTCGTGAGGTCCTCTATGTTTTGGTACATGCCATGATCTAGCGTTCTAAACCAAGTCAAGTCCTTGCCTTCCATGGTAAATCCGAATCCGTCATTTTGTGTTTGGAAATCCGTAACCTCTTTTGCTCTAGTCACTTGTGTGTAGAGAAGAACATAGTCATAGGGATCTCCACTCTCGTTGCAATTTTTCTTGATCCCTTTTTGCACTTGGGAGGGTCTTTATCATCTTTTTTTCGTTGGCATATGATATTGCACATAAGGTGGTCGATACCACATATTGCTAATTCGGTCACGTTTTGCGCATAAGGTGTTTGTGATTGGTGTGGCCCTTGCATGGCTGGATAATTCAAGGCTGCTGGAAAATGCTTCCTCTTGGTGCTATATTTGGAAGAATTTGTGAGACCCTTGCACTTTGAGCTCCACTTGCTTATGGGCGTGGGTATAGCATTCAATTGTCTAGTTCCAAAGAGGGCCATTTGATTCCAAAGTGGGCCTTACCACCAAACGTGCATGTGATTTAGACAACAGTCCAAACCAAAAGAGGAGGGAGAAAAATAGTCCCTATATTGAGGACATTGAGATTCAGACAATCGTTCATACTCTCAACAAGTTGCATACATCCTAGAAAAGGAGCCCTGCATTGGGGACATTGAGATTTAGACACTCATCCATACCTCAACCAAATGCATGCATAGGAGGTCTTCAATTTTGGATGGCCGTCCGATTCCAAAGAAGGCCTTACCACCAAATGGGCATGTGATTTAGACAATAGTCCAAACCCGAATGGGATGGACAGATCCTATAAAAAGATCCCCTCCAAGAGCAATTTACCAAGCGCATTTCATATCTTAGGAGGGCCTTATGACCAAAAGTGGCAAGAGATTCAGACAGTAGTCCAAACCCAAATGGGATGGACAGATCCTATAAAAAGATCTCCTCCAAGAGCAATTTACCAAGCGCATTTCATATCTTAGGAGGGCCTTATGACCAAAAGTGGCAAGAGATTCAAGAGGATGCATACACACTAGAAAAGGAGCCCTACACTGGGGACATTGAGATTTAGGCACTCATCCATATCTCAACCAAATGCATGCATAGGAGGTCTTCAATTTTGGATGGCCATCCGATTCCAAAGAAGGCCTTACCACCAAATGGGCATGTAATTTAGACAATAGTCCAAACCCGAATGGGATGGACAGATCCTATAAAAAGATCTCCTCCAAGAGCAATTTACCAAGTGCATTTCATATCTTAGGAGGGCCTTATGACCAAAAATGGCAAGGGATTCAAGAGGATGCATACACACTAGAAAAAGATCCCTTATATTAGAAATGAGATTTAGACAACCATCCATATCTAAAGAGGATGAGTAATATTTTAGAAAATGAGCCCTTGGGTTGGGAAATAGTACAGGAGGCCTTGAATTTTGGACGGACGTCTCATTCTCTAGAGGGCCTTAGCACCAAAGGGGCATGTGATTTAGACAGCAGTCCAAAGCTGAAAGCATGGACAGATCCTAGAAAAAGAACTCTTGTAAGAGAAATTTACCAAGAGCAATATAGTTGAGATACAAGATAAGAGAATTCTATTGTAAGTGTATGAGAAAAGGATGATCATCTGAATCTCATGAATCTCATGAATATATAGGAGGCTTTGTAAGAACATCCATTGACTTTGAATTTTAGATACAAAGTTATGAGAAACGGACAACCAATAATCCAAGGTGATCAACGTCCATACACATAAAATGATACATTTGAAGGAAGAATCAAGTAGAAGATAGATAAACTAAGAGAAGCAAAGTTTATCTATGAGATAGAACACAATGAACGGGTGTCACCTATTCTGGTCGTCCCCAAAAAGAATGGAAAACTACATGTGCATCAATCTCAAAAAGGTAAACACTGCTACAATCACAGACAACTATTAACAAGGTATGAATAGACTTAAACTATATATGTAAAAGCCAACATTTTGCACAACACTTTAGTATGTTAAAGCTAACATTTTCCACATTATGAACAGCCTATTGTGCATAGTGGAGTATCTGCATGAAGAGAACTTCTTGCAAAATGATTTGTACAGAAGAAACATCATGCTGCACTTTGTAGATAATAATGAAGTACATGAGGGATTGATCCAATCGTGGAAAAAATCCACTTCATATCCCACCACTATAAACTTTCCACAACTCCATAATTTGCAAGTGCAATTGAGAATGGATGAATACATAGATATACTTAATGTGCAAGCATCTCTGGGTTTTCCCTTAACACGGGTTGTAAAAAATACAGAACTTTCTAGGAATGCAAGCCAAGAGAAAGGCGATATATAGGTATAGGTGGGGGAAGTAATACTTTATAAAGAGTGCATATATTGCATTCTTGGGACTGTGAGAACATGCATTTGGATCTCTGCTTGATTCTATCTATTTTCCCTTGGATTTTATCATTGGTCCTTATTGTTTATAAATTTCATCCTCCCTTTGTAGCTATAGGAATTTGTGATTTTGTAATTGTCCATCATAGGGTAAAGAGATACTATCTCCCAAGCCTCTTCCTCTATAGCTAGATGGCTTTGACTCATTTTCACTTTTTGGGATCCTTCATGTGAGAGTCTCCTTTGGACCTTCTTCAGAGCTCATTGTAACTTTTTTCAGCAATTTACTTTTTTTATTTTTCTTTAAAAAAGCAGGAGAGCACAAGTGTGAGACCTTGCATGCTCACCACTTCTCACCTACCTCCTGATGATGCTGTTGCTTTGTCTTCCCCTGCTCTATTATCCTCCCTGACCCCGTCCTTTGCTATCTTTAGCTTTGGTCTTTAAGTTGTTGCTTCCCCCATAGGGGGAAAGGGCATGGACCTACAGGATGCCCTTGCAAATGGGTTTCTACCTATTATGGGAGATTCACAACTTGAGAACCTTGGATCATTGGTGGTCTCAAAGGTTGAGGTTTGATCATGTCTAATAGGGACCATCCTAGACTATCTAACGACAAACACATTTTCCATTCTATAGGTGATTAGGGAACAAAGAATCTATCAACCATGACAATCTTTCATAAAATGATGTATCATTTAACTCACTACCAAGGCTTTTCTTCTTGAGTTTCTACTAACATGATTGGTGTACCTAGCATGTAGGTTAAACACACAAAGGTCACCTTAAAACCATCAATAGATGACTTGGAAGTCAGGGCCCCACTCATTCCCAAGCTTTCACAAGGCTTCTCCTCATACCTGGGGTCTTACAACTTGAGCACTTTGGATCATTAGTGGTCTCACAAGAAGGATGGAGTGTTGAGCATATCTTAACCCCCCCCCCCCCCCCCCCCCCCCCCCAAAATGTCCACTCGTATAGGTGAACTAACTCCTCGACATGTGCAAACTCACAATCTCAAAATTGTCTAATACAACTTTTGTGTCCACTATGAGGTAAGGAAGTTCTTACTAGTTGTATTGAAAATGTTTAGTCCCTTTACAAAAACAAGGTTGAAAAATAAGCAAGTTCATCAGCCAATCAATTGGTGATGTTTCAATTCTTATTATTTGAGATTCTTGTTAAAGAAATGCTTTCAAAATTGAAACGACATACTTGTCATTCGTAGTTATTTGAGTTCTTGTTCAAGATGATCTATCTTCAACTCTCTCTCTCTCTCTCTCTCTCTGCGCATACCATTCAGTTCAATTTAGTGTTTGAAGTGCAACTGTGAGCTAAATCCTTAAACACTTCCGCTGCACAGATGTCAAACTTGTTGGCCATCTTTGGGGAAATAAAATTTGTCTTTGCACTAAGAAGATGAGTGTTGTTTGATCCCTGACTTTTCCCTAAGTTCCACATAACTCACTAGCATCAGAGTTTGGTTGCTTGTTAGGAAAACCAGCCATGCCAAAATTGCCATGTGGCACTCCAAACTGGACCTGATTGCACTGAAATCCTTATTGCTTGCCAATGTTACCATACATGGGGTTTGGAATCATGCATTGAATACCCCCAAAGACTGCTCCTGGCATATATTGTTGGTTTCTAGGCGCATAAAAAACCATTTCTTTGAAACACAGATCCACCCCCAAAATACCCAAGATGTATCGTGTGTGGTGGTAAAACCTGTTGCATAACCTGGAAGCTAGTTCCCTGTCCATGTAATGCAACATTCAGATTCTGAAAGGTGGCTGGAAGAACTGGTAAAGCCTGTAAAATTGGCATCCTAACCACATGTTCGTGGACAGAGGGATATTTTCTTGGAGCCCAAATTGACTCCACAACATGTGAATGCTCCCTGCTCTGCTGGGACACATTGGGTACCTGGGCTTGAGCCTCAACGGGCTCTACTGGATGAGTAAGTTGCCTTGCCTATTGTGACATTGGTGGAGCATGCAGAAAATCCATAAACCTAGGATTCTGCTCCAATCTAGAAAACACATTCACAACAACAACCAATTGTGTCATGAACACATCCTCATCTAGTTGCCTAATCATAAACCAAAGGGCGGTGGTAATGCTTGTGCTAGTCTCCACCCATCCATGCTATCTTATAGCCTCCCTCTAGCGTACACACTGTATGACCGTGCCGATGGCCCCCCCCCCCCCCCCCCCCCCCCCCCCCCCCCCCCCCCCCCCCCCCCCCCCCCCCCCCCCTCCCTTGGAGAATTGTTTTCGTCCTAAAAAAAGAACGTAGGAAAATGTTTCTTAAGTGTGGAGACATTCTCCCATGTAGAACCTTTTGCAAGTCTATCTAGCCATTTTACCAACACATGTCGTCTAACATGATGTCTGGTGCGAAGCTCATGAGAATCCAAAATCTTTTCGGAATCATGAGGGATGCTTGGCGGTTCGATAAGGTCAATTAACACACCTATGTCAATGACATTATCATTCTGTCCTAGATGTTTTCATAAACGGCTAACATGAAAAACAAGATGAACTCGTGAGTGCGCTAGAAGAGCTAACTTATAGGCCACTTAACCTATACGTTTAAGAATGGTAAATGGTCCACAATAGCGTGGTGAATGTTTAGCAAATTTTCTCGTCTTCAGACTTTCTGAATGCTCCAGAACCTTGAGGAAAACCTTGTCTCCTTCTTCGAAAGTAGCAAGACAATGATGCTCATCTGTGTATTTTTGATATCGATCTTAATCTTGCTTAACATTCTGTCTAGCAACTCGAAGCATGTCAAAATGGTCTTGGAGAAAAACATTTGCTTGTTGTATCTTCTCCTTAGCCAACCCCACCGTAATGGATGATCTAGGTTGGAATCCATATAAAAGCATAAATGGACTAAACCTTCTAGTCACATGCTTTGAACTATTATAAGAAAATTCCAATATAGGTAAGCATTTTTCCCAATTGGTTTGCTTCTTGCTAACATACGCTCGTAGCATATCCTCTGGAACTTGATTAACTCTTTCAATTTGACCATTTGTTTTTGGATGATCAGCCGTACTTAGATTAAGTTTAGTTTCCAACTTTTGAAACACAACTCTCTAGAAGTGATTATTGAAATTTTGTTCTCTATCACTAATGATACTAGCTAGAAGACCGTAGAGTCTATATATATGCTCTACAAATAGCTGTGCTAATTCCAATGTCTTAACCGTAGTCTTAGTGGGAATGAATCCACCCATCTTTGTGAGACGGTCTACAATTATCCATATGGCATCATGGCCACGATTTGTAGTAGGTAGTCCTACTACAAAATCCATAGAGATACTCTCCCACTTACCTTGTGGAATCTCTAAAGGATGTAAAAGGCCACCTACCTTAAGGTGCTCTGCCTTATTAACTTGGACTGCTTGTAGTTTAGTATGTACTCTTGAACATCATGATGTAAGCTTGGCCAATAAAATTGTCGTCGAACTAAGGCATACGTCTTACGAATACCTGGATGACCAGCACTTGGACTATCGTGACACTCACATAAGACAGTGTTTGAGTCCTTTGGCACACATACTCTACCCTTGTGGAGTAAGTAGCCATCATCAATGGAAAAATTCTTTCATCGCTTAAGCTCTTCTTGAGTAGGGGTGGAGCTCTATGTGTTGGAGTTTTTATCTGTGTGTGCAGATACATGTGAGTGTGAGGGATCCCTTTTTAAAAATGCACTCCACACTTTAGCGTATGATTGATCTTGTGCACACTTGCCACGTAATGACTCCAAAAATGCACTCTTTAATTCCGTAAAAGCAAGTGAATAAATCTGAGGCTATAGCATCAGTCTCTACCACAAACGGCTTAAGTGGGTCAACGATTGCTAGGATGGCAGAAGTGGCTATAGCTACCTTGAGTTGTTCAAAATTGCTTTTTTGGGCTTCTTCCCCAGAAAAGGTCTTACCTTTTGCTTTAAGTTGATCCGTCATAGGAATAATGATTTTGACATAATCACGGATATACTATTGATAAAATCTAACCATGCCTAAGAATATATGAAGCTCCTCAACCATGTTGGGATGTATCCATCGAAGAATGGCAGCGACCTTGTCAGTGTCCATCTTGATGCAAGAATAAGAGATCACATGATCGAGGTAATGTATCTCTGTTTTAAATAAATCGCACTTGCTTTGCTTAGCATACAGAGTGTGAGCTCGTAGCTGTTTGAACACTAATTATAAGTGTTCTATGTGTTCATCTTTAGTCTTATAGTAAATGAGAATGTCATCAAGGAAAACCACAACAAATTTTCCAAGATACGAACGTAAGACACTATCCATGAGTGTCAAAAATGTGGCTGAAGTATTGGTTAAACCAAAAGGAATAACCAAAAATTCAAAATGCCCAAACCGTGTTCTAAAGGCAGTTTTGGACATATCTTGCAAAAGGATACGCACCTAGTGGTATCCTGAACGAAGATCTATCTTTGTATAGTATCTTGCCCTCTGGAGTTGATCAAACAACTCATCCACTTGAGGCAGAGGATACTTGTTCTTAATGGTTATGGCGTTTAATCCACGATAATCTACACACACATGACACTCAATTTCTCAATCAAGGGATTAATGAAGGTGTTTTGTCCCTTGAAAGCCCCATCAATAGTCACAGTATTTCCCATCTCAAAAGCTTGTATGCATAACTTGGTAGACAACTCCGTTGATATAAAGTTGTGAGTTGAGCCAAGGTTGAAAAGGATAAAGGCATCATAATTTCTCACCTTTCCCCAAGCATAGGAAAGGGGAGATCATTTTCAATGAGCGTTCCCTTTTGGAGTTTCAATTATAGAAAATCTAGGTGGCTCATTGCCTGCATTTCTTTGGGGGCAAGTGTGATAGCCATGTCCTTGCTCCCCGCACTTGAGAACTTGTTGTCTTTGCAAAAACTCTCTAGCTCTTTAGGGGAGAGTCTACTCTTACCTTTGAAGACTCCTTTCTCCTTAGATTTTTTGTTGTTGTTTCTAGAATTGCCCTTAGAAGAATTTTGAGCATTGTTCTTCCCTTTACTCTCATTTCGGTCTTTAGTTTCCATGGGCTTAGAATTCCTCTTAGCCCCTTGTTGGAGATTGATTTGTGAAGTGACCATAGTATGATGTATGACCGCAGAGATGGTCCTAGGCCTTTGAGAATTAACATATTCGAACATGGCTTCAGATAGCCCAGTACAAAACTGTTGTTTTTGTTCTCCAAAGTCTATCTTTTTGTAGACAATGGATTTGAGATGCAAATCCCAAAACTTGTCCACATACTTGCGGATAGACTCGTAGGGAGATATCTTTCGACTTCACCATTTGGTAAGAACTTTGTCTTCAGCATCACTTGCAAGGAATTGCTTCATTATGAAAGCACTTGGTCACTTGCATCCACTTGGTGGCCACTTCGGCCCCAAGGCATATGCAAAGAGCTTCATCGTGCTTTGAAAGCTCCAGAAGGGTACTACCTAGACAAGGATGGTCTACATTGTCTAGCATGGCATATGTTTGGATTACTCCAGCTGTCCTCCATAGAGAAGGAAAGATAATTATGGAAGTCATCCATGGGTTTATCTACAAGCTATCCTTGCTTTAAGGTCATACAAAATAAAGGTATACTCATTGGAGGCAAGCAAAAAATAAGGAGGGTTTCCACCATTGAAGAGAAAAGGTTTGTTGCAAAGTGCGCTTGCAGCGTAAAATCTCAGGAGTGATAATCCATAAAAAAATAATGTTTAGAGGAGAGGTGTATAAGATAGGTGACAATGTAGTAGTTTCATGTGATGAAGAGGTTACTCCTTCTTCTAGCGTGGGACATTGGAAAGCCTGCATTAAGGTCTTTTTCTCTATCAAGCAAAATGAAGATCTTAAATTATTTTTGGGTGGTTGACTATTATCGACAACGAGTATCTCATAAAAGCCTGGATATTGAAAAAACTACAGGTATGAGTATCTTACAGCCCACTTTCATGCCCTATAGATGGGATTGTATATGACCAATAAGTGATCTTCTACATAAGTTTGTGCCATTGCAACATGGGTCTCATATTATTGCATATGAAGCTCAAGATTTGGCCCTTAGAACATGACTAGTCCAATCGGGATGCATTGGATGCACTCCTCCATGAATAGAGAAAGATGATGTTGTTTTGATCAAGCCAAATTGTGATCCTTTGTGCTCCTCAAAAGATCTCAAGTATGTAGTTATACGAAGTGCAGACCATGCCCACAAAAAGGTCAAGGTTGCATGGACTGGACAAATACAAGAAAGGGAGAAGAGATGGAAGGTAATCAAAGAGGATTATGAATGGAAAGATTTTTGGTTGCATGTAAATCCTTTAGAGAGATGGCACATAATTAAAAAATAAACGTATCTTTGTTAATGGAGGATACAAATTAGTTTCTACTATGTGGAAATCATGACTATATACATGGTATGATCTTCAAATTATGTAAAAATACATATAACCATAGTTTAAATAAAGTACTAATTGAATTGATGAAGTGTTACTTTTATATAGGATTGGAATGGCAGGATTTGATTTAAATACAATGGAGGCCATGAGGAGAGAAATGGAAACAAATAAGAGCTCCAGATATGATTGTCTCATTGTTTCATGAAAGTACTTCATCGTGCCCACCAATGAAGCAACAAGTACAATTTTCTATAATCACTTGTTGATATATTAATTTTGTTTGTAGTTTTTTTATAAATCTTATATTAATAGAGTAATTATATTTTACTAATTGTATATGTAGCCATGCCAACTATGTCAAAAATAGATACTATCCCTATACCCACATATAACAAAATATTCAAACCACCAGAGACCAAGCATAGGGACCAAAACAAGCTATATGGAAAAAAACTTCTACAAAAACACTTCAAAGATCAACATTTCATTATGCTTAGTAACTATCGATTCGATCAAAAATGGTTCAAAGGGTATGATGTGTCTAGACCCATGCCATAAAAAGGAAGAGAGAGAAAAAATTAAGATCATCATTAGATAAAATCATGGCAAGCTAGAGCCCATAGTATTTAAGGATGTTGCACCATACAAGTGGAAAATAAAGGACATCTATGTGCATATCCTCTCTTATTGGCAATCCAAGAGGAAACATTCAAGGTCAGAATCTCTCTCTAAGAAAAAGGTAGAACCCTTTCTACACATTCTTTTAACAATTCATCTTCTTCTTCTCTAGGAATATGACTAATAAGTAAATTTTACTTGTAGAGTTATCTCTCACATGGTGACAATGCCCAAAGTTTTGAAGAAGCACTTTGTTTCCCTCAAGTAAGAAAAATTATTTTCTCTTTTTATAGCTTACATACATCCTTTTTTTTATACAAAACTCACACTATCATGAGTGGATTATATAAACAACCCAAAATAATTACAATTACTAGTCATGCTCGTGTTGAGCATGACATGTTCTAGTAGTCATCATTACATCGGTTGAAAGGGGGGCCACCCCACGAAAAAGGTATAACACTTGGTTGGACAAGGAGCAGACACTTACCCATATGATTCAGATATCGCGGCCTTGTTCCACTCTTCAGAGTTCCTACATTTCCCATTGGCTATAATTGCTTCCTTGCTTTCCAGAATGATCTCTGTGAGCCTAGTTGTTTCAAGGATGTTCTTGAATAGTCGACAGTTCATGGCCTTCCAGACGTGTTGATTAGCAGTGGTTGGCTCTCAAACACCTTCCCACCCATGAAGAGATCTTTCTTGAAGAGCCGAATCTTCCATGTCTTTTGAATCCACTTGCATATCTTTCCTACCAGGCCACAGATTAACGGGCATTGCTTAAACAGGTGGGGGATGCTCTCACTTGCTGATCTGCATTACGGGCATCTATTTGGACCAATACCTCTAGCTAGGACCTTTACCCTAGTTGGCAAGGCCCCCTAGAGTACCTTCCATATGAAGACCTTCATTCCAAGCAGTCATTGAGGGCACCAAATGTTCTTTACAATTTCATCCATCTTATCTCCCACCATTGCTTGCTTCACTACTTGTTCAAGGGGGAGAACCAATCCAGTGAGACCATGAGGATGTTATATACATCCTTGGTGTGTGGATTTCAAAAATTTCGGTCTATGGGCCACCACCATGCTTTCCATTCAAACCCAAACGTGCAGGTCAGAAGGCAGCAATTGTTAAGCCGTTCTAAGACTCTGTTTACCAGCAATCTTTAGTCCCATTGAGATGGAATTGGAGGCAAGTTGGTTTGACACTTTCCAGTCACTGCTACTGTAGTCCCAAAACTGGCTTAGGTGTTGGAGTCCTTTGTTGTTCATCTTTCTTGCCACCTCCCTCCAAGTAGGGTTCAATAAGACGCTTCTTGCCTTAGAAAGACAAGGGGACCAGTGAGACATCGAGTTGTGAAAGTACCTATTTACCTCTCCCCATTCTAAGGCCTCTGCTACTTTGTTGCACTTTTGAGTTAGCTTTCCCGTGAAGCCCCCAAGTTTTAGCTTATTCCGTTGAGGGGCAAGTAGCTTGTCGTGTAGCTTCAACCCTTTCCATTGGCCCCCTTGTGAGCACAATTTGGCATTGTACATCATGGTCTTTGTCATAACAACCTACATACGTGCATTGAAAGTAGGAAAAGTATATAGGAAACTCTTTTTTTCCAATATAGAATGATCTAAAAGTTCCTTGTGGTTGTGTGGTGATAGCGGCCAGAGAGGTGTTCAATGGTGATGGCGGCGCTGCCATTTTTTATGTTGGTGCACAAGGAACTTTTAGATCATTCCTACATTGGGGGAAAAAAGAGTTTCCCATATACTTTTCCTACTTTCAATGCACGTATGTAGGAAAAGTCCAAACTAGGAAAAGCGAGACATTTTCCTATATATGTAAGTAGGAAAAGTTGGGATGTAGAAAATTTTTAAGTGTAGATATTTTTCTTAGATAACCAAGTAGGAAATTACTATATAGGGATTTTACAAGGAGTAGAAATTTCTATATAGGTATGTTTAATTTATCTCCTTGTTTTCTCTCAAATCTGCAGAAAACACTGGTGGTGGATGATTTGACATGGTTAAGGCTCCCTCAATGCTCTCAAGATAGTCCTTGACAAGATCTCTTTGGCTTAGTGAAACTTATCCCTTGTTGTCCCTGGTCAGGTCTCTAGAATGTTAGACCTTTGTGGCCCTTTGGTCTATAGAAACTGGTTTTGGGAACCCTAAAATTTTAGAATTGGGAAACCTAGAAAAGTTGGGTCTTATTGGTCACAAGCTTTCATCTTGTCTTTACCTGACTCAATTTGGAGTTGTATAGCAAAATTAGAGCAATTTTGGTAAATTGCATTTGAAACAACACTGAAAACAGTTTCAAGATTAGGATAGAGAAACTTTTGCGTGTAGGTTGGTCTTGAGAGTGTATTCTTGGCTCAAACTTGAGATTTAGGTTGTACTCAAGTATGTCTATAGGCTCATCAAGTCAAATCTACCCACTATAAAGAGGTACATGGATCACGATCCATGACCACCGGTCAAATTTTGACCCTCGGGCAAAGTCTGGTAGAGAGCTCGGTCATCTTTGTCGCCAAAGGAGAGCTCTAGATAACAAAGCTCAACCGAAAACAATCTCAACTATAAGAAGAAATCAAGGTAAGCTTTTACACAACCACCCCATCCTATTGTATTAAACACACACACACACACACACACACATTTGAAAAGATAGGTTACCTCTTGCATTCTTGTCATTGTGAACAATGGTTGCTTGGTTGTGATCATAGGTTTGATTAGTACATAGCTTGTGTAGAATGCTTCTTTGCTTGCGTTCGTAAATGTTTGCTTTCTTTCTTGGTGTGCGTAGGTTACATTAGAGAGAGAGAGAGAGAGAGAGAGAGAGAGAGAGAGAGAGAGAGAGAGAGAGAGAGAGAGGTTGCGGTGGGGGGGGGGGGGAGAAGAGAGATTAGAGAAGAGATTTAGTGGTTGTTGGTTAATTGTTAATGATAGTTAAATTAATGGTTTATAGTTAATTTATAATGGTTAGATTAATGGGTAATGGTTGATGTAGAATGGCTAATGGTTAATTACTGATGGTTGATGGTTGTTGCATCAAGCAAGTGTAAAACATTAAGAAAATAAATATGAGAAAGTGATAAATTAGATAGTAGATAGAGAGGGGGGGGAGAGAAAATAGGGGAAACAGGATATTAGGGGGAAAATTAAGAAGAGAAAAGGGGTCAAAATAGTGTAGGTTAAATCAGAGAGAGAGAGAGAGAGAGAGAGAGAGAGAGAGAGAGAGAGAGAGTAGGTAGAGGAAAAGAGTAGAGGGATCACATTAGGTAGAGATAGTTTAGATAGTTAAATTAGGTAGAGAGAGAGAGAAGATAGAGTAGGTAGAGAGAGAAGAGAGAGTAGATATATTAGAGAGAGAGAGAGAGAGAGAGAGAGAGAGAGAGAGAGAGAGAGAGAGAGAGAGAGAGAGAGAGAGAGAGAAATTAGATTAGGTGGAGAGAGAAGATAGAGTAGAGGGATTAGATTAGGTAGAGATAGAGTAGAGAGAGATAAGATTAGGTAAAGATAGTTAGGTTAGAGAGAGAGAGAGGTTAGATTAGGTAGACATAGTTTAGATAGGTAGATAGAGTAGAGAGAGATAGGTTAGTTTAGGTAGAAAGTGAAAATTAGATAGAGAGAGATTAGATTAGGTAAATATAGTTACATTAAGTAGAGAGAGAGAGAGAGAGAGAGAGAGAGAGAGAGAGAGAGAGTTCTATTATCGTCACTCGGAGGTCAAATATGACGTATGGGACCAAATGAACATGTCACGTGGTGTGAGTGGAGGTCATAAGTGACTCTCGATGCTTGAAAATGGCTGAAATGAGCGTCGCAATAGAGAGTCCACATCGTGGTTGGGAGAGGAAGGTATGTAGGGAGAGCTCATGGCTAAATATATGGGGAAAAGAGGACCTAATGTGGTCAAAAATTGAGTACTCAAGTAGTGTGTTTTAACCACTCTCTCGCACTTGACGAGGGCATAAGGTTCAAAGTCGATGAGACTCCTCGCTAGTCCCCCAACGTCCTGTGTCGCAGCGTAGAGAATGGGAGCTAAGACGAATGGAGGCAATGGTGCATATTGCACTAAACGGGATGGGCTCAAGGATGTAGGGATGGGTTCGGTTACCTCATTTGGAGAAGAAGAGATATTTGTAGTTTGGGGCAACGTGTGTGGTGTAATGGCTGAAGTGAGAACCTCCGGATTTCTCCCAAGCCGTGATACATTGGCGTTGTAAGAAGGCCTCATTAACTTGGGAGTCGATCGACGCATCCTTGACCAAGTGACATGCATCCCATCTTCCAAACCATTTCTTGATGTCAAGCATCCACCCCGAACTTAGTATTTTGCTCTTGCATGTCTTTTGGACTTTTTGACTTGCTTCATATGCGATTCTACGAAGTCGATGCAAAGAGCTATGTTGTGTCTTAATCATGTACTCCACAACCCTTTGCATGCCCAAGACCTCAATGGGAAGCAATCCAGACTCAAGAAGTAAGAGTATGTAGGGTGTTTGTGTCTTGACTTAGAGAGAGAGAGAGAGAGAGAGAGAGAGAGAGAGAGAGAGAGAGAGAGAGTTACCTTAGATCGGGGGTAAAAATAGAGTAGATAGAGAGAGATTAGATTAGGTAGAGATAGTTATAAAGTTAGATTAAGTAGAGAGAGAGAGAGAGAGAGAGAGAGAGAGAGAGAGAGAAGATAGAGTAGACAGGAGAGATAGATTAGGTATAGATAGCTAGACTAGGTTTAGGGATAGTTAGATTAGGTAGATAGAGAGACATTACATTAGGTAGAGATAGTTTAAGAAGAGATAGTTCGACTAGGTAGATAGAGAGAGATAGACTAGGTTTAAGGATAATTAGATACGGTAGATAGAGATAGATAGATTAGGTAGAGATAGTTAGAGTAGGTTTAGGGATAGTTAGATTAGGTAGATAGAGAGAGATTACATTAGGTAGAGAGATAAAGAGAGAGAGAGAGAGAGAGAGAGAGAGAGAGAGAGAGAGAGAGAGAAGCTAGATTAGGTAGAGAGAGAAGATAGAGTAGATAGGAGAGAGAGAGAGGGATAGAGTAGAGCTAGAGAGGTGGTGTAGATAGTTAGATAGAGTAGATAGAAAGATTAGATTAGATAGAGATATTTAGATTAATTAGATTAGGTAGATAGAGAGATATTACATTAGGTAGAGAGAGCGATATATATATATATATATATATATATATATATATATATATATATATATAGAGAGAGAGAGAGAGAGAGAGAGAGAGAGAGACAGAAGATAGAGTAGATAGAGGGATAGAGTAGAGAGAGTCGGTGTAGATAGTTAGATAGAGCAGATAGAGAGATTAGATTAGGTGGCTCAAAGCATGTTTAGGTGGTACCACTTTTTGCACCTTTTGGTGTTACCACTTGCAAAAAGTGGTGACCGGTAAAATTTTCACAAATTTACTTAAAAATTAGCGCTCCTTATACTTTTAGATTCTCCTTAAGAAGAGCTACCTATTGATATATAATATGATAGGTGATAATTTGTATGAAGTGTGAGAATGGGGGTCCCAAAGTACTAATTGAAGTAGTGTCCAAGACACCCAAAAGTGGTACCACCTATATATGCTTTGACCCAGGTAGAGATAGTTAGATTAATTAGAGAGGGTGTAGTTAGTTAAATAGTTAGATACTTTGAGAGAGTGAAGTGAGATAGAGAGACAGTGAAGCGAGGTGTAGAGAGTAGACATAGAGAGGTTGTAGAGAGTAGAGAGATTAGAGAGAGCAAAGAGAGAAAGGAGAGGACAAAAGAGGGGCTAAATAGAGAAAAATATATGTAGTACAGAGACGGGAAGAGTTTTGGGTACACGTATGTGTAGGTATATGATTAGGTGTACATGTCTATGTGTCAGTGTATATATGCCATAGTATATAACGATGTATGTCTGTGCATGTATATATGCATGTATGTAGACACTAAGTAAGGGAGCATAGCACCTGATGGTTGAACACTTCCTCTTGGGTATAATCCCTTTTTAATAGTGGAGTTGTGGTTAGAGATCCACTCATGTATGGATTCCTGCAATGTACCTTTGATTTTACCACAATTGAGATTGTGATGATATCTAAAGAGGTGATATTAGACTATTGATGCTACTAGCCTCTACTTAGGTCTAATCGTATAGTTCATGTCTATGTACTTAATGTGTACATATGTATATTTTTATAGACTTAAATATGTGAGTGTATATATATATCTATGCATGTGCATATGTATATATGCATATATGTAGGCACTAAGTAAGGGAGCATAGCATGGTGAACCCGATGGTTGAACGCTTCCTCTTGGGTATAGTCCGTTTTTAGTCATGGAATTGTGGTTATAGATCCACTCATGTATGGAATATCACAACGTACCCTTGGTTTTAACCATGATGATATCTAAAGAGGTATCATTATACTATTGGCACTACTAGCACCTACTTAGGTCTAATAGTTTAGTTTCAATCGGGTTAAAACCAATGTGCCCTTGGTTTTACCATGATTGAAATTGTGATGATATCTAAAGAAATGAAATTAGATTATTGACACTACTAGCCTCTACTTAAGTATAATAATATAGTTCAGATATATGTATTTAATTATAAGTGTATATATGTATATTTGGATATACGTACATATGTGAGTGTATATACATGTATGCATGTATATACATATCTATCTATCTCTCTCTATGCCCTCTCTATCTAGCTCTATTTAATTACCTTCGCTCTTTAAGCCCTATCCACTTACCTCTATTTACCTCTCTATCTACGCTCTCTCTCTCTACCTTAGGTGTAGAGATAGAGGTTTGTAGATTAAGTAGAGATAAACTGTATAGAAAGAGGTAAAGAAATGGATAAAAATCTATCTACACCCTCAAATTAGGTGTAGGCTAGGTGTAGAGGATAGAGATCAACCTCTCTATCTACTTTCCTCGGCTTAGGTGTAGAGGTGTGTAGAGAGAGAGGTAGATAAATGGATTAGGTAGAGATTATTCATAGGGAGATTAGGGTGGAGATTATGTTAGAAAAATAGATAGAGAGATGTAGAGAGGGTAGAAATTAAGTATAGGAAGATACTTACAAATTAATCTCTTGTAGTGACGGACGAGAGACCGCCTATTCCTTTGGTTGGTTCACATCATAGTTCGACCCCCCACCAAGGTGGTCATCACCTCCAGTGGATCTGGCTCTTGAATTGGTAAGTTAGAGCAATAAATTCTTAGTTGCCTTTTTCTTTTCCATCTCTTTCATTCTTTTGCTCCTTTTGGCCTCTTGTGCTTTAGAAACGGAGTCGCCTGGTATTACTTTGATTACTCTTTGTTTGACTCGAGGTCCAAATCTTCGCGGCATGGTTTCTGTGGTGGCCTGAGCACTAGGTGCTTTGACAGCAGGCGAGGGTACCAGATTTTGAAGCAAACCTCGGTATTCTTCCTTGGTGTGGCTCTATGTAGAGATGAAATTGGTGGGGGATCTGGAAAAGGTGTGCAGTTGGCATGGTTTAGTGGTCCAAGATCACCAAAAATATATCGTGGTGGTTTGATCATTTGGATTCGATGGTTGGGGAGGTTGTTGGGCGTCTGGAGTGGATTGGAACTCTGGCTTAACCACTTGTGACTGGGGATGTGGATTTGAAGCCGTAGATTCTGCATGGGGTACTAGCTGTAAATTTTCTATGGTGTGAGTGGTTGTGGTAGTATTGATGTGTGTAGTGGTCTACTCATGTGAATCGACCATGTGGTGCAAGATATGAGTGCGTGCTCGTTTGTGCTCAAGAGGATCTTCTAGAATGTGCAAACAAGAAATGAACTTCAAGTTGTGAGTTTTGACTTGTATAGTACTTAAATGTTTAAAAAAAAACTTAAAAATTCAATAATACTAATAAAAATTTAAAAAAACTCCAAAATAGATGAAACTTGACCCATGGAACCATTGATTGGGCATCCACAAATCATGTGGCATTACAATGCATGTTTATAATAGAAGTGGTTAGTGGCAGAAATTTATTGGTTTTCCACCCATTGCTTGCCATTTCGTCGCCTTGTCTCCAACATCGTCGGGATCGATCTTTTGCACTAGAAGCATGATATGATTGTGATCGCCTCAAGCTAACTACTTTCTCTATTCTGCATTTCAAACTTCTTTGTACTCTAGTCTTCTTCCTTTCTCTCCCCGCTACCAATTGAACATTTTGTGTAGGGAATTGCTCTTTTTCCTCCCACCTCCATGCCTTGTATTTTTAAACTACACTGCTTTTGCTTGATAGTGTGAGCACTCCATTCCTTGGCTACTCTAGATGCCCAATGAAGTGAATGTGTCGAGAAAAAAATGAGTTATGAGAAAAAAGAATGTGCTGAAAAACCAATAAAACTTTAGTTCAAACAGTGATGTTTTTTTACTACAAAGACACATTGTTCAACCCACCATGTAATGTGTTATGTTCGTCTCCCCTCGGGCATCCACCATTTGCGTTGTGAAACTATTGATTACAAACTTTAAGGTGGATATCTCAGCACAGATTAGATTTGCCATTTTAAGCAAATAAAAAATATCATCTACAGACTACCACACACAAGCACACTTAATTTCTAGGGTTGCTTCATTACCTCTGTAGGTGGTAATGTCACACTCCTTTTTCCACAATTGAAACTCATTGGGACTTTGGGAGTCATAATAGTCTGAAAGAAAATGCCTAGCTTTACTACCACCCATACATAATTTATTAGGACAATCTTGTGTACTTCCAGATGCCTTCTTTTCCATTGATAACTCAACTGCATCCCCATGTAGAACAACACTTGATAGAATAGATTCAGGTTCTCTTATACACTCTTCTCTTATTTTTGTACGCTCCATATTCCAATCATAATCAATATGGAGCAAAAGAAACTTGTCAAGAATTCGTAGACGGGCATGAAGTGTGCACACATGCACATTACCAGAGGAATCGATAGAATAGGATCCCAATTTGGATCGTCCATGTCTCGATTAGGGGGTACACTCTAGTTACAATTGAGGATACCTTGAAACCATTCCTGTAGTGCTTTACCCACTGTTTGTGTAGTGGACACACCTTTCGCAGAGTTGACTGCAGCTTTGCCACCATTACACTTACTGCCATTTGACTTGCTCACCTTTGTACCCTTGCCCTTAGTTCCTAATGAGAATTTACAATGGCAACAATAAATGCATGAAAAGAGGATCATTGCATTTTGTTTGCACCCTAACATACACTTGAGAGTTTTCAAGTCTCCTGCCAAATGCCACTCCACTTGGAACGTACCCAGACCTGAAACCTGCAATTGTTGTCCTTCTTATTGTTTCCAAATGACATCAGCAATTGGGGTGTGATTAAAATACCATTTGAGGGACTCATGTGTTTCGTGTGGGGAGATGAAAAGTTGCCAGCCATCAAATATTCTTCTTTGATTGAACAACTAAATATGTGTTTCCCTTCTCATTGGCATTTAGCTCAACATCAACACCCACCAAGGCTCTGTTCATAAGCCTAACGCTTACCCTTTTGACATGTTGACCTTTGCCAACGTGGCACTTATCAAGCTTCATCACAAATATAACTTTGCCATCACACTCTTCCTGTGTCAACCCATAAAATCTGACCATTAACTCCTGGAGCTTCAACAAGTCAACATAGACATTATTGAACTCATTGTAACGGATCGATTTTCTCTCTTCTAATGGCAGGGCATCCTCCACATATTGAAATCCACCCAACAAGCTTGCAACATCATTATTGGCACACCTTTTCACAATGCTCACACTATAAGGTGTTGGCAGCAACCTAAACAAATCTTTTGCTCTAAGACCTAGTGTGAAAATTCTATACAAAGCTTCGTAGGCCTTGAAACTTATTCCTGTGCTTTCACACACCTCCATCATCTCCCAAGGTGACACAATGCTCTTTAGCTCACTGAAATACTTTTGGTGCAAAATATTAGCAATGCCAGCATTGGATGGATCATCCAATAGCTCCACCAACTCCTTTGGATTGATGATATACTGCAGCAAAGTACGTCCAACCGTTTGAGCATCGAAATCAATTTCCATCATCATCCAAGCCAAGTTCCTGCATATTGAAATAATTTTATAGCAGCCTGCAAAAAAATGTAAGCAATTAGAAGCTTGCATTTGTATCCCTATCGAGTTTGACATATATGTTTCTTTCAAGATCTACCGTTTGAATATAGCATAGACATCCATGTCTCTTGCGCTTGCAAATGTGGTAGCCCAATGGATTCACCATCTCATTGTTTAGCTGTTTTGTCTTCTTGTTGGCTTCCTCTCTGACTTGTTGAGTGTCTTTCACGTACTTCTCTTGCAATGATGAATAGGTAGCACATAGATATTTTCTTGCTTCCCTTTCATTACAAAATCTGAATATAATCTCTAACAGTAGCCAAACAATCCGTCTCTCCCATCTCCAATAAAATGCAGTAGCTCAGTGACATTACAAAAGGGTGGTGATGCATTGGTCATTGGATCAGCAAGGTAAATATGGCCATCAACCCATAAGTTGATTGTCTTGCACCCAAGGTTCCGTAGTTAACCCTCCAACATTGGCATTAGATGTGCCAAGTTGCACAGTAGCATACTCCTACTCTAAATTAGCGTTTAATCAATATTTTTTTGTTTTGTTAGTAATGTCTTGTAGTGGTAGGAGATTGAATGATATTTGTGTTAGATAATCAAGAAAAGTATAGAGAGAATGTGTAATGGTGACTGCTATAAGCAGGTGAATCTCGTTATGGAGGAAATAAGTGGAGAGTACCCGGAGATAGGAGAAAAGGATTATGTTGTGGAGGGAAGATAGAGAGGGAGTGCAACTCAATCTCCTTTGAATTCAAATTGTTGATCATGAGTGTAGAGAGAGAAATGTTGCTGCATACATAGATAATGGAGTTTTCCATTGCTCTCAGCTGGAGCTAGAGTGGGGAAAGCATGAGGGGGGAGAGAGAGAGAGAGAGAGAGAGAGAGAGAGAGAGAGAGAGAGAGATGGAGTGGGAGATAGAAAGACAATAAATAAAGAGGGAGTGGGAGAGAGAGTAGATCTGCAACCTTGGGGAATTTGCGCTCTGTTAGAAGTAGACAACAAATAATGTTGCTTAATGATTGGGAGGGAAAAGTGACGAGAGAGAGAGAGAGAGAGAGAGAGAGAGAGAGAGAGAGAGAAAGAGAGAGAGAGAGAGAGTTGTATCACGTTTTAGAGAGGGAATGCAATGAGAGAATGTGAAAAATTTGCTTTTCTGACAGGGGGGGCTGAAAAGTGTCGCCTTTAATGGGATCTAATTGAGAAGAAGAAGAAGAAGAGGATTTTAATATCATAGGAAACTATCCCAAGAGACCTCAAAGATCTATCCAGATGAGAGTTGAACTCAAGACCTATTATTCAAGAGGGAAATGGCATAACCAATCTACCACATTTAGGTGATAGAAAGAGAGTGATTTCTATGTTAGAGAGATAAGCGGGGTGGGAAAAGGACATTTTTAAATTCATTTATCCACCTCTCTTTTGGGTTACTAAATAGACTATTCTCAAATACAAAATATGGAAATGGCCTTTTAAAAAATCTCTACATAGGCCTTTTTGCCGTCTCTTTTAGGCTTGGTCAAACTTAGCTTAAGCTTTAAGAATTCCCTTAAACTGCCAAATAAAGAGGCCCTCCTATACCCCATTCACTTCCTAATTCTTTTCTTGTCATTGATGAGCAACATGTTCTTGTGCAACTCTTTGAACAAAGCAATCAACTGATGCATATGCTCCTCTTCATTCTTTGAGTTGACCATCATATTGTTAAAGAATGTCCCAACAAACTTTTGATGTGGACTGAAAATCCTATCCATCATCCTATTGAACGTAGCAAGAGTATTTGTAAGACCAAATGGCATCACTACGAGGTCATAGAGACCAAATGTCATTCTAAACGCAGTCTTATACACATCCTCTGGCCTAATCTGAATTGGTGCTACCGACTTTTAAGGTCTATCCTGTTGAAAATCGCCGCACCCTCTAGGCGGTCAAGAATATCATCAATATTACAAATAGGAAACCTATTCTTGGTGGTATTCTTATTCAACAAACGATAGTCAGTACACATGCACCAAGAGCCATCCTTCTTCTACACTAAGAGCACTGGACAACAAAAGAGTGAAGAACTAGGTTGAATCAGCCCTTTCTCTTAAAGCTCCTCCACCTAGCTCCTGATCTCTTTGCATTGGACCTCACTAATCCGGTACGGTGGCCTATTTGGTGGGCTACATAAGTATTCAGCATCAGTTTGACAAATGTGCCTCACCTTTAATAGGGGGGATGTCACGTGCGCACTTCACTTGTGCTACATGGACAGGCTTTTGCTACAGTCTAGCATGTGTCTTAGCTTAGGACCTAGCCTAGCAGTTGTGAGCCTCTAGCAAGACATGCATGCCCAGGTAGGTCATAGTTGCATACCCTCTCTTGCACATGACATTATTTGAGCATACAGGTGTTTTGTCGCATGAGCCACCTCTTAGAATTTTATTTGTTAATAAGCTATTTTTAGCCTATTTATTCCTTGGTCGTGGGGGTTGATTTGTGACTGCTCAACTAGCCTTCAAGTCCCACCTATTGGCATCAATAGAGACCAGATCAAGAAGTAGATCAGTAGAAGTACCTGTAGACTCCGTGTTTGCAAGCCAGAACACTCAGCATTTCAAGCCTCCTCTCATCAACGTTTTTAGCCTAGAACAGCCAGCTATTTAGCCTCTAATCGCCATCAGATTTTAGACCATCTTCATCCTCAATGATAGCATTCAGTCAATAGCCTCATCATGGTTTCAGATTCTAGCCATCGACATCACTAGCATTTTCAATATTCAGCCATAGCCTTGTCTACACAGTACCCCAACATATAGTACCCCTTGTGTCCTGGCTTGGCTCCTACCTAGATGAGCATAGGGATCCTTAGTACCCGCAATACCCATCAGTACATGCATCACCCCTCGGTACCCATCGGTACCTGCAGTACCCCTCAATACCCTAGTACCCTTTAGTATCTCAGAAGTACCCAGCATCAGTAGCATCAATACCCATTAGCATCTCACAATTTAGCATCATTGTATCAGGAATGTGCAAGAAACAAATAAAGGACTTGCTCTGGCAACAGAGCAAGGGGGCCCTTGAGGGTTGAGCATTTAGAATTGGTACATGGATTCAAAAGCTTTAGGCCCCAAAAATGTTAGCACTCTATGCTAGATCTAGCCTATGAAGAAATGGATTAAAGAATTTTATAAAGGCTTATAAGGGCTTGACATAAGAGGCTTAAAGATGAAAATTTGCCCGAATATATGAAGGTGTTTTTGTGGAAGGTGCTATGGGGGGCCCTGGCGAGACGGGCGTCAATATTCAAGCACAAGGCATTGGATCCGATAGGTGCTCAGGGTGCAAAGGGGCTAGCAAAGATCTTGCACACCTATGTTTGGTATGTCCGGCTATTGGAGGAATGGCAAGGAAGGTGTGTAAGTAGATACAAAAAACATGGAAGATAGGTTTCTTCAAGAATGATTTGTGTCTAGGGAGGAAAAAATTTCGAAGTCTTGCCAATTTCGAAGTCTTGCCCTTCTTGTTTGTACTCAAATTGTAATATTTTGCTTCTTCCTCCACAATATCTTGAAGGCCAAGAACTGTCGCACCTTTGATAGCGACCTTTCTGTGGCTAGTTTCTCATTGATTGTACAAGAAAGTGAGGAGCTCATATATGTGATAGGTAAAGGTCACAACTCGGATGACTGGCTCAAGGCAACCCGGGACATTTGGATGAGTTCTCGATAATAGCTTGCTAACTTGAATATGATTAATTCAAGAACCTCAAGGCTCGACAGGAGCTTGAAGTTGAAGGTTGTAATTTTCTCTACGACATTCTAATACAATCACTCACAATTGTGAGCTTTGCAAGCAAAAAAAAAAAAGAGAAAAGGATTGAAGAATTTTATAAAGGTTTATAAGGGCTTGACATAAGAGGCTTAAAGCTAAAAATTTAAAGGCTCGAAATCATTGAAGGTGAAAAGATAAAATGAAAAAATGAGATAGCACTCCCAAATTTGACTTCTTAATACACATACAATGCAGAGGTAAAATTTGAGCATCCATTGAAGTTCTATGAGGGCTGAGGTAGCTCAAATGTAGAGAAATCCATTGACTAATCATTAGTTCAACTATAGCTAGATAATTAAATATTAATTTACTTCTAACTTGCTAAACTAGTTAGATGAACATGATTAGCTATTTTCTTTGAATCGTTTAAGTTAATTAGGCCCTAACTCAAACTAATTAGAGAGAGAGAGAGAGAGTGATAGATGACTTGACGACTAAATTTTCATTAAAAAACCTTCAAAAAATATATTGCACGAGTGCTTATTGCAAATTAATTGGCTCTTTTGCTTGTACCATGATCTCTCCCATCAAGGTTATGCTAGCTATGTGGACAAAATCTCCTCCCTACTCCTCTACTCTACTTTGAATTATTAATCTCTACGCATTCTACTCAAGTGATTGCTTCAAGGGATTGTGGCTACTATCGTAGAGCTTCCACACCTTCTATGGCAATGGCCTTTTTCACCCGAATGTTTGTGAGATCCCCAACCCACCAAGACCAAGATTGGGATGGGGTCCTTGACAAGTCTCTATGCCTATTGAAAGTCAAAGTCTCTAAACAGGAAAAATCGAGGGAATAGACCTTTACCATCGACAATGGCTTGGGTCTATAGCCCTAGAAAAAAAACCTATTCCTCTCTCACAGCAAAAATGGGACAATATTTAAAAATCTAAGACTGTTTCAGCCCTATAACTTCAACAATTTGGACTAAGGTATTCTCAACCAACGCTTTTTTCCCCCAATAGATGTGAGGGTACAACCGCTAGTGAATTCCTCTTCCAATTGGAGAAGTTTACTAAATACTTTTAGTCTGCGGGAATGGATAGTTACCTGACTCATCAAGTCCACCCATCCATGATTGACAACCTTAGTCAATCCCCACTTACCACCCCGCACTCCCTCATGATCCTTTTGTTTCCTAATTACTACCACATGTGTTTTAACATTTAAAATAATGGATTACTTTTTAACATCTTATTACAGTTATTCATTAAGACAAGTCATTGAAATCAGCATTGAAAACAGTCTTTTAGAAAACAAACATCTTTAGACTTAAGATAAGGTATGATCACTTATAGTATATCTTGAAAAATCCTCACATGTACTCTACTTAAGATAAGGTATGATCACTTATAGTATAGCATTGAAGACAGTCTTTTAGAAAACAAACATCTTTAGACTTAAGATAAGGTATGATCACTTATAGTATATCTTGAAAAATCCTCACATGTACTCTACTTGTCTCAAGCACACCTATACATGGGTGAACAAACAACACACTTCCTTATTTTTAAACAGGGTGGAAACCGATCACCCAAAAGTTCGGGACGCCCATACACCTATACCAGTTGCCCATACAACCCAGCGGTTCCCCTAGGATAAAAACAGTGTCCTAAGTAGTATCCACAAACATACACATGTAGGAGGTATAGACTCTACGTACATGGAGAAACCGAGTCATCAGTGGCTGACCAACCATCATTACTCATCACGTGATGGGAAAATATTCCAAGGAATCACAGGTGTCTTGAGACAAGCTGTCTTAAGGATGACCAATCATTCTTTCCTAAGTCAACCAGCCTTATCCCAAACATTTTCGTCCTAATTTACAAACATGTGCTCGTGGGTTTCTTGGAAGATGTCTTCCGTTTCGGTCAATTCTACTTTTCCTAATTCCTTACTCCCTCTTTACGTATGCAATGTTAATAATTAAAGAAAAACTTGAATTAACTAAACTTAATTATAATGAAGACCCACCTAGGATTGATCTAGCATTTGTTGTGGTATCGGGGCCTGTACACTCTCATCAGTAGGACTACTATTAGGCCCGGCTTCGTCATCGTGTGATGCTCTAGTTCTTTTTGGAGATCCGTCCTCATCATCAGATGTAGGATTTTCTTGGGTCCTTTTAGGTGCCATAACCTCTTATCCTTATAAAAAAAGGACGTCTAATCATTAGGCAAATTATTTGAAAGTTACACTTAACCTTTGTATTCAATCTTAAGCCAATCAAGGTTAAATTTATAGTTTTAATTGGTAAATTCTTGACCTAGTAATTTCTTATTTGCCTATATAAGTATGATAACTTTTTCCAAAGTTTCCCTAGGTTTTTTCAGCTCTCCTAACTTTCTTATAGTTTTCTATATCTTTTTCCTAGTTTTCTCATCGAATTTTAAGCTTGGAATCTGCTGATTTTGAGCTTAATATTCATTTTCTCTTAAAGATTTCATTTCCTCAACTTTATATCATTGGTATAATTTTCTTAAAAACTTTTTATCGCAAAGACTATTTAATTTAATTAATGTTTAGCTAAAAATGTCACTTTTGGTCAATTATAATTTCCTTAACTAACTAATTAACTATGGTATAATTATCACAAGTAGATTATTTTTTTTACCATTGGAAATTATTATTAAATTTTTCAAATTAATTATTCAATTTTCCCCTTTCTTTTTCAGCTAGAATCAGTCTAATTTGACTTAGATAAATAGCTATGTAAATTTCTTAACCTTAAGATAATATTCACGACTTTTTTATCATGTAAACTAGCTCTAATAAATAGTACCTAATTATCTAACGTGATTTACTAATTCTCTTCTTTAATTTTTACGTAGAATTAGTATAATTTGACTTAGATAAATAGCTATATTAATTTTCTAACCTTAAGATAATTATTGTATCTTTTTTATCATGTAAAATAACTCTGATAAATAGCACATTTTTACTTAGATAAACAACTATATTAATTTTCTAACCTTAAGATAATTATCACGTCTTCTTTATCATGTTTACTAACTCTGATAAGTAGCACCCAATTTTCTAGCATGATTTACTAATTTCTCCCATTAAGTCTCATCTAGAATTAGTCTAATTTGACTTAGATAAATAGCTATATTAATTTTATTACCTTAAGATAATTATCATGGCTTTTTTATCATGTAAAATGACTCTCATAATAGCACCTAATTATCTAACATGATTTACTAATTTCCCCCTTTATTTTTCAACTAGAATTAGTTTAATGCGACTTAGATAAATAGCTATACTAATTTTCTTACTTTAAGATAATTATCATGGTTTTTTTATCTTGTAAATTAACTCTCATAAATAGCACCTAATTATCTTACATGATTTACTAATTTCCCCCTTTATCTATCAACTAGAATTATTCTAATTTGACTTAGATAAATAGTTATATTAATTTCTAACCTTAAGATAATTATCATGGATTCTTTATCATGTAAAATAACTGTAAAAAATAGCACCAAATTGTCTAACATAATTTACTAATTTCTTTTTTTAATTTGAAGCTTAAAACAACTAATTTTGGCTAAATTAAATACTTAAATTATTTATCTATTAATGAGTAATTTACCTCGTGTTTTTAACAATGTTTTCTAACTGAGATAATTAATTTAAGAATTTTTTTGTTAATTAAGTAGGTTTTCCATCAATTTTTTGATTAAAAATATATAATTTTTACCTAATTAATTATAGAAACTAATCAAAAAATTAAGAGATAATTTTTCTAACTTCTTGACAATTTAATCCAGCTTTGATAATTATCTTATACTAATCTAAGCTTATTTAGTATAATTATCCTTAATTTAAAATCAAAAAGATTAATTTTAGCTCTAATATGACTTAAAAATTAATTAGATTAATATCCCTAATCTTAATCTAAGTAATCAACAAAGTATTATCAATGAAAAAGGTAATTTAGATTCTAATAAAGTTTAATCTTCTTAATTAATTAAATTAATTAAGGAAATAGAGATAAATTAGCATAATTTTGTTAATTAAAAAGGGATTAAGCTAATTACCATGGATAGTCAGCTAGAGTTTTTTCTCTTTAGGTATTTTTGAGTAGAGTTCTCTCTATGTGAAAGAGAAATGGCCAGGACTCCAAGTTTGAGTCAGAATGAGAGGCCTAGGGCCCTATTTATACTTTTTCTTGGCCTTCTGGACATTCCCTAGCTGGAACAGGCAGCTGCTAGCAGTCCCCAAGTTGAAGAAGGTGCCATCTGCTTCTATTCCTATCCTTGGTAGGTCCTGTAACCTCCTCCCACAGCGTGCCTGATTTAAAAATCAACCCTGCTAAAATTTTTGTTATTTTCTGCTAATTTCATAAATATCTGGGGAAAATATATGGGAGGTCTTAGTAAAAAGTCTATGCTTAAATGATTACTCCAGCCATCAAGTCTATGCTTAAAAGATTACTATAACCATCCAATTTTTCTTAACAATTTAATTTACATCAAACCCTCCAGTGAAACTAGCAGGGTCAGTTTTTGTCTGATTTTAATTTTGAAAATTCCTAGCCCGGGGTTTGTTGTGCTTAAGATTCCAAAAATACCATTTTTTATTTCTTTTGAGATAGTGTTTTTACCTGATGGTAAGACCAATGCTTTCTCCTTAAGCTTGAGTTTATTCCTGGCTGCTAGAAAGGTGGAGACCTTACAATGTTGACCCTTTGTGAGACCGCATAAGATAAGTTAGGGTTTGTGAGACCATTGATGTAGGATTATATCCTAGTTATGCTTATGCTTATATATATAACATTGATGGCTCCAATAGTGCTAAGCAAGAATATCTAAATAGGGTTCTAGTTTTCTTGCCTTTTGCATATCAAAACCTAGGAAATCTTAAGATCAAAAAGCCAAATAAGTGATCAAACTCCATGAGGCATGCGAATCCTCTTCTTTCCTACATCGCATATCTAGCCAAGATCAAGAATAAGACACCAAAGAGGGGTACATGGTGCAAGTGACCAAGCTAGTTGTGTTCATAGAGTTGAGACTTTAGATCCAAGGATGCAAAAAAAAAATCTCAACTCCATTATAGACACCATCTCTCACATGGCAGCCACTAGCATAAATAATTTCACTCTAGAGAATTCTACATATAGTTATATTCACAAGGGTCTGAAATTTGGAATATAACTAGAGTTTCTATACCAAAATATACATGGAAAGTTTTTTTTACTTAAATCCTTTAGAGAGATACCAAGAGGATAGGTACTTTGGACTTTAGGGAACAAAGTATCTACTTATTAAAAATCAACTAGAGTTTGAAATTTGGAATATAACTAGAGTTTCTATATTACCAAAATGTACATGGAATTTGTTTTACTTAAAGACATTAAAGAGATACCAAGAGAATAGGTACTTTGGACTTTACGGAAATAAAGTATCTAGTTATTAAAAATCAACTAGAGGTAGATTCAATTGTTTACAAAAGGTGGCAAGGCGGATGAATGTAGACATAGATGAGAAACCTCTCACACCTATCTTTGATGGGTGTAGTTTGGTAAACTTATTTAGAGTCAAGAAACTCTTGAACAATTGATATAATAGTAGTCCCATATTACTTGAGGAGGAGGATGGACCAAGGATCTTCTACAAGATCAACAACCCCAGGAGAGAAAAACATTGCAAGAGAAAACATTGTATGCTTTCCTTCAAGAGAGCTCCATAGAGGTGTTTGATAACTTGTTTTGGTAAGAAAGGGTTTGCTATGATTTTTTGGGTTGGGATATAATTTTTTAAGGTTTTGTTTGTAAGTTATAGCCAAAGCCAATATAAGTTTCTCTATTAATGGCTACTATTTTTATAGTGTCAGTAATGGTCCACATTCGAGCAATGTACTTGGCATTGCAAGGGGCATGAGAAACAAAAGAGAAAGTGAGATGGTAATACCTACTTCCTTGAAATCAATCAATCTGAAGATATTAAGATTGTGAGTTGGTACCCCTATTAGATATTTAGATTAGATAATCAATTCAGATTCCTAAGAATAAAATGACTTTGTCAACATCTCCAGAAGTCAATCTAGAATCTTGTGGCTATTTGTGTGTGTTTGAGTGTTAATTAATATGCAATATCCACCAACTTGAACCAAGAGGTTAAAAAAGAGAATTGACAGAGACCAGTAAAAGTGGGTACAAATATTTTTTTTGTAAATAATTATACATATGAAAATGAATTTTGATGTTTGCCTACATCTTTTTTTTTTTAAAAGTACTATAAAAGGTGGTACCTACAATAACACAATATACAACCATTGAATTTAAAGATAACAGAACCTAGATTCCTTACCTGCAAACATCATCATCATTTTTTTAAAAACATGGAATGCAGGTATAGAACAGACCGAGTTGTTATCCATGTCCTTCTTATCATTACATTCGTGTCTGTTCCACACAAGCTAACAGTACATCATGTCTTGCATCTCTATATGATCATGTTTTTTTTGGCAAAGTTGTATCACCTTGTGGAAAATTTGTTTGTTAGCTAATTTCAAAGGAGTTTTAGCATAACCCAAAAATACACTCTCTAGAGACTCAATGGGAATTAAATTGATGTCTACAAACTAGACATATGGAGCCAAAGTGAAAAAGAGCTAGGATAGACTCTCGATCATGAGGGAAATCCCCAAATTTGTGTATGACTCAGGGTTCTACTTGAAAACATGAAAACATGAGAACCACTTGTTAAATCCTATTCTATATGCACAACTAAGATATTTTCATCTTGATTTAAGCTTATGAGTACAAAATATGCACAAAAAGATTGAACTTGCTAGAGATTCTAGAATTTAGCTTCTTAACAATAGCCCAAATCCTTTCCTAGTTGTACAAAATGATCACCGAAACCTGTTTTAAAACATATGGACCAACTAAAAGGAATTTGCTAGACAAGTTGCCAATGAATGCAATAGAAGCTAACATCAAGAAAAGAAAATTTTAAGACAACGTTTTTTTCCATCTATACAATCAACTCATAGTAAGCGAAAGGTACCACAGGCTCCATGTGCTCACACCACTGCAGAACATAAATACCTTTTAGAGTGTGTATGTGGGAGAAACTAGATTCAAGCTTTTCAAAGACCGCATTTGTTTTTGTTTTCTTGGAAACTGCATGGCAAGGAATTATAAACGATTCATTATTATCATTTTTTTGTCTTTGTTTGCTTGAAGAAGTAAAGATAGCCCCAAAATAAAATTGTGACTTACTTCAAAAGAAGTGTGGTCCCGGAGCAAGTAAGCTATTAAGCCCTTAGAAAAATTTGTAAAGCACTAGGATCTTACAAATTAGATAGTAAGCTTGAGAAAATAAAGCTAGTAAATGGACTGATAGGCTAGGTGTTGTAAAAAAAAGTGACTTTATTCAGAGAATGGATGACATGTGGTGTTGTGTGTGTGTGTGTGTGTGTGTGTGTGTGTGTGTGTGTGTGTGTGTGTGTGTGTGTGTGTGTGAGAGAGAGAGAGAGAGAGAGAGAGAGAGAGAGAGAGAGAGAGGAAGCTATGGACATAATATGAGAAGTTGTGGACTGAAGGTATCCATGGAAGCTATCAACTCACAGATGATATATATATATATATATATATATATATATATATATATATATATATATATATAGAGAGAGAGAGAGAGAGAGAGAGAGAGAGAGAGAGAGAGAGAGAGAGAGAGAGCACTAATAGACCACCAAGAACATGGGATTGTAACTGAGTGGGTTAATAACTATTTTGCTACTAAGAAAGAGCCACCAAATAGCCCCCTTTTTTACTTGGAACTAGATGGTAGCTACTAGTTTGCTAGCTATGTCTAGGACACAGATAGTCAACTCATCAATTCATGCATACATCCACTTTTTGTGTGTACTTTTTGGATTAATATTCTCTTGATTGAGCATTTAAAGTGATTTTTGGCATCAATATTCTCTTGCAAAGTACTTTTACTTGCAAGCTTTAATTAGTATGTGCACATGCTATCTACCACTCATCTTACTCAATTGCATTAAATACATTTTTTGCAATTCTAGTCATTGCAAGATTTTGATTTGTCTGTGTGTGTCTGTGTGTAGTATGATTTGAGAGCTTTACAATGCTCCAATTCATTTTTATTTCAACTTTGTTTGCCCCTTGTGTGCACATGGGAAGCCATTGCCAAAGTTTATATCATTTTTAAGCCCATTGCAAAAAAATTGAACTGACTATTTAATAGAGGCGATTTGACCCTCCTAATTGTCTCCCAAATTTGGTGTGTGTGTGTGTGTTTTGAATGGTGGGAACCACTTCTAAGAGAAAGCAGATCTGTGGTTGGCCTTTTCTCAATTGACTCTGACTAGCCTACCAAATTTGGTTTCTTTTGCACAAAAATTACCTAACTATTGTCTACCCACCACAAGTATCACTATTCAATTGTCCACAAGTTTTCCATTGCCAACCTTTGTCATCACCCGATACACGAGCGGTTGCCTATCTTTGTACACAGCCTCTACACAGCCTCCGGCCTACTACCAATCAAAACATATGTTGAACTATTGACTCTCAAACTCCACATGTGCACTCAAGATTTCTCATTGGTCATTGCCACGTTGCTTTTCCATGCTGTCCATACACTACATGGTGCCCAAAATCCTACCACTAACATCATCCTCACCTACCAGCAAACCTTGATGAGACTATTGACCTACTATCACCATCAAATGCAACCCTTGTGAGCGTCACACACTAGGGTTGGAAGCGAAGGGCTAGGAAAGAGAGATCTTACAACCAAGGTACCTCCGCTTACATGTCTTGTACGGCTTACATGCAAACATTTGTCTCTCTCGCTTTTACCCTGTGTTTACCTTACTGACTTTGCCCTTCCCTCACTCTCTAGAAAGTTTCACGGTTACTTTAATTTGTTATAAATAGGCCCTGAAGCTTCACAATTTCACTTAGAGTCCTAGCTACAAAACTCTCGTACTAAATACTTGACTGAAATCACTAAGAGCGCAAAAACTCTAGTGATTAAGTGACGTAATTAGTGCTAATCTCAGTTAATTATTAATCTATGTCTAATTTTTTAAAGTATCTTATTTATTAGAAAAGATTAGACCTCCCTCTACTATTAATTACTTTCTTATATATTATTAGATTGTTGATTACTTAATCTTTAATTATGATTAGTAATGTAACTAATTATTCACGTATATTAGGATTGAAATTGATTAATTTTGATCTTAATTTGGGGAAAATATAATAATTAAGCTTAGTTAATTACAAATTAATTTTTACACCTGTTGCATAATGATAAGAAGCTATGAAATTATATCATAATTTTTTAATTAATTTAAATATTTAATAGAGAAGAATTTATGTTTCAAGCTTAAAATTGATGGGAAAATCAAAATATATGCTATTAATCCATAACAAAATGGTCAAAGATAGATTATTATGTTAGAAATTGAAGATAAATAGATGATAATTAGTCAAATAATTTAAGTAACTATATTGGTCTGAAACCTCATTTTTTATTAAAATTAATCAAGATAACTAGCAAATATGTTTAAAAGTTTATGAGATATTTATTAAAGAAAGAAATAAGTGTACATAACTTGTGATATTTAGCTGATAATTAGTTAATTAATTTTAGTAATTATCTTGAACTAAAAACCTTGTTTTTGGCTAAAAATTAATAGGGATAACTACGAGCATATTCAAAACTAAATGAGATATTTATTAGAGAAACATATAAGTGTAAAAAACTTGTGATAAGTATCTTATAATTAGTTAAATAGTTTTAGTAATCATCTTGTCCTAAAAGTCCTATTTTTTATTGAAAATTAATCAAGATAATCAGCAAACATGTTTAAAAGTTAATGAGATATTAACCAAAGAAAGATCTAAATGTAAATAATCAGTGATAATTAACCGATAGCTAGTTAATTAGTTTTAGTAATTATCTTGATATAAAAATCCTATTTTAGGTTGAAAATCAATGGAAATAATTAGCGCACATGTTTAAAAGTTGATGAAATATTTATCAAAGAAAGATATAAGTGTAAATAACTTGTGATAATTATCTCATAGTTAGCCAATTAATTTTTGTAGTTATCTTGTCCTAAAAATCCTATTTTTGATTGATCAAGATAATCAGCAAACATATTTATAAGTTAATGAGATATTTATCAAAGAAAGATCTAAGTGTAAATATTACAAGATAATTATTTGATAAATATTTAGCTAGTTTTAGTAATTATCTTATTCTAAAAAACCCTATTTTTAGCTAAAAATTAATGGAAAATAAAAGGACTTTTAAAATTTTGAAGATAACTTTTGAAGACATAATACGCTATTAGAAAGTTGAGGTAAATATATCTTCATGAAATAATTACTATAATAAATATCAAGCTAAAAATAAACTATTTTTGGACTTAATTAAAGAAGAAAATTAGGAAAAAGACTTAGAAAATTATAAGATAATTTTTAGACCCTAGAAACCCTATAAAGAAGCTAGGATAAAAATATCTTACCTATATAATCAATTTTAACATTACTATGTCCAAAAGTTACTAATTTCGACTATAATTTTTTCAAAAAGTTAGCAGGTCAGTTTCCAAAAATTATACATGAAGTTCTTATGGCTAAACTAAGGTATAAAGAGTTACAAGAACAATATTAAGCCCTCAGGGGGTTCACTATGTGTAAAACTACTATATCACGTGCGTTCAAGACATGTTTGTAAAACCCCTTATCTGTTAATTTTTTTAGGAATATAATGTATCCTTTTCTCTGAAATCTGTAAGTTTTTTTTGAATTTGAAAAAATAATGCCCTTTTGTATATATATTTCTGTAAGTTTTAAGAACTTTTAATACCCTTCTGTTGAACTCATGTGATAGGTTACATTTTTATTAGGTGACCTCCTCGGGATTGAACCACAAGAATCTTCTATAACAAATTAAATTACCCCAGGGTCTAGAAATTAGGCTAAGTACGTTATAGAATGGAAAAATCGGGTTTTGGTTATTTACATAATAAATAGACGTCCTTTTTACTCGGGCAAACCAACCAACAGAAGAAGATGATAGTATAACAAAGAGGGCCAGGGCCTCTCACGATCACGAGGTCGGACCAAGCAGTAGGCCTACGGACAAGAGTGTTCGGACCCCGTAACTGCAACAGCAGATACCTGACCAGTCCCAGGTGGGTCTTCAAATTCTTTTGAGTGATAACATTGCATTTGTTAAAGAGTGGATAAAGACTAAAGAGAAGATAAAATTGGCCGAAAATCGGAAGGGTATCTTCCAAAAAACCAACGTACAATTGTTTGTAATCTAGGGAAGAATTGATTGGGTTAGCCTGATTGATCTAGGAAAGAAATGGTTGATCATCCTTAAGACAGCTTGTATCAAGACACCTCTAATTCCTTGAAATATTTTCAGTTCATGTGATGACTAATGATGGCTTTTCAACTATGGATGAGTCGGTTACCCCCATGTACAAGGAGTTTTTACCCACCCTCAATACAGGTGTATGTTTGTTTATATATCTTAGGATATTGTTTTTAATCTAGGGGAGCCATCCACTTGTATGGGAAACTGGTTTTGGTGTATGCGCGTCCCGAACTTTGGGTGGTGCTTTTCCACCCTGGACTATGAATAAGAAAGGATGTCGTTTTCACCCATGTATAGGTGTGCTTGAGACAGGTCAGGTTTTTCAAGGAATATTTTAAGTAATCATACCTTGTCTTAAGTTTAAAGATGCTTGTTTTCTAATACTAATTTCAATACCTATTTTAATGAATCACTATGCTGAAAAGTCAAAATGAACTATTATTTTAAATGTTGAAAGAAGGTACTTATTGAATAACAAGAAGCATGTGTGAGCGCATGGTGGTAAGTGGGGATCGACTAAGGTTGTCGATCATGGACGAGTGGACCTGATTAGTCCGGTAAATATCCATTCTCACGTCCTAAACGTTAGCAGACTTCTTCATTTGGAAGAGGAGTCCACCATCGGTTGTGCCCTCATTCACATAGAGGGGAAAAAGCGTTGATTGAGGATACCTTAGCCCATCTTCAGAAGTGATAGGGTCGAAAAAGTTTTTGAACTTTTAAGTTTTTGTCCCGTTTTTGCTTACGAGTCAGGACTAGGTCTTTTTTTCTAGGGCTATAGTCCCAAGCCATTGCCAATGGTAAAGGTCTATTTCTTGGATTTTTCTTGCTTAGAGACTATGACTTTTATTAGGCCTAGAGACATGTTAAGGACCCCATCTTGATCTTGTTGTCGATGGGTTGGGGACCTCTTAGAACTCCACATAGCACTCCACAATGGTCTGGTGCACACTGTTCAGATCAATCCCAAGAATCTAGCGCAGATGACTCTCTTATCTTCAAACCCATTGTACCAAGCTCTTCCCATGGGGGCAACATCCAACTCCTCAGCTCCTGTGTAGGATATTCCAAACTACAGAGGTGTTGGTTTTTGGCCTCAACAGATTAGATATGCCGCTATGACAAGTAAATCTCTATTCCCCAAGTAGGAGGTTTCTCACCGATGTCACGTATTCCTTAACCTCAACCCGAAAATTAGGCTCCAGGTAATGTGGTTCATCCTCATGTAAATCTCATTTTTGGTGTTAATCCTTTGAACATTCAAGAGGACATTAGGGAATTCTCAAAGCAAGTACATCATGCTTATGAGATAGAGATAGAACTCCAAGGCAACAGGGAAAATGGAGGAGAGTTTTCCTCCCAACCTTAGAATCATGTATCTCATCCTGAAGAGGTATCTAGGGAGGAAGAAGATAGACCTCTAAACCAGGCATTGAGTAGGAATCTGATGAAGTAGTAATCCTTCGCCTCAAATAACTCGAATTGTGGCATTCTCAATTACAGGATAGGGTAGTGATAGAATTACTGCATGGGATTAGGCCCTCTGTTGAAGCTCTTAAAAATTGGATGGCTCATAACTGGGAAAACAGGAATATTAAAGTCTACCATGTGCAGTACCTACCAAACAATTAATACTTATTTTTTTGTGATGACTCTAATGCATCACTGCAAATTAGTAGCCAAGGACAACGACTTATCAAAAATGCCCCTTTGCTTGTGTTCAAGTGGTATCAAGTATTTCACCCAGGGGTCCTAAACCTACTAAGGCCCTTGTCTAGGTTGATTTCCCTGATCTCCTAGTTGATCTCTATCCTTGGATGAAGAACATAGAGGATAATGTGGGCAGAGTCCTGGGGCAAAGATCAAGAGCTGGATTCTTACTTCCATTGCATGAGATAGGGACACTACATAAAGGACTGTCCAGATCTCAAACCCCATTCTCCTCAGGAGGAACCTATACAAAAAAATAAAGAGGCCTTTTACCGAGTACAAAAGAGAAATAGTGCCAAGAATACCAACCAGCCAGGCAATAGAAACAATAATAGCTTTAGCCCCCTCATGCAAGAAGTCTTTGACCCCTTCAACTCCAATGAGGACAAAGAAGAAGGAAATGCCTCTCCTAATAACACTGGCAATCACAACAACATTCCAAGGTAGAAGATTCCTTCTTCTCCTGAAATCCCTGAGTCAAACTACGGGCTTTTCCTCTATTGACTCTTCAAACTCTAAAGATCCTTTTGTGCCAAGCACTCAGCGTAAAGATAAGAGCATTGAGGATGTAGAGTTATTTGAAACTCAGCTACAAGAGCATGACAAGTTAGCTAAAGCCCAGCTAAGCAGTGACGCTAAGAAGTTTGTGGACATCTTGATGACTCAAATAGACAAATATAGGCTACCAATGGCTCCTAACTTCACTACAGCTAGGGCTATTGAGGCGGTCCGGGGCGGGCAACAAGAAGAGCAACCTCTAGACACCCTTCAAGGCTCCCGTGCTGCTCAATTGGGTTGGCGTTGGAAAAACAACAAACACACACACAAACTCACAACCTAACCCTACACAAATTTGGGGCACCACCTAGTTTTGGATGCGAACTAGGACGCGTAAGAGAGAGAGAGAGAGAGAGAGAGAGAGAGAGAGAGAGAGAGAGAGAGAGAGAGAGAGAGAGAGAGAGAGAGAGAGAGAGAGATAGTGCTCGGGCTGCTTTGAAACGTATCGGCAATGATCAAGCAAACACAACTATATATTTAAGAAAGAGAGAGAAAGGGGGAGGGGGTGCTTGTTGCATTAATAACTTCTTACAAATCTGTCATGACAAATCAAAGTGAGATTAGTATTTGTTCAACATAGCTTGCGTAAATTTCACCACAACACATCACAAGAAAAGCCACCCCAATCACTGTCTTAAGGCCAGGGGAGTCCTCTCCACCCTGTCGCCCTCTTACAGTATGTGGGATTTATGGCTAGATTGATGACAACACTAGAGACAAGCTATCAAGAACTTAACAAAAAGCACCAAGACACTTACGCATCATTGTTGTCCATTACTTCACGTTGGAAGGGAGACAAAGTATCCAAGCTTAGTCCAAATCCACCCTCCTTGATTCAGCAAATGTTGGGCTTACACTAGTAGGAGAAATGATAGATTTCCTACTCTCAATTGAATGATCACTCTCTCTCTTACAATGGCATAGAGTTCCCTTGCTAATCCCCTATTACAACACATGCACATGCATAAGACAATGAGCTTCCACTCAAGAGCTCCTTCTAGAGAGGTTGAGCTTGGCTTCTCAAGCTATAGCATAGTGCTCTTGCTTATGGCTCCCTCTTTTGTGCTAGCTACACCCTCCTTTTATAGCAATTTTTAAGGCTAGGGTTACTCCTCTAACCATGGTTGGGTTAGATTTTCAGCAATTTATCTAATTTTTTTTGCTTGGAATTATCAAGAAGTTGGTGGGGAAAGAGAGAGGAGAGAAATGGAGGTGATAGGACTTTTCATAGTGGGTTAGTGTTAGTAGAGTTAGTATTAATTTACAAATGGAATTGGATATTTACAATGGGAGTATCCATGTAGGATACAAATAAGGAAGAAAAACTCTTAAGAGGTAAGAAAAGGTGGATTTCTTACAAGGTTGATGCTCCAAGTGTCTTGAGTAGGGCCAATTTTGACGCTTGTTGACGGTCCACTAGCTTTGACGGTACATTTTTTCTCCACTCTTGACCTTCCTTGAGAGACAAGGTAATTGAAGCTGAGTAATCAACCACCATGATGCTGTCTTTTAAGAGAAGAAGCTGAATTTTGTGGTTTTTTTTATAGATATGGGTAATTTGGAGGAGGAAAAATGAGACTAGGTGGTCAATTTTGGAATGAAATTGTGTGTGGGAGGTATGAGTTCACCATGGTTTCTCTTATTCTTCAAGGTTGAGGAGAAGGTGAGTAGGGTGCAGAGAGGAGTGGTGAGAGAGGTGGGGATGATGAGTGGAGAAGTGTGTGTGAAAGAGGAAAATGATAAAGTGGAAGAGAGAGTGTGGCTGCATAACATGGGAAAACTGGGGTCCACTAATAAAATCATAGCTCACAGCTCGTAGCTCAAAAACATATGAAAAAATTTGAGGCAAAAGTTCAGCCCACGAGCTACAATCTTTGTTTGTATCACCTTTTCAAATTCGGAGAGCAAGTGAACTTTAAAAATTCAGGAAAACCGACCGTTTTTTTCCACTGCACAAGGTCCTTGTGGGGTCCTTCTTTGGATGATTCTTTTGAATGCCTCCAAGAGTGAGCCCTCCATAGTGTATGTATGCATGCCACCTACCCTTGACCTTATTTGGTAGGTCTATAATTGAAGATATTGTTGAGATCATGATATAAGTGAATAGTACAACTAAGAAAATCAAATATTGAGGGGTCTAAAAAATATGTACATGTCAAATATAAATAATATAAGTGGAAAAAATATAAAGGGGTCAAAAGAAATCTCTCTCATTATGAGGCTATCATAAAAAGATAAATATTTTTGGTGTTCTAATTTTTTAGAAAAAACACAAAATAGATGTGGGAAGGGAAAAATCACAATAGTGAAAAAATATACACATAAATAAAACTAGTTTTTTTGGATTTTTGTTGGGGTGGAGTTACACCAAATATAAGAGAAGCTTACATGAAATTATTTCTATATGGAATAAAGAGTATGAAAAATGGTAAGAAAAATTGTGGTAATGGTGAGGCAATGTACAGAGCATAAATAACACACACCTAGGTAGAAATATTTAAATAAATACCAAAATAATTATGAAAAAATCTTTTATTTAGGCCCTATATACAAAGAAATATTTACATACAAAGAAATATTTTATTTAGGCCCTATATACAAAGAAATATTTACATACGCATGGGCCATAATATACTTATATTTTTTATTTTTTTTATTTTTTTGGCTCAACTAGCCCAATGACTAGCTAATTGAGGGTTTTTTATTTCAGTAAGGAGATATGGGAAAAAGTCCCCTAACTCACACTCACCTATATACAGTGAAAGGGTGAGGGTAACCACAGTGTTTGAGTGATTTGATAGGGTGAGGTAGCTTACTATGGCAATTATGGAAAGCCGAAAAACGGCTATCATTAGCCCCCCCCTTAGATAATGGTACATTCATGTACCATTTATCCGATCATACAACATGTAGATTGTGTAACGTCTGTCTTTGTCTGCTCTCGTTTTTATAGAACTTTTGTTGTATGATTAAGAAACCTTGTGTGATATGAAAGGTTCTCAGAGCAAATAGCAGGATGTAATGAAGTGATGGAGTAAACCTCCTCCATTGAGAAGGTTTCCATAAGCACCCCCCAGGATCAAAGATCTTGAAATATCTTTCCCAAAGAGAGATGTATGGTATGAAATCACTTACTGATTTTGGTTGAAGAAACTTGTAGATTTTATTGTTGTCCATCATTGCATCTATCACTATGAATGTGATATAAAAGATTGGTTGCTCTTCCTCCTGTGTAAAGTTGATGTATCTGCTACGATCTTCAAGAGCTTGTATGAGCAAATTCCTGAACTGTAGCTCATAAATTTCATTCAACCTGGGTAGGATCATCAAGTCAAAATTTCTATGATCTTCATGATTTAGGAAAGCTTGATCCATGCTTCCAACTGCTATTGGAAGATATTGCAAATGGTGTACCACATAAGTAGATAATAGACGAAGGTTTCTATTGCTTCCAACACATTGGAAGAGAATAGATTTTGGTACTGATTTATGAAATATCCACATGTAGCAATCAACAAATTTTTCATTTATGATGAAGACCAGAAGCATCACAATGTGCGACCTCCATACACCAAAGAACCAAATGTAGAAGGTTTGGAAACATCTCTTCATCACCAAGTATTCATGTCCTCTTCCACTTAAGAAGGTATGGTGCCCCCGATGAAAGGTATATGTGAAGAGAGGAGAAGTTGACTTTGAAGAGGTGAAACCCAATGTGAAGATGATTGGGGCTTCAAAAGCTTGGATTTTTTTGCTAAGAGATTGTCCCATGAATGAAGAGCCACCTACTAAAACACCATTGGAGAGAATGATACCCTTCTGACAGTTTCCTTTTCTGATTTTATTTTTTACTACTCTCCCATGTTCTTCATCCCCTTCTAAGCCCCCCCTTTGGCAAGGTTGTAACTCCTCACATTGTACCACCTCAAAGGTTGATGGATTACTGTTTGATTTTGTGAAAACTTTGGCTTCTTGCATGATACGTTTCTCCATGATTAATATACATGGGTCATACCAATGCTTTTCAACATCCTCAAACACTTCTTGAAGATTATCCTCACATGGATTCAACTCGCACTCTTCTACTTTGTTTTGGAGTTGGCATTCCATGTACACAATCATCTCTTTATGATCAATGTGGTCTATGATCTCCCCACCTATGATTTCATCTTCTTCTTCACTCTCTTCTTTTAAACAAGATACACTCTCAGAACATTCCATAAGATCAAGGTTACCTTCAAGGTCTTCATTCTCCATAGAGTCATGTTGCACAAAAGCTTCGTCTGCTTGGACTAGAAATTGATCCTCCACCAAAAGGTTGGATGTATTTATTATTGAATCATCAATGCCATTTGAGATATCTTGTGTTGATTTTTGCATGCTTGTGATAGAGGTAGAAGAAAGAGATTCCACATTTGAGTCTTGGCCACACACTTTAGCACTTGAATAATCAGTTGGCATGTAAGTAACTTCTTCAACATTTGTCGGAGTAGAAGGAGACAAGTACGGAAAAGGAGATGACTCCTTGATAGAAACACTTTCATGATGGTTGGTTCTTCCAGCATGATGGAAACCATTTTTGATGTAGAAGTACTTGTGAAACTTCCTTCGGGCAATAGTGACCTCTTCTTCAAAGGTAGAGGGTCCACTACAAGTAACCTTAGTCTTTAGGAAAGGAGACAAGCCCGAAATAAATTGCTCCATTTTTACATAATCTGGAAATGTAGAACTAAATCCACATCTTCCCCATTGACGAGAAAAAATATCCTCATAAGCATAGTAGTCTTCACCATGTTGTTGAAGTCTCCCTAATGAAGCCCATGCTGTCTCTGTTGTTGGAAATTTAGAGAATCTGGTCTTCAAAGCTTTGGAAATTTGGGTATATCCATCTTCAATCTGAGAAGACATACTCCAAAACCATTGCTCAGCGTTGCCTCTAAGGCATACCAATAGAAAATCCCCTTTTTCAATGTCATCCCTTTTACCAAGGATACGACAAACCATTCTAAAATCAGCAAGAAAATCATCAACATCTTCTTCTAGATTTCCGAAGAAGATTGGGATATCATCAAAGGTATAGCGTGTCATAGTTTCTCAATGCTAGAACCACACAAAGATTAGTTCCAAACAATCATTTTCTCTCATGACATCAACTAACTACACAAAGTTTTGAAAGGTCTTTTAGCATGAATTCTAGATTCTTATGTGAAAATGTTTTTTTCCTTTCTTATGTTATGCTAATCCAAACCATATTCTAGATCAATTTTTGTTGCCTTGAAATTAAACTCGGTCATACAAGTTTTCATGATTCATATAATCTACTTGATTATGCTGAAATTCAAGCATTCATGCAATACAACAACAATAAGCAGAAAGTCATTCCTCAGTGGGGGCACCAATTTGAGGCGGTCCGGGGCGGGCAACAAGAAGAGCAACCTCTAGACACCCTTCAAGGCTCCCGTGCTGCTCAATTGGGTTGGGGTTGGAAAAACAACAAACACACACACAAACCCGCAACCTAACCCTACACAAATTTGGGGCACCACCTGGATGCGAACTAGGACGCGTAAGAGAGAGAGAGAGAGAGAGAGAGAGAGAGAGAGAGAGAGAGAGAGAGAGAGAGAGAGAGAGAGAGAGAGAGAGAGAGATAGTGCTCGGGCTGCTTTGAAACGTATCGGCAATGATCAAGCAAACACAACTATATATTTAAGAAAGAGAGAGAAAGGGGGAGGGGGTGCTTGTTGCATTAATAACTTCTTACAAATCTGTCATGACAAATCAAAGTGAGATTAGTATTTGTTCAACATAGCTTGCGTAAATTTCACCACAACACATCACAAGAAAAGCCACCCCAATCACTGTCTTAAGGCCAGGGGAGTCCTCTCCACCCTGTCGCCCTCTTACAGTATGTGGGATTTATGGCTAGATTGATGACAACACCAGAGACAAGCTATCAAGAACTTAACAAAAAACACCAAGACACTTACGCATCATTGTTGTCCATTACTTCACGTTGGAAGGGAGACAAAGTATCCAAGCTTAGTCCAAATCCACCCTCCTTGATTCAGCAAATGTTGGGCTTACACTAGTAGGAGAAATGATAGATTTCCTACTCTCAATTGAATGATCACTCTCTCTCTTACAATGGCATAGAGTTCCCTTGCTAATCCCCTATTACAACACATGCACATGCATAAGACAATGAGCTTCCACTCAAGAGCTCCTTCTAGAGAGGTTGAGCTTGGCTTCTCAAGCTATAGCATAGTGCTCTTGCTTATGGCTCCCTCTTTTGTGCTAGCTACACCCTCCTTTTATAGCAATTTTTAAGGCTAGGGTTACTCCTCTAACCATGGTTGGGTTAGATTTTCAACAATTTATCTAATTTCTTTTGCTTGGAATTATCAAGAAGTTGGTGGGGAAAGAGAGAGGAGAGAAATGGAGGTGATAGGACTTTTCATAGTGGGTTAGTGTTAGTAGAGTTAGTATTAATTTACAAATGGAATTGGATATTTACAATGGGAGTATCCATGTAGGATACAAATAAGGAAGAAAAACTCTTAAGAGGTAAGAAAAGGTGGATTTCTTACAAGGTTGATGCTCCAAGTGTCTTGAGTAGGGCCAATTTTGACGCTTGTTGACGGTCCACTAGCTTTGACGGTACATTTTTTCTCCACTCTTGACCTTCCTTGAGAGACAAGGTAATTGAAGCTGAGTAATCAACCACCATGATGTTGTCTTTTAAGAGAAGAAGCTGAATTTTGTGGTTTTTTTAATAGATATGGGTAATTTGGAGGAGGAAAAATGAGACTAGGTGGTCAATTTTGGAATGAAATTGTGTGTGGGAGGTATGAGTTCACCATGGTTTCTCTTATTTTTCAAGGTTGAGGAGAAGGTGAGTAGGGTGCAGAGAGGAGTGGTGAGAGAGGTGGGGATGATGAGTGGAGAAGTGTGTGTGAAAGAGGAAAATGATAAAGTGGAAGAGAGAGTGTGGCTGCATAACATGGGAAAACTGGGGTCCACTAATAAAATCATAGCTCACAGCTCGTAGCTCAAAAACATATGAAAAAATTTGAGGCAAAAGTTCAGCCCACGAGCTACAACTTTTGTTTGTATCACCTTTTCAAATTCGGAGAGCAAGTGAACTTTAAAAATTCAGGAAAACCGACCGTTTTTTTCCACTGCACAAGGTCCTTGTGGGGTCCTTCTTTGGATGATTCTTTTGAATGCCTCCAAGAGTGAGCCCTCCATAGTGCATGTATGCATGCCACCTACCATTGACCTTATTTGGTAGGTCTATAATTGAAGATATTGTTGAGATTATGATATAAGTGAATAGTACAACTAAGAAAATCAAATATTGAGGGGTCTAAAAAATATGTACATGTCAAATATAAATAATATAAGTGGAAAAAATATAAAGGGGTCAAAAGAAATCTCTCTCATTATGAGGCTATCATAAAAAGATAAATATTTTTGGTGTTCTAATTTTTTAGAAAAAACACAAAATAGATGTGGGAAGGGAAAAATCACAATAGTGAAAAATTATACACATAAATAAAACTAGTTTTTTTGGATTTTTGTTAGGGTGGAGTTACACCAAATATAAGAGAAGCTTACATGAAATTATTTCTATATGGAATAAAGAGTATGAAAAATGGTAAGAAAAATTGTGGTAATGGTGAGGCAATGTACAGAGCATAAATAACACACACCTAGGTAGAAATATTTAAATAAATACCAAAATAATTATGAAAAAATATTTTATTTAGGCCCTCTATACAAAGAAATATTTACATACGCATGGGCCATAATATACTTATATTTTTTATATTTTTTATTTTTTTGGCTCAACTAGTCCAATGACTAGCTAATTGAGGGTTTTTTATTTCAGTAAGGAGATATGGGAAAAAGTCCCCTAACTCACACTCACCTATATACAGTGAAAGGGTGAGGGTAACCACAGTGTTTGAGTGATTTGATAGGGTGAGGTAGCTTACTATGGCAATTATGGAAAGCCGAAAAACGGCTATCACTATAAAGGAGAACAAAAGGATGATGATAAGGAAAGATATTAAAGATCTAGAATCTCTCTCTGACCCTAGTAGTCCCCCCCCCCCCCCTTTAGGTGAGCTTAAAGCCAGACTTGGAGAGGAAGAGCTCCTACATGCTAAAGCATCCATCCATTGGACAAGGGAATTTTGGGCAGAAGAAATTAATAAACGTGATAAACACATGTTTAATCTTCTTAAAAAACAAGATTAAAGATTTTATTCCAATGTTGAAAAACAAGGAAGGACATACTTATGCTTCTCATAAGGAGAAATTAAAGGTTGCTAAAGAGTTTTTTGCTGACATTTTCTCCTCCCCTCCTAAAAGGGGGGTTGGCCTCACAGATGCCAGAGCAACTATTGCTAGAGCAAAGAAAAAAAGTGTGCATGTCTATTTAGCTAGAGTGATGGATTAGCCCCTAATTGAGGGGGAGGTGAATGATTCCATTGATGCTCTTAAGGTTGGGAAATCTCCAAGTGTGGATGGTATTCCAAATGATTTTTTAAAAACTTACAAGGAATTTCTATTGCCCATTCATAAAATAGGGGAAAAAGAGGACCTAGGGAACTGGAGACCTATCACCTGCCTGACTTCCGTTTATAAGATTTTCTCCATGGACCTTGCTAGAAGTCTGAGACCTATCATACATCAAATTATCTTGCCAGAGCAGAAGGGGTTCATAAAGGTCAAGTTCATTCTTGATACAATTATCACATTGTGGGAAGCTATTGAACATGCCCAAGACAGTGATCAAGACTTCATTTTCTTGAAAATTGACTTTGATAAAGCATATAATAGGATTAAGTGGGATTTTATTTTTCAATCTTTGTATGACATTGGTTTTGGGAAGTACTTCATCAAATGTATTCAGATTTTGTTTGGTAATGCCTATGCTAGAGTTGCCATAAATGGAGAGCTATTTATAAGTTTTTCCATTGAAGAGATCCATCGGGAAGGGCTGCTCTACAGCCCCAATTCTCTATGCCATATGCTTTGATTCTCTTGGGTGGCTAGTGCAAGATGCTCTGGACAGAGGACTCATGCAAGGTATTAAAGTCTCTGTTATTGACAAAGATCTTGTTCGCAAGTAGTTTGCAAATGACACTAACTCCATAATGCCAAATGACAATGCAACAATTGCTTTTGGCAGTGTATGGATACTTTCTGTAAAGCCGGTGGCTCCGTAATAAATCATTCTAAAACTGGTTCGAAAGCTCCAATGGTTTGGTCCCTCCAGTTGTTTCATGTTTTGAATGCATGGAATTAATGAATGGACAAGTTTTCAGACTGTTAGGTATACCTATGGGATTAAGGTCACATATGCCCAGAGGTGGGAATGGATGGTCTCCAAATACAAGCAGAAGCTGGCAAAGTGGAAAAGTCATCACACCTCTATCTCATCGAGAGCATTTGTTCTGTATCACTACCCTTTTCCCTCTCTTTTTTTTTTTGTTGTCATGCTAGCAACCAGCTAAGTACCAACTCAACCAAATCAATTCATTGTCAAGGAACTTTTTTTTGGGGGGGGGGGGGGGGGGGGGACAATGAGCACAGTAGGATTTCAAAAAATCCCAAGGGATATTTTTTGTCAACCAAAAGATAAGGGGCATCTGGGCCTGCTTAACCTTGAGAGGATCTCCACCAAAATGGCAGCTAAATGAATACTTAGAGCTTCAGAAACCAATTATTAATGGGTTTCTCTTCTAAAAAAGGATACCTCAAAATTTAAGCGCCAGAACTATAGATCCTGGTCCAATCTTCAACTCAAAGAAATTATGGCATCCACTATCCCCATTCACCCTGTAGGTTCCAAGATGGTGTACAGGATGTGGAGAAGGCTTGGGGTTCCATCAAGGAAAACTCAATCCCCTCATATGATATCTTTTATAATCATCTCAATTTCTTGCAGGACTCTATTTGGTTTGGGTTTTTTGTAGGGAAATCTAAAGCTCAATTTTGTACAAAATCTCACATGCCATAAAGCTGGCCTCAAGAATTGGGCGGATCTCCTATCTCAAAGGAAACTAAAATCAGACAGGCAACTTCAAATTGAATTCTCAATCTTTCTTTCTCTAGCTAAGTGGTGTCATGAAAGAGAAGACAAATTTTGAAAATGATAAGAATTCCAACTAGGGCTGTGCAAATTTCTAGTAGAGTGGACAACCTTGCAGGTGAAGCATTCAAGTAGTTATTCCCCAAAGTAGGTGTTGAAGAATGGGTAAAAAAGAGAGTAAACCAACTCTCGAAGGTGGAATGGAGCTGCATGGTAGTGGACATATAGGTTTAAATGCCTATGGGCCTTCCCTCTGGAGATTAACACTCAACTCTTATGTGGCTTATCTTGTGCCAAGGGATATGGAGTGTAAATAAAGCTCTCAGAGCAGGTGTTAGCAATGGCATTTGCTCTAGGTGTTGCAAGAAAATTGAAGATAATACTCATCTCTAGTTCAAATTCAATCAAATGTAGAAGTCATATGGTATCTGCAAGATGTTACTAGACAAACCAGCCTCAAAGAATTGGATTATAAAGACCTTATTTTAGGTAGTTGTAAAATCCTAGATATTCCATTGTGGAACATATGGAGAGGCCTCACACTTTGGTACATATGGAACTAGAGGAATCGGGCCATCAAGTAAGTTCATCTAATTTCATAGGCTCTTTGTCCTATATCTTACTCTTGACTTGCTTATCTAGATCATTGCTTCAACCTGTGTAGGATGTCGAGCGCAACACATTTGTTGGAATTAGGGTTGCAGAGAAACGCACACAGCTTGGAGAAGACGAAGGAATCTCAAGGCACACAATAGAGAGTGTGTTACTTAGTGTGCAATGGAAAAATAGATAGCCCTAGGGTGATAGGCGTATATAAAATGCACGGGGGAAAAAACCTCCTGAAGAGGGAAAAAATGCCCCGGCGGTCCTAGTGTGTTCACACACATCACTACCACATGTATATGGTAACAAATCCCCCCTTGAGTGATGCGGTGAATGAGAGCTGGCACATGAGTAAAGGGAAGTGCCATGCTCTGAGGACATGATCAGTCCACAAAGGGGAGTAAGCCCAAAGCTTTGCAGAAAGCTTCAAGCTTCTCACGAGACAATGCCTTTGTGAAAAGATCTGCAAGGTTGTCCTGTGTTGGCACATAAGCCAAGCTGATCTCTCCTGCTAAGAGCCTCTCCGTGACATAGTGGTAATGCACCTCAATGTGCTTTGTGCGAGCATGAAAAACTGGGTTCCTCGCAACGGCCAATGCGCTCTGACTGTCAGTGTAGATAGTGTTGGCAGTGTCCTGTCCAACACCCAAATCAGCCATAAGGCGTCTGAGCCATACACACTCAACCGGAGCTGTGAAGACTGCCCTGTACTCAGCCTCACAACTCGAAGTGGCCATAGTAGGTTGCTTCTTGCTCAACCATGATATACATGAACTTCCAAGCATGAAACAAAAACCACTTGTGGACACTCTCATGTCAAAACAACCAGCCCAATCTGAGTCCGAAAAAGCATGTAAGTCTGGCGGCAATGATCCCCCCTTGGGATAAAACAAGCCAAGATGTAAAGTGCCACTAAGGTAGTAGAAAATCCTCTTGACAGCCTGCCAATGCTTAGACCCTGGGCTATGCATGAATCTGCTGACCTATGAGACTGCAAACTGAATATCTAGCCTCGTGCTGCATACATAAATGAGGCAGCCAACAGCAGTTTGGTAGAGAGTGACATCAGCGGGATCACCAGCATCATGTAGACTCAACTTCAAACCTGTTTCCATGGGAGTGGCAATAGGTTTGCAATCCTCAAGTCCAAACTTACATAGCAATGTCTCTATGTAACTTTTCTGACACAAGGCAATACCACCATCACACTGCTTAAACTGTATACCTAAATAATGATGCAAAAGCCCCAAATCTTTCATCTTGAAAGTAGCATTCAAATCAGCCTTAAATTCAGCAATATGTCTCTCATTTGGTCCAGTGATCAGCAAATCATCAACATAAAGAACCACAATGCGAAGTACATCGCCCTCACACTTTACATACAATGTGCTTTCTGTTGGACTGTTACGAAAGCCTCGTTTAACCAAATGAGTGTTAGCTTTCTCATACCAAGCACGAGGAGATTGCTTCAACCCAGACAAAGCCTTCTTACATCTGCACACTTTGTCCTCTTGTCCTTTCATGACAAAACCGCGAGGCTGCGTTACATAAACTTCCTCAAATATGTCACCATTCAAGAAAGAAGTAACAATGTCTGATTGATGTACATCCCAACCAAAATGAGATCCAATGCACGTAGAAAACGCACAGTAGTCATACGACAAGTGGGAGCAAAAGTCTCTTCATAATCTATGCCTTTTTGCTGTGCATAACCCTTTGCAACAAGTCGAGCCTTATGGCGATCGATCTCACCATCCGGCTTGCGTTTCAACTTGTAAACCCACTTCGTACCAATGGCCTTTTTGCCAGGAGGCAAATCACATAAAGTCCATGTGTCATTCTCTATAAGTGCATCATATTCTGATTGCATGGCAGCGATCCAATTTTCTGAATTCTGTGCTTCATCAAAAGACAGAGGCTCCTCAACATCATGTAAGCTAGACACAGCCAAAGCATAACAATCTGATGCATAAGATGCATGGTGAGAGCCTGAACGAGTACGACTAGACACAGGTGCATCCAATTTACTATCACCCAGGCTTTTCATGTATACTGCTTTTGGAAGACCCAGGGCCTATAAATAAAGTGCCAGGACCTCAAAGTGAAGCGTGTGCTGTTCCCACCAGTCCAAGCTCGCTGCTGCTGCACGCTCCCTCCCCCCCCCCCCCCCCCCCCCTTGCGCCATCGCTCCCCCTCACCCCCCTTCTCCTTCTAACCCTCGCGCTGCCCCCCCCCCCCCCCCCCTCGCCCTCGCGCTACACCCCCTCCCTCCTCCCGCCTTTGCGCTGTCTCCCACACCCTGCCCAGCCCGCCTCCTCCTGCCCGCCGCCCTCCCCCCCTAGCCCTCCCGCTGCCCCCCCCACTCCTTGGCTGTTTTCCCCCCCCCCCCCCCCCCCCCCCGGCATCCTTCTGTATCCGTGCTCGCCTCCTTTTCCTTCCCTCCATCCCCCCCCTTTTTTTGTACGCATTATCTCCGAAGGGTTTTCTGCGCCTGGCTCTGCAACACCTTTTCTTCGGAAAAGTGTTCGGCATTCTCGACTGCAGATTGTTCTTCTCCGTCCGCTTCTTCGACTCAGCAGTAGACACAGATGGAGGCTCCAGCTCCGCCACAGAGGGACTCGCCTGAAGCCCCCTCGCCCGACCCCGCTGAGCCCACTATTCGACTTGCTCTTTTGACGACAGAGCAAGCGAGACTTGCCGCAGAGGTAGTGCGCTTGCAGGCGACTTCTGTCATCCGCAAGGTTCTCGGCACCCGTCCTAGCAGAGGAGAGCTGCGAGACCTTCTCCAGGCCCGCCTTCTCGCAGAGGTGGGCAAGATTTTGGATGTCCAGATCCTCGGACGGGGGTACTACCAGATCGAGTTCGAGAATTCCGAGATGGCCTCCAAGGTCATAGCTATGAGTCCACTGGCTATCCGAGCATCACGCGCCCACTTTCGACAGTGGCGACACGGTTTTGACCCGACTTCGGATGTGCTAGTAGAGGAGGCAGACATCCCCATCTCAGTCTGGTTTTTGGGTTTACGGAGGGAGTACCTTCCACTGCTCTCCAGGATTGGCTCCGCCATCGGGAATGTTCTGGACACACCTTGTACGGCAGCATCAGTAGCTGCCAAGGCGGCCGGCATCCCTTCAGTTCGAGTTTTGGTCAGAGATACCCACACGCTCCCGAAGGTCATCCTTCTGCCTTGGGTGAGTGGGGGTTGGTTTAGGCAGAGTGTGGAGTACTCGGGTCTCCCGAACCAGTGCTTCATTTGCAGAAAGATGGGCCACCTAGCGAAGGCCTGTCCACGGAGGAGGCCTCGACCTGCACCTCAGCCTCAGCCCCAGCCTGCCAAGGTTGGGTCGCAGGGCCGCAGCCTCAGCCAGCGACACAGCGCACAGATTCTGAGCCACCCTCCGAGCCTGGGGCTCCAGCGGAGGAGGGGTGGCAGCAGGCCCGTGGCCGTCAACGCCAGGGGCCACAGCGACAGCCTGGCACTCAGAGTGGCCCTCAGGTGCCTACTCAGCAGCAGTGGGTTCCCACGGGGAACCGCTTTGGTTCTCTTGAGAAGGAGGAGCCCCCTACGCCAGCCTCCTCTTCCGCTTCATCCTCGCCAGCCCCCCCACCTTCAGATTTCCCCTCTTCCTCCTCATCCCCTCCCCTGCCCTTTGCTCCCGCCCACTCCTCACCTCGCCCCCCTGTCTCTGTCGCCCCACCCCGCTTCTCTTCTCCTCCGCCCCCCCCAGCTCCTTCTCCCCCTCCTCCTGCTTCAGTACCACAGTCGACTCAAGAGACTGGTCCCTCGCCGGCGGCTAGGAGATCTCTTGGCAGCGCTTTTGCCATGAGTCGCCTAGCGAGAGAGGGCCAACCCTTCTTGCGGCCCCCTTTGCAAATTCAGACATCTTCCCTTGCAGCTATCCCTCGTGGTCTGACGAGAATTGACCTCCGACGCCACTGGGACTTCTTCGATTACGGATTCACTCGCTTTCTCGGCGATTCCACAGCAGAACACGAGGCAGCCTGCTTCAGGGTCCACGCTCTGTTCGTCGCCGCTAGGGGGACAGAGGCCTTGGACTCAGCAGTTGGTTTCTCCTTTCCCCTCTGTGGTAGTACCGAGACAGAGTGGTCCCTCGACTCAGTGGTGGGATGGTTGCATACACAGGTTCTCGAGTTCTCTCAACACATGGGAGAACTTGGAGTTACAGATTTGCTGCAGACTTTGTGGCCACTGGCCAAGTTTGCGGTGACACCCCCAGACTCAGCAGGATGTAGGCACATTGTGGTGTACTTTTTTGTTGATACATAGTTTTGCCTTGCTATGTATACATACATGAGGACTCCTGGACAGAGGAGGTTGCTTTACGCACGGCTCGCTCTGCTTGGGCTTGGGCCAGGCACTCACTACAGGCTCGCCTATCTAGAGGACGCTCGGATGCGGATTACTCCCCATCCAAGCCTGTCTCGAAGATAGCCCGTCTTGCTGCTGCGACAGCATATGTTCTCTCTCGCTCAACAAGAGGATCGTCTCGTGGAACGTGCAGGGATTAGGTGGGCCCCAGTTTTAGCGACAGCGGGGCCGATTGCGTCAGGAGCTTCAGCGTTGCCTTGTGGGAGGAGAGATTGATCTCCTTATGCTTTAGGAGCACCATTTGTCTGAGAGTCGCATTCGGCGATGTGGTCAGATTTTGCGTGGACGTTATGATACCTTTTGGTCAGCTGCTTTTGGACCTGGAGGCATCCAGGGTGGGGTATGTATGACTATTGCGGACTCATTGCAGCAAGCCATTGTGGGCAGAGGGATTATTGTGCGAGGCAGGGCTCAGTGGATTACTGTGCAGGTTCAGGGTGGCCTTGTGGGCTTCCTGAACATCTATGCGCCCAATGTGGAGAGTACTCGTGCAGAGTTTTGGTCACAGATTGTTGAGTCTTTGCCACAGGTTGACCATTGGTGTGTAGGAGGGGACTTCAACATGTTGGAGGACCCCTCTGACAGGATTGGAGGCAGCCATGCTACTGTGCATGGAGTCGAGTTAGCAGCTTGGGAGAGGTTGTGTATGACTTTGAGGGTCTCGGATACATGGCAACATTCTGGCTTTGTGAGGCCTCCAGAGAGTCTTGCCTTCTCTAGATCAGACCGCAGAGTGGGAGGAGTGAATCTATCGTGGATAGATCGCTTCTACACTAGTGACCACTTCAGTGACTTGGGGGGATCAATGGGCATCCTGGCAGGGACATCCTTCTCGGACCATGCACCAGTGATCCTCACAGTGGCAGACAGGCAGAGGAGTGGGAGCATGATGCTTCGCATCCCAGAGCGGGTCTTGTTGGACACAACACTCAGAGAGAGGGTAGAGGCTCTTTGGACAGAGGGCATGGACAGCCAGGCTCCACCGGCAGACAGAGTGGCCTTAGGCCTAGCTCAGCTTAGCCACTTTTTTCTCCAGGAGTCTTTGGCTCGACGGGCTACAGCGAGAGAGGTGGAGCAGCGTCTCAGACGAGGCATTGCTTCACTACAGAGGATGAAGGAGCAGCATCCAGACAGTCCATGGTTGGAGGAGCAGTTACAGCAGGCTCGACAGGAGCTTGCTTGCACAGAGGAGAGGCGCCATGAGTTTGCCTTTCATCGACAAGCATCTCAGTGGACTCAGGTAGGTGACAGAGTGACAGGTGCTCTTTTTGAGACAGTAGGACCTCGGCACTCGCATGCCAAGGTCAATCAGTTGAGGAGACCCGATGTATCAGTTGCTTGTGAGCCTGAGGATATGCGTGCAGTTGCTACTGACTTTTATCGTGAGCTACTGTCAGCTGAGCCCCAGTCAAAGAGACAGGATGCATGCAGGGAGCAGGTTTGGGCGCACATGCCTTGTCTTGTGACTGAGGAGATGCGCCGGAGGCTGGAGATACCTCTTCAGCTTGAGGAGTTGCACACGGCTCTTAGGGCCCTTCCTCGTGGTAGCTGTTCAGCTTCTTCTTGGAGTACTGGGACTTGCTTGGCCCAGATCTTTGTAGTGCCTTTCAGTACATTCTGCACACAGGAGTGATGCCGGATAGCATGAGTGAGGACCTGATTTACCTCATTCCAAAGGAGGGTGGCTCCTTGGATGAGATTCGACAGTGGCACCCCATCACCATCCTCAACTCAGCCTACAAAATTCTTGCCAAGGCTCTGAGTTTGAGGATTCAACCACTTTTGGAGAGCCTTATACATGGGACTCGGACAGGTTTTGTCAAGAAGCGCAGTATCCTTGACAACATCTTCACTTTCTGGGAGGCTTCTGCCCTGGCACGTCTCCGTGGGGAGGACCTTGTGATTCTTCTTCTCGATTTTGAGAAGGCATAAAACAGAGTTGACTGGGACTTTCTAGAGGGCACGCTTCGCAGGATGGGCTTTTCAGATGCTTGGATCAGAGGGGTGTCAGCTTTGTACAGACAGGCTCACAGTCGGGTGCTTTTCGCAGGAGGTAGAGGTGAGCGCTTCATGCTCACACGATCGGGCAGACAAGGTTGTCCTCTTGCCCCCTTTCTCTTTCTGTTCTATGCGGAGGCGATGAGCAAATTTTTGGTGTCACAGCAGGTTGGTTTGAGGGGCTTAGCACTCCCTATACGGGGAGATGAGCTTCTGGACGCTGAGTTTGCCGACGACTCAGCCTTGTACTTAGAGGGCCAGGAGGCCAATTTACACAGGTGTGGGCAGGCTCTAGAGACCTTTTGTTGTGCATTGGGCGCACTGATCAACTGGAGAAAGACAGTGGCTTTCTCGATTGGCAGTGCTCCTGTGCCAGAGTGGATGCCAGGAGAGGGTTTCAAGTGGATTCCTCCAGGGACTGCAGTTCGATACTTGGGTTGTCAGGTTGGTTTGGATTTGTCCCCCGAGCAGCAGATTGCTCCTCTTCTCCTGTCCATCAGGAGAAAGCTGTTACACTGGAGCTCAGCACGACTTTCGCTGGCTGGTAGAGTAGTAGTTGCCAACCAGGTGTTGTTGGCAACTATGTGGTACATCACTTCTTGCTGGATCTTCTCGAGTTCTTGTATCAGCCAGGTAGAGAGGCTGATCAGGAACTTCCTTTGGTCAGGTCTCCACACTCAGGTTGCCCGAGCCAAGGTGGCTTGGTCGGTCATCACACTCCCTTGTTCTCAGGGAGGGCTTGGGATCATTGATCCAGCACAGCAGAGCAGAGCCCTTCTTGGGAAGTTCGTCGTCAGAGGACTTCTTCCAGGCGAGGAGCCCTGGAAAGAGTTCTTGCTGTAGAGGCTTCGTGCCACGGTGCCTCAGTCAGGAGGCCCTTGGCAACCTTCGACCAGATGGATCTTTACAGAGTTGCGCCGAGCTGGTTTGAGCAGGAGACTGGAGGACCGATTCGCTGTGAGTTTGCTTCGCTCTTGGGAGCTCTTACGGCATGGCCTAGAGCAGAGACAGCCGATATGCACGGAGGAGCGCCTACGACAGCCCCTCGTCTGGAACCCCATGGTTAGCACTCAGAGAGGCCACTTGGTTGGGAGTAGGCCTCATGTTTCTTGGGGTCCCATGGCAGCAGGTCCAGCGCGCTCTCTAGGTGACTGGCTAGAGTTCACAGGTTTGTCAGAGGAGGTGCAGGGTGTCCAGCTACAGGGAATGAGAGGGGTTCAGAGCATGTGTCAGGACATCTCAGAGTCAGTTCCAGCTGAGTGTCTCACGCCTCTCGAGCCAGTAGAACCCCGATGGATGGGAGCCTTCACACGACTGGAGGTTCTCATCTCAGTCAGGGCTTGTTCAGAGACTGTCCCAGCCCTGTTCTTTGAGCTTCAGGGTGGGGGACGATTACAGCGAGTTACAATAGAGGCCCCGCAGGTAGCAGAGTGCTGTTTCCAAAGGATCCGAGTTGTGGGCATCTGTGGGAGGACTTGCGTCATAGACCCTGACCCAGCAGCTCTCGAGACAGGACACTGGAGGCTATGGGCTTGGGAGTGTTGTCCACTAGCACGAGTACAGTGGGATCCTGGTGAGTGGCTTTGGAGGGACCCCTTCTCTTCTGCAGACCGCCCAAGAGTCCCTTTCTTTCAGTACACTGTTCGGCTTGGACGTCATATACTTGCAGCGCAGAGAGAGGCCCGCCCTGCTGCAGCATGGCTTTGGCAGGAAGAGGGTCTCACAGTTGAGTTCTTGGCAGCTTTTTGGCAGAGGTTGTGGGACTCCAGACAGCCGAGGCGCGTCACTTTGTTCCAGTGGTTGGTTGCACACAGAGCCACAGCAGTAGGGAGATGGCTTGTGCATAGTGGTCTCTCGGCCTCATGTACAACCTGTGACCAGTTGGTGGAGAGTCAGCGACACTGTCTTTGGGACGGTCCCTCGGCCCAGCAGGTGTGGCTACGAGTTCTTCGGCTGATGCCTGCCCTCTCCACGGCTCGACAGTACACTTGGGGGGCAGCGGCTTGGTCCACCCTCACGGGCCCGACACTACAGTTTGAGCTATCTTCCACCAGCAGGATGATAGTGATACAGGGGGGGCGACCTACACTCTAGCCTGCTACAGACCTTACTCCACAGGAGTGGTGCAGTGAGAGAGAGGAGTGCTGGGAGCTCATCAGCGGCCTAGCTCTCTGGTTCATCTGGCGGGCCCGTTGTTTCCGCATCTTTGAGGCTTTCCCTGTGCCACCAGCAGAGACTATTCGTGACTTTTGTCTAGAGCTGATCCATACTCTCAGAGGACAGCTTGAGGGACTACATGGCAGCTCCGACCGCATGCGGGAGCACCGCGAGGCTTTCCTTCGACTCTGGCGCCCTGGGCCTTTCTACACCATGGTCTAGGGGGTGCTCAGATGGCACTAATGTCCACCTGTGTGGCTCTTCCCTCCTCCCATCTCTTGATTTAGCCCCATTGTATATATGTTGTTTTTTCATTGGGAGAGTCTCCCCATCATGCTTGTTGTAGCCCTCTCTAGCAGAGGTGGATGTAGCCCTATGGGCAGTTTTAATTAACTAATAGAAGGATCTTTTTCTCGGAAAAAAAAAATTTACTGTCACCCAAAGTGTGCACCAGCCATTTTGGCATACCTCTAGCCTGCTCATTTTCAGCCCTTTCCTCATCAAGTACATCATGTACATCTGCATCAGTAATAGGCTGATCTAGAACATTTTTAGAAACCCCCATAGGCTGTACATTTGCCTCATTGGAACTTACATTCGTATTTCCACCACTGAAAAGGGGCAACAAAGTGTCATAAATGTCCTGTGAGCTTACATTACTGTCTCTAGTACATGACAGCAAGGGCTGAACAGAATCTTCCACAAACACTACATCCCGAGAAACCAGAATACATTTTGTTTGCGAATGATACAATCTGTAACCTTTGATTTCACCACTATAACCAACAAAAATACATTTGACAGCCTTATCATCCTATTTTCTATGCTGCACTTGTGGCACCAAAGCATATGCCAAACAGCCAAAAACACGCATGTGCTCAATAGAAGGCTTTCTATCATGCCATGCTTCATATGGAGTAATAGATTGCAAAGCTTTCGTAGGACACCTGTTAAGTACATAAGTGGCACACATGATGGCCTCAAGCCAAAAAGAATGCGGCAAAGCTTGACTTTTGACCATACATCGTGCCATTTCCGTCAGTGACCTGTTTTTCCTCTCAGCAACACCATTTTGCTGAGGTGTATAAGGAATTTTACATTGGTGTTTTATCCCACGACTAGTCAGAAATGCATTAAATTCATGAGACATATACTCCCCCCCTCGATCTGAACGGAGGGTGCCCATAGTACATTTCGAGACATTTTCAGCCATAGCTAGAAATTGTTTGAAGCACATAAAGACTTCGGACTTCTCTTTAAGCGTAAATACCCATGCATGCCTGGAGTAATCATCAATGAAAGTCACGAAGTACAGGTAATTGCCCAAGGACAAAGTTTGCATGGGCCCACAAACATCACTATGCACAAGCTGCAACCTGCATGTGGCCCGGACTGAACCATCCTTTGGAAACTTAGAACGCTGCATCTTACCCAAAATATAGCCTTCACAAACATGTTTGAGAGGTGCTTCAAGAGGCGGCAAAGAAGAAACCATATCAGATTTCTGCAAACGCAGCAAACTGGCAAAATTTATATGACCAAAACGTGCATGCCAAAGTTTTGCTGAAATAGCCCTTGAGTCTGCAACAGCATTTGCAAAATTTTGTCCACACTTGTCATACAAAGTGAGCTTATACAGCCCATGGCACAAGATCCCAGATGCAACAATTTCATCACCAAAACTGAGATCATGAACTGTACATCTGTCATCCACAAATTTGACTACAAGTCCAAGTCTAGCAAGTGCAGATACAGACAAGAGATTCTTCTTGATCCCAGGTACATAAAGTGCGTCAATAAGTGTGAAGGAACTGCCATTAGCAGCAGTGAGCACAATCTTTCCAACTCCCTGAACTGGATAAGAGGCGTTGTTGGCACAAGTGACTGAATTCCCATGAGGGACAGACTCAAGGGAGGTAAACAATTCACGATGTGAGGTAATGTGCTTTGTAGCACCACTGTCGAAATACCACACATGTGAATCTGCAGCAATTGACAATCATGCATCATGGACAGCAGGATTGTAAGTGCACTCTGCGCTAAAACCCCATTCTGCATCAATATCAGCATTACAGTCTCCTTTCACAGAAGACTCAACAATGGCTACATTTGTAGTGGAACCAGCATTTGCAGTGGAACCACCCTTTTTCTTCTTAGCCTCTTTGGCCTTCAACTTAGGACACGACTTGATCAAGTGATCATTGGCTTTACAATAATGGAAACGCATCTTTTTTTTGCCCTTATCACCAGAATTTCCAAACGAATTTCTGCCAGCAGAAGCATTAGGAACAGAATTTTTGCCACTCGTAGCAGAACCATAAGAAGTGGTTGCATTGCTGTTACCACCCTTTCTTTGAGAAGCAATAAAAGCCTGTTCAACTGCACGTTGTCTAGTCCTGTTTTTTTTGGAAAGTGACTCTTGCAACAGCAATGTGCACAATGCATCAAACTTGACAACTTCTGGATTTCCTTGGGTCATAAGTCTCCAAGTACTAGCAAAATTCTGGTAAGAATCTTGTAAGGCATCAAGAACAGTCTGCACAAGGGAACTGTCTGAAACGACTTCACCTGCAGAAATAAGATGCTCATTGATATCCTTGACACTAGCAAGGAAAGTTTCCATATCATCTTCCTCATGCATAATCTTCGACTCCAACTCTTTACGCAGCAAAGCAATTTTAGCCTCATTGCGACTTGCATAAAGACCAGCCAAAATATCCCAAGCCTTTTTTGCAGATTTTGCTGAACGGATGTGAGGAACAATGGTGCGCTTCACAGACAACGCAATCAATGCATGAGCCTGCGCATCCTTAACATCCCAACGAGCTTGTTCTGCCGTAGGCAAAACAACTCTAACAGCTGCAATCCTTGCAGCAAGACCTGCTACATCCTCAACATCGCCTACATCCTCAAAACCAGGACGTACATCAATGACCTGCACAATGTTCCAGACACCCTTTGACACAAGAACATGTTGCATCATATAAGCCCACATAGGGTAGTTGTCCCCATCCATCCCGTCCTCATCAGCAAACATCTTGAACACATCTGTGTTGTTGTTGTCAGCCATGGTAAATGTTGCACCTGATGTGAAAACTGCCCGAAAATAGGAGAAATGGAGCGGGAACAACCTGTGCTATATAGCACAAACTGTAGAAGACTATAAGGCACATGTTATGCAAAAAAAGGCACTGACAGAAATTTTGCACAAAATGACGAAATAGCCTGTGCAGTACTGCCTGTAGTGGAAACGGAGGCCGAAATGAGCCCAAATCAAAATTCTGAGCAGGCGAAAGTGAGCAGCTGGCGACTAAGCCCGGGAGGACGTGACCTGCTCTAATACCAATTGTTGGAATTAGGGTTGCAGAGAAACACACACAGCTTGGAGAAGACGAAGGAAGCTCAAGGCACACAATAGAGAGTGTGTTACTTAGTGTGCAATGGAAAAATAGATAGCCCTAGAGTGATGGGCGTATATACAATGCACGGGGGGAAAAAACCTCCTAAAGAGGGAAAAAATGCCCCGGCGGTCCTAGTGTGTTCACACACATCACTACCACATGTATATGGTAACAACATCCACTTTTTCTGCTCCATACAGCCCCATATTGAATCGGAAAAATATCGTTGGGCTGTTGGACAACAAGCACTATGGCAAGATCGTCGCCAAATAGCTTGACAATATTTTGAAAGAGAATCATCTTCTTGCACGAGATGTTTAGTCTATTTTGGATGAAGCTGGTATTTCAAATAAAGGATATTCTACAATTTTCAGGTATGTAATGTTATGTGTAGCTCTCTCACACTATAAGGGGGCTCAGCTTACTAAACTCTATCCTTTTTAGGTCCATGAAAAAACAAGGTAAGAAGTTTCACCTAAAGCACGCGCTGCTATGGACCCTTTCTCCATTCAGAAGACAAGATAGCAGGTCAAGGAGGAGCTGTTGAAAACGTTGGGGAGCCCTTTCCACATTCAATCGACGTATAGATTTCCATCAGCAGAGGAAGTGGTTTATGACAAGTACGCCAATATTTTTTATGATTTGATCGCTCCGCAAACATACATTGTATAGTTGTTTGAAGTTACTCCCCAAGAATGCAATGGTATTCTTAAGTTTGTGATTAAACTAGATGAGTGAGAGCTTGTGAAGGAGACTAAGGTTGAGCGAGTCACAATAACACTAATGAACAGAGCACTGGATGGAAGCATTGCAGCTGACGATCCTAGAAACTTTGACGTGCCATCTGAAAATAATATATTCCTTCTCGCCACATTTCAAGGTGTGCTGATAGAATAATTATCTTGGTTGGCTTACTTTAGGATGTGCAATTGAACTTACTAAATATCTCTATTACAAGTACCTCTACGGAGAATTTTTCATGAATTTGTAAAGGAATCACCCCTACATGTGCAACGCACTCCAAATGGAATCAAGGACACAAAACCAAATCAATGTATGCGGCTTCAAAAGTTCAATCAACACGTAGACAAACGACACCAGAGATTATCCTCAGAAGCACATTTAGGCCGCCTAACTACATGCCAGGTGTCTAGGTTGTGTATAAGACAACTATAATACAGAGTTAGAAAAAAAAGAGTCCATTATAAAGTAAACACATACCTTGGCAAAACACACCTGACATCAATAATGCAACAACCCACCGTCATGTGCGACACAAACAGTATGGCAAGAAGGGTGCCAATATGGGTTTCTTTATGTCAAGCAACATACTAGGCCATGGTGCAACACACAAAAAAATGTTTTGCAAATTAAAACTTATGGATCCATATTCAGTATTCTTCCATATGCAGACAGTAAGTAAACTCAATAGAGTGCAGTAGATAGTCAACAAGCCAAAATAAATGTTATCAACAACAACATCAAGCTTGGTAATCACCGATCTGCTAAGGTTGCTCGGTAAGCTCCATGGCAGCACAGTAAGTGGCAACATACTCACTCCTTTCTTTCACATACACACACCAAGCATTACTAAGGCTAAGTGAGGGGCAAAAAGTGCCCTCACCTCATTACATAGAAGTATTGCAAGGTTGAGGCATCATGATATGCTCCAGGCGGTAAATCTGCCAACCACGATCAGTGTAATCCACCAGTGTGCCTTTTCAAACAGGAAATTAATGCGGCCACCTAGGCGTGTATAGTGGAGACAAAGAGAGTGATAGTGTAGGAATTTGCATAGGAGAGTCGAGACACCAAAGTGAAGGTAATGCGATAGAGGGAGAGAGGGGGAGAGGGTTTTGCACAATCATGAAGGGTCCTCGTAAGGATGAGATGAAGTTAAGAGGCATTAAAATTCCACCTTCGACGACCAAGCTATAGGTTTTTACCATGCTCCCTTTTAAGGGTAAGCTCCCACAGGAGATGAAAATTATACAAGAGGAAACCATGTACAAAGTCCCAACAAAGTAAACTAGCTATCATGGGGGGTAGGTGTTTAGACCTTTAAGATTTTTTATTTATGTAAGTGGTCAAGGGGGAGAATATAAAAATCAATTCATAGTGCAATGTTCCAACTGTGTATGGTCCAAATCAAATAAGTTATTGAGTAAGTACTAGAAGCCATATCATGCTCTTGGTGCAGGGGAACCTCAAATATATCAGAGATAGGTTTTTTTTGGGAGGAAGGACGGTATGGTTTAACTAATCAAAGCTTGAAGCAAATAACTGTGTGTGTGTGTGTGGGATTTACAAAAAAAAAAGTGTGTGTATGTGTATGTGTGTGAGAGAGAGAGAGAGAGAGAGAGAGAGAGAGAGAGAGAGAGAGAGAGAGAGAGAGAGAGAGAGAGAGAGAGAGAGAGAGAGAGGTTGAGTGTTATCCAAATACGATGATTCTATTTCAATGTGATTTGAAGACATTTAAATTTTACCACTCTATACTCAACATGGATTTTGTCGAGGATACCTATTCTTCAGAAGTTGTTGTGAAGAATAGGTATGTGGTGAGAGAGAGAGAGAGAGAGAGAGAGAGAGAGAGAGAGAGAGAGAGAGAGAGAGGTTGAGTGTTTTCCAAATACGATGATTCTATTTCGATGTGATTTGAAGACATTTAAATTTTACCACTCTATACTCAACATGGATTTTGTCGAGGATACAAGTTGTTGTATAAAACCTAATGACTCTATTCTTCTTATCATGGAGTTGATAAATTCACATGTCTTTACTTGTTTCACTGAAATTTTGGATAATTTTGAATAAAAAATAGTAGGGAGGATGTGACCTTTTAACATATGGAAAGTTTTGGCTTATGTTATCATTGGTTATTTTTTGTAAGTTTTTTTGAAATTTTGGGGATGGACTCAAATAACTTAAGTCCCTGTGGTTTTGATAGTTGCATTTTCCTCTCATTTTTTGGTTCTCTATACTTACCTCTTGGTGTGCTTTCTCTGGATATTGTGGTTTTTGCTCTAAAATGGGCTTTTTATAGGTTCCTTATGTGGATACTATACAGATTCTGGAGAACACTACCTTGGTCTATAGCTCTGTTCACTATTGATGAATTGCCTTTCCTAAATTGGTCTTGGCTTTCTAGTCTAATAAAAAGTTTGAAGATAATGATAATTTGTCATGGCTGACACTAGCTCATAATTGGGCTTACTTCTATGTTTATTTGCATCTTCTTTGAGCTCCACTAACTCTTGAAGTTTGATTATTGTTTTGCAGAGTATGATTGATTGTCTCATATGCTCTTAAAGTATTTGATATACACCTAGGTATGAAAACTTTATTTCATATGTTATGCTTTTCAAGCTCTCTACACTTATGAGGGTGCTTAACCTTAACCTCACCAACTCCTCACCAACCGGCTTTGATCTTCCTATTTTTTCTAGGAGTAGCTACCTTTTACTGGCTTTTTAAATGATGCTTTTAAACATTTGTTAGGTCGTTTGATTATAATCCTAAGCCCTTTTGATTTGTATAAAAAACCGAGAACTGTGGCTCCACCTACTGTCTAGCCTCTCTTTCCTAACCAATTTACTGATTTGTTTTATCTTTTTGGTTAGGATTGAGTTGTGTGTATGTCACTTGCTGGATAATGACCTTCCTATCGTACTAGTTCTGATTTGCTCTAGTGATCTTAAAAGTTTTTCATATTATGCCTTGATATGTCTACCTAAGGTTGAGTTCATCTAAAAATCTGGCTTTTGCCTGAGCATTTGCTCCGATATGGTCTACCTAAGGTTATGCTCATCTTGAATGATTTGACTATGGTACATGGTGTGTGGTAGTGGCCCTCTGGTATCCTTCTTTGGATATAGTGTTTGCATTGAACGACGAATTCTTTAGATGCATTAGCATCCCCTCTCACTATCCTTCCCAATCAAGGCATTGGTCATGATAGCAACTCTCACTTAGGATGCATGTACCAGCCATAACCCAACATGCCAACATTACACCACAAAGTAGTAGAAGAAACTTTGCCATTGACATGCACAACTGATTTGGTGAGTAGTGTGTCGTTTGCTTCTCAAAGGCAGTATTCATGATGGGTGAGTGACCTGGGGGTGATTGCATAGCTATAGCAACTTTGTCTCTATACGTGGGTAAATTTCAAAATTTACAGGCTGGATTTCACTCAATCTAGCAAGCATGTACACTTGCATCTACCAAGACTCGTCACATAGATGTTGAGGTCTCTTGCAATTGACCATAAGGATGTTAGTAATATAAGTCGCATATTGTTTTTTATGTACATTTGGGCACCATTGGCACCTTAAAATGTGAGTGCAATGAAAGTAAAAAATATCACTCAATCATTTCTCTTTGCAAGATTTTTGGGCATCATGCTAAAAGAAAGGGTGTGCTGCAAAATACACACACACACACGCACACAAACATACACACATGCATGTTCTTCTTTGAGAGAGCAGACTATATTCAACCATTCACATGGTTGCCCTTACCTATATTTTATACCATTGCAGCCAATTGGCTTAGCTCCCACTCCCTTAAATGTGAGACAGAGCATTGAGGCACTACATGGAGGAGAATATCTTTTTGTACGCGAATTATATCCCTTAACAATTTGAGAGTGCGATCATCATACCCTTCATGAGTGCTCAGCTTTTGATCACATCAAACTTGCTTTACCCACATTTTAGCCCATACCATGGCCTACATACCTTTCTCTCCTAGCCACCTCATGGATTCAACTTGTCAGTGTGGCCACCCTTATATCCATAGTCTTTGAGCATGTTCCATGTTGTATTCGGTTCCATAGGTAAAATCTCACCTTTAAGGATGATCTCTCTCTCTCTCTCTCTCTCTCTCTCTCTCTCTCTCTCTCTCTCTCTCTCTCTCTCTCTCTCGTTAACCTTTGAGGTCACTGTGTCCCTCTCGCCTTGTATAAGTATGTGAGCATGCAAGCCCTTGAGTTCAAGAATCAACGTTCATCGGCTAATATTTTTAGGTCTGTTGTGATCTTCTTCTTATCCTCTCTCTCTCTCTCTCTCTCACTCTCTCTCTCTCTCTTCTAACTTGCTATGCAACATATGACTTGTTGCTAACAATGTTTGGATTGGATAAGGTTTGCCTAAACTTAATAGCTGAGAATCGAGATTAGTTAGTCTCAAGATTAACGGGTCTCAAACCACGTCAGTAGGAAGAGAAATGTCTCTTTCTCTCTCTCTGTGTGTGTGTGTGTGTAGTTTGTAGTATTAAAATGAAGCATGTGAGAGGCGAAGAGCCTGGTCGTGTGTACCAGCGAGCCTACTTTCTGCTCGGTCACGAACCGGCTCTTTTCTCTCTACCTATCTAATTGTGGTGGTTAAGAGCCTCAAAACGGGCATAGCCTTTCACATGGTTGACTTTTGAGGCCCTCTCGGTTAGCAAGAACCTGCTCAAGATCTGTCTCATCACTCAATCAAATCAAGCATCTATCTTCGAAAAGCCACCAATTTTCTTGACTTGCTAACAAAGATGGAAGGCTATTTAGCCATTCCAAAGTGACCATGCTCTAAATGTAAGCAAAATGACATGGAGGCAGTCCTATAATGGAGGCACGTGCATGGAGGTAACCCTACAATAAGAGACCGGCAGTCATCATTTCTAGGGGGAGGCCACATTAGGTATGTAACACCAAGAAGGATCCAAATGAGCAAACGATTGCTAACTCCAAGACCAAGGCCAATACCCTCGACTGACAATGATTATCCTCCAGTACAATCACGTTAGTGTTCTGGAAAAATCATTTTTTCAAACGTACGAAATTGCTTTCCTTTAATTTTCCAAGAGAAAATTTAGAAAATTAGGTTTATTTTGCAGATTTTTACACAATTTTTCTCTATTTTGGGGTGGGATTTCTCCTTTTCCCCTTGCCCTCAACGGCATTTTTAAAATTGAAAACGGCATGATATTAAGCTAAGACACATCTTTCCCAAACATTGAATGGAAGACCCGCCTTGCACGATCGTTGTTGTGAGCACTATTGCGGCAAGCAATGCCACCTGTCCCCTTTGCAGAACCCCTTTCTTCTTCTATGTCAGGAGTTCGAGATGTGAAAATTTGGAAAAACTAAAAAGCTTAGATGGTCACGTTGGAGCTCTCAACATTGTAGCATCCGCTGACTGGCCAAAAAAAGATGAAGAAAGGGTGGAGACGAATGTGGGACTCTTTGTCTCTCTCTCTCTCTCTCTCTCTCTCTCACTCACACACACACACACACACACACACACACACACACATTCGAGGACACACACACACACACACATTCGAGGCAAACCAACTTATCAACACGTGTGACACAACTCGTTGCTCGTTATTTTCCCAAGCTATGAAGTAGAGCCCTTCAAAAGTAATCATCCTTAAAAATTGAAAGATGGAGTGAAACTCCATGGCCTTGCTAAAGACTTTTAAAAATATAAAAATATATATAGTACTAAGTATAGTGACTTTTTGACAGAAGAAGTCAAAATTAAGTCTTTTCATTTTTTTAGCATTGTTATAGTTGCTACTTACCCTTCCCTTTTGCATTTCAAAGCAAATGATTTCTGACTTACCCTTCACTTTTACATTTAAAACCAAATGTTTTTTAAAGTAAGTTCTTGAAACGAAGAAGGAGTGACACATGGATGCCCTCTCTTTCCTTTCCTTGAAGATTTTAAGCTCAATTATATATAGTATAGATGATGTGATCTCATGCCATGGCACTTTTATGTAAAATGTGGTCACATAGTGGTGGGACACATAGGATTTACACTCACATAGGACGATCAAGCATTGCCTTAGGTATTCAAAATAAAAACCTCAATGTGTAAACAATCACTAATCTTATCTTGAAAATATGTTTTGGAGAAGTGGATAAGGCGACCTTGCTGTGCTTCTATTGAGCAAACGGTAACTTTTTTTGCAAATTGAATAGGTAGCATTGTTTCTTATCTTATCTTGAAAATATGTTTTGGAGAAGTGGATAAGGCGACCTTGCGGGTAACTTTTTTTGCAAATTGAATAGGTAGCATTGTTTCTTATCTTATCTTGACAATATGTTTTGGAAGAGTGTATATACGGAGGCAACCTTGTGGTGCTTCCATCGAGCAAACGGCAACTCTTTTTTGCAAATTGAATAGGTAGCATTGTTCCTTATGCCATACTTATGACATAGTATACTATGGCTCTACTCCAGTTTATTAGGTGAAATCTTTCGAGATTCCATCCAATCCGGCCCTGGCTGATGCTCCAAGCATCATTTCCATGCGAGTCACGACCCTACGTCTAGAGTAGTGGTCATTGACTTGAGCTAGCTTGATGCAACGCGAGGTCTGCCGCAAATGCGAAGTCATCAATATAAAAAAAAAACCCCAGTAGGAGAGGTCTCGTCTTCTACGCTGATGTCAAGTTGCGCCATTTAGGTTTGTCTGCCTCGCTCGTCCTCATCAACGCAACCTACCATGCACATGCCCCCCCCCCCCTCTTTCTTTTTCCTTTTCCATTTACAAGCAGATACTTGCTAAATAAATAGACCCAAAAATCGTTATGACATACCTCATGTTGACGTATGCAATGTGTGCATTTGTTGTAGTTTTTTTGGCAAGAAAATCTTATTGTTTTGATTGATTTGACCAAGGCATTAACCGTATGGAAGGGTACACTTGGAGACACTAAAACTTTTCGAAAATGCCTCAAATGTCACTCTTGAAAAACCTGTAAATTAAATCCCACGGGCTGCGAGTTTTAATTGAGGGTTTGGCATGACATTTAGGGTTTTCTTAAGTCCATACTCTCCTGTGCTTATGATATGAACTTGACTTGGGATGGTTCTACATCCAAGCTGTGGAACTCTGCTGGACAAAACCAACCGCTGCCCCGCTCATCTCCTCACCAGTTCCATCACCACTCAGAGTCTTTGTGCAGACTATTGCGAGAGAGAGAGAGAGAGAGAGAGAGAGAGAGAGAGAGAGACTTGTTGCGTGTATCACCAGCAACCGGGTGCCACTGTCTCCTGCCCGTCGCGCTCATGTTCGCACTCGAAAAAAAAAAAGCGCCCATGTCATTGACGGACACACCACGCGACTCTCTCTCTCTCCCCCCCCTATTTCTCTCTCTAGCAGGTGCGCATGCAAAAAGATCCCCACAACCTAGACTATGGGTGGCCAGTCCAAAGGCTCCTACTATCTAGACACCTCCATCATCCCCTTTTTGCTCGCATGCCAGCTGCCAAAGCATACCTTTTCCTCTTTGCCTCAACTCAAGGCATCTCCTGAGATTCCTGTTAATAAACTCCCAAGCAAAATTGGCACGGCCTACTAGAATTTGTACAATTTGTGGGGATTTAAACATCATTCCATTTGCATTCTGGTTGACCATATAAGGAATGAGCTGTTCTCTACTATATCTGACAAATGTAGAAGGCCACTATTCGCCAGCTATTTGCGGGTCTCCGCAAGTGTGTAGTCTAGCGAGAACTCAGTAAACATAAATGTCTATGAGGACGTAGTAACCCGACTAGGGCATGGAAGCAATGGTGCAAGTGTCAAGAGACTACCCGAGGTACACGAGACTATGACGTAACTAATCTACCAGTGCCGAGGTCATGTGCATGCGGATCTGACACGGACTAGCCAATCTAGACCAAATGGACCGGACTTAAGCTACCCGGCTCACTAATCTAACTTAGAATAAGCCTCAAGAAGCTAACTGGGCAAGCAAAACATCTTTAACCGCTTCCGGGCTGTGAGCTCACCTATGAGCTGTAAACTCGGAAAGTAGAGTTCTGCTATTCGGAATTGTGCAAGAGGGGGTTTTATTTGTTGGGCTAGGTCTCTAGACTAACGTCATGCCAAGGGCATAACCCTCGGTGGTCAAGGACCAAGGCCAAGGGACCGGCTGCTAGTGTGGATAGGGAATGAGGCCCAGGGGGCTATATAAAGGGAGGTTGGGAGGATCTCATTCCAAGACAGTCCCACCAGGGGCTTCACACTGGTATCAGAGCTTCTATTTTTTAGGGCAAAGGCGTGGAGCCACTCACTTCCTTTTTGCATGCTCATGCAAGCAAGGAGGGCCGAAGAGACCATGGAGACAAGCATGGCCGCTTACCAGAGCGCTAGGTTCCCGCTGTTGAAAGGAGCAACTCCCGTTGCTATGGAGTTGCCAACGGGTGCATACACCGCGAGCTCTCTCTCTCTCTCTCTCTCTCTCTCTCTCTCTCTCTCTCTCTCTCTTCTCTCCCAACGTTGTCTGCTCGTCACCATCGCTCATCTCTTTTTCATACTAAGCGCCCAAGGAAATTGGCCTTAGGGAAAACACTCAAAGTTTTAAGTTGGCTAGGGAGGGTTCCCACAGTCTTTCCTCCTCCACACACCCCCTTTGCTACAAACTCTCAGGTGGTGTTGTTGGGGCCCGGAGGCAGACGGAGAAACCCTCTACAGTAAAAGTTTTAGCATTTTCGGAGACTACAGAAAGTGGTTATTGGACAACATAAGTGATCATAAGCGAGCCATTATTAGAAAACATTTGTACTCGTCTCCATAAGCGAGGCGAGTGGGAGATTTCCAAGATTCCACAACACAAGCACGGCTTGATTTTGTGGACACTCTTACGTCTTTGAATTAAGGTTACGGAACTAATTAGCACAGCTAATTATTGAAATCGGTGATACATCGTACAGCTACGAGCTTTTTGATATCCAGGTATTCTTTCCTTTATTTGCTAGCACCACACAAAACCGTCATGGATTCCTTGTTCGATTCTCTGCATGAGGAACTGCCCGAGAATCATTTTTTTGACTTTGAACTTCCTTCAAGAGAATCTACTCCTCCTCAAAGTGTGCTTGAAATTTTAGAGGATACTAGCAATTTAATCGATGAAAAAGAATACATCACAAGACGTGACTTTAAAAAGTTTGAAGAACGGTTTCAAAAATTGGCGGTTCGCGTCCACTTGCTTGCTACAAAGGTGGATCAACTTACGGAGTCGATCGTCTCGTGCATCCCACAAGCTACATTGTCTACACATGTGGCAAAGAGGATACTTTCAACAATAGACTTTAAGAAAGCCAAATTGCAAAAGTTATGTTTCAACTGTATGGGACAGCATCAACAAAACATTGTCCCCAAGTACTGGATTCATAGGAATTTTTATGGATTCTGATACTAAGTCATTAGGAAGAGATTGGGGTCTAGGAGGGCCTCTTTATTTGGCAGTTTAAGGAAGTCAAACCTTTATTATTAAGAAAGTAATCAAAGGACAGCTTTTGACTTCAAACACGTAAAACGGCTAGTGTATTTGAATTCAAAGTTTCTCCCAAAATGAAATTTAAAATCTAGCGGGTAAAACCATATCATGTAACATATCTATGGAAAGAGCTCGACGGATAGATTGCAGAGATCTATAATCTCCGCTCACATCGGAGATCATATGTGGGAGTTATGGAAGGCCAAAAATCATAAAAATTTCCATTCCTTTTTAGGGGGACAAGTGCATCATTTGACCACTCTTATACATCTCTTACACACCCACCATTCTTGCACACATGGCGTACACCTATTTGTCAAAATGTTAATCACCTCCATAATCTCATGGAAAATAAAGAGGCCCTCATAAACCCCATCCTCTTCCTAATGTAGTCAATCATTTTTTTATTTTTTTTGCATGCTCTCTAGTGGTTATCTACCTTTCAGATAACCCTTTCAGTTATTTGTATAAGATACAGTAGCTTGCTAAATATAACATATTCAGTCAAGATATCATACATGTTACAATGTTGCTTTTATTCTTTATGAAATTTCGACAAGGTCGATTCTTCTCTACTTGGACACATGTGTGTCAACGGGAGCATATGTTAGCTATGCGCACCAGCACTCCATGAGTACTTATGTGAAGCAATGCTTCCCTTTCGATATTTGACATAGTGGTTTCCAAAGTTTCGAATATGCTAATAGCATACAAACTTAGGAAAACTTGCCAAGCTGTCTACAGGTTTTTAAACCACACGATGATGTATATGATACATACATTACCTCACTCGAGCAGCAAATATGGCTATGAGCCAGATTTAAGCAAGTTTTTATTTCCAAAACTCAAGACAACTCGCCATAGCAGGGCAACCAGGTTAGACAATTTCAAGTTTTCTTGTCTTTGTTCATTTTAACTTTTAAGTTTGCAACGATTGCCTATTGTACAAAGCTGTGCTCGTATGTTGCACGTGCCAATGCAAGGAACTTGCCGATACACCGCGTGCGAGCCACAAATGGCTCCAAGCACACAACAAACCTAAACTAGTAAGCTCAAAGATGACGATGGTGTGTCACTCACCGCTTTACGCTTGCTTCGTGGAGGATTCCTCGCCGCGAGGAAGAGGGAGACGCCGCTACGCCGCGCTCAACCGCCTCGCCACCATCGTGCCGCCGCAATGCTCTCTCTCTCTCTCTCTCACGCATACACACACACACACAAGGAGATGAAGAAGAAGAAGATGGAGATGGAGCAAGAGCACTCTTCAATTGCACAAATGAGAGAATGAGTGAATTTTAGGTTCAGTTGACTTTTATATGAGCTCACCCCATTCACACTTGGGCGCCCATGCTTAGCCAAACTAATCCCTTGAATGTTCCAGTTAGAGTGCACCTCTCATCGACGATCACTCTTACCCTTTTCCTATTGGACCGACAAGCCCGGTACCTGACTCTACCGAGTAAATAATACAACGTCTGTCGTAGGTGATAGGGTGTCCGTGAGCCATGAGGGTTAACATGACCCCCTTCCTCATGTAGATTCCGTCCTTGAAAGCTATTGAGTTGAAGATGAATTTCCTTAGCCTTCTTCAGTCAACTGCAAAATCAAATAACATTGGCACAATAATTGCATTCTCATAAGCAATTAAACAGCGTATGCAGTTGTAGGAAGACAATTTGATTGATAACAGAATTTTAAACCATTTTTTTGCAATAAACATTAAATTTCAATATAATCAAATGCATACACAGATGTAAAGGTAAAAATTAAACAAGTCTGGGGTTGCTAATTTAACGGTTGAAAGGTACTAGAGATCGACTATTAATACCATAGGTAAGCTTCTTAATTTTCTATGGTCAATTAAGTTCTTTAATCGCGAGAGCCAAGTATTTCATGTTCGAGGGCTGACTAGAGGCTATACCTAGAAGACCTTGTAGTTAATCTACGATAAAATGAATTTCTCATGAAATCATCGCCTGACTGATTACCTTTTCTTTGACCCCCCAAAGTCTTTTCACAGTGATTCAATTTTGATGTATGTGCTTATTTTGTATGCCTTGGGTTTTTTGCTTTTCAAGGAAAAGCATCCACACTGGGAACATCTAGGGCTCTAGTATCATAGGCGATACATGTGAGTGAAGTACCAAATCAAGCTAATATTTCTCTTCCAGCTTAAGATTTTACATTGTGGCACTTTGATTTTTTTTTATTTTTTTTCAGCATTTTAATTTTGTACCTTTGGGGGGTCATATAACACTGTTACCCTCCCAGGCTCATCACACTAGTAAACTCCCTTTATAATACTTGAGCTAAAGGTCAATAGGGACTAAGCCCACTAGAAAGCTCTAGTACATTTCACACAATGCTGCCTAAATCGTATTAAGAACCTAAGTAACCTTGATTATTAGGAAGGCATTCCCCATGGTATTAAGAGAAGATCTGTAACGCCTAGCTTGGTCAAACTAGCTTAGTCGGACTGCTTGATTTTTAAACCTAGACAAGTGATTATGACAAAAAAATACATTGAATTTAATGTTTGGTACTAAGCAAATGTGTTGAATATTATGCTACCAATCACAATCAAAGCAGACAAACATGGATGCAAAAAAGATAAGGGACAATGCTAATGGACAAGAAACACCTGTTTGTGTTGATGGTCGTGCTTGATTTGAAGTGTGAACGAGAGAAAGATTCCATGAAGGTCCAATTCCTAACCACAGTAACATGTTCTTGTACACACTATGAAACACAAGAATACCTCTAGGAGGCACATCAGTGGGAAAAAAGAACTTTGGTAATCCCTCAACTCTAAAATAGAAACACTCCTATCGTACTAATCTTACCTACCCTCCATCACTCGAGTGTTGAGGATCAAAGGTGTTTTGATGACATAGATTTCTGTTTCAGTGCACCAGATGTGAATGTGTAGGTCTGGGTCAATGTTTTGACTTTTATTGTGCATACTCGTTTGCTAGTTTCTCTTGCTCTATATTATTTTTGTTTTTTTGTGAGTATAAGGCTTTATATACACATTACCTAAGATTGGGAGATTGAGAGGTCAGGGAGGAAGGTTGAGAGGGAAGCAAGTGAATGATGGGTGCCAGCAAACACTCCCCCCTTCCTTGGGTAGATCATACCGTTTGAAATGTGCTCGTCAATCTTTGAAACCAATTGTTCCAGTTGGTAATAGGTGGGGATTTTTGCCATTAGTTTTCTCTTACCTTAGGTGCCTCATCGAGTTGCAAGGGTGGTAAGGTACTTTCCGAGGATCAAACTTGAAGCGGTGCACCAGGTGATTCTTAAACACTGGGAGGTGTGGAGTCCTTTGTAGCTTTATGGAGGTCCACTATTGCAGGTGGAGACTATGGAGAATCTTTTACCTCTATGGATTCATTACAGGAGGAGCTAGAAGCCTCATGGGACTCCTTCCTTTCTGAGCTAGGTGGAACAAATCGTTTCTTCTTTGGTACCCAAACTAGCTCTGGAGCGGGTGTGTAGCATTCTGTGATTTTTTTCTTTCCGCGATTGTCAATTCGTTTTGGAGCTACAAGATTGGGCGCATATGGGTCAAGTGACAGTGATGAAGGAAATTTGGAATGGCGGCGGCCTCTACACCAAAACAAACTCCATTGCGCCACAAGGGCAATGAGATGAGGGCACCACCTAGTCTTGGAAGCGTGGACTAGGACCGCAACGCAAAGAGAGAGAGAGAGAGAGAGAGAGAGAGAGAGATCACTATGAATGAAACATTAACCTCAATGTGTGTACAAGGAATGGATAACTTCAAGCACTCCCAACACAAATAGCATGTAGATTACTAAACAACAACTCAAGATTTAGCCAAAATCACATCAAGCACTCTCACACACACATAAAAGATATCTCTTAATTAACATAAGTAAAACGAGGGGAGGTTACTAGCATAAAACAATTTGCACTCTAGAATGTGCAAAGAATAGAGTGAATGAATGAGCTTTATGGGCTCATGATGAGTGATACAAAGACTCAATGAGGCTGAGGGAGACTTGAAATTACAAAGGGGGGGGCCTCTTTATATAGGCAAGAGAGTGATTAGGAGTGAGGTTAAGATCCAAGTGCAATTTGTACAAATGAAGCTTGATTAGGCACATTCCACCAATGAAGAAGCTCCTTCCAAGTGATTTGTTGACCTATTTGCAACTAATTGGCTCCATCATCACTTGTGTTGTCTTCACTCCTTCCTCCATAGCTTGAGTCCAAGAGCTTCCTTATTTTAAAATGTAAAGAATCTACATAAAATCAAGGCATATCTAGTAATAATAGAAAGGGGTTGAATGAAAACTTATGAATTACAACAAGATTAAGCATGATTTGAGAGGTGATTAGAAAAGGAATTTGTGAAGGTTTTATGAGCTTGAGAGAGAGGAGGAAGGAGGGGAGGGTGAGAAGACTAATGGCTGATTTTTAGAGAAGGACTCAATGTGGAAAAGGAAGGGTGTGTGTGTAAAGGTAGAGGGGGTGGTCTCCATCACAATTGAAAAAATTGGCATCCGCCATTTTGGCCATATCTCCTAGACCGTAGATGCAAAAATTATTAAAAAAATATGGTCAGAATCTCCAGCTCATCAGCTACAACTTTAATGAAGACAACTTTTCTTAGATCAGAGTGGACGTATTTTTAAAAAATCTAGCAAAATCATGTGTCTGTTTTCTTCCTTCACCAAGTCTTCCACCTGGGTCCCATCTGTTTGAATCATCATATGGCTCCAAAGCCATGATGATATGAGCCCCTCATGACCCTTGAATCATGGGTGTATGGCTCCATAAACACATTATATCTTTTCTTTTCACATTTACATATTTTCCCTTCCCTTTACCATTAGGTTCTACCTTTCACCTCCTGTGAACTAGTCAAGGAAAAATTCCCATCAAATCATTTTTTTGAATTTTTCCAAGAGGTTGTTCTCACTCTTTCTTTTATTGTAAACCTCTAGAAGCAAGGAAAACCAACAAAATATAGTAAACAAAAATTTGTGATAGGCTCGGATCATAGCCCCCCCAAACCTGGCTAGAGGTATTTATGCCTCTAGCCTACTTTCTTTGATCTTGGGCTGACCTTATTTTGATGTGATAAGTCTTTAGAAGCCATCCATTTTTCGTGGTCTTGTGCACTTTACCATCAATGTCTTGAAGTCTGTAAGAGCCATTTTTGAACTTTTTGGTGACCAAGAACGGGCCTTCCCATCGAAAAAGAAACTTTCCATCCTTACGAGTGTCAAAGCGATTGTCATATCGAAGCACTAGAGATCCCTTTTTGATGTCTTTAGATGCTAGCTTTTTGTTGAACTTTTCTCTGCTCTTTTCTGCTTCTTGAGAGTAGTGGTTGATGGCTTCTTCACGATCCAATTGCAGCCTCTCTAGATCCATGATCATTTGATGTACTTTCTCCTTTTGAGAGCCTACCTGGCTACCCAATATTCGAAGACTTGTTAACTTCACTTAAATGGGCAAAAGTGCCTGCTTTCCATAAACCAAATGAAAGGGTGTGTACCCTAATGTGGTTTTGAAGGAGGTTCTATAGGCCCATAGAGCTCCATTCAGGTGTTTGTCCCAATCTTGGTGCCTGGCATGTACCTGTTTGGTGAGAATTTTGCAAATGATTCCATTTACCTTTTCCACCAAGCCATTGCACTGAGGGTAGTAAGGAGTAGAGTGTTGATGCTGAATATTTAGCTTCTGCATGAGTTCTCCTACCAAGTTTTCTCTAAACCCTAGTCCTCTATTAGATAGTATTTCAAGAGGGGTGCCAAACCGGCAACAGATGTGGTCAAAGATGAACTGACTCACATCCTTAGCAGTAATTCTATTGGTCAGCATAGCCTCAGCCCATCTAGTCATGTAGTCTACTCCCATAATGATGTACTTTTACCTGACTGAGTGCGTGGTAGAGGCCCTATGGTATCAATTCCCTACTTCTCAAAGGGCCCATATACCTTTATTGGGTTCTGAGGTTCAGCTATGAGCGGTCGTGGTCCTGCTTTCTGACATTCATCACATGTTTTACACCAGTATTTGACATCGCGATGAAGACTTGGCCAAGTAAACCCAGATTGTAGAACCTTTCTACTGATGATGTCGTGTGCAAAGTGTCCTCTGCACACATCATCGTGACAAGCTTTTAAAATCTCTTCAATTTCACTCTTCAAAGGCACTCTCCTAAGCACACCATCCTTACCAAGACAATACAAATTATCCTTTACTATGCGATACATGGTAGCCTTCCCAGCTAACCATCGCCTTTCCCCTACATTCAAGTGTTTAGGAGCCTCTCCTTGCTCCAAAAGGTGCATAATATCTTCTAAGTCCTCCTTGCCTTGCTGAAGTGGAAGTTTGATGGCCACTGCTCCCACTATTGACTCATTTAACTTCGATGATGCTAGGTGGTCTGCATCCTTGTTCTGGTCTCTTGGCACATGATGTACTTGTGCCTCCCTAAATCTCCTCATAAGAGCTTTGGCTTCTCTCATTTTAGTAGAGAGACTGGCATTTTTGCAAGCCCATGTACCTTGCATTTGCCTTACCAAAAGCATGGAGTCACCAAAAGCATTTAATCTCTCAATTGAATTATCCACGCACCAACAAAGGCCATGAATTAGAGCTTGATATTCTGATTCATTGTTGGAGTGGAAATCTTCTAGAGTGATCCCTTCACCATGGATCCTCTCTCCCAATGGAGATAAGACCACGATGCCTACAGCTGCCTTATCCTTGGTTCTTTTGTATGCTCCATCAAAGTAGAGGCTATAAGCATTGACCAGAGCCTCTAGAGATGGAGGTGGTGGAAGTTCCTTTCTCTTCAAATGGAAAACTTTTTCATAGCACTTGTTTGTTAAAATGTCGGCTAAGCATGCTCGAGTTGTTCTTTCAACCTGTATTGTATAATCAAACTCTTGAAGTCGCACCACCCACTTTGTTATTTTATCAGAGATTTCCATATGTTGTAGTGCATAGGGAAACATATCCTCCACAGTGATAATTACAAACCTCTTTGGCAGCAAGTATGGCCGAAATTTGGTTACTGTAAACATGAGGGCTAACACTAGCTGTTCCATCAGGGTGTAGGCCTTCTCTGTGTTTTCCATGAGGCGGCTAGCAAAATACACAGGCCTCATAAAGGATGTTTTTGGATCTTTTTGTAGGAGGGCAGCACCAATGGCCTCTTCTCCCACACGAGGGTTTACAAAGAATGTTTCTTTCCAACAAGGTTGGAGGATTACAGGGAGTGACCCTAACATTTTTTTTATCTCTCTAAAATGCCCATCACTTTCTTCACTCCAAACAAGCGTCTCTTGACGAGTCAGCTGTTGTAGAGGAAATATCACTTGGGAGAGTAAGTGTATGAATCTGCTCAAATATCTTAGCTTTTGCAAGAAAGAGATTAATTGTTTGATGGAAATTGGGGAAGGTAGATTTAGCAATGTTTCTATCTTTTCAGGATCTACCTCGATTCCATCAATGGACACTACATGCCCCAATAGTGTAACCTTGCTTTCCCCAATGTGACATTTGTCCTTGTTTAGTTGTCCACCCAGCTTAGCTAAACGAGTAAATCCTTCATCAATCTTGCCGAGATGCATACTTTTGGAGCTCTAAATACAAAAGTCATCTATGAAAATCCTTATGGACTTACCAAAGTAAGGTTGGCAGACCATATTCATGAATCGTTGAAAGGTGGATGGAGCGTTGGTGAGACCAAAAGGCATGACTCGAAATGCAAAACAGCCCCATGGTGTGATGAAAGTAGTCTTTTTTTGGTCCTCCTCTGCAATGTGTATTTGAAAGTAGCCGGAGTAGCCATCACACACTGTGTATCGCTCGTGGCCTGCTACTTCATTTAAAATCTCATCTTGAAATGGGAGAGGGGAGTGGTCCCTCTTTGTTGCAGCATTTAGTGGCTTGTAATCCACGCACACTCGCCATTTACCATTCTTCTTTGGCCTCACCATTACTGGGGAGACCCATTCTGAATCTTCTACTGGGTATATGAATCCTGCTTCTAAGAGTCTCTTCACCTCGGATAGTAGTGCATTTTGTTTCACAACTCCTAATCTTCTTAGTTTTTGTACTACTGGCTTGCTCCCTTCTTTTAGATGGATATGACGCTTCACTACAGTGACACCTGTAATGTGAGTGTAATCAGGAATAAACAATGATGCATGCTTCTTGAGAACATTTACATAACCCTCCCTTTCTTCTTCCTTTATATCCTTGGATAACATCTTCTCTAGGATGGCATCCCACACATTCTCCATTTGGATCCTTGGGTTGTCTTCTGATGAGGTAGTTTCCTTTATGGTGACGCCCATGACTTCGAGAGTGCTATCACTCTCTTCACTTGAACTCTCTTCCTCGTCCATGGATGAGGAGAATCCACTTGAGCTCCACTCATCAGCTGACGTCTCTAGTTCAAGGTTCTCTTGTCGCCCATTCTTCAAGTTATAAACCACCTTCCGACTATGGCCACCCACACGAGGCCTTAACTCCAAGTCTTCTGTTGCCCAATCTTGTCTAGCTCCTATACCCATGAGCCAGGGTCATCCTAAAATAAGGGGGTATCCTTCTCCCTTCACTGGCATCACATAAGCATCAACCTCTGTAGTGATTCCAAAAACAGAAACTCTCAAAGCTTTCACTACACCCACACAAGTGACATTATTGGCCATTTTTGCCCTAAAGTTTGATGATTCCATTACCTCTAAACCCAATTGATGCATTAGCTTTTCTGTCATGACACAAACCTCTGCTCCACTGTCAATGTAAGTTTTTGGAATCCGTTGTCCCTTGATTTGGGCCTCCACCAAAGGCACTATATCCTTGAGACCATAGGCTTTGATTACACTTACTAGCTTACTTCGCTTTGCCCTCGTGCTCACCATTTTTGACCACTGTCGTCGTAGCTTTGGGGAGATATGAAGTAGTTGTGGCCAAGTAATCTTTGGTCCTTGAGAACTCACATCAGCTGTCAAGTCATAAGGTTTTGTCCGAGATCCCATAGGGAAATCAGAGATGTCAATTTGAGACCTAGTACGGGTCTTTCTCTTCTTGGCTTCCTCTTTAGTTGCCCGAGATGTACTTGCTTCATTGCTTGCATCCTTGCTTGTTTCTTTACTTACTTCATCTTGGACACGTACACTCTTGATAGGCATTGTAGCCACTTAACACCATTTTAGATAATTTGGGAAAATCCCGTTTCCCAAATGCTAATTAGGATGTCAAGATTGTGTTATTTAACTCTTTTAAGGCTCAAATTGTCCTTAGTCTAGATGTGATGTCAACATTCTACCTATTATTTTTATTTTCCTACTTAATAATCTATAATAAAACCACTAATGTAAGTTACAGCAAAAGGATTTGCAATCAATAAATGCTTTTAAAACTTTAATCAAGGCTTTTAGAGATGGCATCTTAAAAGAAGAGGTATCCAACAACACCCAATAAGATGGCTACTAAGCTATATAGGTTTATTGCACCAATATCAAATGTTCTTATAATATCAATGACCTTAATTTTCTTGTATAGCAAAGTACTAAGTCTTTACTTTGCATCACTATCAAATACCAATTACACCATAACTAACATTTAGCAATTGGAAAAGCTTAACAATACTATAGAGTACCCTATGGCCCTAAGACCATAAGATGCCACATATGGCACTTATAGTGCCATTTGATATATTTTGTGTCCTATAATGTAACATGAGACACTTATAGAAATAAAATGTCTTAACTTTGCAACACTATCAAGTTTTAATTACATTTTAATATTGTATAATAGAACCATAACTAATATTTAGCAATTAGAAAACCTAAATAGTAATATTAAAGTATCCTATGGTCCTAAGATCATAACATCCTACTTATGGCACTATATCTCTTTTGTGACCGTAAGTTGTTATATGAGACACTTACATAAATATAACTTTATAGTTTTAAGTACAATTTTTTCTTTACATAGAAATACAATATAAGAACTTTCCATATAATTTTGTGGTCATGAGATTAAGATTCTATACAAATATGCTATATCTACTCCTTAATACATGTTTTAAGACTTTAATGGAAGATCTTAGAGTTGTTGTCCTTTGGAAAAGACATGTTTAAAAACACCATTTGTTGTGACTACCATAAAATTTTGTACATCGATTATGCCAAATCATATGAATTGTAGACACAAAGATTACCAACAGGTGCTGGTCTCATGTAAAACAAAGCACTAAGTACAAAGAGTATGGTGTCTTCAAGATAGAGGGTGTTAAACAAACACCTTTTTGTAGTACTCCACTCTTTTCATAAAATTGATGATCTTGATCTTATATCAAACAAAGTACTAAGTACAAAGAGTATGGTATTTCCAAGTCTAAGGGTGTTAAACAAATGGTGTTAAACAAACACCATTTTTGTAGCAATAACATTTATAAACAATAATTGGTAGTTTATATCACTCCCAAAAAAAACATTACTAAGAAAGAAACCATAGCAATATGCCATAAATATTAAACCATTAACTTACAATGCTATTTAAATAAGAATAGTATCCTCATAATAAGATGCACCTCACAAATTCAAATCTTTGTTACTTTTCAAGCTATAACATGCATGTTCTCATTAAATAAAAAGATTGAAAATATATACAACACCAAAAGTTTTGGTGGATGATATTTATGATGCATGATGAGTACAACAAAGATCAAGTTATGTTTAAACTCTTTTTCTTCAGATTTGGAATCCTTCAAAAAATATAATATCATTTTAACATGTATGATCATATAGTCAATAATCAAATTGTGATTATAAAACAATGAGCACATTCTACACATGGCACCCAATATGTTACATGACAACTTTTGTGGTACATTTTAGAAAAAGCACCTTGTTTGTCTTATAGCCTCAAGGTCATAGGGGTTTAATAGCATATGATGCAAATTCCTTGGATTCTTTTGACATTAAAATTGTGGAGTGGTAATTTAAAATGATAAACACTTCAGAAGATTCTCAAAAAGGTTTTCTTTTCCTTAAAAAAAATAGGCCTTCTTTTTTAGCTATCATTAAATTGAGCCTAAGTGTGAACAAATAGGCTTATGTTTTTCTTTGCAGTTCTCAATATAGAGGCTTTTGCTTTTTACTTTGTGACTTGGAAGTAACCTCCTTGAACTTAGGATCATAGGGTGCTAAATCCAAGCCACACACAGTAAGTGATTTGTGGAATCAATTATACCACCTTATGGCCTTATGCTCATAGGGTGCAAATGTCATGGAGTGAAAATCATGTGGCTTCTTATAGTTACAATTGGTAAAGGTCTTGTAGAAGATAGAGGTGGTGCCCCATTGCATTGAGACCATAGGGTGCTTTGCATAAAAACAAATAGTAAGGTTCTTACAATTTGGCTTCATGTAGCTACATTTAGTAAACGTATAAAAAAATATCAAATGGTAAAAAAGACTTTAAATTTTTTAAATCCTCTTGTATCTTGAAACCATAAGCACTCTCACAAGAGATTCCAAAGATCATTTGTAGATGCCAAAATATTACAAAAGCTTGTTCCATACATCTTGTTGCACGCTTAAGTTGACAAGGAACCCTATGGCCCTAAGACCATAGGGTGGTCAAGTTTCCTTAGGTAAGGACCATATGCTCATCTTTTGGCACCTTCATGTTAATAGAGAACCCTATGGCCTTAGGGTCATAGAGTGGTTAGGCTGCCTTATCTAATACATACATAAGCATTATGTACTAATGGATATGTACTATAACCCTTTAGTCCTAGGGTCATAGGATGCTCTTTGGAATCTCTTGTGAGAGTGCTTATGGTTTCAAGATACAAGAAGATTTAAAATATTACAATAGCTTATTCCATACATCTTGTTGTGTGCTTAAGTTGACAAGGAACCCTATGGCCCTAAGACCATAGGGTGGTCCTTAGGTAAGGACAATATGCTCATCTTTTGGCACCTTCATGTTAATAGAGAACTCTATGGCCTTAGGGTCATAGAGTGATTAGGTTGCCTTATCTAATACATACATAAGCATTATGTACTAATGGCTATGTACTATAACCCTTTAGTCCTAGGGTAATAGGATGCTCTCTAATATTTTGGTCTTATAAGCCTTTTGCCCTAGGTTAAAAGAATGATTTCTATGTAAGTGGAAAACCCTATGGCCCTAGGGTCATAGGATGATCTCTATTATTGAGGTCTTGAACCCTATGGTGGTCACAAATTTCCTTATGTAATTGCATACAAGATCCTTATGTACTACATACATAGATGACCTAATGGCTCTCTATTGGAATTTTGTGGCCACAAGGTCATAATCTTATCTTGTTGAACCCTTAAGCTAATAGACAACCATATGGCCTTAAGGCCATAGGGTGGTCAAGTAGCCTTAAGCAAGGACCATATGCTCATCTTTTTGCACCTTTATGTTAATAATGAACTCTATGGCCTTAGGGCCATATGATGGTTAGGTTGCTTTAGGTAAAATTACATACAAAAGCATTATGAACTAATGACTTTGTACTAGAACCTTGTGTTTCTAAGGTCAAAAGATGCTCTCTATGTTAGTAAAAGATCCTATGGCCAAGTTCATATGATGTCTTCTCTTACTGAGGGCTTATAAACTTAAAGTGTATGTGCTCAATTTTGTATCTAAGGACAATATGCTCATCTTTTTACACCTTTATGTCAACAAGGAGCCATATGGCACTAAGGCCATAGGGTGGTCTAGTTGCCTTGTGTACTAGATACAGGATTTGTATGTGCTACATACAAAGATGACCGAATGGCTCTCTATTGGCATCTTGTGGCCCCATGGTCATAATCTCACATTTGTGAATCCTTACATTAAAAGGGAACTCTATGGCCCTAAGGCCATATGGATTTAGTATAGAGCCATTAGTACATAGCGCAAAAACAATACAAAACTTTGTTTCATCATCTTTTTATGTGTAAATCTATTTAAAAACATAAGCTTTCTCACAAAGTACATAATGACAATGCATTACAAAACCTTGTTCCATCCTCTCTTCAAGTGTAAATCTATTCGACCCAGCCTATGGCCTTATGGTCATAGGGTGTTAATACAATAAAGTGCAAATTTTCCTATGGTTACAAATCAAATTTTGGCCTTATGACCATGTACATTTTTCTTTATAGCTCAATGACCTCAAATTACAAAATAAAAGACTATAAAATCTTTCTAAATAAAAAAACTAAACATTTGGCACATCAAGCTCATGTGCTACTCATAACTCTAATAGAAAAAATTAGAACACTTTCACATCTTCATGTATGTTGAAAACATAAGCACTCTTACAAAGGTTTTTCTATACACAAAGATCATTTGTAAATGCCATAACATTACAACATTTTGTTCCATCATCTCTACAAATGTGAACCTATTTAATACAATATTGACTTTTGAGTTGTTTGATATAATTCTTGGCTTCATGTGCTTTGATCACAGGCTCTTTGTACCCCAATTTTTGAGCAAGCATAATTAACTCAACTCCTTTCAAGGTTGATATAGATTTGATATTCTTCAATATCCTCATTTTTTCTTGATCAAGTGTCAGCCTTTTCTTATCTTGACTTCTAGTGGACATTCTAGTACTGCCAGATGACGCACCATTCTCATCATCAAGAACGCGAGGAGCTTCTGGTAGCCTGCTTGTAGAGTAGGTTTTTTGTAGACAAACCAAATTGCGCCCCTCCCACTCTGAAACAACCTTCTGTACATGATTGTAAAGCTCGTGACCTTGCACTATGAGAGCTTGTCCATACAAAGAAGATCTTGTAATTGTACGAATGTCGTTGACATGATGAAGAGCTTTGGTATATGGTAGCAGCTCTCCAAGGAGAATATTATCCTCCTCATCAATGTTAAATAATGGTGGAAATATACAATTTAATGCAGGATTAATGCATCCTTTCAATGGTGCATCATCTATAAGAAGCAATCTTTTTAAATCAATCCCAAACTTTGCTGATGCAATAGCTAAAGGTTTGAAAAATGCCTCTACTCCAGGATTGTCGGGGCGAGTGATTCTTGATTCTACACATTGTTGACATTGGCTTTGCCCCCAAATCATAAAGAATGGAAATTGTTCTCTAGCTTCCTTCTCTAAAATTTTGATGATTTGCATAACCTGTGTATCATTAGTTGTTGACCATATGCCAACATTGGAGATGCTTAGGAGACTCTTTAAAAACTCAATGCATCCTGGTCGCAAAACAATATACTCATGTTTAAACTTCAAGCTCTTCATTTTTTTGGACTTTTGTCAACAACGCCTCAAAAGCAATCCACACAAGCTCAGTATTATAGTCAGCGTTGGTCCACATTGGATGAAAGATTTAGATCACCATGCACTCTAATGCTCAAATATTGAGCTACTAAAATGTTATTGACAGAGTCTTCTTCTTTCCTTCTATATGCTTTGGAGCTTGCATCATCATCTACTTCCATTGTATCGCTGGAATTTCTGTCCAACAAGTGCGATGGTTGACCTTCAAAAACTTGTATCTCTTTGTCATCTTCTTTACAAGCTTGTTGGTTCAAATGAGGATTGATAGATTCTTCTTCAATAGGCTCAATAGCTAGAGCATCCTTTGTATCAATGACCTCACAAGAGACACTGTTAACTGTAAAGTCTTGTTGAAGAACTGCAAGTTTAAACAACACCCACTTTTAGCTTTGAAAATACCTACAATCTTGATGGCTTAAAAAAAACATTAAGTATCCAAACTACATATTAAATATCTCATAATTATATTGCAATGTTTTATATACTACATGATATGTTTATTTAATGGCTCTATACTAGCACCCTATTGCCCTAGGACCGTAGGGTGCCTTCTATATGAAAAGTTGATAGCTATATGGACATAAGGTGTTGAGTTATACATAATGACTATAGGCTCATCTTTTTGCACCTCTACAATGACATCCTCTATCCCTATGGCCATGAAATCCTCTCTATATTTGTGTGGAGCCATATGTTAGTGAGGGACCTTATGGCCATTTGTCCATAAGGTGCTCTATTTTGAGTCATTCGAACCATTGGAACATTATATTGCACATCTATATTGGCACCCTATGGCCCTAGGGCCACAAGGTGCTTTCTTTGCTAACTAAGAAACCTATGATCACCAATGCGGCCAATGAGAGCATTACCTATATAGTACACATAGTGAAATTTATGGGACTAGGTGTACATAAGGTACTTATGTAGAGCTTCAATGACCATAAGGTGCTCTCTTTTGAAGCTAAGGACAATAGATTCATCTTCTTTTTACCTATGTACTAGCACATTAGGGATATGGGATCATCTTTGCATTACAAGGTAGCCTATGGCCCTAAGGCTATAGGGTGCTATTTATGATAACAAGGAACCCTATGGTCCTAAGGCCATAGGGTGGTCATGTTGCTTCACTACTACATATACAAGAGCGGATGGATTTTTACCATGATTTTTATGGTGTATGAACCTTTTGATCCTAAGACCGTAATTTGTTATATGCTCTTTTACAAGCTACTACTTACAAAGTGTGGCCTACAATTAGAACCTTTGACCATGAGGTCACTAGTCATAGATTTTTAAAAATATTTTAGAGGATGCATACAATTGCCACCCTATGGCCTTAGGGCCATAAGGTTGCATGTCTACAAAGAATGATATGATGTTACAACCATGAAATTTGTCTTCAACAATGAAAAACCTCTGACCCTAAGATCATAGGATGCTTTGACAAGACCCCTAGCCTTAAGTGGTACAATGTCATATGTGTGACAATAAACCTCATAGCATCACATAGTTTAAAAGCATTACATAATATATCAATAACCACATAGCTTTAAAGTTTTACATCATACATCATTTGATCACAAAGCTAAAGGATGACCTTTGTAACCTCATGTCTATGTATAAATTTTTCACTTAAATTAAATTCATTTATTTTGAAAATACTCAAGCTCACAAGTATACAATCTTATGGTCACATAGATAATGGGTGCTCTTTGCCACCATATGTTCATGACATGATATTTACACACTTAAATTTAATTCATCTAATTTGAAAACATTAAAACTCACAAGCGTGCAAAATAGTTTTTAAAACAAAACAATATTGCTGGTCAATATTTACAAAATCAAAGAGAAACAACAATCTCGATATCATGGGAGAATTGTCGTTGGTTGACCTTCGGAAGCTTGGATCTCTTTGTCATCATCTCTATGGACATTTTGGTTTAAATGGGGATTGAGAGGCTCTTTTTCAACAGTTTCAATAGCTTGAACATCTTCTGTACCGATGACCTCACATGAAACATCCTCAATTGCCATATCTTTTTGATGACCTGAAAGTTTAAACAACACCTACTTTTAGCTTTGAATATACTTACAAATGTGATGAATTTCTATAATCAAGCACTTAGAAAAAAGATTGAGTATCCAAATGACATATACATGAGAATTAAATTACAATGCTTTATATACTATATGCAAAGTTCACTTAATTGCTCTATACTACCACCCTATGGCCCTAGGGCCATAGGGTGCTCTATATGTTGGTCAACAATCTTATGGCCCTAGAATCATATGGTGCCCTCTATATTGACAGTTTATAGTTTCATGAATATAAAGTGCTCCATTTCACACATTGGGACTATAGACTTATATTTTTTGCACCTCTATGGAGGTATCTTTAGTCCTTGTGCTATACCAACCTCTCTTTGTTAGTGAAGAATTCTATGGATCTACACGAGTATTTTGTACTACATACATGTACCTCATGTCCATCAGGTGTTCTATTTTGGGTCATTGGGACCATATGATCATTACATTACACATTTGTATTGGCACCTATGACCCTAGTGCCACAAGGTGATTTCTATGCTCAATACAATTCCTATGGCCACCATAAAAGTGAATTATGTACTACCTACATGGTCACCTAACGGCTCTTAAGCCATTAGGTGTAAATAAGGTAGCCTATGTACTATGTATAGCTTCTTTGTACAAACATCATAGGTCCATGGATGATCTTCATGTTGAAAATGAGCCTTATGGTTCTAAGGCCATATGGTGCTATTTATGTCTACAAGGAACCCTATGGCCCCAAGGCCATAGGGTGGTCATGTTTCTTTATGTACTGCAAACAAGACCTCAGGGATTTCCACTTGGTTTTTGTGGTGTATGACCCCTGTGATCATGAGGCCATAATTTGTCTACAAGAAACCCTATTTCCCCAAGGCCATAGGGTGGTTATGTTGCTTTATGTATTGCAAACAAGAGCTTAGGGATTTACACTTGGTTTTTGTGGTGTATGACCCCTGTGATCATGAGGACATAATTTTTCTACAAGGAATCCTATGGCCCCACGGCCATAGGGTGGTCATGTTGCTTTATGTACTGCAAACAAGAGCTTAGGGATTTCCACTTGTTTTTTGTGGTGTATGACCCTATGATCATGATGCCATAATTTGCTATATGTTCTTCTACAAGCTACTTACAAAGTGTGGTCCACAATTATCACCTTATAATCAAAAGCTCACTAGCAATACACTTTGGATCCCTTTTTTAACGATTCAAAAAACTCTAAGCAATACGGTGATCAAATTTATGACCATACGGTGCTCAAATTTATACCAAAAACTATTGACTCACCTCTAAAAAGCCACCCTTAGGTCCTAGGGCCATACGGTCCTCTCTTTGTTAGTGAAGATCTCTATGGCCCTACAAAAGTATTATGTACTACATACATGTACCTCATGTCCAAAAGGTGTTCTATTTTGAGACATTTAACCATAGGATCATTATATTGCATATTTGTATTAACAACCTAAGGTCACCAAAGTGGCCTACAAGAGCATTATGTACTACCTATAAAGTACACTTAATGGATCTTAGGCCATTAGGTGTACATAAGGTTGCTTAGGTGTTATGTAGAAATTCTATGACCATAAGGTGCTATATTTTGAAGCTAAAGACCATAGACTCATCTCCTTTTTGCCTATGTACTAGCACCATAGGGCCATATTTGATCTTAATGTTAACAAGGATCCCTATGGCCCTATGGCCATAGGGTGCTGTTTATGATTACAAGAAACCCTATGGACCTTAAGGCCATAGGGTGGTCATATTGCTTTATGTACTACAAACAAGAGCCAACGATTCTCACCTTACTTTTTGTGGTGTATGATCCCTATGATTTTTGTTTTTCTACAAGCTACTTACAAAGTGTGGTCTACATTTATTACCCTTAAGGTCACTAGCAAGACACTTTGGATCTCTTTTTTGACAACTTTGGAAAAAGTCTAAGCCTCTTAGTTAAGCTATAACATAAAATATTTGACACTCCTATTTAGGATATTTTATTGTTTCATAGATTCATAACCCTATGGTCTTGAGGCCATAGGGTGTCATGGGAACCATATACTTTGCACCCAATGGTCACACTACCCTATGACCCTAAACTTTAGATTCATGGGTTTCTCTAAATTCTATAAATGCTACATACAATTTCCATAAACCTAAATTGATACAATTTTATCAAGGTCTTATAAACCTAAATTGATACAATTTTATCAAGGGCTTATAAACCTAAATTGTAAGTGCTCTATTTTGCATCTAAGAACAATATGCTCATCAATTTTGCACTTATACATCAATAAGGAACCCTATGTCCCTAAGGCCATAAGGTGGTCTAGTTGTGCTACGTACTAGATACAAGATCTGTGTGTGCTACATACAAAGATGACATAATGGCTCTCTACTTGTATTTTTTGGCCCCATGGTCATAATCTCATCCTTACATTAAAAAGGAGCCCTATGGCCCTAAGGCCATAGGGTTCTAGTATGGATCCATTAGTACATAATGCCAAAACAATACAAACCCTTGTTCCATGATCTTTTCAAGTGTCAATCTATTTGAAAACATAAGATCTATCACAAAGTACATAATGATAGAACATTACAAAATATTGCTCCATCATCTGTTCAAGTGTAAATATATTTGATCCAGCCTATGGCTTACGGTCATAGGGTGTTGATACCATAAAGTGAAAATTTTCTTGTGTTTATAAATCAACTTTTGGCCTTATGACAATGTACATTGTCCTTAACATCGAAAATAAACTCAAGTTACTAAATAAAAAGAAATCTTTAAATATGAAAATAAACATTTGGCACATCAAACTCACATGCTACTCGAAACTTTGATAGAAAGATTTAGAAAACTTTCACATCTTCATATTTTGTGGTTATATTTGATTCATCTATTTTGAAGATACTTTAATTACCAAGCATACATATCTTATGGGCACATGGTTAAAAGGTGCTCTTTGCTCTTTGGCACCATTTGTTCATGAAATATTTGCACACTTCAATTCAAATCATCTCATTAGAAAATACTCTAAATCATAAGCATACACAATTGTTTTGTGAAATAAAATCATACCAATATTTAAGATTTCAAAATCAACGTTCAAGAAGAAAAACACCAAACCAAATACCAATGTTCTAAAGATCATGAAAGAATTGAAATTTTGGCTAGCTTAACCTGTTTCCTGTAGAAGCTCTAGAATGGCATCAGCCTCAACATCTAATGGATCATCGATTTCTTCATTCTCTGAGTCCTTGCCATTATCATTTTGTGGAGTAGATACCAAACCTGCCCACCTTTTAAGCTCGTCATCTTCATCTATTGTAGAATGGAAAAGAGCTTCTAGCTCAGTCATTTGCTCATTGGTACAAGCAACTGAGATCACCTTTCGTTGTTGTAGAAGTGCCTCTTTGGTCCCGTAACCAAGTGAAAATATGTCCACTACCTTATCATCCTCTTTGAGACAAATACACTTGATGGCGTGCTGAACAAAAAAAGCTTTGGCGGTAGTCATAGCATCAAACTCTTCATTGTCGTCAATGCCTAGAGTAGACATTGGTTGAAAGAGAGACTCCTTGAGACTAGAGTGATTGGCAAATTGCTCTTCTTGACTAAAGAAATCCCAAACTCCAAAAATTACTTCACGAAGAGTAGTGGGTTGGACGGTCCCTGATGCTATTAAAGAGCCAAGAGGCAAAGCATACAACTCATACCATTTTGCTTTTTTAGAGATTGCCTTCTCAAGAGAAGCAGCATGTTGGTACTTGACTAGACCAACAATAACAAATTCTGATGGTTGATGTGCTATCCTACAAACTCCATCAATAACCTTTCCAAATTGAGCAGCACTCCAACCACTAGATATAGTGCCCTTGTGTGTTGTGTCTATGATACATACACCAACACGCACTGTAGAATTATTCTCACCTTGGAGAAACTCAATGCCTTCTAGATTCTTCCCCACACACTTTATGGTCCATGGCAAGCTGAATTGTAATCTAGATGAACCATTCTTTTGTGCAATGATCCATTGCACATATCCCTTGGTAACTTCTGGAATTGCTGGGGTCTCCTTTGTTTTTTGAAGCCTAAGATGTAGCCATTGGGTGCAACTAATAAAGAGAGATTTGTAGATCTCATCTGTAATGTTATAATGAGATCTACATTCCTCCCATGAAGTAATGGCTTCTACTGGATCAAGCTCTTTGAATAACTTGAACATCTCAGCCAAAAACACCTTCGTTTGTTTTATGTTTGTTGCACGTGCAGAGAGGTCGATCATGTCCGGTTGATGTGGTTGCTTCACCAAGCAAATCTTTTCTTCTTTGAGCTCCTGTTGTAATAGCTTAACATCGTTATCTTCTAAGCCTCGTAAGCATCTAAAAGTAGTTATACTTGGTTGACGTCCACGTGCAAATGAGGCTTGATGGTTCTCTAGGATGTTTATCCACTCCTCATAGATGTCTTCTGGATACATGACCATGTGGGCTTCTCTATTCGCAAATGAGCTATGGTTAAATGTGATGTTTGCCACAATCACAAAGGCCTACAAGAAACAAAAAGTAATAAGGTTTTATCTACAACTACAGATTAAGAAAATTAGAAACAAGAAATAGAACTTACATCCCAATCTTTTCGACTCTCATGACCATGGGGAACACCTGCCTTTGGTTTTTTTGGACAAGAATATGCTAGCCATTGTCCGCGCCCATGCTTCAAGACCTCCACATAAGGTTGGGTTTTCATTGTTGTCTGTGTCTCTATTATGTTCTCCATTTTGGAGATTCGCACTGCAATCTCTTTAGGGGCATCTACAACAATCCTTGCAGTTCTGTATTTGTAGAACTCTCTCCTTGAAGCATACTTTGTGCTCTTGTTGCGCAAAAATGATCTATCTGCTATTATGGAGTGTTGACCATAAAGAATCCAGTAGTGGTATGTTGCCAGCTTGTCTGCATGTTCTTCATTAGCCTTTAGAGGATCCTTTTTTATGGGATAATATGGCATAAGGTCAGCTGCATTGGAGACTGGTCTAGAATGCTTTGCAAATTGTCTCAAAAGGAACTTTACATACACACCTGACAAAGGCCTACATTTGAAGTGATCAGGTGCAAGATTGCATTGGTCAACAGAGATGAGTTGTGTAAACTGCACCCCAAACTTGAAGTAGTGCTCTATTCCAATGTACCCATCTAGCCCACTCTTGAAAGTCTTCTTAACATCCTTATCAAGATCTTTTTCTTCCGGCTGAACAATTGAGGCTAGCACCTTCACTGAGGCTAAATCTGCAATTACTACTATTGAAGGAGTTATTAAAGGAGGTTCAGTTAAGCTAGCTTCATCCCTACGTGGAGCCTCTAGAGGTACAAGTGAAAGACTTTCTTGCTCCACATTTTCGGTGCTATTTGTGACTGAGGGCGTCTCACTCTCCTTTAAAGTCTTCTTCTTCTCACTCACCCTATGGCCCTTAGGCCACAAGGTCTCCAGATGGGACATATGACACCTTGTGATCCTATGGCCCTAGGGCCATAGGATCTCCAAAAGGAGCTTATGGAACCCTATGGACCTTGAGATTTTACATTGGCACCCTATGGCCCTTGGGCCACAGGGTCTTCAAAAGGAACATAGGGCACCCTGTGACCCTAAGTCTATAGGGCCTCACATCATACTTGAGGGCATCCTAGGGCCCAAGGGTGGCCATAACAAACATAGGGAACCCCATGGTGCACATTAACGGGCAACATGGCAGCCCTTATGGCCCTAGGGCCATAGGATCTCCAAACAGAACATAGGGAAGTCTATGGCCCTATAGATCTCTAGATGGGACATAGGACACCCTGTGATCCTATGGCAGTAGGGCCATAGGATCTTCAGAAGGAACATAGGGAAACCTATGGCCCTTGATATTGTTTATTCCTAACCTATGGTCTTGGGCCACAAGGTCTCAAGATGGGACATATAGCATCCTTTGATCCTATGTCTCTATGTTCCTTATGTTCCTTTTGGAGATCCTATGGATCTAGTGCCATAGGATCTCGAAAAGGAACATAAGGAACAATATGTCCCTTGAGATTGTACCTTCCCACCCTATGGCCCTTGGGCCACAAGGTCTCCAGATGGGACATAAGGCACACTTTGATCCTATGGCCCTATGCTCCTTATGTTCCTTTTGGAGATCATATGGCCCTAGTTCCATAGGATTCCCATAAGGAACACAGGGAACCCTATGGCCTTTGAGATTGTACATTGCCACCCTATGGCCCTTAGCCCATAAGATCTCTAGATGGGACATAGGGCACCCTATGATCCTATGGCAATAGAGCCATTGGATTTCCAAAAGGAACATAGGGAAACATATGGCGCTCGAGATTGTACATTCCTACCCTACGGCCCTTGGGCCACAAGGTCTCTAGATGGAAAATAGGGCATTCTCTGATCCTATGGCCCTAGTTTCCTTATGTTCCTTTTGGAGATCCTATGGCCCTAGGGCCATAGGATCCCATAAGGAACATAGAGAACCCTATGGCCTTTGAGATTGTACAAGGCCACCCTATGGCCCTTGGGCCATAAGCTCTCTATATTGGACACAAGGCACCTTGTGATCCTATGGCCCTAGGGCCATAAGATCTCGAAAAGGAACATAGGGAACAATATAGCCCTTGAGATTGTACATTTCCCCCCTATGGCCCTTAGCCCATAAGATCTCTAGATGGGACATAGGGCACCCTGTGATCCTATGGCAGTAGAGCCATTGGATTTCCAAAAGGAACATAGGGAAACATATGGCCCTTGAGATTGTACGTTCCCACCCTATGGCCCTTGGGCCACAAGGTCTCTAGATGGGAAATAGGGCATTCTTTGATCCTATGGCCGTAGGGCCATTGGATCTCCAAAAGGAACATAGGGAACCATATGGCCCTTGAGATTGTACATTCCCACCCTATGGCCATTGGACCACTAGGTCTCTAGATGGGACATAGGGCATTCTTTGATCCTATGGCCCTAGGTTCCTTACGTTCCTTTTGGAGATCCTACGTCCCTAGTGCCATAGGATCCCCATAAGGAACATAGATAACCCTATGGCCTTTGAGATTGTACAGTGCCACCCTATGGCCCTTGGGACATAAGCTCTCTAGATGGGACACAAGGCAGCATGTGATCCTATGGCCCTAGGGCCAAAAGATCTCAAAAAGGAACATTAGGAACAATATGGGGCTTGAGATTGTACATTTCCCTCCTATTTCCCTTGGGCCACAAGGTCTCTAGATGGGACATAAGGCACCCTTTGATCCTATGGCCATAGATTCCTTATGTTTGTTTTAGAGATCCTATGGCCCTAGGGCGATTGGATCTCCAAAAGGAACATAAGGAACCATATGGCCCTTGAGATTGTACATTCCCACCCTATGGCCTTTGGGCCACAAGGTCTGTAGATGGGACATAGGGCATTCTTTGATCCTATGGCCCTAGGTTCGTTATGTTCCTTTTCAAGATGCTATGGCCCTAGGGCCATAGGATCCCCACAAGGAACATAGAGAACCCTATGGCCTATGAGATTGTGCAATGACACCCTATGGCCCTTGGGCCATAAGCTCTCTAGATGGGACACAATGCATCCTTTGATCCTATGGCCCTAGGGCCATAAGATCTCAGAAACAAACATAGGGAACAATGTGGCCCTTGAGATTGTACCTTTCCCCCCTATGGCCCTTGGGCCACAAGGTCTCTAGATGGGACATAAGGCACCCTTTGATCCTCTGGCCATAGGTTCCTTGTTTGTTTTGGAGATCCTATGGCCCTAGGGCCGTTGGATCTCCAGAAGAAACATAGGGAACCATATGGCCCTTGAGATTGTACATTCCCACCCTATGGCCCTTGGGCCACAAGGTCTGTACATGGGACATAGGGAATTCTTTCATCCTATGGCTCTAGGTTTCTTATGTTCCTTTTGGAGATCCTATGTCCCTAGTGCCATAGGATCCCCATAAGGAACCTATAGAACCCTACGGCCTTTGAGATTGTATAGTGCCACCCTATGGCCCTTGGGCCATCAACTCTCTAGATGGGACACAAGGGCCCTGTGATCCTATGGCCCTAGGGCCAAAAGATCTTGAAAAGGAACATAGGGAACAATATGGCCCTTGAGATTGTACATTTCCCCCCTATGGCCCTTGGGCCACAGGGTCTCTAGATGGGACATAAGGCACCCTTTGATCCTATGGCCATAGGTTCCTTAGGTTTGTTTTGGAGATCCTATGGCCCTAGGGCCATTGGATCTCCAAAAGGAATATAGGGAACCATATGGCCCTTGAGATTGTACATTCCCACCCTATGGTCCTTGGGACACAAGGTCTGTAGGTGGGACATAGGGCATTCTTTGATCCTATGAACCTAGGTTCTTTTGGAGATCCTATGGCCCTAGGGCCATAGGATCCCCATAAGGAACATAGAGATGCATATGGCCCTTGAGATTGTACAGTGTCACCCTATGGCCCTTGGGCCATAATCTCTTTAGACGGTGTCAGGAGTTTTTTTGAGCAAGGGATTGCGCATATGTACATACACATGCATGGTGCATCGAATAAAGGATTACCCAATTTCCATAGCCAGGTGGTTACGTGGGGCCCACGTGTGTACAGGTAGGACAGGGTGTACATAGTGCAGCGATTTTCACTATTATCAGTACTAGTGTGTTTTTTCTACAATAAGGAGGAGTTGGTAGCGCGTAAAACTTCTCGAGGAAGCTATCCGCGGGCCGACGACATGAGGTCAGCAGGTGCGTCAGATGGTATCTAGTGGCGTCAGGAGGGCGAACGAGGTCAATATTTGCACGCCGATGAGGACGAACACAACGTGGGTGTTTTCTTGTGAGAGTTATGTAGAAAGGTCATCATTAGGACCACTTTTTGGGGCCACTTCACGTGGTGGCGAGATGCATTATTGGAAAAAAGCTGAGTGCCAGGTGGAGTGCCAGGTGTGCGAATGATGCAAAAAGGTGACAACTATGCACTGCGAGGTCAGTTTATGGCATGTTCGGGGTCCGTTTGAGGTCATCTAAAAGGCCAAGGGTACCCAAGTAATAAAGCTAAGTGTGGGAACTGAAAAACAATAGAGAAGACCAGAAAAAAAGTGGAGAAGAGAGGAGGAACAGTCGCAGGTGTGTTTTTGCTCATTTTGGAGCCTATTTTGGCCATAAACTGCTTATCCGAGGTCGGATTTGAGCACTTTGACATTGTAGACTGGGGTTTTGGGCCGTTCCGGACGTGATGGCGCTGTCCATTTTGTCAAATTCCTCACTCTTTTCCTGCTATTTTTTTGTGTAAGTTTCTCCTATGAGCGAAGTTTCTGCTCTAGTTTGTGATTGTATCTGGCTTATTTTACCTATATTGTGTGAGCTATTTGCCCCATTGGTGTTGGCCCAACATCAATTGTATCTAAACATCAGAAATTCTCCTCTTTTGAGCTGAGTTTTTTGGGTGTGTGTGTGTGTGTGTCTGTGTGGAGTGGGCAAGTGGATAGTCTCTCTCCTCTCACTCCAGAGGTGTGTTCCCTGTCTCGGCCAGGTGTGTTGTGTAAGCCGAGTGGTGCCCCATAGTGTGTGTGTGTGTGTGTATGTATCTTCCCAAGAGTGTGTGTCGGGTCATTATAGAGGCGCTGTGTGTGTTTTCATCCCGCTCACAACGGGACACAAGCGACCCTGTGATCCTATGGCCCTAGGTCCATAAGATCTCGAAAAGGAACATAGAGAACAATATCGCCCTTGAGATTGTACCTTTCCCCCCTATGGCCCTTGGGCCACAAGGTCTCTAGATGGGACGTAAGGCATCCTTTGATCCTTTGGCCATAGGTTCCTTATGTTTGTTTTGGAGATCCTATGGGCCTAGGGCCATTGGATCTCCAAAAGGAACATAGGGAACCATATGTCCCTTGAGATTGTACATTCCCATCCTATGGCCCTTGGGCCACAAGGTCTATAGATGGGACATAGGGCATTCTTTGATCCTATGGACCTAGGTTCCTTATGTTACTTTTGGAGATCCTATCACCCTAGGGCTATAGGATCCCCATAAGAAACATAGAGAACCATATGGCGGTTGAGATTGTACAGTGTCACCCTATGGAACATGGGCCATAAGCTCTCTAGATGGGACACAAGGCACCCTGTGATCCTATGGCCCTAGGGCCATAAGATCTCGAAAAGGAACATAGGGACCAATATGGACCTTGAGATTTTACCTTACCTCCCTATGGCCCTTGGGCCACACGGTCTCTAGATGGGACATAAGGCACACTTTGATCCTATAGCCATAGATTTCTTATGTTTGTTTTGGAGATCCTATGGCCCTAGGGCCCTTGGATCTCCAAAAGGAACATAGGGAACCATATGGCCCTTGAGATTGTACATTCCCACCCTATGGCCCTTGGGCCACAAGGTCTTTAGATGGGACATAGGGCATTCTTTGATCCTAGAGCCCTAGGTTCCTTATGTTCGTTTTGGTGATCCTATGGTCCTAGGGCCATTGGATATCCAAAAGGAACATAGGGAACCATATGGCCCTTGAGATTGTACATTCCCACCCTATGCCCTTGGACCACAAGGTCTGTAAATGGGACATAGGGAATTCTTTGATCCTATGGCCCTAGGTTCCTTATGTTCCTTTTGGAGATCCTATGGCCTTTGTGCCATACGATCCCCATAAGGAACATAGAGAATTCTATGGCCTTTGAGATTGTAGAGTACCACGCTATGGCCCTTGGGCCATAAGCTGTCTAGATGGGACACAAGGCACCCTGTGATCCTATGGCCTAGGGCCATATGTTCCTTTTGGAGATCCTATGAGCCTAGGGCCATAGGATCTTCAAAAGAAACATATGGAACCCTATGTCCCTTAAGATTGTACATTCCTACCAGGTCTGTAGATGGGACATATGGCACCCTTTGATCCTATGGCCCTAGGTTCCTTAGGTTTCGTTTGGAGATCCTATGGCCCTAGTGCCATAGGATCTCCAAAAGGAACAGAGGGAATCCTATGGCCCTTGAGATTGTACATTCCCACCCTATGGCCCTTAGGCCACATGGTCTCCATATGGGACATGGAGCACCCTTTGATCCTATGGCTCTAGGTTCCTTATGTTCCTTTTGGAGATGTTATGGCCCTAGGGCCATAGGATCTCTAAAAGGAACATACAAAACCCTATGGACCTTGGAATTGTACATTCCTACCCTATGGACCTTGGGCCACAAGATCTGTAGATGGGACACCCTAAACCCTGTGATCCTATGGCAGTAGGGCCATATGTTCCTTTTGGAGATCTTATGTCCCTAGGGCCATAGGATCTTCAGAAGGAACATAGAGAACCCTATGGCCCTTGAGATTGTACAATCCTATCCTATGGCCCTTGGGCCACAAGTTCTGAAGATGGGACATATAGCACCCTTTGATCCTATGGCCCTAGGTTCCTTATGTTCCTTTTGGAGATCCTATGGATCTAATGCCATAGGATCTCCAAAAGGAACATAGGGAACCCTATGGCCCTTGAGATTGTACATTCCTACCCTATCACCTTTGGGCCACAAGGTCTCTAGATGGAACATAGGGCACCCTTTGACCCTATGGCACTTAGGCCACAAAGGTCTCCAGATGGGAGATAGGACACCTTGTGATCCTATGGCCCTAGGGCCATAGGATCTCCAAATGGAACTTATGGAATCCTATGGCCCTTGAGATTGTACATTGGCACCCTATGGACACAAGGAATTAAGATGAGATATAGGGCATCCTTTGATCATATGGCCCTAGGGCCATATGTTCCTTTTGGGGATCATATGGCCCTAGTGCCATAGAATCTCTAAATGGACCCTAGGGAAGCCTATGGATCTTGATATTGTACATCACCACCCTATGGACCATGGGCCTATGGTTTTCAAAAGGAACATAGGGCACCCTGTGACCCTAAGTCCATAGGGTCTCACATCATACTGGAGGGCATCCTAGGGCCCAAGGGTGGCCATAACGAGCAACATGGCAGCCCCATGCCCCTAGGGCCCTAGGGCCATAAGATCTCCAAAAGGAACATAGGGAACACTATGGCCCTTGAGATTGCACATTGCCACCCTATGACCCTCGGGCCATAAGATCTCCAGATGGGACATAGGGCAACTTGTGGTCCTATGGCCCTAGGAAACCATATTGTTCCTTTTAGAGATCACGTGGCCCTATTGTTCCTTTTGGACATAGAGCACCATCTGATCCTATGGCCCTAGGTCCATAGGATCTTCAATAGGAACATAGGGAACCCTATGACCCTTGAGATTGTACATTGACACCCTATGGCTAGATAGGACATTGTCACCCTATAGTACGATGTGAGACCACCCTATGGCCTTATGGTCATAGGGTGACTTAGGGCCCTATGTTACTCTTAGTATGAGGTGAAACCCTATGGCCTTATGTCCATAGGGTGCCCTAGGGCCATAGGTTACCCTCTAGTATGAGATGAGATCCTATGGCCTCTAGTATGAAGTGACACCCTATGGCCTTATGGCCATATTGTGCCCTGGGGCCATATGATTCCCTCTATTTTGATGTGAGAGCCTATGGCCATAAGGCCATAGGGTGTCCTTTGTAGCCACACCCTGTATGCCCTCCTAAAGATTCTATGTGTAGTTTTATTTTAGTGACCCAGGGCCATAGGGTTCTCTCTATGCCATCGAGGGCTGAAGGCCGTAGGGTCCCCTCTATTCTAGTAAGATCCTATGGCCCCAAGGCCACAAGGTGCCCTCATTCTTTAAAAAAAAACCCTCTATGCTCTATGCTCTATATTAGGAACCTATGGCTCTCTAGGTTTTTCTTCTATTGTTTTACGACAACAAGGTGCCATGCTCCATGGCAATAATTTAAAAAAACCTAAATGCTCTACATTGACACCCTATGGCGCAGGGCCCAGGTGTGATCTATGCTACCCTAAACCCCTCTATGCTCTACGTTGACACCCTACGGCCCCAGGGCCCCAGGGCCACAAGGTGCTCTCTCTCTCTCTCTCTCTCTCTCTCTCTCTCTCTCTCTCTCTCTCTCTCTCTCTCTCTCAAATTTAAATTGTTAATTTGGCCTTATTATCAGTCCTCCCTCTCTCTCAGCTTCCTCTCCTCTGTTTGTCTCTCTTACTCTCCTTTCTCTCTCACTCCAAACAACTATTTATCTCCCTCTTCTCATCTCTCCCCATTCATTAAGGGCTTCAATATCTACCGGTGGAATCGTCATTCACGCACCCCCTACCACATCTCCTCTTTCTAGGACCTATCTCACACCAACAGAAAGGTTAGTTCTTTTCTGTTTTTCTGTTTTACAGTTTTACTATTTTACAATTTTACTGTTTTACAGTTTTAATGTTTTACAGTTTTACTGTTTTACAATTTTACTATTTTTTTTATAGAGAGCGGTAAATAATTTTTTTTTAAAAGATTGAGCTTACCTGTGAGGCACTGTGTAGAGAGGGAGAGAGAACGCGAAAGAGGCGGCACCACAGGGCGGCAACGGGTGGCTATTCGATGTCGTGAGAGGGAGGCAACGGGCGAATTTGATGTCGTGAGAGGGCGGCACCACAGGGCGGCAATGGGCGGCTATTCGATGTCGTGAGAGGGCGGCACCAGAGGCGCAGCAAGGGCGACAGAGGGGCGGAAAAGAGGCGTTTGGGAGAGGCGTAGGGAGGGCGCACGGAGGGGCGTTTAGGAGAGGAGCAAGGAGCGCGCACGGAGGGCGTTTAGGAGAGAAGCAAGGAGCGCGCAGAGCTGTGCTCGAGAGAGAAGACTAGGGTTTTGAAAATTTTGAAAAGAAAGAGAGAGAGAGAGAGAGAGAGAGAGAGAAAGAAAGAGAGAGATAGAGATTAGGTTAAAATTTCAAAATTCAAAATTTGACTTTCAAGTTTTAAACCTAAACTTCCCGCTCTCTTCTATTTTGAATTTTGAAGAGTTTATAATCGTTTTCTTAAGGAGGAGAGTCATACCAAAGGAGTCATAGCAAATAAAAAATAAAAAATTACATGAGACTTTGTCAATGCCCATGTCGTCTCGCTACGAGTGGAACGACACCCATGGTCGAAATCTCCGTCCCGGGACCAAAATCACATACTGAAAAATACACTAAAAAACATTCAAAATTAGAGAATTTTCCCTCAAAAAAAGTGCGATATTTTTTCGTGCAGTATTGATCGGGAGACTTGAAAACACATTTTAGAAAAATTTGGGATAAGCAAAAAAAAAAAAAGGCTTTTTTTGTCACATGCAATTGCGCACTAATTGCACGTGTTTTGAAAGTGTAAGTATACATGCAACATACATGTATATATTTATACAAATAGTATTTAAACGAGGAGGTCATATACTAGAATGGGTTGCAAAGGTGCTGGTGCGTATTTGCGAAGAGGCTTATAAAGGTGCAATTTGATCACACATTTGATCATGCGATACGTGCACACCATTGTTTTTTATGTCCCTTCAAAGACGTAAACATGTCATATGGATGTACATCCACGGGACTACTTGAGACACGGTCTCTAGATATAATCAATGGTTGTGGCATATTATCAATGAATGTGGATGCGCCACGTGGCATATCGTGATGCTCATACGTACCCCCTTATGTCCTGGCAGGCTCTAGATTTCTGAAATCACTATATATAGCACCCTATGGCCCAAAGTCCATAGGATGCATATATAGCTCACCACAAAACACGAATTGAGGAGACCTTGTGGTCATAAATCCATAAGATCTATATATATTTATCTAGAAACATCAACTATAGAATCCTATGGCCTTTTGTCCGTAGGATGCTCATATAGTCATCATGAAACACCTACATATAGGGCCCTATGGACCTAAGGCCATAGGATGTATATATATAATCACTCCCTAGGCTATGGACCTTGTGGTCATAAATCCATAAGATCTATATATATTTAGCTAGAAACATCAACTATAGCATCCTATGGCCTTTTGTCCGTAGGATGTTCATATAGTTATCATGAAACATCTACATATAGGGCCCTATGGACCTAAGGCCATAGGATGTATATATATAATCATATCAATACACCTACATATAGCATCCCATGGACCTAAGTCCAAAGGATGTATACAAACTCATTGTGTCCCTAAGGCCACATGATGCTATATACCCATCATGAGACAACTACATATAGCGCCCTATCGCCCTCAATATAAAACGCCTTGATAAAACATCATATAGACTAAAGTCCATATGATTTATATATAGTCAACACAAAACACCTACATATAGTTCCCTATGGTCCTAAGGCCATAGAATGTTATAGACCCATCAGGAGACAACTACATATAGTGCCCTATGTCCCTTAGACCATAGGATGTGTATGTATGCATTGTGAAACACCTGCATATATCATCCAATGGCCCTAAGGCCACAGGATATTATATACCCATCATGAGACAACTATGTATAGTGTCCTATGGCCCTTAGGCCATGGGATGTGTACAGTTGCATCACAAAACACCTACATATAGCTCTATATTGTCCCTAAGGCCATAGAATGTTATATACCCATCGTGACATAACTACATATAGTTCCCTATGGCCCTCAGTCCATAGGATGTGTATAGTTGCATCACGAAACACCTACATATAGCATCCTATGGCTCTAATGCCACAGGATGTTAAATACCCATCGTGAGACAACTACAAATAGTGCCCTATGGCCCTCAGGCTATAGGATGTGTACAATTGCATCGCGAAACACCTACATATAGCATCCTATGGCCCTAAGGCCACAAGATGTTTATACCCATCATGAGACAACTACATATACTGTCCTATGGCCCTAAAGCCACAGGATGTTATATACCCATCATGAGACAACTACATATAGTGTCCTATGGCCCTTAGGCTATAGGATGTGTACAGTTGCAACGCAAAACACCTACATATAGCTCTATATTGGCCATAAGGCCATAGAATGTTTTATACCCATTGTGAGATAACTACATATAGTTCCCTATGGCCCTTAGTCCATAGGATGTGTATAGTTGCATCACGAAACACCTACATATAGCATCATATGGCTCTAATGCCACAGGATGTTAAATACCCATCGTGAGACAACTGCAAATAGTGCCCTATGGCCCTCAGGCCATAGAATGTGTACAGTTGCATTGCGAAACACCTACATATAGCATCCTATAGCCCTAAGGCCACAGGATGTTATACACCCATCATGAGACAACTACATATAGTGTCCTATGGCCCTTAGGCCATAGGATGTGTACAGCTGCATTGCAAAACACCTACATATAGCTCTATATTGGCCATAAGGCCATAGAATGTTATATACCCATCGTGAGATAACTACATATAGTGCCCTATGGCCCTCAGTCCATAGGATGTATATAGTTGCATCACGAAACACCTACATATAGCATCCTATGGCTCTAATGCCATAGCATGTTAAATACCCATCGTGAGACAACTACAAATAGTGCCCTATGGCCCTCATGCCATAGGATGTGTACAATTGCATCGTGAAACACCTACATATAGCATCCTATGGCCCTAAGGCCACAGGATGTTATATACCCATCATGAGACAACTACATAGTGTCCTATGGCCCTTAGGCCATAGAATGTGTACAGTTGCATCACAAAACACCTACATATAGCTCTATATTGGCCATAAGGCCATAGAATGTTATATACCCATCGTGAGATAACTACATATAGTGCCCTATGGCCCTTAGTCCATAGGATGTGTATAGTTGCATCACGAAACACCTACATATAGCATCCTATGGCCCTAAGGCCACAGGATGTTAAATACCCATCGTGAGACAACTACAAATAGTGCCCTATGGCCCTAAGGCCACAGGATGTATATTTACTCAACACAAAACACCTGCATAAAACATCATATGGACTAAAGGCCATATGATTTATACATACTCAATATGAACCACCTACATATAACGTCATATGGCCCTAAGTCCATAGGATTTTGTATACCCATCATGAAACAACCACATATAGTTCCCTCTGTGTATATAATCATAATGAAACACCTACATATATACTCACAATAAAATGATTTTGTGATGGTTTTCTTAACAAATATTTATTGAAACCTTCTTGCAGGTATGGATTTTAATCAAGGTGATAGAGTATGCATGATTGTAGCCACACAAAAGGTTGCCCTTGGGAGTGTCTGTGAGACAAACCCAAATGCATATTGCTCAGGAATGCTTATTGGTGAAGGAAATGTATCGATGTCAGTTGATTTGTGTTTTCAAAAGAAAGCACTTATTCCATTTCCAACAATGGATGCATTGACAGTGGGAGATGCTTTTCACAGTATTGTGAAATGGAGTACTGGGTTGCTACAACATATGGATGAGATACACTACGAAGGGGTTTCTATGTCTGAGAATCACAAAGGAATGGGAGCATTCGAGGCACAGTCTGATGGAATGAGCTATAGGGAGGTTTGGAAGGATAAGAGGGTTCAACTTTGGGATGAAAGCAAAACACATGTAGTAGCCGAAGGGGTTGTCATGTATGTGTGTCCATTTGATTCCGTGAACTTTTGTGTGCTAGGTGAAGATAACATCGGTATTGGTATTGAAACATCCTATTCTTGTGAGGCTTTTACTTCTGCACAATCTGATGTATGCAACGTCAATCTGGTTTGTTGGCCTATCAAGAGAGTGACAACTATGGATGGAAAAGCGTTGTTACAATATGAGGATTTACATGCTAGTGACGCATTACAAGATACATGCATTGAATCAGCTCGTTTGGTAGAGCCTATTTCAAAAAAACGAAAATATTGCTTTATGAATAGGAAGCCAAAAATGTCTATGAAACCTTCTAAGAGATCCAATCAAGCATCCCTATCATCTGTCCAACTTGTTTCAACCATAGATTGTTGCTCTATGAGGTGTTGTCAATATGCCAATAGAGATAAGGTCATGGCTATGTGCAATGAATTTTGGGGACAAAGTTTGCAAAATAGAACCAACTATGTGTATGATACAATGTTGACTGCTTGGTGTGAGAACAAGGAAACTGCAAAGACTTGCTATGTATTTTCTTTTAATGGAAATGAGGTCTGTACTAGAGCTTGGTACGAAATTCATGGCATTCCAAAAACTTCATTTTATCGTTACCATTGTGAGCGGGATGAAAACACACACAGAGCCTCTATAACGATCCGACACACACTCTTGGGAAGATACACACACACACTATGGGGAGCCACTCGGCTTATACAGCCCACCTGGCCGAGACAGGGAACACACCAATGGAGTGAGAGGAGAGAGACTATCCACTTGCCCACTCCACACAGAGACACACACTCACACACACACACCCAAAAAACTCAGCTCAAAAGAGGAGAATTTCTGATGTTTAGATACAATTGAGCTTGGGCCAACACCAATGGGGCAAATAGCTCACACAAAATGGGTAAAATATACCAGATACAATCACAAATTGGAGAAGAAGCTTCACTCATAGGAGAAACTTACACAGCCAAAACAGCAGGAAAAGAGTGAGGAATTTGGCAAAATGGACAGCTTCATCGCGTCCGGAACAGCCCAAAACCCCAGTCTGCAATGTCAAAGTGCTCAAATTGAGCAGTTTACGGCCAAAACAGGCTCCAAAAACTCCAAAAACACACCTGTGGCTGTTCCTCCTCTCTTCTCCACGTTTTTTCTGGTCTTCTCTCTATTTTTTCAGTTCGCACACTTAGCTTTATTAGTTGGGCAACCTTGGCCTTTTAGATGACCTCAAACGAACCCCGAACAGGCCAAAAACTGACCTCGCAGTGCATAGTTGTCACCTTTTTGCATCATTCGCACACCTGGTACTCAGCGTTTTTCCAATAATTCATCTCGCCACCACGTGAAGTGGCCCCAAAAAGTGGTCCTCATGATGAAATTTCTGCATAATTATCACAAGGAAACACCCACGTTGTGTCCGTACTCATCCACGTGCAAGTATTGACCCCGTTCGGCCTCCTGACGCCACTCGATGCCATCTGACGCACCTGCTTACCTCATGTCGTCGGCCCGCGGATAGCTTCCTCGAGAAGTTTTGCACGCTAACAACTCCTCCTTATTGTAGAAAAAACACACTGGTACTGGTAATATTGAAAATCTATGCATTATGTACACCCTGTCCTACCTGTACACATGTGGGCCCCACATAACCACCTGGCTCTGGAAAATGGGCAATTCTTTATTTGATGCACCATGCATGTGTATGTACATATGCGCAATCCCTTGCTCCAAAAAACTCCTGAAATAATTTGCCCACCCCCTAGCCTGCTAGAGCATTCATGCTCAGCAGCAACACTAGTAGATGCTCATTCCACCTGGATCAAAAGGCCAAAGGCATATCGCCTGATTCACAAGAAGCATCATAACACCACACCTACATTTTTCAACAATCAACCAAAATGCACCATAGGCGTATCCAACTAACACATCCGCCCTGTCTGGAGTTCCAAAAGCATAAATATTGCATGCCACATTCAACCCAACCGATAGAGACAACTCAAGTGACTCATCACCTGGCATCTTGGCTTCACCAGCCATAGCAACAACCTGCAAATCATGCACCCAATTAGCTAGAAGCATTGTGTGAAGGTAATGTTGTTGATATCCAAAGCACAAAAGTATCCCCGCAGCACACATATCCCTAGCATAGGCATCCACATAGCTGAGATTGGACTCATATATGCCAAACCCCTTCTCATCAGCATAAGCATACTCATCATCACACATAACTTTATCCACATCATAATGATGGCTAGCACCACTATCCATAGCTTCTAGCATGGGTTCATCAGTCTCCAAGAATACAGATCCTTGCTCTAAACCACAATCATGCTCATAAATTGGTTCAATCACTGCACATACATCAAAATATGGCTTCAAAATAGGCTCCACATCCAACAAATCCACAAAATGAATCTCAACCTTGCCCTCTTCCCTAATTTCCAAGGAACTAGTATCCAAAGATACGTGCTCATCATCAATAACCTCGACCTCACACTCACACCCAGAATCACAAGGTACACAAGTAGCCAATGCATCCTCTTCAAGACTTTTGAATCCTGTATCCAAAGCATTACTCACCTCTTTAGGCTCTTCCATAAACCTGTCAACCTGCAAGACCTCTTTATGCTTCACAATAGACCTTGGGAAGAAACGAGAAACATCATAGGATAGGCTACTTTTCACCTGCTTAGGCTTAACTTCATCTTCCATGTCAAATCCATATTGATGCATACCTGTACTGATACCATGTTCCTCAAGACACTTAAACTTCCATTCCTTGTGCTTTGCAATGCATACTGCATCTTCAAAAGACTCGGGCCTCTTCAACTCATCCTCGAACCGCAACCAAGGTGACAAACCATCAACAAAAGAACTTTTCTTCAATGAACAAGGGGGGGTCTCATCCTTAAGAGCAACACACCAACGAGTCCATAAATCTATAAAACCTTGTAGATAGGCATCAACACCTTGACAAGAACCTTGCTTAAGAGCATTGAGCTCATTCCATACTGCATTTGCATCTTCCACAACCTGGAAACGCTCTAAAAAAGCTTCTATAAACTTGTCAAGACTCAAACCATAAGAAGAAGCCACTGCTTCTTTAGCTTCCAAATCCATGAACCAAACACGGGCCTCATCTTTCAAAAGCAATCCAAATAGCCTCAAAATCTTCTCCTCATCACACATATTGTTGCTTATGCATGCCACCTCGACTTGCTCCAGAAAGTCTTCCGCATCTTCACCACTTCTTCCATGAAATTCCGGATAAGAGAAAGCCATGGCTACCCAAGTTACGATGCTTTGAGAACCCCTTTGAACACACGTGCAAGAACCCAAAACTTTTACTGACTCAATTCCCAGAAACTTCAATGGAGCTCAACTTTAGATAAGGACAAACACATGCACATCAAATGAGTTTTCGTAGTTGATCATTGGAATTACAATAGGTAAAGGACATTCCAGTATCTCCCTTAATCTTCTTGGCCCGAACATAAAGACTATGCGCTGCTGGAAACAAATCTTCCTGGACACATGAACATTTATCCGGATTCTTTGAGTTAAATGAAAAGGAGTGAATTGAGGTCCGTTTTGATCATCCATTAAAGCCAACCATGAAGCTCCCAAGAAAGCACACCTGTCTTATCCTCTGATTTTTGCCAAAATTTCAGCAGCATAACAACATAAATGGCTCACAAGACCAAAAAACCAGCCATCCTAACTTGGAAAAATTTTGGCAGAGTTTCCCCAGAAGTAGAGCAGTGAGAACTCAAAATATAGACTGTATATGTATGCATAAACTGTCAACAATAGAACCCGAGCATCAAATAGGAATCACTAGTACATAGCCTATGGCGAGGTCACGAAAAGGGTGCTCCAGCTACCTGTATCACCAAAAGGATCTCCACATCTGAGTATCCCCCAGCTCAATAAAACCTCACGCTATCGACCCTCACACGAAGGCTCATGCAAATCGCGTATAGTCAAGTCTCAGAAATGACTATCTTCCAGACCAAGTCTCAAAAATGGTTGGGACTGCCAAATACAACCAAGTATGGCTCCACAAATGCGTACAATGGAAGTTTCCACAAGTAACGTACAATCCAACAGACAATGCGCTCAAATAGGCGCCAAGTGATGCATACCCACAACAGCTGCAAGTGACACCACTGCTAGTATATCACTGTACTCCAGCTACCTGTACTTGTGTGAATCACCTATAACTATACCTGTCCCTGTAACACTTGTAATATGCAAACTGTAACCTGTAATCCCGAATCGAAGCTTGACGCTCGAAGCAGAAGGTACTCGAAGAAGATCCTCAGTGGGGGCGCCAAAAGAATGTGAGCGGGATAAAAACACACACAGCGCCTCTATAACGACCCGACACACACACTTGGGAAGATACACACACACACACTATGGGGCACCACTCGGCTTACACAACACACCTGGCCGAGACAGGGAACACACCTCTCGAGTGAGAGGAGAGAGACTATCCACTTGCCCACTCCGCACAGACACACACACACACACACCCAAAAAACTCAGCTCAAAAGAGGAGAATTTCTGATGTTTAGATACAAGTGACCTTGGGCCAACACCAATGGGGCAAATAGCTCACACAATATGGGTAAAAGATACCAGATACAATCACAAATTGGAGCAGAAGCTTCGCTCATTAGGAGAAACTTACACAGCCAAAACAACAGAAAAAGAATTAGGAAATTGGAAAAATGGACAGTGCCATCGCGTCCAGAACGGCCCAAAACCCCAGTCTACAATGTCAAAGTGCTCAAATCCGACATCGGATGAGCAGTTTACGGCCAAAACAGGCTCCAAAAACCCCAAAAACACACCTGCGGCTGTTCCTCCTCTCTTCTCCACGTTTTTTCTGGTCTTCTCTCTGATTTTTCAGTTCCCACACTTAGCTTTATTAGTTGGGCACCCTTGGCCTTTTAGATGACCTCAAACGAACCCCAAACAGGCCAAAAACTGACCTCGCAGTGCATAGTTGTCACCTTTTTGCATCATTCGCACACCTAGTACTCAGCTTTTTTCCAATAATGCATCCCGCCACCACGTGAAGTGGCCCCAAAAATTTGTCCTTATGATGAACTTTCTGCATAATTATCACAAGGAAACACCCACGTTGTGTCCGTACTCATCCACGTGCAAGTATTGACCCCGTTCGGCCTCCTGACGCCACTCGATGCCATCTGACGCACCTGCTTACCTCATGTCGTCGGCCCGTGGATAGCTTCCTCGAGAAGTTTTACACGCTACCAACTCCTCCTTATTGTAGAAAAAACACACTGGTACTGGTAATATTGAAAATCTATGCATTATGTACACCCTGTCCTACCTGTACACATGTGGGCCCCACATAACCACCTAGCTCTAGAAAATGGGCAATTCTTTATTTGATGCACCATGCATGTGTATGTACATATGCGCAATCCCTTGCTCCAAAAAACTCCTGACACCGTGAATAGTTTGAAAATGGGGTTCGACGCTCAGTGCATGGTAATGATGGTGTCATAAGAAAAGGAAAAGACCATACAGAAATGGGAAGGGCATTGATGCGCTCTTTTGTAGATGATAACTCAGAGAAAATGCCACATAAGAGTAGAACTATGGAAGATGGTACCAGAGAAACCTTGCTTGCAATACCAAACACGTACAAGCAAATAGACATCTTACATGATGTCAATAAAACACTCGAGAGTATATGTCTCAAGCCAATGTCTAGCACTACATTCAATAGGGTTTGGAATACAGAGTTTGCTAATGTGACCTTGTCAAAAATAAGCGAGTTCTTAAAATGTGTTGTGTGTAGTCGGATAAAGTCTCAACTAGAGTCAACAAAGGATGATGAGCTGATTTCACATTTGAAGGATGAACGTAAAATTCACATGATGCAACAACAAAGCTGTAGAAATGTGTACTACACCTGGAGTAAGTTCTCGCAAATGCAAAAGGATGAGTACTTATGCATTATACATGATAAAATGGACCAAAAAAAGACAGCAATACCTAGATTGCGAGTGAACTCAAAAGACTATGCGAATGCATATCAGTTGCAAGTATCATTAACAGGTATGATAACACATGGGCATGGGCATGGGATGTATGGTCATTTCTCGTTGAATGGTCTATGGCCTTTAGATCCGAATGCTACAATTGGTTCCCTTGCATTATGCTTACAGAATTTGGAAAGAACAGAAAACCATGGGCTAGGAGATTTATGTCATGATGGTATGCCACGCAGCAATGTAACATTGTTCAATGCATTGAATTCAAGGACAACTTTAGACCACCAAAACACAATGATGAAAGAGCGTGAGAGGAATGCATCAGCAGCAGTAACACCACCGTTGGCTATTGAAGGGTGTAATGGAGTGTCATAAAATCTAATATCTAACTAACCCAAATGATTTTCTCATATTAAATTGATCACTTAATGTGGGAGAATAAACGGGAACAAGTGTTAAGATATAGGTATGTGCTTATAGATCTATCTCAACACGGGGCCAATGGTAAAGGGGCCCAAAAGGGAGATGGTCTATCAAAGAGCAAGTCTAACCAATGGAGCATAAGACCTTAGGGTTAGCTTCATTGAAGACCTCCAATAAATGTGTGTAAAAGTCCTTTGACCTTAACTAAGCTAGGGCTGAGCTTGAGGTGGGAACCCGGCCCAAGCTCGAGGTGCTTGTCATGCTTGAGGTGCTTGTCATGCTTGAGGTGTTTTTCATGCTTGAGGTTCTTGATTAAGATGCTTGAGGTGCTTGACTGGCTCCATGCTTGAGGTGCTTCTTGCTGCATGATTAAAGTACTTGAGGTGCCTTGAGAAGCTTGCCTGAGATGCTTGTGGGAGCACCCCCTAGTTCAAGTGCTTTGTCATGCTTGATGAGTAAGGTGCTTGATCACCTAAAGTCAAAATCATTCCTACAAGAGGGGGGGCGAGCCCTTTTCCTAGGAGCTAGAGAGAGAACACCCACTCACACACACAAGGGAAGCCCCAACTTGAAGAGGCAGCAAGGACACATGTCAGGCCCCTACCCATGTTACCTTCATGTGTTGCTTGAAGCCTATTGGCTAAGCTTCAAAGGGGTCCAATGATAAATTACTTGAATTATCTAATTGATTTTTCATTTATCAAGTCCTCTCTCTCAAAGGGGAAAGGGGGACACTTGTCCCAAGGCTACCCATGTTGCTTGTAATGGCTCTTGCTTGTGATTGGCTAGGCCTGGAAGGGTCCAATGAGCTTCAGGCATGAGCTACAAGGGGGGGTCGACCCAAGCAAGCTAGGGGGGTGCCTAGGGGGTATACTCACCCACACACACTCACAATCACTCTCATTGTGTGCTATGCAAAGTGCAAGAGCTCCCTCTCCAAGCAAGTAGAGGTTGAGAGCCTACACCAACACTCTTGGCTATGGAGTGCAAATCCAACCAAGATCCATGCTTCAATGCTTAAGCTTGCCATCTCCTTCTTCTTCATTACTATGCTATTATGTATGCTAGCAACAAGAGTATGATAAGTGAGGAACTAATTCCTTCTCCTATGAAATGTTTCTTCTTCCTCTTCCCTACCCTCATTCCCTGCTAGCTCTCTCCACCTTCGAAGGTGTTTGAGGTCTTGGGACTGAGGCTTGGGATAGTTAAAGCTTTCTTCAAGTTTATGTTATGTTTGTGGTGCATGAAGCCTTCCATCTTCATGGCATCACCTAGGTCACAAGGAACACAAAGACTGTATTGTAACAAGTCTCTCTTTATGGGAGAAATCATAATACAAATGCCTATTGGAGGGGGGACCGGCTCCACATAAATCCGGTCCTCAATTGTTGTCATGTTCTCTAAACTCTCTCTCTTGCAAAAGTATTGTCTATGCCAAGTTAACTAATTGCTATGATTATGTTGCTATCTTCAATTATGTCTACCGCTATGCTCACAAAATCATTTCTTGAAAGTACTCTCATTAAATTCCGCTATTCTCAAATTGAATAGGCAAATTCCATTACATTGGTATCAGAGCATTTGGTTTCTCTTTTCTTGCTTAAGAAGAGAGGTCCTTAAGTAGCCTATAAATGGTTGATGTTGTTAATTATAATAGAGTAAGTGGAACTGGGATCTAATACCGGTTTTGTTAAGCCCACTATGTGGGGGATGGTGCACACCTCGAGAGCTTTGGACTTAATAATGGAGTCTTTTTAGACTTGCCTACGGCTTTACCATTATTGAGCCATAAGAAGTCCGAAAGGAGCTAGCCCTTGGCAACTCTGCTATGTTAGACCTACTCCTCTACTCTCTATAATTAACCACTTTGAGCCGTGGGTGTAGATACTTAAGAGCCGATTTTCAAAGGCTAAGAGGAGTGGCAACTAAGGTTTTGAATTGCCATAGCATACACTAAGTACATACATAAAATTTTGTTAACATGGCTGACAATAATCAAGAGAGTAGAATGAACATTGATAGCTTTGACTTTGCACATGAAGGTGCTAATGATGATGCTCCCATGTTTGTGAATTATCTTGTGACTAGGTTGCAACAAGCTATGGGCAACCCTACCTTGCAAGCCGAAGTTACTCAACAACTTCGTGCCTATGGAATTTCCCTTCCTCTCCAAGAGGAGAGAGAGCTTAGGAGGCCTCTTGAAGAGACCCCCAAAAGAAAACTCTCTCCCATTCGAGAGGAGGAATCCAAAGAGAAAGAAAGCAATGAAAGTCTAAGTTCTTCTGAAGATGTGGCTCCACGAAGAAGGCGGTCTAGACAATCGCCTACTCCTCCCAAGAGGAAAAGAGCAACCCATAGTCCTTCTCCTCATCACTCTCAAAGGCAAGAGAGGAAACAAAGGAAGAAAAGGGCTAGGAAGAGGTCACCCTCTTCTCCTTCTTCTTCACCTTCCTTCTCTTCCGATGAAAGTTATGGCTATTCTCCTAGAGAATACAAGAGGGGAGGACATCGCAAATCATTTCCTGCATGGCGAAGGTCACAAAAGCTAAAGAAGTTCAAGGAGGGAGGAAAGAGTATCTCTTTTCTCACCTACGATGGCACCTTTGGTGCTACCGACAAAGTGTTGGCCTTCATCCAACAATTTGATGCGGCCTTTGGGGACGAGGGCTTCACAGAGTCCTCCAAGATACGCCATGTAGCTATGCACTTCCAAAAATCAGCTCGTCAATGGTGGGCTAGCCTTCGTGGCAATGGAGAAGCCCCAAAGACATGGAAAACTCTACGAGTTTCCATCATGAAGCAATTTCTTCCAAGCGATACTAAAGATAAAGTTCTTACCGAATGGCGCGGCTTGAAGCTCCTCTCTCATGAGTCTATCAACAAATATGTAGATAAGTTTTGGGATTTACATCTCAAAGCTACTGTCTTTCAAAAGATAGACTTTGCCGAGCAAAGACAGCAATTCTGTGCGGGATTACCTGAAGAGATGGCCGAATATATCAATTCCCAACGGCCCGGTACTATTACCGAAGTAATCCACCACACCATGGTTGCTTCACGCATCAATTTCCATCAAGGGGCTAGACGTAATGTCAAGCCCATGGAAAACAAAGATAAAAATGATGCAAAGGGGAAATCCAATGCTCAAAATAATTCCCAAGGCACTTCCAACAACAACAACAACAACAATCGGTCCAAGGAGAAGGGAGTTTACAAAGGTAAAAACAAACTCTCTCCTGAAGAGCTTGAAGCTTTTCGCAAGGACCATAAGTGTTTCAAGTGTGGGGAGCAAGGACATGGCTATCGTTCTTGCCCCAAGAAGAATACTCGCAATGAGACTCCTAGGGCTTCCACCATCGAAGCTCCAAAAGAGGATGCTCATTGCAAAGGATCATCACTCTCCTATGCTTGGGGAAAGGTAAGAGAGCATGATGCCTTCATCTTGTTTGACCCTGGCTCCCTGGCTCTACTCTCAACTTCATATCAATAGAGTTGGCCACCAAGTTGGGCATTCAAGCTTTTGAGATGGGAGATATAGTAACAGCTGATGCAGCTTTCAAGGGACAACAAGCCTCCGTTACTCCCTTGATTGGGAAGTTGAGGCTTCATGTCCAAAGCTATGTTGACAAAGAAGACTTCTTCATCTCTCCCCTCCAACATCAGGATGTTATCCTAGGGGCACCATGGTTTGATTGCATGGCTGCAACCATGAAGTTCCCTGAAAGGAGAATTTACTTCACCTACAGGGGAAAGAACATGTATATAGATGCTAGTGAGCGTGGTCGCACTATTCCACTTGTAAATCCTCTTTCTTTTGATAAATCAATGAAGAGCTCAGTTTCTGCGTACATGATTTATGTCAAAGAGTCTCTAAAAGCTAATAATGTTTCATCAAATGAAAATGATAGGAATCAAGAAGAGTTAGACTTGTCTACTTTTCTAAAAGGATTCCAAGATGTGTTCATCGATGATATCCCTATGGACCTACCTCCAAAACGAGGGGATGATGACCATCGTATTGAGCTCCTTCCAGGAAGCTCACCACCTAACAAACCTCCTTATCGAGTCTCACAAGCTCAACAAGAGGAGATCATGAGGCAAGTACAAGAGCTGGTAGACAAAGGGATGGTGAGGCCTAGTTCCTCTCCCTTTTGTTCTCCAGTCCTTTTAGTGCAAAAGAAAGATGGTACACACCATATGTGTGTGGACTATCGAGCACTAAACCATATCACTATTAAAAACAGATTTCCCGTACCTCGGGTCGAAGATCTGTTTGATAAGCTACAAGGCTCTACCTACTTCAGTAGGATTGACCTTAAGAGTGGCTATCATCAAATAAGGATAGTGGATGAGGATATCTTAAAGACCGCGTTTCGCACAACATTTGGTCTTTATGAATATCTAGTCATGCCTTTTGGCTTGACTAATGCACCAGCTACGTTCAATCGTTTGATGGAGAAAATTTTTAGACCATATCGAAAATTCACTGGAGTTTTCTTCGATGATATCATCATCTACTCCAAGTCTTTGGAGGAACATAAGCAACATCTCCAAGTGATTTTTCAAGCCTTGAGGGAGAACAAACTTTTTCTCAACCAAAAGAAAAGTGAATTCTTCCTTCAAGAGATTCAATACCTAGGCCATATTATCTCTCACGATGGTATTCGTATGGATCCATCAAAGTTAGAGGTAATAAAATCATGGCCTAACCCAAGGAATCTACATGAGCTAAGAAGCTTTATTGGTATGTGTGCATACTATAGACGCTTCATAGCAAAATTCTCTCAAGTAGCAGGACCACTACACGACTTAACCAAGAAGAAAGTTAAGTTTGTATGGACTGCTAAGGAGCAAAATGCTTTTGAAAAACTCAAAGAGAAGCTTACTTCCCAACCAGTCCTCGTGCTTCCGGATCTCTCAAAGCCATTTGAGGTCCAATGTGATGCTTGTGGTGATTGCCTTGGAGCGGTTTTGCTTCAAGAAGGGCATGCCATAGCATATGAGAGCCGAAGGCTCAATGGTGATGAACGAGTCTTGGGCATTTATGAGAAAGAGCTTTTAGCTGTTCTACATGCCCTAGACACATGGAAGCACTACCTATTGGGGACTCCATTTATCCTACGAACCGACCACCAAAGTCTCAAGTATTTCATGACGCAAACCAAGCTTTCCGACAAACAAATGAGGTGGGCAAATTTTCTTTCGCAATTTAATTTCCATATTGCTCACATAGCTGGTAAGCACAATCAAGTTGCCGATGCACTTTCACGACGACCAAAAGTTAATGCGGTGTCTATAGCTACTCACAATGATCTATCCTCTATGATAGATGAGTATGCTATTGCCCCTAACTTTAGAGACATAATGTCATCCCTTGCTTTGGGGAAGAAAGAGGAACCATTCACCTTGCAGGATGGTTATCTTCTCCACGGCAATAGGCTATGTGTTACCCATTCCCTTCGTGAAAAGGTTATGTATGAATCCCATTCTCCCCCATATGCAGGGCATAGAGGTATTCAACCTACTCTCCGAGGAGTAGAGACGTATTTCTATTGGCCTACCATGAAAGTGGACATACAAGAGTATGTTTCAAAATGTGTAGTATGCCAAAAGACCAAGTATGATAGAGGGAAGCAACCTGGATTACTCCAGCCATTGCCTATTCCAAATTCACCATGGGAGAGTATATCCATGGATTTCATCTTTGGATTACCCAAGTCTATCCATGGGAATACAGGAATATGGAAAATAGTCGACAGGTTTAGCAAGCAAGCACATTTTATTCCTGTCAAAAAGACTATTAAGGCACATCAAATGGCAACTCTCTTCATATCTCAGATTTTCAAGCACCATGGATTACCCACATCCATCGTGTCAGATAGAGATCCTAGAATGACCAGTAATTTCTGGAAAGGTCTCTTTGAAAATCTAGGAACAAGATTGAATTTCTCTTCGGCCTATCACCCACAAACGGATGGCCAAAGTGAGATAGCCAATCTTACGATACTCGATCTACTCAAGACTTATGTTACCGAAGTAGATCAACGCTCACAATGGGAAAAGTATTTACCTCTAGTAGAGTATGCCTACAATAATACTGTACATACTTCTACGGGGAAAGCACCTTTCGAGATCATAGAGGGAAGACCTAAAAGTCCCTTGCTACTGAAAGTACATGGGAAGATCTTCGCCGCCGATGAGTATAGCCGTGACCTACAAGAATCTTTTCAAAAGATTAGGGAGGCTATAGCCATCTCTCAACAAAGGCAAAAAGCTGCTGCTGATAAGCACAGAAGAGCCTTAATGTTCAAAGAAAATGATTGGGTCTTACTCAAGTTTCCTAAGGCTCGATTAAGGCAAACGACGGGCAAAAATCCTACGGGCCATCAAAAGTATTATGCTAAACTAGCAAAAAGATACTATGGTCCTTTCCAAATCTTGAAGCCTATCAATGAGACGGCTTATCAACTCAAGTTGCCCAACCATTGGCTTATACACAATGCCTTTCATGTAAGCTTACTTAAGCCCTAAAAAGGAGAGCCACCAATTGAACCAATTATTGAGAACCCTCCCGAAGTTGAAGACCAAGAAGAGGTGCTACAACCCGAAGCTATCCTTCGGCATGAAGACAAAGTACTACGACATGGTAAGATTATCCGATGGTATCTTATTAAGTTCAAAAATTATCCTTTTGAAGATGCTAAATGGATGCAAGGAGTACAACTTAAGGATAGTATGAACCTTGTCAATGCTTACAATGCTACATTAGAGTAAGCAAATGTACAAATTTCTTTTAAATAACTCATGTTTTTGTCTTATATGACTAGTCCTCTTTTTAATTGTGCACAAATTTAACTAGTATGCATGCTTAGAATCATGTTTGTGATGACGACGTCTCTCAAACACCAAGTAGAATTTGTCACTCTACTATGGGAGAATGAAATGGACTAAAAGAGCAGACATGCTTGCGGCAGCTATGTCTCCCAAGCACCAAATGGATTAGTCATCCATCTTGGAAAGATGTCGTAGGGTAAAAAGGGATCCTTTACCCGCTAAGTACGATTGACTAATGACTAAGACTTTATCTATTCTACCTCATAGTCGAGGACGACTATGATTTCAAGAGAGAGGTAATGTCATAAAATCTAATATCTAACTAACCCAAATGATTTTCTCATATTAAATTGATCACTTAATGTGGGAGAATAAACGGGAACAAGTGTTAAGATATAGGTATGTGCTTATAGATCTATCTCAACACGGGGCCAATGGTAAAGGGGCCCAAAAGGGAGATGGTCTATCAAAGAGCAAGGCTAACCAATGGAGCATAAGACCTTAGGGTTAGCTTCATTGAAGACCTCTAATAAATGTGTGTAAAAGTCCTTTGACCTTAACTAAGCTAGGGCTGAGCTTGAGGTGGGAACCCGGCCCAAGCTCGAGGTGCTTGTCATGCTTGAGGTGCTTGTCATGCTTGAGGTGTTTTTCATGCTTGAGGTGCTTGATTAAGATGCTTGAGGTGCTTGACTGGCTCCATGCTTGAGATACTTGACTTGCTGCATGATTAAAGTACTTGAGGTGCCTTGAAAAGCTTGCCTGAGATGCTTGTGGGAACACCCCCTAGTTCAAGTGCTTTGTCATGCTTGATGAGTAAGGTGCTTGATCACCTAAAGTCAAAATCATTCCTACAAGAGGGGGGGCGAGCCCTTTTCCTAGGAGCTAGAGAGAGAACACCCACTCACACACACAAGGGAAGCCCCAACTTGAAGAGGCAGCAAGGACACATGTCAGGCCCCTACCCATGTTACCTTCATGTGTTGCTTGAAGCCTATTGGCTAAGCTTCAAAGGGGTCCAATGATAAATTACTTGAATTATCTAATTGATTTTTCATTTATCAAGTCCTCTCTCTCAAAGGGGAAAGGGGGACACTTGTCCCAAGGCTACCCATGTTGCTTGTAATGGCTCTTGCTTGTGATTGTCTAGGCCTGGAAGGGTCCAATGAGCTTCAGGCATGAGCTACAAGGGGGGGTCGACCCAAGCAAGCTAGGGGGGTGCCTAGGGGGTATACTCACCCACACACACTCACAATCACTCTCATTGTGTGCTATGCAAAGTGCAAGAGCTCCCTCTCCAAGCAAGTAGAGGTTGAGAGCCTACACCAACACTCTTGGCTATGGAGTGCAAATCCAACCAAGAGCCATGCTTCAATGCTTAAGCTTTCCATCTCCTTCTTCTTCATTACTATGCTATTATGTATGCTAGAAACAAGAGTATGATAAGTGAGGAACTAATTCCTTCTCCTATGAAATGTTTCTTCTTCCTCTTCCCTACCCTCATTCCCTGCTAGCTCTCTCCACCTTCGAAGGTGTTTGAGGTCTTGGGACTGAGGCTTGGGATAGTTAAAGCTTTCTTCAAGTTTATGTTATGTTTGTGGTGCATGAAGCCTTCCATCTTCATGGCATCACCTAGGTCACAAGGAACACAAAGACTGTATTGTAACAAGTCTCTCTTTATGGGAGAAATCATAATACAAATGCCTATTGGAGGGGGGACCGGCTTCACATAAATCCGGTCCTCAATTGTTGTCATGTTCTCTAAACTCTCTCTCTTGCAAAAGTATTGTCTATGCCAAGTTAACTAATTGCTATGATTATGTTGCTATCTTCAATTATGTCTACCGCTATGCTCACAAAATCATTTCTTGAAAGTACTCTCATTAAATTCCGCTATTCTCAAATTGAATAGGCAAATTCCATTACATGGAGAGATTTCTAACTTGCAATCAGCCTCCTCTCAATGTGTTGTGGATACCATGTCCACTCCCGTGTTTCAAAAATTGCATGAGAATCTTCTGCTACAGCTAGATAATTGTGCAGGAGAGAATAAGAATTGATATTTATTTTCATACTTATCCTTGCTAGTAGCAAAAGGTGTTTTCAAAACCGTGCATTTGGGATTCTTAATGGTGGGTCATACACATGAGGACATAGATGCAATGTTTAGCAGGTTCTCAGAGAGATTACGAACAAGAATGACCTACACTTTTCCACATTTGATGGAACATTTTCAAAAATGTGAAAGTTCAGTTCCAGCACCATTTTTGATGACGCAAGTTCCTGACTTTAAATCCTTTGTTAAAGGGTACATGTGTGATGGACAAGATGATCTTGTTGGACACTCTAAGCCACTTCAATTTCGTTTCTTTATGCAAGGTGAAATCCCAGTAATGCAGTACAAAATTCACCCCAAATCACCTGATTGGATGCCGAGGGAGTCAGGAATTGAGTTGTGGAAAAAAGATGATCAAGGGAAACCAAAATTGCCAGTAGGTTGTCCAGATGTGGTTCCTATAGCCGACTATGTGAGGGATAGTCCGCTTGTTATTCAAGGGATTAAGACATATCTTGAATTTTGGAAAAGATGGACTCTACTAAAGGGAAAGGAGCATGATTCTACAAAATACATGGAGCCAATTATTATTTATTGGCAAAACATAATTAGTGAGCTTGAACAACCAACCAATAAACAACTTGGTGAATATACATCATTTTGGCCAAAGACTACAGGGAGTCATAGAATGCAACAGATAGAGGAAGACACAGATGAGTTTCAAGGATATGAAGAATTGAATGATCACTATGTTGGTCCTCAAAGTTCAAGGCCACAGGAAGATTTTAGGCCTCAAATTGATGTAAGGAAAGGGGATTTTGTTCTTGTGAGACCTGCAGATCCAGAATATCCGATATGGCTAGGAGTTGCAGAGTCAGATGTTGATGTAGACAGCTCATCTCCTAACTACAAGAAAGTTTTCATTCAATATTGGGCACCAAAACATCGGAAAAAAAATCCCACGATCCAAGAACAATATGAGGATTTTTGGAAAAATAATTGGTGTTGCAATCTTGCTGACCCAAAGCGTTGGAAGTGTGTTGATTCAATTGTGTGGTCATGGACTCCAAGGGGTGGAAGACTTGCAGAAGCAATTAAAATCCCATCCAATGTTGTGGAGAAAGCACAAGCTAGCTTAATAGGAGAAATTTACTAGCATTTCATTTTCATATATTGTTTTTCTTGCTATCCGTGTCTATGTATGTTTTATAAAGTATCAATTAACACCAACATGAAAAAAAAAGGTGTTTCTCAACACCACCATTTTCTTGAGAATCTATCTCTTTGTATAATGTAACACAAGTCCTCAAGACAAGTCCCAAAATAATTGAAATTTTCCCAAATCAAATGGGAAATAGGAATCCTTAGGCATTGAAATTAGTCCCAAAGATGTGGAATTTTCCCATTTTATCTGAAAGAATGTTACTTCATCTATCTTCATCTTCTCTTCAGCTATTTCTTCCCGGTTGCTTCTGCCCTTGACGACCTCCTCCATCCTTATGATGCTCACATTTGGTTGAGTAGCAGGGGCTTAAGCTTGAGCATGAGGTGGCTGCAAAATTTGAGGTTGCGGTTGCTCTTGTGCTTGAGCTCTAGCACGGGGAGGACTTACTTGTTGTCGAGGACCTCTGACAGGGTAGTCATATCTTCTGAGATGAGGGCAATTATACATGCCGTGGCCATTTTCCCCACAATTGTAACACAACATTTCCCTTTCTTGACGTCGCATTGGTGGCCGATTACCACCATTCCCCTCAATAGGCCTTCTTGCACCCTGCACAAGATTTACTCTCAAACCCTCTAGCTGGTTTGTGAGATTGTTTATTTGTTGGAGCATATCTTCCTGTTGACCTCTATTGAGGTCTGGTGCATTAGGCACATTTGGAGGTACATAAGAAGCTTCCATAGTTGTGATATTGCCTCCCAAAGGTAGCTGGCCAGCTTGGGCTTGATAGAGAATCTTTCGATTCTTTTTCCTAGAAATTCTTAAGGCATCTTCAAAATTATATGGAAATTTTCTCTTTACCTTCTCCGTTAGCAAGGGGTACAAACCTGAGATAAATCGATCCTTTTGGAGGCAATTGGGAGCTCGCTCCCCAGGGTTTAGTGAGTCTGACCATTGCCCCCAAAGTTTTAAAAAACCTTCCTCATAGGATTCATAACCATGAGGGTCAACTTGATGAAGGGCTAGAAGCCGTTGCCATAGTTCTTCTGCTGAATTGGCTCGTTGAAATCTTCGTAGGAAAGCCGCCTTCAATCTCTTCCATTCAACTCTTTGGGTTGGATCTAGAGCCTGGAACCATACCCTAGCTTCTTCTTTGAGCACCAAAGGAATAGATCTCAATTTCAATGCTTCGTCATCTCTCCCAGAGACAAGAAAAGCCATCTCCAAGTTATCCAAAAAATCCCCAGCATTTTCCCCACTACGCCCAAAAAAATTAGGGAAATCCATGATAGGATGGGTTGCCTTCCTCTCAATAAAGCACAAAGATGAAAACGTCTAGGCCCAAATCATATCTTATTAAGGGTAGAATAAATGGATTGATAGATGCATTAATCTCAGCTAGACAACGAGGGTCTAGTAAGTTCCTTATGATGTTTTGGAACCTAAGCTTTGTACTAGCTATTATATGCACAATTTGTCTAGCAAGAGGTTGGATAGGTCCATATAAATCCCTATGCTTCATGGAGTGTGCCTAAAGCAAGATGAAGATGTGAACATCAAAAGATACATTATACTCCAAAATAGGAAATATTATAGGGTCAGGGGACAACAATATCTCTCTCAACCTCTCAGATCCAAAATAGAAGAACAATCTTTGTTGGAAAAAAATCTTTCTATCAATGCGCATGTAAGGTCTCTGACCCGATCACAAGAGCACCCTTGTACCACGAAATGAATACAATGGAATAAGTTACTATTTTTAGCAGTTTTTCAGATTCTGTCAGTGCCATGATGTTTAGAATGTTATAAAGCTTCAAAATGTGAATTAAAATAATTTTTGTGAAAATTATCCAAAAATAGTAAGTTTTTGGTCACCCGACCCGTCCAGTCTTGACCGTCTCGAAAATCTGCACCCGTACCCCAAATTTGAAAAAAATGCATTTTCGGACCCCGGGGGCTGCTAAATATGGCAGGTACTCGGGCCAGTACGTCTTAGTTAGAGCTTCGTATGGCAATTTACGGCGTCAAAATCCGATTCCTATGACCCGTTTTAGCCTAGAACCAAATTTCCTAAAAATTGTCCGGGGAGGCACCGGGGGCCCGGGACTGTGTGGGAACAGGTTCCAGGCCACTCCAGACCTGCTTTAGCAGCTAGGGGGGCGCCCTCTTGCTTTGTGGGAGTCTTGGGAAAGCTGCCAAGCCTGCAACTTAGTCTCAGAACCAGTTAACCAAGCCAACCTGACACTTGGTGGGCAGAGAACTGGACTTGCCTTGCTTAACTGGAGAAGCTCCCAGATGCAATTAGCAACCCAGATCGATTTTCAGCCTGTAGGAGCCTATTTAAAGACCTTCATACACACACACACACACACTTATGATCACACACACACACAGTGCATACACACACACCCACACACATTGGGGAGGTGCTGCCGAATCACACACCCATTGAAGAGGAAGCTAGGAGGAAGGTGTTGCCGAATTTTCATCTCAAGAAGCTCGATTAGATCAGAAAATCGAGAAGATTAATAGCTCTTAATCACGGTAACGACAGTTTAATTAATGCTATCTGTAAATTCTTTTCTCTACCATCAAAATTTCTCGTACGTTATGCCTATTCCTAGTCGAAAATCTCTATGACTACTCTCTAAATTCTCCTTATTCGTACTCTATTATGTAATCATCATTCCATAGCTGAATTATCAGCCATTCTTCACTCTCGATTAATGATTAGAGCATAATTATCAGAATCTTCTCTCTCTAGATAGTATAGTAATTAATCAGTGAGCTAGTATTGTGCAGATTGAAGAGAATCACTATTGTAATCACTCATTAACATTGCGGCTTAATTGAATTCATTTTTCTTATGCATTAAGACGTAATTAAGGAGAAATTAATCCGTCATTAAGTCTCTATGAATTGGTTTTTTCCTCACACATATGCATAGGGTAAATCTGCATCATCTAATTGCTAGGAAATAGTCTAATCATACTTAATCCAATTCTCTGGTAATTCCAATAATGAAATCCTAATTATTTCTTGATCATGTAAGCCGAATAATTATCTTAGAGCCGGTTCCCATAGGATTATGTGCCATCCTTAATGATTGCTTATGAAAGAAATCTAGACTCTCATATAGGAAGGATTAATTGATGTCACTAATCTACCCATTGGACTGTTATGATGCTTGTGAACCTTAGCTCTTTCTCCAAACTAATCATTTAAAGTAGTGAGAAATGGCCCCGGTTAAGAGGACGCGCTTCGGTGGTGCCCATGATCACGAAGCAGGAACGAGCAATGCCAACGGAAAGGGGAAGGCCCCCATGGACGAGCAAATACCGGCCATCTCACGGGCCATCGATGAAGAAATGGAAGAGGTAGGTCCCAATTTCTATTCAAGGTGTTTAATTAACATTGCATACGATTAGTTAGGAATGAACATATCCCCGAACATGTTGGAGAAATCCGACAGAAACCTCGGCATTGAATGCATAGTATGTTTAAGTATAAAAGTAGGAAAGAAATGATTGATGGGTATGTTGTTTGCAAGAGGAAAGAATGTTTGCTACGGAAAATTTAGCTCGACATGTTCATTTTATTTCCAATGTTGAATCAGTCCTGACCCCCCTACTGATCACAGGGGGCAGAGTTCCTCGTTAGGGCTCTTGAATCCACGACTTGCTTTCTATGCGGTGGATACCCACGACTTGCTTTCTATGTGGTGGGAACCCACGTCTTGCTTTCTATGCGGTGGGAGTGTCCATGACGTGCTTTCTATGCGGTGGACATACCTAGTTGTATGGGCAGCTAGGCGACAACGGGAGGAGTGAACTCTCGCTGGAGGGGGGATGTTGTACCTCCCGAACATTGGAATTTTTATGAATAAGTTTGAGTAGAATTTTTACTAGAGTTCTGTCTTGGTGTTGTTTGCAATACTGGTTGAAGGGCTGTTTTAACGAACCATGTGATTCGGAATTAAACAAGGAATATTTATGTTGAACAACCCTTGTGGTAGTAATTAGGTCACACGATGAAGTGTGAGCGTGGGGGTGGAAAGTGGGGGCTTGGCTCAGGTTGCCAATGCCTACGAGATGGGTGGTCCCGATTGGTCGGGAACTCTCTGTCCCCATAGTGCTTACTCGATATTAGTAACGCTCATTGCCCCTAGAGCGGGGAATTCTCGAGAGTACGTGCCTCTGAAACATGGGGAAAAAGGCACTCGAGGCTTCTCTCCTCTTGGAAGGTGGGTCATAGAATCGCTAGATAGTTTAAGTACGCTTCCCCTGCGAGGTGGAGCTAGATCTCTTGCTAGTAGGCTCGAACTCGACTCACTTTGTGATGAGAGATCGTCCGCTAGTCGAACCCTGAACCATTTTGTTTGCTTCCGCTATAGATCTAGTGGCCACCAGGTTTACCATCAGATCCGTTGTTTGATACGACGGGGTGGGGACCTCACACTTGGTATCAGAGCCTAGGTTAGGCTGGGAAAATAAAGTCGTATTGTTTGAACATTTAAAAGGAACTGAAAGTATATAGGTAGTTGATCCGAATTCCTTGCATTGGTGTTGCAGGAAGACCCCGTGCTCGAATATCGGAAGTTCCAAGTGTTTGAGCTTATTTATGAGCAAGCTCGAAGATCCCCTGTTTACCAATTCAAGCGAGATGTCATGGAGATACTGTTGAAGGCTTATACGCCACACTCCACTCGCATTGATAAAGGATGGGAACTTGATTGGACATTTCCAGGAGGGGTTTACTACATCAACGCTCGGAAGCTAGGATACCTGGCTACCGACTTGAAGAAGATACGTTGGGGAGAAGAGTTGAGAGTGATAGAGATATTCTACTTGGTGCCCACTCGATTGGATCAGACTGTTTCGGGCAACTCCAACCAAACCATCAACGACTGGCTCTTGGAGAAGGTCACCAATGTGATTCCAGCAAACCGAGTCAAGACCTTTGGGTTACTGAAAGCGGAACTCCGGCCCGACATCTTAGTTTATTATCCCCTCAAGAATGTGTACAAGAACTATTACACGAATGAAGTAGTGCATCATGTCAACACCATTTCCTAGGCGTATGTTATACGCAAATCCATAAAGCCTTGTAATAAGCGGTCACCAGTCATTCTAAACCTTGAGGAGTTTCGATTGTAATAAATTTCCATCAATAAAGTGCTTTTTGTCTCTGAATCTCTGTCTCTTGATAAAGTGGAATTTTGAGTTTTTATTAAAGTCTCGTGTCTATCTTGAAATTCAAGTAATGGTATCAAGAATTTCGTATAACCCATGTAGGTACCGCCTGTTGCTCTGTACTCGGCAGCGCAAGAGAAGAAGCTCCTCCTTAAGCAAGCCCAACCTCCGATCTTTAAGGGCGAGGGGGCAAATGTGGAGAGAGATGCGGAAGTATGGATGGAAGCCATGGACGATTACTTTGAAGCTGCGGGAACCCAACCCGTAAATCAAACCATGCTTGCGATGTTCCGCCTGACTGGCGATGCCAAGATATGGTGGAAGCAACATTGCAGGGACATGGATATTAAGGGATCTTCCCAGTCCTGGGAAGACATCAAAGCTGCGATAATGGGACGTTATTTACCACCTGCCTATAGGACCTTGAGAATGAACGAATTCTTTTCACTTCGGCAGCTGAATTCAACGGTTGAAGAATACTATGCAAAGTTTGTCACTCTTCGGAGATATGCTCCTAAGATGACCTTGGAACAACAGGTGGCAAGGTTCTGTCAAGGACTAATCGATTCCTTGAACACTCGGCTGGAGGCTCTCAGACCGTCAACGCTACAAGATGCCTTGTTGAGGGCTAAACCTCTAGCTCTCGAAGTACAAAAGGCTAATCAGAATAGGAGGAATAATTGGGCAAAGAGGGCAAGGAACACTGCTTGGGACAACAGACCAGCCAACCAAACCTATAACCAGCGCCCTATTGTGGCTACCACCACAACCATGGAGTTCCCTGATGTTCGATGCTATGGTTGCGGCGAGCATGGACACTACAGATCAAATTGCCCCAGGAACATTCATGCAACCAACGCCAATGCCATACCCTTGAATAACCGTGGGCGTGGCCAAGCTAATGGAAGAGGAGGACACGAAAGAATGAACAGAGGGCGAGGGCGTGGTGCTATCGCCAGAGTGAATGCCGCAATAGTTCAACCAACTGTGGGTGACGAAGCAGTGGAGAGAGCAACCCTGCATACTGCAATCGACAATCCCAATGGTTGCGAGCAATACGCAGTCATTCATACGCTAGGATCTCTCAGAGGTGAACAAGTTAACTTCCTTATAGATTGTGGCAGTACTCTTTCATTTCTTTCACCCAGATGCATGAGAAAGCCAGATGCATGAGAAAGCTTAAGCTAGATAAGTATCCGTCAAGCAAACTAGTTGTCGAGTTAGCAAATGGCAAGGAGGTAGTATCTCAACACTCTGCAGGCAAAATTGACTTTGATTTAGGGGGACACCCAACTTCTGCCCAATTTCGAACCTTACCCTTAGGATTCTTTGATGGGATACTAGGGATGGACTGGCTAAAGCAAAATAGGGCCCACATACATTTGCACAAGGGAATTTTACCTTTACAGATAACTTGGGTAATGAAGCCTTAATCCAGGGGGAAAATGGGAGACCTAAGGCTACTCTAGTTAAGGCCAGTAGACTTTTAAAGGGACTAAGGAAGGGTCAGCAAATATATGCAGTTAAACTCAATAAGGTGGACCAATCAGATACCTCACTTCGACCAGACTGGCTGAGGGAGTATGATGACGTATTCCCCGAAGACCTTACGAATCTTCCACCACACAGAGAGGTAGATCATGAGATCGAGACTATCCCTGGGTGTGAACCTATCTCAAAAAGACCTTATAAAATGTCACTTCCGGAGGCCATCGAACTCAAAGAACAACTTAGGCAACTCATTGAGCAAGGACTCATTCGACCCAGTACTTCTCCTTGGGGTGCTCCAGTTCTTTTCCAAAAGAAGAAGGATGGGACCTTAAGGCTATGCATAGACTATCGTGGACTGAACCAGGTAACTGTCAAGAACAAGTATCCAATTCCAAGGATTGACGAACTTTTGGACAGACTCCACGGCGCCAAAATATTTACAAAGATATATCTAAGGTCAGGATATTACCAAATCAGGATCAAGGAATCAGATATTCCGAAGACAGCTTTCAATACTAGGTATGGGCACTACGAATTCACAGTAATGTCTTTTGGTCTAACAAATGCTCCTGCAAGCTTCAATCGACTTATGCAGGATATTTTTAGACCTTACCTGGATGATTTTGTCCTGGTTTTCTTTGATGACATTCTAGTCTATTCTAAGAATGAAGCAGATCACAAGGAACATGTTCGCAAAGTACTTGATCTCCTTCGAGAACACCAGCTTTACGCTAAGGAGAGCAAGTGCACTTTTTGCTCACCAAAGGTCAACTATCTTGGATTTGTCATTTCAGCTGAAGGGATTTCAGTAGACCCAGACAAAGTCAAGGACATTGTTGACTGGCCTCAACCATCCACTGTCAGCGAAGTAAGGGGATTTCTTGGAATAACGGGATGGTACAGGATTTTTGTCAAGGATTATGCATGTATTGCTGCACCTTTGACGGAACTCCTGAAGAAAGGAATGAGGATCGATTGGAAGACCGAGCACGAGTCTAGCTTTGCTAAACTAAAAGAATTCTTGGTCTCAGCTCCTATTTTAAAGCTTCCAGACTTCAGTAAAGAATTTGAAGTAGCGACAGACGCTAGCAAATTCGCTCTAGGCGGAGTTCTTACTCAAGAAGGAAGACCAGTGGCGTATACTTCGCGAAAGCTGAGGGATCATGAGAAGAATTATCCCACTCATGATCTGGAACTTCTAGCAGTTATACATGCACTGAAGTTATGGAGACATTATCTTCTTGGACGCAAGTTTCAGTTGGTTACAGACCACAAGAGTTTAAAGTGGATTTTTACTCAACCCATGCTCAATATGCGACAATGGCGATGGATAGAGCTATTACAGGAATATGACCTTGACATAAAGTATAGACCAGGGAAGGAAAACGCAGTTGCAGATGGTCTTAGCCGAAAATCGTTTCTCGGAGCTATCTCTATTCCAAATAACCCTATCTGGGATAGAATCAAAGAAGAATCCCTCGAAGATCCAGAGTACCAACGTATGGCTTCATTAGTCCAGCAGAATAAGATGCCTGAAGCGAAAGATTACTCTCTTATGGGAGGATGTCTTTACTACAGACATAGACTCTGTGTACCCAGAGACCCAGCTTTAAAGAAGGCCATTCTATATGAAGCACACGATAGCCCTACATCCGGACACCCAGGCTATGCTAAAACTCTTCACGCCGTCAGAAGGAGTTATTTCTGGTCTGGAATGAAAGGAGACATACTTCGCTATGTGAGACAATGTCTTTCTTGTCAACGGATAAAGGCCGAAAGGATCAAATTACCAGGGCAACTTCAACCTCTTGACATACCCCAGATGAAGTGGGAATGCATCAGTATGGATTTTGTTACAGGGTCACCTTCTACAGGAGGTTATGATTCTGTTTTCGTGGTTGTTGACATGCTCACAAAAGTGGCTCATCTAATACCCGTAAAGACGACCTTTACTGCTTCAGATGTTAGTCGGGTATTCATCAAGGAGATTTTCAGGCTACACGGTCTACCCAAGCGTATTGTCAGTGATAGAGATGCCAAGTTTACATCAAAATTTTTGACCTCTCTTTTCCAATCTATTGGATCACAATTAGCCTTCAGCACAGCATATCATCCGCAGACTGATGGGCAAACCGAAAGAGTTAATCAAGTCATCGAGGACATTCTCAGAGCCTATTGTTCGCAAGAACCAAAGAAGTGGTTACAATATCTACCTTTGGTAGAATATGCTTATAACTCTTCCGAACACAGAAGCATTGGAATGTCACCTTTCAAAGCTCTTTATGGACAGGATTGTTTAGCACCACTGAACTTTTCAGATCCAACCATCAGAGTAGAAGCCTCTAGAAAGATGTTAGAAGATATGGAAGCACAGACTAGAGCTATTCGCCAGGACATTCAGGCAGCTCAGGATAGAGAGAAGCACTATGCAGATAAGAATCGTTCGGAAAGGACCTTTAGAGAAGGGGATAAAGTTTTTCTACGAGTCCGAACTAAGAAAAGCAACTTATCACTAGGCAGATATAAGAAGCTTAACCCAAGGTACTGTGGACCATTCGAGATCATTAAGGTTGTAAGTGACCAGGCCTACAAGCTAAAGTTACCTGCAAACTTGAAGGTTCATGATGTATTCCATGTCAGCTTACTCAAACCCTATATTCCCAATCCCGATCAATTCTTGGACTCAGATCAGTTAGTCATGCCAGCACAAGGAGTTCTCGAGCTCCAACCTGACTATGTACTTGAAACAAGGGAAAGAAAATTACGCAACAGAACTATCACGGAGCATCTGGTAAAGTGGAAGGATTACCCTGAAGAAGATGCAACTTGGGAAGACGAATCGACTCTCTTAAAAGATTACCCGAACTCATTCTTGAGATGAGGACATCTCAAATTTTTCACGTTGGGGAGGTTGTAAGGTCTCTGACCCGATCACAAGAGCACCCTTGTACCACGAAATGAATACAATGGAATAAGTTACTATTTTTAGCAGTTTTTCAGATTCTGTCAGTTCCATGATGTTTGGAATGTTATAAAGCTTCAAAATGTGAATTAAAATAATTTTTGTGAAAATTATCCAAAAATAGTAAGTTTTTGGTCACCCGACCCGTCCAGTCTTGACCGTCTCGAAAATCTGCACCCGTACCCCAAATTTGAAAAAAATGCATTTTCGGACCCCGAGGGCTGCTAAATATGGCAGGTACTCGGGCCAGTACGCCTTAGTTAGAGCTTCGTATGGCAATTTATGGCGTCAAAATCCGATTCGTATGACCCGTTTTAGCCTAGAACCAAATTTCCTAAAAATTGTCCGGGGAGGCACCGGGGGCCCGGGACTGTGTGGGAACAGGTTCCAGGCCACTCCAGATCTGCTTTAGCAGCTAGGGGGGCGCCCTCTTGCTTTGTGGGAGTCTTGGGAAAGCTGCCAAGCCTGCAACTCAGTCTCAGAACCAGTTAACCAAGCCAACCTGACACTTGGTGGGCAGAGAACTGGACTTGCCTTGCTTAACTGGAGAAGCTCCCAGATGCAATTAGCAACCCAGATCGATTTTCAGCCTGTAGGAGCCTATTTAAAGACCTTCATACACACACACACACACACTTATGATCACACACACACACAGTGCATACACACACACCCACACACATTGGGGAGGTGCTGCCGAATCACACACCCATTGAAGAGGAAGCTAGGAGGGAGGTGCTGCCGAATTTTCATCTCAAGAAGCTTGATTAGATCAGAAAATCGAGAAGATTACCAGCTCTTAATCACGGCAACGACAGTTTAATTAATGCTATCTATAAATTCTTTTCTCTACCATCAAAATTTCTCGTACGTTATGCCTATTCCTAGTCGAAAATCTCTATGACTACTCTCTAAATTCTCCTTATTCGTACTCTATTATGTAATCATCATTCCATAGCTGAATTATCAGCCATTCTTCACTCTCGATTAATGATTAGAGCATAATTATCAGAATCTTCTCTCTCTAGATAGTATAGTAATTAATCAGTGAGCTAGTATTGTGCAGATTGAAGAGAATCACTATTGTAATCACTCATTAACATTGCGGCTTAATTGAATTCATTTTTCTTATGCATTAAGACGTAATTAAGGAGAAATTAATCCGTCATTAAGTCTCTATGAATTGGTTTTTCCTCACACATATGCATAGGGTAAATCTGCATCATCTAATTGCTAGGAAATAGTCTAATCATACTTAATCCAATTCTCTGGTAATTCCAATAATGAAATCCTAATTATTTCTTGATCATGTAAGCCGAATAATTATCTTAGAGCCGGTTCCCATAGGATTATGTGCCATCCTTAATGATTGCTTATGAAAGAAATCTAGACTCTCATATAGGAAGGATTAATTGATGTCACTAATCTACCCATTGGACTGTTATGATGCTTGTGAACCTTAGCTCTTTCTCCAAACTAATCATTTAAAGTAGTGAGAAATGGCCCCGGTTAAGAGGAAGCGCTTCGGTGGTGCCCATGATCGCGAAGCAGGAACGAGCAATGCCAACGGAAAGGGGAAGGCCCCCATGGACGAGAAAATACCGGCCATCTCACGGGCCATCGATGAAGAAATGAAAGAGGTAGGTCCCAATTTCTATTCAAGGTGTTTAATTAACATTGCATACGATTAGTTAGGAATGAACATATCCCCGAACATGTTGGAGAAATCCGACAGAAACCTCCGCATTGAATGCATAGTACGTTTAAGTATAAAAGTAGGAAAGAAATGATTGATGGGTATGTTGTTTGCAAGAGGAAAGAATGTTTGCTAGGGAAAATTTAGCTCGACATGTTCATTTTATTTCCAATGTTGAATCAGTCCTGACCCCCCTACTGATCACAGGGGGCAGAGTTCCTCGTTAGGGCTCTTGAATCCACGACTTGCTTTCTATGCGGTGGATACCCACGACTTGCTTTCTATGCGGTGGGAACCCACGTCTTGCTTTCTATGCAGTGGGAGTGTCCATGACGTGCTTTCTATGCGGTGGACATACCTAGTTGTATGGGCAGCTAGGCGACAACGGGAGGAGTGAACTCTCGCTGGAGGGGGGATGTTGTACCTCCAGAACATTGGAATTTTTATGAATAAGTTTGAGTAGAATTTTTACTAGAGTTCTGTCTTGGTGTTGTTTGCAATACTGGTTGAAGGGCTGTTTTAACGAACCATGTGATTCGGAATTAAACAAGGAATATTTATGTTGAACAACCCTTGTGGTAGTAATTAGGTCACACGATGAAGTGTGAGTGTGGGGGTGGAAAGTGGGGGCTTGGCTCAGGTTGCCAATGCCTACGAGATGGGTGGTCCCGATTGGTCTGGAACTCTCTGTCCCCATAGTGCTTACTCGATATTAGTAACGCTCATTGCCCCTAGAGCGGGGAATTCTCGAGAGTATGTGCCTCTGAAACATGGGGAAAAAGGCACTCGAGGCTTCTCTCCTCTTGGAAGGTGGGTCATAGAATCGCTAGATAGTTTAAGTACGCTTCCCCTGCGAGGTGGAGCTAGATCTCTTGCTAGTAGGCTCGAACTCGACTCACTTTGTGATGAGAGATCGTCCGCTAGTCGAACCCTGAACCATTTTGTTTGCTTCCGCTATAGATCTAGTGGCCACCAGGTTTACCATCAGATCCGTTGTTTGATACGACGGGGTGGGGACCTCACAGCGCACATTCACCCTAATATTCTGAACTGATTGAAAGTTGTAGAAAATAGGATTATTCATTTGTGCATTAACTACAAACTTCCATGAAGCACTTCATTGAAGTTCAACTCTCTTGGATCCCACCATTTGAGAGATGCGAAGAATTTGCTCACAAGTGATTAGCCTAGCTTTGGTGTGACCATCTTCAGCTTTGTAGAGTTCATAGGGTTCAATGTCTACCTTCTCAACCACCTTGAGCCTTCTTGCTAGTAGTAGTTGGAGTGCATCACCATATGTAGCCTCTTTCCAATACCGCACACCATTGATGTGTACCTCCCCCTCCAAAAACTTGTTAATACCTGAGTTTGAGAGTGCTTTCACCACTTGCAGTCGAGGCTTAAAAGGAAGTGTCTTCACACTAGCCACGAAGCACTCAACACAATGCTTTGACCTAGGGACTTGATGACTACAATATTTTCCTTGAAGCAAAGAAGGGTGTATGTAGTTAACTCTCTTTACCCGCATACGTGCCGTTTGTCGATAAAGATGCTTCTTCTCTCGAGCTTCTTGGGAAGACCATAGTGGAAGTCTTGGAGAATTTTATGGACCTTCCTTCATAGGATTGGCAGAGCGCTGCTTGAGAACTCCTCCGTGGGGGCACCAATTTATGACGAAGGAAATTTGGAATGGCGGCCTCTACACCAAAACAAACTCCATTGCGCTGAAGGGGATCGGGGAGCACCACAGACGAAGAGTGAGAGAGAGAAGGAGACACACGACACACATATATGGGTGGGGAGACTCCAAAGAGTGAGCAGCCCCCTATACACTTATGCTATGTATAAGGTATACAAGTCAGTGGGCACCTAGACTCTGGGCGGCCAGGCAAGGCACAGACGCCTATACCCCAACAACCTCCCACTTAAAGGCGACTATGCCTTTAAGCAAGGGAACCTAGTCTAAAGACTACAAAAGGTGAGAGAAAACCTCTCTCAACCGATGCCCACTGGCTGGCTGTGATCGTGCATCCGGCTGTCCTGCTCCCGTGTAAGTCCATACACCACCAGACGTACCGCACACGTACTGCAAGTATGTACGCAATACCTGCATATCTCCCTCATGCCCTATGCCATCATCAGTCAACAAATGACTGACAACCCCAACTGCAAATGCTCCCACTGCAGCTGCGATATCCGGTCTCAAGATCAACATCTCATACATGAGACCACCGAATGTCGATGCAATGCTAGCGGGCCCTGCTAGCTCTACGGAGCATGCATCAACATATATATCTCTGGCAATAGGCATCTCTGATTGACAAGGCGTATCAACCACATGCATCTCCTGACTGTCCACAAAAGACGCATCATCCTGTCGTGCAACCTCAGAGCAAACCAGTTGTTCTAGGTGTCTGCTGGAAGACATATCCTACACAACTATATCCCCATGCTCACTATCGAGCATAGAAAGGAATGACTACATAATCACTGACATCTCAGTCTCCTCTGCAATCATCCACTGCAAACATGACCACTCAATCTGATGTGACTCACTAGAGATCTCATGCTCTAACTCCGTATGCATAGACTCTTGCACAACGTCCTCCTGTCGTGACTCACTAGAGCAAGACTGCTCTACCTGTCTATCCTGCATAGAAGTATCTCTCACAACTGACTCTCTGCTTTGCTCAGTCACTAGCAAAGCATGCATGTCTGACTCTGTCACCTCTCTGTGTGACTGCTCAAGTCGTGCCCCAACTGTGTGCACAACGAGCTCGCTACTCTGCACTCCATGCAAAGCACCCTGCAACCCATGAGCAAAAGAGACTGTCCGGGTCTCTCGCTCTCTGCATGGCTGTAACAAGATTGAGACTCGACCATCTCACACCAGTACTACGTGCAATGGGTACCATGTACCAACTCTAGCACCTCTCGCAACCACTAGAGAACCCAAATGCAACACAAAAGATCGCTCAAGCAGCGATACCCGACATCCACTATCTCGTAATTGTCTGACTGAGATCAAATCTCGTCTCAAATCTGGCACATAACGCACATTAAATCTCATACCACTGGGCAAGGACAAACATACGTCTCCTGCATCCTCAATGTCATACACAACACCATCAGCCATGTGCACACAACCAAGTCTCCCACTAGAAAACGTGCTAAACCACTCACGATGCGACGTGACATGGAAAGTAGCATCTGAACCTAGTAACCAATGTGAAGACAATGTGCAATCCGATATGCAATCTGTAGACATAAGATCGTCTGAAGACAAGCTAGATGTAAATGTGACATCAGCATCACAAGCATACTCAGTAACCACCGTACTAATCTCACTAGCATCTGTCATGCCCAAATCTGCATTGTGCATATGTCGCCTCCGTTGTCTCAAACGCTTGAAACATCGACGCCTAATGTGCCCTCTATGTCCACAATGCCAACATGTCAAGTCTCTATGCCGTCGAGACTTGCGTGTGGGATCAATCTCTCCCATGGACATAGAAGTGGGACTAGACTCCCCTGTAGACATGGATGTCGCGTACATAGCATGTAAACTCTGCCATAAAGCATGAGTTGTAGTCTCCCTCAAGACCTGCCAGTCAACAGACTCAACCAGATGCAAACGAATCGTAGACATTGCTAACTCATCAAGATCCTGCCAATCATCATCACGCATAGACTTGGGCTTCGCCAATAAACCACGCAAGGGTTTATCCTGCCCCAAATTCGTCAATGCAACAAGCATATGCTCACACTTTGCGGTATCGATGCATACACACGCACGAATCTCCCACCTGCAGAGAACACCGCACGCAAATGCTGAGTGCAACCCGCAATCTCTACCTAGATCGCATAAATGATGCGCATAAAACTCCTGGGAAAATTTCGTCAGAGTTTCGTCAGTAAAACGGTCACAAAACCAATAACCAAACTGACTGCACGCTCAAAACCATGAGCAACCAAAGCGCATCAAACCGCACTCCAAATGCATGCACCAATCTCCACACTTTGCATACATCATTGCAAACACCTGCAAATCTAGTACACAAATATCTGCTCTACCTGTGACTGCCAAAAAACATGCTCGAGGCATACATTGCCGAGCTCAAAGTGCAATCACATTAGTCTCCATGAGCATCAAACCACATAAGGCATACATTGTATCCTCCCACCTGTGAGGAAACTTGCAGCAAATATCACTCTCACATCTGAGAGCAAACCATGTGTAGAATCCTCAACACACAATAAACAACTGCTGCTGCAGGAAATTCAGCGTTCAGAATTTTAAATGATATGAGGACCGTGTCCGGAGCGTGCCAAAACCACAAGGTAGACTCCTGGATCACATGTATCCGAGTCCGGGTGTGAAAGCTATGCCAAAAAACCTCCGTTTCGGCCCAAAAACGCAGCATAAACTACCAAAAGAGGGCTGAAAAATGCAGCTCCTCAACCGTAGCTCGAATGAGGTTTCTGATGGCTCGAATGGCTTCGAAAGGGGGGTAAAATGCCAGGACACCTACTGGAAACGCTCTCGGAAAGTTGAATTTGCCGATGCCGAAGTTAAAACCCTGTTTGCACTCTTAAAAGTGTGCGCGCACGCGGAAGCAATTTCGAGAATGAAACTGGCTCTCCGTTGTCGTCGTGACTGTGCACACACGCGCTCCCTCCGCACCTACGCTCTGATACCAATTGAAGGGGATCGGGGAGCACCACAGACGGAGAGTGAGAGAGAGAAGGAGACACACGACACATAGATATGGGTGGGGAGACTCCAAAGAGTGAGCAGCCCCCTATACACTTATGCTATGTATAAGGTATACAAGTCAGTGGGCGCCCAGACTCTGGGCGGCCGAGCAAGGCACAGACGCCTATACCCCAACATGCACCACAAGGGAAATGAGATGAGGGCACCACCTAGTCTTGGAAGCGTGGACTAGGACCGCTACGCAAAGAGAGAGAGAGAGAGAGAGAGAGAGAGAGAGAGAGAGAGAGAGAGAGAGAGAGAGAGAGAGAGAGAGAGAGAGAGAGAGAGAGACCTAGTCTTGGAAGCGTGGACTAGGACCGCTACGCAAAGAGAGAGAGAGAGAGAGAGAGAGAGAGAGAGAGAGAGAGAGAGAGAGAGAGAGAGAGCTATCACTATGAATGAAACATTAACCTCAATGTGTGTACAAGGAATGGATAACTTCAAGTACTCCCAACACAAATAGCATGTAGATTACTAAACAACAACTCAATTTAGCCAAAATCACATCAAGCACTCTCACACACACATAAAAGATCTCTCTTAATTAACATAAGTAAAAGGAGGGGAGGTTACTCGTATAAAACAATTTGCACTCTAGAATGTGCAAAGAATAGAGTGAATGAATGAGCTTTATGGGCTCATGATGAGTGATACAAAGACTCAATGAGGTTGAGGGAGACTTGAAATTACAAAGGTGGAGGCCTCTTTCTATAGGCAAGAGAGTGATTAGGAGTGAGGTTAAGATCCAAGTGCAATTTGTACAAATGAAGCTTGATAAGGGACATTCCACCAATGAAGAAGCTCCTTCCAAGTGATTTGTTGACCTATTTGCAACTAATTGGCTCCATCATCACTTGTGTTGTCTTCACTCCTTCCTCCATAGCTTGAGTCCAAGAGCTTTCTTATTTTAAAATGTAAAGAATCTACATAAAATCAAGGCATATCTAGTAATAATAGAAAGGGGTTGAATGAAAACTTATGAATTACAACAAGATTAAGCATGATTTGAGAGGTGATTAGAAGAGGAATTTGTGATGGTTTTATGAGCTTGAGAGAGAGGAGGAAGGAGGGGATGGTGAGAAGACTAATGGCTGATTTTTAGAGAAGGACTCAATGTGGAAAAGGAAGGGTGTGTGTGTAAAGGTAGAGAGGGTGGTCTGCACCACAGTTGAAAAAACTGGCGTCTGCCATTTTGGCCATATCTCCTAGACCGTAGATGCAAAAATCATAAAAAAAATATGGTCAGAATCTCCAGCTTATCAGCTACAACTTTGATAAAGACAACTTTTCTTGGGGTGGACGTATTTTTAAAAAATCCAGCAAAATCATGTGTCTGTTTTCTTCCTTCACCAAGTCTTCCACCTGGGTCCCATCTGTTTGAATCATCATATGGCTCCAAAGCCATGATGATATGAGCCCCTCATGACCCTTGAATCATGGGTGTATGGCTCCACAAACACATCATATCTTTTCTTTTCACATTTACATATTTTCCCTTTCCTTTACCATTAGGTTCTACCTTTCACCTCCTGTGAACTAGTCAAGGAAAAAGAGAACTAAGGAGAGAGATCCGGGGGATACAGAATGAGGAGATTCAGATCTTGAAAACGGAATTATGAAACCTAATCAAGGCCAAAGTAAACGTAATAGAATGCGTTATGCAAAAGAAACTCGATGAGGCAGTAGCAAGTTTTGAAGCATGGAGAACAAATATGGAAAAGCACATGGGGGAAAAAGATGCAATAATTGAGGAGCTAAAAGGAGAACTTGCGGCTTGCAAATCTGCAACTAAGGAGAAGGGAGACAACCAACCTTCGGTGCTGAAGGAGCTCGAGGACATGAAGGATCAGATGAAAGCTCTACGGGAAGGAGATGAACAAAAATCGAAAACGCCATCTTCATGGGCAGAACGTCTTTTTAAGACACAAGAAAAGGTTGATGAAGCAGAGAAATGAATTGAGGATGCGAAGAAGGGGAAGGCCCAGATGCCCGATACCACACCTACCTCTACCATTATTAATATGACCATTGAGGAAGAGCAAAAAAGGAAGAATCGGGCTCTGCATGTGCAGGTCACAGGAGTCAAAGACAAAGAGAATGTAGATAAAGAAGTGAAGGAACTGCTACAACGCATGGGCATCACAGAGCCTACTCACACAAGTACATGGAGAGTGGGCAAGAAAGGAATCGATGAGAAGGGAAACGTAAAGGATAGGGCACTTATTCTCCGCTTCCCAAATATAGAAATAAGGAAAGAATTTCTAAAGAAGAGGACAACTCTTAAGAAAACCAGTATTTTCCTGGGAGATGACCTTACATTGGCACAAGTGGAACACATGCAATAGTTGATGCCAAAGATCAGGGCAGCAAGAGAAAAGGGGAAAATCGCCTTTTATAGAGGAGGGAAAGTAGTGGTTCTGGAAAAGCGCTCCGCATGAAGGTGCGAGACTTATGGGGCGACGCTCCAGATGGCGGCATGGAATTGTAATGGATCATATAGGCTAGATGTAGGTGCCTTTGAAGACAGCTTTAGGGATAGAGACATAGTTTTCTACTCAGAGACACATCAGATACCGAGACAGCGTATGCCACATGTGAAGGGTTATTTATGGGAAACAACTGGTCGACTAGACAAGAGATCTCTATGGGGTAGCCGGGGTTCAGGAGGAGTAGCAATCTTATTTAAAGAGGAGTTGAAACCACTACTACTAGAGAAGTGGATTTATCACAGAGGGGGCTTACTAGAAACTCACAGGATAAAGAACACACTGAATATGGGGGACATCTCATGGAGATGGCAACTATACATGGTTTGGCCATACTTAATGGTCTAGAGAATTTCCCTTTATCTGGGGGATTCACATGCTTCCCGCACAGGCATGGGGCCAGTACACTAGATTATGTCATGACTTCACCAAGCTTTATTTCTAGTATCGAGGACTTTAAGGTGGGACCCATACCGGTTGGGATTGCAATGGATCATGCTCTCTTGACCTTATTAATCTCCTTCCAATACAGTGCCTCTCAAGTACAAAGGAAGAAGACACACACAAGATATACTTTCACGCTAGAGACTGATTCAGTCTATGTGGAAAAGATCTATAATAGGATGTGGGCAGCCGAGCCAGTATATACTGTAGAGGAGATTACTTCTCAGTTAACAGAGATACTACATGGAGCAGCACAAGCGGCATACCCACATACTCAACCTGATCAGAAGAGAGGATCTGGGAACATGCCTCAAAACAGTTGGTATGACGAGGAATGTAGAGAGACGAGAACCCAGGTCCAGAAAGAGCTTACACTTGGGATCATCACATATAAGCAGTCTCGGATTGCTCTTCTGTGTATAGTACGTCGCAAGAAAAGGGCATTTTTAGCCAAACTGGAGAAGGATTTATATCAGCTCTTCTTGAGTCAGGACTCACATGAGGCCTGGCGCTTATTTCACGAGCACTCACCGTCTACGACGATTACTTCTCTTGATATTTGGGGTCAATATGTAACATCATTATATACGGTATCTGGACAACCTCCATTACCAGATCCACTAGAGCCATGCCCTGCTACTAGTACTTTCTTTACAACGGAAATGGTGAAAAAATCCATTGATAAGATGAAGACAAGAAGAGCATATGATTATGATGGTTTAGTAGAAGAACATCTGATCCATGCCAAGGATCTACTTTCAAAAGTCCTTGCTCGTCTGTTTAATCGGGTCATGTGTGAAGGATTACCTGAATCTTGGAAATTATCTACTATCGTACCTATTTTCAAGTCCGGGGATCCTATGATACCCAGGAACTACCGTACCATTATGGTAGGTCACACATTGAACAGACTGTACGCATCCAATATTGAACAAAAATTGAGTAGATGGGCAGAGAATGAGGGCATAAGGGCAACAGGACAAGCTGGATTCAGGAGGGGTTATTCCACTTTATATCATATTCTTACGCTCAGAGCCATTATTGAGGAAGGAAGAGCAAACAGGAGAAGGATGCAAGAGTTAGGGGTCCCCAAAGAGATTATTTGGGGGATCATGGCCTTATACGGGTCAGTAATTGTTTATGTACGTACTCCAGAAGGGGATTCCGACATTGTTCATTCCACCGTTGGAGTAAAGCAGGGATGTCCACTGTCCCCTACTTTATTTGGTATGTACATAGATGAGGTATTAGATTACATTGATAGAGAGGGTGACAGAGGTGCTCAACCTGCAGGGTCATGGATCCCTTTGTTGTTGTATGCAGATGAGATTGTATTGATAGCAGAATCACCATATGGAATGCAGAGGCAGCTAGATGCATTACACAAATTTGCGGAGGATAGTGGACTGTCGTAAACTTAGGTAAAACCAAAGTTATGGTGGTTAACACCACACCGCAGTGGGTTAGGAGATCAGCACCTACATTTTCATATGGCCAAGATACAGTAGAGTACACAGATGCATACACATACCTTGGTGTGGTATTTGTAGGACCGAAGTTTACTCTTAAGAAAGCAGCGGATGCTAGATTTTCCAGAGCCTCTGCGACCTTGGGAGGGTTGGAGAGGATGTGTTCACAAGTGCAGTTTCAAGCATCATGAACAAAACTTTGGCTCTTTGATACTGTGGTGGCTTCGGATATGCTTTATGGGGTCCAGATTTGGGGACCATATGTGGATCAGGATAATTGGAAGTCAATGGAGAGACCTTTGGTATCTATGATTTCCCGAATGATTATAGCCAAGGCCCGTACCACACACGATTACCCGAGCGGAACTAGCTGCCCCTCTGATAGAAATTGAAGCTCTTACCAGATCAGTGTCCTTTATACATGGTTTGTGGGATACAAATAATTGCCGATATACTAGACTGGCCCTCGAATCCTCTCGACAATTAGCAATGAAAGGGGATACATCATGTTGGTATGCGCAACTGTCCTCGTGGTTTCAGAGACACAGGTTCAGTATGGAAAGATTACCCCCCTTCCAATACTCTCTTGAGGCTTCATCACTGGAAATTACACGAACAGAGATTAATAAAATCATCCGTCAGGACCTTATACAGTTGGATACTAAGAGGACATGGGTAGACCCTACACAATAATTGGGCACGGAGATGGCCGACTACAAAGAAAACTTCCTACAGCTATCTGAAGATGGATTTGTGATTCGCCCGAGCTACATGGATACCTACCTGTCTCATGGTTTGAGATGTGCTATTGGTCAGATTCGTACATCCTCACACCAGTTGGAAATTGAATTTGGCAGATTTAGGGGAATCCCACCTGAGAGCAGAATTTGCAAGTTATGCAGAATGGAGCCGCAGACAGAATTACACTATATATGCCACTACACCGTATATTATGAGATACATGGGAGTTTCCATTGCCTATTTAAAGAAGGCTTTTGACCTCTAGATAGAGTCATGCAATACCAAGATCAAAGATGCTTAGGCTTGTACCTACTAGAACTACATCGGCACAAGGATAATCTAACGAGAAGACAAAGAGCACTACAGCCTCAGAGGTAGATCACAGATTTCTTCGGATCGAGAGAAGCAGGAGTGGAAGGAGAAGCAAGAGGCCAGCAGCCAACACAAAGGAGTACCCACATTCATTACCAAAGGCACCCTCATTGACAGGGCGATTGAGCTTAGGAAATCAAGATGACCACGACCGAGATGCAGAAGCACACTTCATCGGAGGAGACTACAACAAAGGATTAGAAGCATTCTAGCCAGACACCTAGAATGCTCCTAAGAAGTTTATTTAATACTTTGTATTTAGTTTTTCACATTTATTTTCACACTTTCACACTTTTCACACTTAGTACTTTAGTACTAAGGTACCCAGACATTGTGACAGATTCACCACTTTTGTATCAGTTTGGTCTCATATGTCATTCTGGCCTTTTGAAGACGTTAATATAACATTTCATTTCTCTCTCTCTCTCTCTCTCTCTCTCTCTCTCTCTCTCTCTCTCTCTCTCTCTCTCTCTCTCTCTCTCTCTCTCTCTCTCTCTCTCTCTCTCTCTCTCTCTCTCTTTCCACCTTCTATGTGGGAAAGGTGAAACTAGGCATGCTTTTTTGTCAATATGGTAACAGGAAGGGCTAAGAGCCGTTTATTGCCACTTATTTTGAAATGACTAAGAGCCATCTATTTGTAGTCCATCTGTGATTGTTTTCAAACTCAAACAATTCTATTTGGTGGAGTACCTATCGATTCTAGTGGACAAGCAAGCGTCCTACTGTTAGCGATTTTTTGTGCATTATTGTAGCACTACACGCCTTAAGTGTGAAGATCAAGTGGAGTTTTTGAATGTCTTAAACTCGTATGGGCTTATCTCTACCAAGGTGTATAGTTGAAGCCATCATTTCAGACAGCACGGCTGTTCACAAAAAACCCAGGATTATTGATTTTTAGGTTTGGAAAAGACCTAGTTATGGATATGATTCCATCTTCAGTGTATCTCCTATTTCATCTATAGCACTAAGAGTGTTTATATGCGTACAGTTTTGGGATAAGACCTAGCTCGTGATTACTAAATCACTGATTAAGTGTGATGGTCAATTTTTGGAATCTTCACACTTGCACTTTCAAGGAAGGAAGTCCATAAGCTACCAAGGGCTAGTAGATAATTTCAACTTTCAAAGTTGAATTCAGATACTATTGGCTTCTAGTTGAGCAGTTTCCCTACAAAAGTCTAACCAAGGTGTTTGGCAATGTCGATTTTAACCGAGGGGTTACATGTGCAAAACTACTTGCATGTCACTAATTTTCCATTAGTGCTCCCAGGCCTTTACAGGTGGGAAATTTGGGAAGGTGCCTTTCACTACAAATAAGTGAACACTATGTTCAACTTCCAGGTACGCATCTGATTTGGTTTTGTTTCTTTTTTTTGTTTGATTTTCCAAGTAGGATGCATAAACTTTTATGTTTTCATCCATTTTTGCTCTTAAGAGAAATGAGAAGGTCATGTAAGAGCCAAGAAATTTGGGTTGTAGTGTCCAAAATAAGTTTCTGCATTACGCAATTATAAACCCACTTGTAGGGTTTGATTTGGCACATGTCACATTGGAACACCATGGTCTAGGAACTCAAGGAGTTTGGTTTAGCTAGTGTGGAATATGGTATTGAGGATCTCTCTCACCCACGTCGCATGCGTGTTTATAGTTACCTCCACACCCAAGTACATCTTGTACTTGTAGGATGTTCTTTTTTCAGATATCCTTACCTGAGACATATTCCACATGTGGAGAATATGAGTCTCTGGGACTGACACTGGTGCCACTACTTCAATTATGTGTCGTGACGATGTCTCTAGGTGCTGGTCAAATCCATTTTCTAGACCATTTTCAGCACGTCCTATCAGGAACAATTTTAGTGGCCACAAATTGCCGAATACTTAGAACGACTTGTCAAGCTACAAGTACTGCTAAACAACATTAACGGAAGGTTTTTTATGCATATAGCAGGACTATGAGTTGTTACTGAAAAGGTTCCATTATTTTTAACTAGAAGTGCTTAATGTTTCACCTTCTATTATGGTTCAAATGATTCAGCAAGGCTTGCAAATGATTGCAGTAGAAAGCATTTGGTTTCTTCTCAGAACTATTTACAGTCCTCTTTAATGTGTCCTAGGAGCATCACATTTGCCATGAGTATTAGCAAGGATGATCATGGATATACATGTTCGGATCTCTTTTTGCTAAATGCATGCACACTAGGTGTTATGGGTCCTAGTGTTAGCAAAGGTTGATTTGGAGCGGCATGCATATTCATCACATTAGTGCTATGAAGCATTTTGCACTCTATGTGCAGTATCTCTATGAGATTATGTTTGGATCTACAAATCACCAATAGAGGTCATGGTTCTATTTGAGTGCTTGTGAATCTTTCAAGTTAACCAAGATGGTTCTTCATGATATTGTAATTTTCTTAGCAATGGTGTACAACATTGTGATCCCCATTTACCAGTCATTTAGAAGACTACCTCTAAACCGTGGGGAATCCTAGACACCTCACTGCTGTCAGTATCCAAGGGGATAGGCAGATTAGGCAGATTACAAAGTGTAACCTTGTGCTAAAGGATATGCAAAGTGCATACGTTAGCACCAAGCAATCCAATTAGTAAGCATTTATTGCTCTAGCTAGAGTTTTCCTACTATAAATTAAAGAAAATTTGCAATTAGGTTTAGTCTCTTCAAGTATAATTCAGGTTCTCAACCTTGAACACTAGTTATGGTGGGGTTGTTTACTGATACGAGAAGATAACAACTCAAGGAGTTAAACTTGGCTGATGAGTTACGTCCGCAAGTTACTTTTATGGGAACTAAAAAGAAGTACTCTTTCGAGTACATCTTAGTTGTGATAATTCGTTTAGCATACTCAAGTGAGTTCTAAATGGAGTTTACACACTATGTTGTATATGAAACGGTTACACCAAGACGGTTGCAAAGGGACAACAATGTGGAAAATCAGGATGTTATTCATGATTTTGTTATACCTTCCACAAAACCATGTTCCAATCAAATGAAGACTTGGATCCATGAAGGATGCCACTGTGGAACACATTAGTGTATCACCACTCTTGTTTTCGAGGACGAAAACGCTTCTCCAAGGGGGGAGTAATGTCATGCCAAGGGCATAAACCACGGTGGTCAAGGACCAGACCCGAGGCCGGTGCGGATAGGGAATGAGGCCCAAGGGGCTATATAAAGGGAGGTTGGGAGGATCATTCCAAGGCAGTCCCACCAAGGGCTTCACAACTAAGCCTATCAAGTTTGGTGGCAAACAAATAACCTTATCGCTATAGATATGCTAAACACATTTAAGATTCCTACTCACACAACTAATCAAATTACTAATCAAATATTAAAAAAATGCTAATGAAAATGAAAAGCTTAAGACACAGAGTAACCTCATCAAATCAAAAGTACATTCCGAGCACTGAGGAGATCGTAACGATTGTTAGACGGTGAGCGCGTTCTCTTTAGCTTACACAGGGCTCCCTTACAAATGAGCAGATTTTCACTTATATAGGCCGGTCGGGATGCTCAATCCCAAATTAACAACATTAAAAATGAGGTTAGCCTATACAACTTGGAAGCACCATAGCCTCAGCTTACTCAATCCTATCTAAATTTGCCTATCGTACCATTTCAGCTCGGCCCGGGCTGTGGGACCCACATCGTAAAAAATCAAATTTTCGGCCATAGCTTCAGGGGTAGTTCATTCAACAGTTTAGCAGCCATTTTGAGCTGGTATATTTGTTCCCAAAATATTCCCCCCACCTAGTTTGAGCACGTCCTCAAGTGCGTGGAAACATTGTTGAAGAAGATCACCCATTGGTGGTTGTCTTTGATGCTTCGGGTGATGATGCTTGAGTTTGGTTAGTGGCATTGATAGCATGGTGGTCACAATTGGTGAGAAAACTTCTTGACCTACATCTTATAATAAGAGTAAGCGTATATAAGCTTATAGAGTAAGCGTATATAAGCTTATATGGTTACAATCAAACATATGACCTAGGTAGTTGGACTATTCTCATGAGAATATTTTGGATTCTTGAGAAGTATCTTCGCCTTGGTGTTGCCATCCATTGCCGTTGACATGGTAGTTATTTCTTCATGATTTGTCTTACCAAGTGGTTATAAATGTTGAGCCTTCATGGACTACATGCATGGTCTTTCCTTTACTCTTTAGAGTATAGAAAATTTTCCTAGTATTGTTTTGAAGCATGAACTTGGCTTGCAAAATTTTTGTTAGTTTAGGTTCCGCTTACGCAAGATAGGTAGAAAATTCAAGTGAGAATTTTTCAACTAACCTTTGTCAATGCATTCAATGCAATACATGCAAACTACAAGCACCTTAATTCGAGAATTAGATATGGAAAATGTGAAGCACAAAAATATTTTGTTTCACCAAGGAAGGTCATTACTGGCGTTGCATTTAATCTCTTATCGCACATTCTCATATGAAAGGTATCTATTCAAGGATGGATTAAACACAAAGCCATTTGTTAGTTTTCTAGTGATAGTAACCCCTACTTCATGATTACCCCTAACCCATTTATACTTGTTTTGGAAGTGGAGTGTCATATATGGGACTTGAACATGTTAAGCCTGTTAGTTGACTGTATTCTAGAGAATGGGGCTTGTTTCAGCACTATGTATAATTGTTTTTGTCAAAAGCACCTAGAAATGAAATATGACACGTGTGTGAGCTTGTCTATTATTAAGATATATACACACACCTATGGGAATTAAGATATAGCATAGTCCCCAATCTTTTACCGATATTCTATGGGCATTAAAATAGAAAATTAAAAAATTCATGCAGAAAACAATACCGTTAATATGTTTGAATTTGTGGGTCCACATTTAAAATGCATCTCCCCCACCTAGAATGCGTTTTTGCTGGCCAGATGGTTGTGCATGTACATGGAATTGGAACATAGAGTGCCTATACACGACTGTGTAATGTGGCCCTATTGTATGATTTCACAGAATATGCATTAAGAACAGTGTGGTGTGCGAGATGGGGGTCTTAAGCTTATGTGCTCAAGGGATTTCGTTGGTGAGGCTTCCCTGTAATTGGATGAGAAGGAGGAAGTACTCCTCTTCTAAATTTACCGCAATCCCATCATTGATCTCCGTCTTGATTGTCCTCTTCTTCATTGGAAAGTGCAGAGGAAAATTTACCTTTGGGGTTGGGGTGGATGTTGTAGGATGGAGATCTTGGTTGTTGTTTCTTGGGATATAAGCTTGTTTCTTGGCAATCTTGGTTGGAGTTGTTTTGGGCTTTGAGGATATGAGGTCCTACTGTGATCTTCTCGCGTGAGGAAGAGGAGAAAGAAAGGGCGATGGCTGTAGGATGTTACCACAAGAGGAGGAGAAGGAGAAGGAGAAGGAGAGCTGAGAGAAAGGAGGTAGCACAGGTGAAGAGCAGCAGAAGAGAGGCAGCGCTTGCTGAAAGAGAGAGAGAGAGAGAGAGAGAGAGAGAGAGAGAGAGAGAGAGAGAGAGAGAGAGAGAGCTCGTTGAGATTTTTTGGAAGCCCACGATTCATGAGTCTTTGGGGAATCCTTAGTATTGTACACATGAGATGACTTTTGAGTTTACAATTTAAGTCCCCATTCACACGGTCGGATACTAGAAATAGGCCAAAATGCCTTTATTCCCTACAACATTTGGCCATCATTTGGCGACAATATGCGAATCTCTCTACTAGCAAACTCTTCGTCAAAAGATCTGCACGTTTGTCATCCATATGTACTTTGACCAACTCAATGGCTTTGTCATCAAGCAGATTCCAGATAAAATGATACTTCACTTCTATGTGCTTTGTCTTGGCATGAAAGACCGGATTCCATGCAAGCATAATAGCACTCTGGCTATCACAATGTAGCACAAGAACCTCTTCAACAATACCAAGTTCTCCCACCAAGCATTTTAGCCATAAAGCTTTCTTACATGCTTCGGTGCCAGCAACATATTCAGCCTCCATGGTGGACAAAGCAACACACTTTTGCAGTCTAGAAATCCAAGAAACAGCACCTCTTGTGAAAGTAAACACGTAGATTTCCTGCAATCTGGATTGCCAGCAAAATCTGCATCTGTAAAACCAACCACAGACGTCTTGTGCGCCTTGCCCTTCAGGTATCTCAAAATGCATTTCACTAGTTCCCAATGTTGCTTGCCAGGATTACTCCTGTATCTACTTACCACTCCCACTGCAAAAGCAATGTATGGACGTGTGGCAACCATAGCATACATTAAACTGCCAACGGCTGATGCGTAAGGTATAACCGGCCTATACAACGTAGAGGGCGGTACTATTTCAATTAATTGTTAACTTTGCAAAGAGCACTGAGAAGGGAAGAGAACACAGTTGTGTCCATCAACTAGAGTGTCACTGCGCACACGAGACTGACACCCTGTAGGCCCCAAAGACCGGCGCCCCTTTTGGTATTTCTTTATTCAAATTAAGGTAGACGATCCAACCACTTAACACAAGCTTTCACAAAGCTTTCCAAACCTGGCGAGGGCTGAAAACGCAGGTTTTCGACCTGATTTCGGTAGCATAATGGCACAAAACCCCTGTAGGTCAAAAGCACGTGTCTAGGACGGATTCCCTCGCTATCTGGAAGCTTTTTGGTGAGCTGTCAAAGAAATTCAGCGGGCTGTAATTCTTTGTTTTTCAATGTCGGGTGCCCAAAAGCCTTTACGTTAACTTTACAAAGAGCACTGAGAAGGGAAGAGAATACAGTTGTGTCCATCAACTAGAGTGTCACTGTGCACACGAGACCGACACCCTGTAGGCCCCAAAGACTGGCACCCCTTTTGGTATTTCTTTATTCAAATTAAGGTAGACGATCCAACCACTTAACACAAGCTTTCACAAAGCTGTCCAAACCTGGCGAGGGCTGAAAACGCAGGTTTTCGACCTGATTTCGGCAGCATAATGGCGCAAAAACCCCTGTAGGTCAAAAGCACCTGTCTAGGACGGATTCCCTCACTATCTGAAAGCTTTTTGGTGAGTTGTCAAAGAAATTCAGCGGGCTGTAATTCTCTGTTTTTCACTGCCGGGTGCCCAAAAGCCTGTACACGCATTCCAAGGCTCTCATGAGGCTCCCCCGGTGTTCCCTTGCAGTTTAGGTGCGAAACCCTAAACCTGCAAAAAAAGACAACAGACACGCTGTAATTCTCTATTTCGGATCGTTTTTAGCGGAGCGAACACACCTATGCGTGTCCCAAGGGCTCCTGCACACAATGGGACAGTTCCCCTGGGAATTGGGCGAGTTTTCACGCGAGAAAACTCTCCAAAGTCGCAAGCTTTCGCGATGGAACTGTGCGTACCTATGGGGGATTAGCAATTAGCTAATCCTGTTCCTGTTCAGAAGGCTCTTGCCTTGGCAAACACGCATAAACCCCCAGAACTGTACATGTTCATGTGAGTAGCCCAGCTAGTGGGGCATTACTATATGTGCTAAAGGGGAGAGAGAGATGCACGAGAGCAAATCATTGTGCTACATGAGACAGAGGAGAAGGCAAGCTTTCCATTAAAGCTGTAGACCTGCACCCACTACTCACACACACACTGTAGGTCACTCATGAGTCAAAAACCAGCCCCCAGCCTCAAATGGACGTCTCCTCTTGCTCAGGTGTCCTGCAGGCTGCTCTCCTCCTGCCAAGTGTCCAGTTTGCCCCTTTGAGTTAATTTCCTAGTTCCCACTGACTTATAAAGTTGTTACTTTATAAGTTTTCGAGTGGCCCAGACTTCATTTGGGGCACACAGGCTTCCATACTCATCAAAATTCAGTGCTTACTGGCCTGACCAATCCCAAACTGACCGACCCAGACTCCTGATGTGAGAAACCTATTCGGCCGCAGTTGTTTCACACTGGCCATGCAATGTCCACTTGCACCTCTAGTACTTATTTACGGAAGGCAATAGGAAAAGTACACCTCCTAGTGACACACCCCACCGTTGAAATACTGCAAGCGACCTCTCTTGCATGCCAATAACATATGCGGTATCTCTTGACATCACACATATTCTATGATGGGAATCTAAGATATACATGCTTCCGGAAATATAGCGTTGGACAATTAAACAATCCCACCAACCTGGCTACCACACATATATCAAGCATAGAAGTCTTCTAGTGTACTCTCAAGCACAAACTTCTCTAGCTAAATTTTGTATCAAAAGAGTACACACAATTTCTTAACTACTCTGTTGAGCATCATGAACCATGCTCTTGCCTTGCTCCAAAAAGGCTACATCAAGTCACTGTGGGTTCCATCTGAAAGGCTTCAAGATACAATTGCAATAGCTGAGGTGAATCAACCAATTCAGACTCTTCCATCCATTTGGCATCCAACGATGGATAGTTCTTGAACTTCACCAAATAGCGTCTTGCAACCTTTCCTCTAACCTTTCTTTCCTTATGTGCCAATATCTGTTCAGGAACAAGGATCTCATCCAATTCTTCCACTTCGGGTTGTTCCTCATCAAGCATATTCTCTGGCAAATCACCAACAAAGGGTCTTAGAAGGCTGACACAAAAAGCATTATGTATTTTCCAGCCTTCTGGTAGCTTCAACCTGTAAGCTACATCACTGATCTTTTTTGAAATCTGAAAAGGATCATTATATCGCATATTGATCTTAGGAAAGAAATGTTCCTTGCCTTTCTTTTTCCTTAACCTGGCCTTTTCAAAGCGCAAAAGCACCCAATCACCAAGTGAAAATACAAGTTCACGACGGTGACGATCAGTAGCTTTCTTTTTCTTAGCCTGAGTCTTCTCAAGAGCAATCTTTATCTTCCTGCATGTTTCATCCATATCTTGCACATACTTGTCTGCCTCAAATAACTTGTCCTTAGTCTGCAAAATGGGCTGGACTTTCTTCCCTCCTTCCACTATCTCAAATGGTGCCTTACCTGATGACGTATGCACAATGTTATTGTAAGCATATTCCACCAATGCAAGATGGTGTTCCCAAGTTGCCTTGTGCTCTGACACATAACATTTGAGCAGGTCCAGGACAATAGAATTTGCCTCTTCTGATTGTCCATCAGTTTGCGGATGAAACAAAGAAGAGAACTTTAGCATAGTGCCCATGTTCTCAAACAATGCCTTCTGGAAAAGACTCGTCATACATGGATCCCTGTCATCACTGACAATTGACTCAAGCATCCCGTGATATTTAAAGATATTGCTCATGAATATCTTGACCATGTGTTCTGGCTTTATCTTCTTCCTCACAGGAATGAAATGGGCCTGCTTATTGAACCTACAAATGATAGTCCAAACCCCATCATTGCTTGTTTGTGTCCTTGGAAGATCAAAGATAAAGTCCATTGTTATGCTTCCCCATGGCCTATCTGGGATCGGCAATGGTTGCAACAATCCCGGTTGCTTTTGCCTGTCAAATTTGACTTTTTGGCAAACTAAGAATGATCTTACAAACGTGTCAACATCTTGACACAAAGCTAACCAGTAGAAGAATGCCTCAACCCCTTTCACTATCGCATCAATTCCATGATGCCCAGCATAAGGTGGAGCATGACTTTCCATTAAAATCTTTGGCCGTAAGTGTTTAGTAATGCATAACTTTCCATGCATCATGAGAAAGTCATTCTTAAGCATATAGTGCTCATGATGTTTCCCATCAACAAGCTGGCCATAAATCCTTGCAAAATTTGAATCTTCAGCATATTGTGTATTCATTTCGTCTAGTTCACAATGGTACGGAATTGACACTGCTAAAATTTGGGGCTTTCGTGACAACGCATCAGCCACCACGTTCTTTTTCCCTTGCACATGCACAATGTGAAAATGGAACATTGACAAGATGTTTGCCCATCCCATGTGCTTCTCAGACAACTTTGTTTGTGTGAGAAAATATCGCAAGGTTTGATGATCCATTTGGACAACAAAATCAGCCCCTAGCAAATAGTGTTTCCAACTAGTGAGAGCATGAATTACTGCCAGCAATTCTTTCTCATAAACTTGCAAGTTTCTTTTAGTCTTCAAAAGAATTCTGCTCTCATATGCAACTACTCGGCCATTCTGCATTAGAACTGCACCAAGACTATGGCCACACACATCACATTGAACCACAAAAGGTTTCGAAAGATCTGGCAAAATGATTACCGGATCTAAAATCAGCTTCGCTTTTATGTGGAATGTAAAGGGGTTGAAAACCTGTAAAAAGAGTACCCTATTTTGGGAGGAAATAAAAAAGGAGAAGACAGTTAACTGTTGGGCCATCTAGGAACACCACTTAGATTCCCATAGCAAGAGAAAGCAGGTGCTAGGAAAGAAACTGGTATTCTATGGAGAAGGAAGTAACGGTTTTAGTGGTGTCCTCAGCATTGTGGATAGAGAATTGGAGCCGAAGTTGGTTCTTAACCACCCATCCGGCAGAATCCTGGGGATTAGAATCAGATGGGAAGGGCATCTCTTCACCATTGTGAATGTGTACGGCCCATGCAATGCAAAAGAAAGAGCTAAACTGTGGATGCATCTTAGAGATACTCCTATTGAAGGGGAGTGGCTATTGGTTGGCGACTTCAATATGGTAGAAAATAGCAGGGATAGAACAGGATCCTCCAGTATTTTGGCTGGCTCGGAAAGGTCTAAATGGCAAAGTTTGTGCAAAAAGTGGGTGATGATCAACTTATGGGAAGTTAGCCCATGGAATAGCACGCCTGGTTTCCCCTACACAAGCCTCCAGTATGCTCGCACTGCCTCTAGGCTGGACAGATGCTATTGCTCACACCAAGTTGACTGGATACCTTCGGTGATGGAGATGAAGGTAGTCCCAACAAAAAGCCTTTCGGATCATATCCCTCTACACATACATTTTAAGAAGAATAAAAGGGAGGAGTAGACCCCAAGAGGTGAGAAAAAACTGTTAGTAACAGGGGCACACCTATTCAAAGACCCTATTTTCAGGAATTTGACCAAGAAAGCACTGGGTAAGCTCAAAAAAGATGTCGACCTCAACAAACACAATGCGTGGGACCTCTTTTCTCGGAGCATCCAGAAAGCAATCAAAACCTCACGCCCCCGAATTAAGAAAGCTAGGAAGGTACACCTTCTACATCTAATAGCGGAGGTACAAATTGCTTACCTCCATAAAAGCCAATGGGCATGCTACTGAGGAGGAGCACAAACGATGGCTTGAAGCCAAATCTAACCTTGCTAATGAGAAGCTAGAAGATATCAGAAAGGCAAGAATTCTATCTAGGGAGACTTTTCTTCAACCTAAAACCTCCAATCAAGCTCTGTTTTTTAGGACTATAAAAGTCAAGAAGAGTCGAGGCCACGTCCGCTTACTCTATGATGAGAAAGGGACAACAGTCCATAACCAGGATGAGATGGCTGGTCTGATGTTGAGCTGTCTTAGTCAAATCATTGGACAGCCAGAGACCCAGTCCCAAGAAGTGGAAGAAGCCAGAGGGACCTTACTGCAGAGTGTTAAGAAGGAAATTCCCCACTCAGAAGCTAACGGCTTGGAACGGGCCTTCTCCGAAGACGAATGTTCACTAGCATTGCAAGCCCTTGGCAAGGAAAAGTCCCCCAATTGGGATGGGATGACGGTGGAATTCTATAGAGAATTTTGGGATGATCTCAAGGCCCCAATCACAAGATTGGCCAATAAAGCCATGGTCGAAGGGTCGTTGGAGGTTAGTGTAAAGAGAGGACTTATCAAACCCATCCCAAAACAGATATGTTGTTCTCAACTGAAACATTAGCGCCCTATAACGATGATGTCGGTGGCCTACAAAATTATAGCTAAAGGAGTAGCCCTCATACTAGCCCACTTACTAACCAAGGTCATCTCTCCCCATCAACATGGGTTCATCAAAGGAAGGTCCATATACGATAACATCTTGGCAGCAATGGTGGGCATTGAATACGCAACTTTCACAAAGTAGGAGTGCATTATGTTGCAATTGAACCTGGACAAGGCTTATGACAGAATAACATGGACATATATAGAAGCCGTCATGGAAGATATGGGCTTTGGGCCTCGCCTATGCCGGTTGGTACGTGTACTGGGGGCTGGAAGCCACTCAGAGCTCCTATTCAAGGATAGAATTGTTGGCTCTTTTGAGGTCAAAAGGTCTAGTAAGGAGCGATGCCCTCTAGCCCCCCTACTTTTTGCCATAGGGTCACATCCTCTAATCACGACACTCGAAGCTAGTGCGGAACGAGGGGAGTTATAGGGCCTTGCTTTGCCAGGAAATAGCCAACTCCTAGCTAAAAATTTTGCTGATAATTCTCTCCTCTTCTTGAAGGCGTGCCCCCAGGTCATCAGAAAAGCTCTGGAGATTGTACAAATATTCTCAGTAGCTTCGGCGTCCCAGTGTAATATAGAGAAGTCAAGGCTGATCTCCCTATCATAAAATGACTCATTTGACCCCTTTGTCTGGTCGGGGGAGATTGTCACAAAAGGGAATATCTTCAAACATCTGGGAGCCCCCTTGAGGGTGGACGTAACTCACAAGCAAATATTTGGGTGGGTGCTTGATAAAATCAAAGAAAAAATGAGTAGGTGGGAGTATGCTCTTCTCCCATTCCCAAGTCGTATAAAAGTGATGAATGCTTTTATGATTCCTTACATTGCCTTCACTAGACCGCTTCTCAAGATGGCTAAGTGTCATTGGAAAGAGTTCTTAAAACCAGTAAAAAGGTTCTTATGGAAAAACAACACGAAATCCTCCAAGGCATGGCAATGGGCCCGTTGGGAATCAGTTGCTCGGCCGTGGGGGGAAGAAGCCAGGTACTTCAAGAACTCCATTTTGCATTGTTCCCCCTGGCTTTCCAAAGTTGTAGTTCCGCCACAAACTGCCTATTGGATTGAGACAGCCAAGAAGCTGAATAATAAGTGTCTGAAGTGACTTGGGCACTTTTGGGACAATGGCAACAAGAGTTGGAAAACCATTGACCTTCTGGTTACCCAGTACCAACTTAATAGCTTGGAGGTTTTGCTTATCCACAAAGTGATGAAAGAGCTTGACAATTTAGTGATGCCAATCTGTGATTCGGAGTTTGACTGGAATGCCTAGAAATGGCCCGGAAGCAATCTCTTTTGGAAAACCGCATCCTAAAATCATTTATCATACAATGATGCATAAGAAGAATTGGTATAGCCCTCTTAACAAGCTATGGAAAAAACAATGGCAGGAGGAAAGGTGGGAGCAAGCAATGGAGAACATATGGATGCCAAAGGTTCCTCAACACATGAAGGTTTTTTTATGGAAGGTTATTTGGGGTGCTCTTTTGATGGGGGTGAAGATTCAGGAGCGAGGGCTAATGAAGATCTGGGCCACCTATTCATGGACTGCCCAACTATCAAAGTCCTCGCAGGGAAAATATCCAAGTGAGTCCAAAGAACATGGAAAATTAGTTTTTTCAAGACTGACCTATTCCTTGGAGGTAAGCATTCAGGTAGTCCTGCCCTCCTTGTCAGCACTCAAATCGTCAGATACTTCTTCTTACATAATGTATGGCAAACAAGGAACCACCGTGTGTTTGAAGGAGGTTTTGAGGTGGAAAAGCAAGCTTCGTAGAAATTATTCAAGAAAGCAAAGTTCTAATTTAGACGCTCGGGCGCAAGCAACACTCGGATGATTGGTCTAGGACTACTTGTGCCTTGTTGTCAGCAGATGGAATGCCTAGGTCGGGGGAAAATCTTGGCCATCGATAAATAAAAGATCTCAGAAGGACAAGATTATGGACCTTGTGTGTCAAGGAGGAGGGAATGGGTTAGTGGGGGTGGCTGCCCTGATAGCCGATGTAATTATAGTCCCTGGATGATGTCATGGCTCAACAAGAGCATGCATGACAAGACCTTGTAATTTTTTGGGTTGTTCAATATAATCTACTCACAATTGTGAGTTTGCTTTTTTTTTTTTTAAAGTGTTTGAAGGCTAAAATTTCCTTGGCTGTCCACTTGAAAGTAACTCCTTTTCCTTGCAATGCATGGAGTGGAGAAGCAATCTCAGCAAAATTTTGGATGAACCTCATGTAGTAGGAACATAAGCCTAGAAAGCTTCGAATGTCATGTACGGACTTCAAGTCTGACCATGACCTAATTGCTTCCACTTTGGCAAGATCCATGCGTACCCCATCCTTTGAAACAATGTGCCCAAGGAAGTGAATCTCTTGCAACAAGAATTCACTCTTCTTCGCATTAATGAGTAGCCTGTTCTTACGTAACTCATTGAAAACTGCAGTCAAGTGATCCCTATGCTCCTCTTCAGACTTTGAGTAGACAATCATGTCATCAAAGAAGGTACCCGAAGTTTCTATGTGGTCTAAAAATTATGTCCATCATTCTATTAAAGATGGCAGGAGCATTTGTGAGACTAAATGGCATGACAAGAAACTCATAGAGACCAAATGTTGTCCTTAACGCAGTCTTATGAACATCTTGTGGCCTAATGCGTATCTTTGGTACCCACCCTTTAGGTCTATCCTTGTAAACGATGACGCTCCCTCAAGCCGATCAAGAATGTCATCTATCCTCGGTATGGGGAACATGTTCTTGATGGTATTCTTAGACTTTTATGCCATTTTGGCAATGTAAAGATATCTTTTTCAAATATAACGAGTTGTGGCTTTAGTGATTTCTTTTCCATCGTACTGAACATTTGTGTTTATAAGTGATATGATGATGTGAGATTTATTCTAGATGTCGGTTCTTTCTTTCAAAAGTGAGGTCTTGTGGTTGAAATGGCTTTTAAAGAAAAAATGATTTTAAGTAGAACTAGGTAGAGAGAGAGAGAGAGAGAGAGAGAGAGAGACATGTCGATAGAAGGTAATTAAAAGAGCTGTCAGCCTGGCGAATTTCTTGAGTCTTAGCAAAATGAAATATTGTATCCAGTCGTTGCATTCACATAGATAGAATATTGAATCCAGGTCAATAATCAACTGCATTTTCTCATCGATTGAGATTTTCAAGATGATAAAATAATCAACCGATTGTGGTTAATTGAAAAACCAAAAAGGCATAATATCAATGTAGTCTGACAAATCTAGCCAAAAAAAGGTGAAAAAAAGCTGTCTGGGAGCCTACCGCCGCAGAGGCGTGCGGGAGGGCGAAAGTAACTGTTACTTTCGCCCTCCCGCGCGCCTCTGCGGCGGCAGGGTCCCAGACAGCTTTTTTTCACCTTTTCTTTGGCTAGGTTTATCAGGCTACACTGATATTATGCCTTTTTTTGATTATTTATATGAATTTTTTTTTCTTGATCTTGGTTCAGAGAGTTGGACAATCATACCACAATATAGAGCCAATCACCTACTGTCTATCGTACCATAAACTCAATACAGAATTTCACATTTAAAATCAAGTCCCATTCCAAATTTAAAATAGCAAAGTACAAAGATGTGATATATCCCATTACAAATTTGAAAGAGTTAATTACAAGATATATGCACCTATTGAGTGCTTGAGCCATCTAAGATATGGCGAGCAATGTTTTATCGTCGCTCTTGGGCATAGGGAAGCTGTTTGTGTAGCACATCCCAAGCAATTTGCTCCACATTGCTTAGACCTATAGCTTGGCTTAAGGCCATGTTACAAAGTACACGACCACGAATGTGTGTCGCAAATGCAGCACTGGCCAGAGATTTATTTACAAGATAAATGACTTGGGAGGCTTGAGATATGGTTGACAGGCATAGGATGCGGCTCATTGCTTTCATCATTGACACCCAAAATTGACCACAAGGAGTGTACTCCTTGTGGATTATCGCAAAGCCGTCATGGGGGAGCTTGCCAAGGTAATGCGCAAGGGATGACTGCCATCCAAAAGCTTGGCGCCTGCCATCTCCTCCCCGACCTGCATGCTCATCCAGATCCACAACATTCTACAAATAAATCAATAGGTAAATAAGATTTCAAAATGCAACAATGAAAATTAACGTAATCACAAAACAAAAATTAATTGATACCTCTTGTTTTTTGTCGTCCTCATCGTTTATGCCTTTGCTGTTAAGAGAAATGGATGAATTGGGAGCCATAGCGACACTCTCAAGTTCATCCATATGAACAGGCATAGGAGTGCATTGGGCTTCAAGCAATGCGCGTGTAGCTAAAAACTCATCCTTCGACATAGATGAGTGCGGTGCATCTGTCATCGCCACCATTGCCAACTCCACTGTATCTACCACACTCTCTCCAAGGGGTAGGAGGCTTCGATCTAGTGGATCGGAGGAGGGGTCAATGGCAGAGGACTCTACAGTGGCACAAAGGATGGACAGGCACTCATCCATGCGGATGTCAAAAGTTTTTTCAAGATCATGTAAAAACAAATATTCCTCCCCATTTATGACAATTTGGAAGAGGTGTTCAAAAAAAACCTCCGGAGTTAATGTCTCCACCTGCGCATCTGCAGCGGGCTTGAAGGATGCTTCTACACCCTTATCACCCATGGATTTTGCGACATCCATGACACCTCCTGGGTAGGTTAGGGCAAGAATATTGCCCTCTTTGCTTGCATCCCAGGGCGCTGTATTGGGCTCCTTTGTGTCCTTAACGACACCCCCAAGGCGCAAATGAGCCTCAGATCTTTCAGGCTTCTCCGCAAGAAGAAACACAAAAGTCGCCAAGCGACTTAGAAACTGGGTGCCGACCTTCTTCTTTATCAAACGTGAATCTTCAATATACTGACCTGCCTCACCCGCAATTACACAAAATCGTTGAAGCCGCTAGGTGAAAGGCCGATCGCCTTTGTGTATGTAGCGAAGAAAATCGCATGGAATCCACAATTCCTCTTGTCCGACAATTGGTACAACATACTTGTCGATGTAGATTTCAAAAAATTCCAAGATTGGTTGAAAAGATTGGATGTTTAGGTGAATAGTTGCGTTCACATCAGGGAATTGGGTGAAGAAATTGTGGAGATCATCACGATCTTGCCACTCGGTTGTTTGTAAAAATGCTTGAAAGCGTTGTAACATCGTGGCTTCGGGAGGGGCGGAGGAGGATGCCATGATGCTAGCTGCTAAGGTAGGAATGCAAAGAGTAGTAGAGCTCAAATGAGAGTGTGAACAGGCTATGTAGGTGAATTGTGAAAATGGTTGGGTTTAGGAGGCTTTAAATATTGCCCCCCCCCAAAATTAATAACAATAATTAAAATATTAAACAATTTTCACACAGCAACACAAAACAAGAAATTATAAAAAACTTTCAAATTAAATTACAATCATTTAACTCTAAAAACACATCACTACGACTTTAAGATAATGTGCATTGCCAAAATTTGATACAACCATCTGTTTGAACTTACAATTGTGATATTATAGGAAATTTAAGTACAAAACATAACTACTCTAATGATAAAATCAGATTCTCTTCCGTCATCCACGCCTTTTCAATTTGAATCGTGCTCTCCATGCGGCTACCAATCTAGCAAAAAAATAAGAAATAGCATACCCACCTTAGAGTGAGGAATAATCCAAAGAACATAAAGATTACATAATTAAAAGAGAAAGATCATTCACCTTATGTCGTCCAATGCAAAACTTTGTAGCTTCTCCATGCTCTAAACCCATTATCACTAAGTGCTCCCGCACATTGGCCAATGTCCAATGCTTGTTCACTTGGACGGTCTCAACAACACCACTCGACAATTTGATTGCAATTTCAAATACCTCAATTGTAGCATCGGTGGATTGCAATGGAATCCATTCACCAAGCTTGCACATCCATCTTTCATAGAAGTACCGCACGTAAAGGGTGGAGCGCACCTTGATAAAATGGATAGCAATGCCGAAACTTCCAACCTGACACCGAAAGTGATCTCCGTTGTGAAGTCCTTCAAGATACCCCCACTTCTCGCCAAGGATGGCTTCCAATGTATCTTAATGTAGATCTTTGCAAACATACATAGTGTTTGTATGATGTAAAGGCAAAGATCCGAATATGCTAGCGAAGACATGAGCAGGACAACACCATCCAAGCCCAACAGAACGCGAGGCTTTTCCAAATTTTAATGATGCTCTCACATCAGCTACAATCTTGGATTTCAAAGACATCACAATGAAGGCATTTGGCTTTGGCCACTCCATGCTACGCAAGGTTGTAGCCTCCAAAGGTTATAGCTCTCATTAGCCTTGCTCATCTGTAGGTACAATGTACTTGTGGGTGTAGAAGAACACCCTTTTCCGTGCAAGATTTGATGAAGTTGTGTTGGGGAAGAGCATATCCCCAAGACTTGCATGCATGGCCGTAAATGTACCTGAAAGACACGAGAGCGGTTGCTCCTCCACAAGGCTAGAAGGAAAAACATCTACATAGAAACAAAACAGTCTGTGAGATGTAAAAAGTCCTTTTTTTTTCCCACCAAAACCATTGAAGTGCAAGGGACATACAATTACAAGGAAAATCCCTTGGGTTGGTGATCCCTTGTAGACGCATGTGTCCAAACATGAAGACATGTTGAACGATTTCCACCGTACCCTTGTCTCTTACTTGCTTGAAGCCTATTAGTCTTCCCTTCCAATGGAGATCAACGTTTGTTTTTTCACGAACACGATGGGGACCGATTGTGGAAGGTTGCATGTAGACCCAAGCACCTTCTTGAAAAACCTGAGGTTCCCATTGCTGCTCCTCATTCTTCAAGTTGTGGAGAACCATACTTTGAATGATGGGTTTGGGACGCCTATTTTGACCATTGTTGGCCATGGATGCTTAAGTGGGAGCTTGAAATTGCAATGGAGAGCTTGGGGAAGGAGAAGGGAGACAGAGTTTAGAGAGAGAGTGGGAGCTTAAAGTTGCAATGGAGAGCTTGAGGAAGGAGGAGGGAGACAGAGTTTAGAGAGAGAGTGGGAGCTTAAAGTTGCAATGGAGATCTTGAGGAAGGAGGAGGGTGTAAGAGTTTAGAGAGAGAGTGGGAGCTTTGTGTTATGGAAAGGGGCTATGGAGGAAGTGAGTCTTGGGAACGAGGTTCTAGAGTGAGAAAATGACTTTTTCATCATAGGGTGGTTTGGGGGGAGTTTTGGATGGAATATTTTGATTTTAAGTTTTTTTTGAAAATTTTGAAATTTTAGGGTTTTTGCAAAAACGTATATGTGGACCCACCACTCCCCCCCCCCCCCCTTTCCCCCTCCCCCTTTTATCCATCCACCTTCCTCTAGGAGACAAAGCAATAAATGAGTGGACAACCCTATTATTCCCTCTACTTTCTTAGGTTCTAGACTTATATACATTGCTCTCTTCCTATTGGTTGGAGCCTAATTAACCTTAATCCTATATGGCCCAAGGAGAGTCCATATTTTTCCTAATGATGCACATATGTACGTGTCTTGGAAGAAAAAAATACTATCTGTTGCCTACCCAGCTTTAAAGGTTTCGAAAACCGCTAGAAGGGTTTTGCAGTTTTTTCTCAGCATGATCCAAGATAGGTCAGGCGAGCCAGTGAACAATTTAATGGCGCCCATTAGGGTTTTCACCATGTATTGCTCACTCATTCTCTCGCCTGCCTTCAAGCCTGACAGCTTTGGGTAATTGAGCCATGTGGGTTGGCTTCTCTGCAACAGTTCGTGTGCTTTCCATGTCCGCATCCTTGGTAGAGGGCAAAAACTGAGGTTGTCTTTGATTCTTTTAGGCGCCTCTACCAGGTGAATTAAATATTGCGGATATTTGGTGAGCCATGCCTTTCTCCACTTGGGCTGAGAGTCCACGATCATCTTAACTCTTTCAGGTTTGGAGATATCTGCTTTGTATAATGGCACTATTGGCTCCTCTTTTATCCGTTTGTTGATTGTAGCAGCTTCATACTTTAGAAGAGAATATGAGAGAGAAGGCTGTAGCCATTCACGCCGAATGATATTGGCATCTATCTTTTGAATGGTCATAGATTTAAACACTCTCTGCTCCCACTCCAATGCTTCTTTGGCCGTGTCCTTTATCGCTGCTTCTATCGCCTTCTATAGCTTTTCTTCTTCTTCTTGTGTCTGATCTTGGGCTTCTTGTGAAGGTCCCACAAGGATGTCCTCTTGCAAATTGGTGTCCATTGGATCTGACACATTTTCTATGTCAACTCCTTCCATTGCTGCTGACCCGGTGCTAAACTGTTGCTCTTCAGTTTGTTGTTGGCCTTTCATCTCATCTATCTGCTTCTGAAATGTCTTCTTTGCCTCTTCCGCTTGATCTCCCATGTTCACTAGGAGGTCGTTCAAATCTCCATTGATTTTTTCCGCCTCCTCGAGCTTCCTCTTGATGTCTTCGTTTTTTCTTTGCCATCTCTGAAATTCCTCGTCCATCTTCGTTTTCACGGCTTCTAGCTCAGTTTTCATGGCCTTGTTCTCTTCTTCCAGGCGGTTTTGGATTACAAGAGATCCCTTGGCCGGCATCAGTCTTTGCCTTTTCTCTAGTGTCAACTCCTTTTGGAGTTCCTTCATTTGTTCTTCATACAAATCATTTTCTGAAGTTGTCTCAGTTGAGCTAGCAGCTCAGACTCTGGCCGGAGATGCCCTTAGCCTTTGGATGGTCTGATTTTTTACTTTCATCTCATCTTTCAGTTCGATCACTTCATCCTGGCTTGCCTCATGTTCTATCTCTGCCTTATCCTTGACATTCCTCAAGGTTTCCACCTCTTTGGACTCATCAGCAAGTTGTAGAGTCAGATTGTCCCTCTCTTTCTCCAAATCTGTCAGTGACTTGCTGATTTTCTTGTATTCCTCTTCTGCTCTTTGAAGTTTGTGTTCTGTTGCCTGATTCTGTTATTCCATCTCCTGGCATCTTTGTAATGCCGCTGTCAGGAGTTTTTTGGAGCAAGGGATTGCGCATATGTACATACCCATGCATGGTGCATCAAGTAAAGTATTGCCCATTTTCCAGAGCCAGGTGGTTACTTGGGGCCCACATGTGTACAGGTAGGACAGCATGTACATAGTGCATCGATTTTCACTATCACCGGTACCAATGTGTTTTTTCTACAATAAGGAGGAGTTGTTAGCGCGTAAAACTTCTCGAGGAAGCTAGCCACGGGCCAATGACATGAGGTAAGCAGGTGCGTCAGATGGCATCTAGTGGCGTCAGGAGGCCGAACGGGGTCAAGACTTGCACGTGAAGAAGTACGGGCACAACGTGGGTGTTTTCTTGTGATAATTATGCAGAAAGGTCATCATGAGGACCACTTTTTTGGGCCACTTCACGTGGTGGCAGGATGCATTATTGAAAAAAGCTGAGTGCCAGGTGTGCGGATGATGCAAAAAGGTGACAACTATGCACTGCGAGGTCAGTTTTTGGCCTGTTCGGGGTCCGTTTGAGGTCATCTAAACGGATAAGGGTGCCCAACTAATAAAGCTAAGTGTGGGAACTGAAAAAACAGAGAGAAGACCAGAAGAAACGTGGAGAAGAGAGGAGGAACAGCCGCAAGTGTGTTTTTGCTCATTTTGGAGCTTGTTTTGGCTGTAAAATGCTCATCCGAGGTCGAATTTGAGCACTTTGACATTGTAGACTGGGGTTTTGGGCCGTTCCGGACGTGATGACACTGTCCATTTTGCCAAATTCCTCACTCTTTTCCTGCTGTTTTTCTGTGTAAGTTTCTCCTATGAGCGAAGTTTCTGCTCTAGTTTGTGATTGTATCTGGCTTATTTTACCCATATTGTGTGAGCTATTTGCCCCATTGGTGTTGGCCCAAGCTCAATTGTATCTAAACATCAGAAATTATCCTCTTTTGAGCTGAGTTTTTTGGGTGTGTGTGTGTGTGGAGTGGGCAAGTGGATAGTCTCTCTCCTCTCACTCCAGAGGTGTGTTCCCTGTCTCGGCCAGGTGTGTTGTGTAAGCCGAGTGGTGCCCCATAGTGTGTGTGTGTGTGTATCTTCCCAAGAGTGTGTGTCGGGTCGTTATAGAGGCGCTGTGTGTGTTTTCATCCAGCTCACATTCTTTTGGCGCCCCCACGGAGGATCTTCTTCGAGTACCTTGTGCTTCCAGCTTCAAGCTTCGAGATTCGGGATTACAGGCTACAGATTATAGGTTACAGGTTACACGTTACAGGGACAGGTATAGGTACAGGTGATTCACACAGGTACAGGTAGCTGGAGTACAGTGATATACTAGCATTGGTGTCACTTGCAGTTGTTGTGGGTATGCATCACTTGGCGCCTGTTTGAGCGCATTGTCTGTTGGATTGTACGTTACTTGTGGAAACTACCATTGTACGCCTTTGTGAAACCATACTTGGTTTTATTTGGCAGTCCCAGCCATTTCTGAGACTTGGTCTGGAAGATAGTCATTTCTGAGACTTGACTATACGCGATTTGCATAAGCCTTCGTGTGAGGGTCGATAGCGTGAGGTTTTATTGAGCTGGGGGATTCTCAAATGTGGAGATCCCTTTGGTGATACAGGTAGCTGGAGCACCCTTTTTGTGACATCGCCATAGGCTATGTACTAGTGAGTCCTATTTGATGCTCGGGTTCTATTGTTGACAGTTTATGCATACATATACAGTCTATATTTTGGGTTCCTACTGCTCTACTTCTGGGGAAACTCTGCCAAAATTTTTCCGAGTTGTGATGGCTGGTTTTTTGGTCTTTTGAGTCATTTATGATGTTATGATGCGCTGAAATTTTACAAATCAGAGGATAAGACAGGTGTGCTTTCTTGGGAGCTTCATGGTTGGCTTTAATGGATGATCAAAATGGACCTCAATTCACGCCTTTTCATTTAACTCAAAGAATCCAGATAAATGTTCACGTGTCCAGGAAGATTTTTTTCCAGCAGTGTATAGTCTTTATGTTCGGGCCAAGAAGATTAAGAGAGATCCTGGAATGTCCTTTGCCTGTTGTAATTCCGATGATCAACTATGAAAACTCATTTGATGTGCATGTGTTTGTCCTTATCTAAAGTTGAGCTCCATTGAAGTTTCTGGGAATTGAGTCAGTAAAAGTTTTGGGTTCTTGCACGTGTGTTCAAAGGGGTTCTCAAAGCATCGTAACTTGGGTAGCCATGGCTTTCTCTTATCCGGAATTTCATGGAAGAAGAGGTGAAGATGCGGAAGACTTTTTGGAGCAAGTCGAGGTGGCATGCATAAGCAACAATATGTGTGATGAGGAGAAGATTTTGAGGCTATTTGGATTGCTTTTGAAAGATGAGGCCCGTGTTTGGTTTATGGATTTGGAAGCTAAAGAAGCAGTGGCTTCTTCTTATAGTTTGAGTCTTGACAAGTTTATAGAAGCTTTTTTAGAGCGTTTCCAGGTTGTGGAAGATGCAAATGCAGTATGGAATGAGCTCAATGCTCTTAAGCAAGGTTCTTGTCAAGGTGTTGATGCCTATGTACAAGGTTTTACAGATTTATGGACTCGTTGGTGTGTTGCTCTTAAGGATGAGACCCCCCCTTGTTCATTGAAGAAAAGTTCTTTTGTTGATGGTTTGTCACCTTGGTTGCGGTTCGAGGTTGAGTTGAAGACGCCCGAGTCTTTTGAAGATGCGGTATGCATTGCAAAGCACAAGGAATGGAAGTTTAAGCGTCTTGAGGAACATGGTACTAGTACAGGTATGCATGTGCAAAATGGATTTGGAATGGAAGATGAAGTTAAGCCTAAGCAGGTGAAAAGTAGCCTATCCTATGATGTTTCTCGTTTCTTCCCAAGGTCTATTGTGAAGCGTAAAGAGGTCTTGCAGGTTGATAGGTTTATGGAAGAGCCTAAAGAGGTGAGTAATGCTTTGGATACAGGATTGAAAAGTCTTGAAGAGGATGCATTGGCTACTTGTGTACCTTGTGATTCTGGGTGTGAGTGTGAGGTTGAGGTTATTGATGATGAGCATGTATCTTTGGATACTAGTTCCTTGGAAATTAGGGAAGAGGGCAAGGTTGAGAGCCATTTTGTGGATTTGTTGGATGTGGAGCCTGTTTTGAAGCCATATTTTGATGTATGTGCAGTGATTGAACTGATTTGTGAGCATGATTGTGGTTTACAGCAGGGATCTGTATTCTTGGAGACTGATGAACCCATGCTAGAAGCTATGGATAGTGGTGCTAGCCATGATTATGATGTGGATGAAGTTATGTGTGATGATGAGTATGCTTATGATGATGAGAAGGGGTTTGGCATATATGAGTCCAATCTCAGCTATGTGGATGCCTATGCTAGGGATATGTGTGCTGCGGGGATACTTTTGTGCTTTGGATATCAACAACTTTACCTTCACACAATGCTTTTAGCTACTTGGGTGCATGATTTGCAGGTTGTTGCTATGGCTAGTGAAGCCAAGATGCCAGGTGATGAGTCACTTGAGTTGTCTCTATCGGTTGGGTTGAATGTGGCTGCTTTTGGAACTCTAGACAGGGCGGATGTGTTAGTTGGATATACCTATGGTGCATTTTGGTTGATTGGTGACAAATATATGTGTGGTGTTATGATGCTTCCTGTGAATCAGGCGATATGTCTTTGGCCTTTTGATCCAAGTGGAATGAATATGTCTTTTTGCTGCTGCTAAGCATGAATGCTCTAGCAGGCTAGGGGGTGGGCAAATTATGTAAGGAGTTTTTTGGAGCAAGGGATTGTGCATATATACATACCCATGCATGGTGCATCAAATAAAGTATTGCCCATTTTCCAGAGCCAGGTGGTTACGTGGGGCCCACATGTGTACAGGTAGGACAGCATGTACATAGTGCATCGATTTTCACTATCACCAGTACCAGTGTGTTTTTTCTACAATAAGGAGGAGTTGTTAGCGCGTAAAACTTCTCGAGGAAGCTAGCTGCGGGCCAACGACATGAGGTAAGCAGGTGCGTCAGATGGCATCTAGTGGCGTCAAGAGGCCGAACGGGGTCCAGACTTGCACGTGGAGAAGTACGGGCACAACGTGGGTGTTTTCTTGTGATAATTATGCAGAAAGGTCATCATGAGGACCACTTTTTGCGGCCACTTCACGTGGTGGCGGGATGCATTATTGAAAAAAGCTGAGTGCCAGGTGTGCGGATGATGCAAAAAGGTGACAACTATGCACTTCGAGGTCAATTTTTGGCATGTTCGGGGTCCGTTTGAGGTCATCTAAAAGGCTAAGGGTGCCCAACTAATAAAGCTAAGTGTGGGAACTAAAAAAACAGAGAGAAGACCAGAAAAAACGTGGAGAAGAGAGGAGGAACAGCCGCAGGTGTGTTTTTGCTCATTTTGGAGCTTGTTTTGGCCGTAAAATGCTCATCCGAGGTCGGATTTGAGCACTTTGACATTGCAGACTGGGGTTTTGGGCCGTTCCGGACGCGATGGCGCTGTCCATTTTGCCAAATTCCTCACTCTTTTCTTGCTGTTTTTCTGTGTAAGTTTCTCCTATGAGCGAAGTTTCTGCTCTAGTTTGTGATTGTATCTGGCTTATTTTACCCATATTGTGTGAGCTATTTGCCCCATTGGTGTTGGCCCAAGCTCAATGTATCTAAACATCAGAAATTATCCTCTTTTGAGCTGAGTTTTTTGGGTGTGTGTGTGTGTGTGTGTGTGTGTGTGGAGTGGGCAAGTGGATAGTCTCTCTCCTCTCACTCCAGAGGTGTGTTCCCTGTCTCGGCCAGGTGTGTTGTGTAAGACGAGTGGTGCCCCATAGTGTGTGTGTGTGTGTGTGTGTGTATCTTCCCAAGAGTGTGTGTCGGGTCGTTATAGAGGCGCTGTGTGTGTTTTCATCCCGCTCACACCGCGTCCAGATTGGCTTGCAGCTTTGTTTGTTTCTCTATGTTTTCTTGGCCATGTTTTTGCAGTGAGTCCACTTCAGCTTTGACAAGAAATTCATTTGTTTTGAGATTATCAATCTCACTCTCAGTGGCCATTGATCTTGCTCTGAGCCCGGTTAGTTTTTGCATTACCACATCCCAATCATTGGTTTGGTGGCTGTAGGTCCACTGTATCTCTGGCCATCTCTTTCAACTCTACTAACCGAAGGCTGTGAATAGGTTCCTTGGGTCTTGTGCTTGCCAACTCAAAAGCTACAGTAGTTGCCTCTTCTCGAGAGTACCCAGCTGCTAGTAGATCAAGAAATATTCTAAAGTTTCTTTCTTCTGGATCTGGTTTCTCGTCCTTTGGCTCAGCTTCTGCCTTCTGCTCTTCCTCTTTGTTCTTCCCTTGCTTGGACTCTTTTTGTTTATCAGGTTTGTTCAGCTCCTCTTTTTGTTGGGTTTGTGGAGGGCTAAGAGGAGGTGGTGATGGGGGTGGGCTAGACTCTTGGCTTGACGGTGGAGTTGGTGGCTTCTTGTTGAAATCCCGGTCCGCCTTGGTTTTTCTCTCTCTTTCTTGGCCTTCCTGCTCTTCTAGCAGTTGCCATCTCACTTCGTCCACTTCTTCTTCTGTAAATGGGATATTTGGGATGTTCTCCACCGTAGCATCTAAGATCTCAAAGTTTTTGATATAATCTTCGAACTGATCCATGTGAACCCTTCGTGATGATCCAGACATAGCTTCAAGGGATGGCTTCCAAAACTTGCTCAGATCTCCTTTTAGTGCTCACTTGGCTCTGAAACTTTCCATCAGTCTTTCTAGCCGCGCCGCTTTCTGTGACTTGGTTTCCTTGATTGGCACTTGTAGATTTTCTTTCTTTCCCTTCTTTGACTCTGGTGGCTCTTCTAGCACGGTCTCTAACCGGCGCTTCAATCGTGTTGCTACCCTGGGTGCCTTGGGAGGTTCCTCTTCTTTGTCTTCTTTCATCTTTAGCCAATCATTTTGTGAGGGGGGTAGAGGCCAGTTTCCTTTGCATGCAATGCTCCATAGACAACTTTTGTTAACAGCTCACTAGGTACAATATAGGTGGGATTTCTGTTCCCCATCTTCACCAGATTGTCGTGGATGTAAGCGGCGTAATTTATCTCTTTTGGTTTGCTCTTTTGCATTGCCCAGGTGAAAGTGGTAGCAATGGCTCTAGGTGGCCTCCTGTATTTCTGTGGCCGCTTTGTACACATGTGGAAGTATTGATTGTGGAGTTGGCTCATGATAGCCACCTTTGGGTTTGCAATATCTTCAAATGTGTAGTTATTCTTCTTTTCCGAGTAGACCTTGACTTCATATCGCCTCTTTGTTACACTGTCTACTTTGTTTGAGATGTCAAGTGCGGCTGCCACCACCTTCTTTGTGATGACAATCATTGTATCAGGCTTGCTTTGCAGATCTGTGACTCGGGCCACTCCATCTTCTTTGATTGTGGTGAAAAATTCCCACACTCTTTTAATATCAATCCCTGCTGGCAAGGCTTCAAAGTAGTTGTGGAGATCCAGCTTCTCCAAGTAATCCCCCATCTTGCTCCTGACAAATTCATTGAGCTCTCGAGGTATCATGGGTAGCTCCACTGCATTTCCTTCTGGATCTTTGAATACTCCTTGGTAGATTCTCAGATCATTGGTCTCTAGCAGATCATCTTGAATCCATGTGCTTGTGGGCTTCAAGGTTCCTTCTGGGATCACAAAAGGCTCCACTTCTTCTAAGTAGTCCTTTATAGTCATCCTCTTCTTCTTTGCAGGTGATTTTGCGGCTGCCATGGATCCTGTTGCACTCAGTAGTCCAAAGTTAGCGTTTTTTACATATTAGCTGATGAACTGAGTTCTAACTACCCAAATGACTTGAAAATTGAAAATAAAACTTAAAAGGAACTAGGGAAACTCTGCATTTGCCCACAGTAGCTTTTTGGCTAAAAAATAATCATGTAGACATCCTACGCGTAGGATGTCTACCTTCTCTGTTTTTGGTGAAACTTGGTAGGCTTGTGGCCCTTGACTTGTGCAACATGGCTATGTAATTGGAATTGGGTTTGGGCATCAAACAATGCAATTTTGGGTAGATTTAGGCTTTTGGCTCACAAATTGGGTAGGATGTCCTCAACACGTGAAAAATGATATTCAAATGGGTTGAAAGTTGATATACAGGCTTCTCACACCATGTAAATGGTTCCCATGAAGTCAGTTTTTGCTCAGTAGGTGAAAATGACACTGGAGACATCCTACGCGTAGGATGTCTATTTTATCAGAATGACTTGAAGTTGGTTCTGGGGGTAGCCTTTAGCGTGTGGAACATGGCCCTGCTCTTAGATTTTGATTTGGATAAGCAATGGTGTTGTTAAGAGCATGTGTAGTGTTTTTAGGCTCAAAAAGTGCATCTTGGAGGTTTTGGGGACCAAATGTGATGGGAATGGCTTGAAATTTGATACATGAGCTTGTGAAGGTGTTATAAAGACATCTGGAACTCAAAAATACCAGCTAGAGGTCAAATAGGTCATTTAGACATCCTACGCGTAGGTCCTACACGTAGGATGTCTATTTCATCAATTTTCACATCTGACCCCACAATTAGCTTGGCAATGTGCTCATGAGTATATTGTGCAAGTTTCATGTGATTTGGACTAGTTTTGGTAGGTCTATGACCCATTATTGCCTCTATGGTCTGACTTTCCGTTTTTTGATACACACGAGGTCAACTTTTGTCCAAATGTGATGAAACTTGGTGGCTAGCATGTACAAGCTATTCAGAAGTTGTGTGTGAGATGAGATGTTGAGTTTGGTTCCCAGATATGGCCTTGAGACATCCTACGCGTAGGATGTCTCCTGATGAAATTTATATGAGAAGTGCTACTGATGCCTGCCCTGAGCCCCCTTGAGTCCCTTTTAAGCCCTATTTCAACAAAAAGGTCAAATAGATAGATAGAAACTCTCTGTTTGGATTTCAGAGCTTTTGAGCCGTTTTCTGACTCTTGGAGTGCTTTTCGGCGATGAAATTTCTTGATGTTAGTCTCCATAGCTTCACGGTTCCTTGGGGATCCTTGCCATATGGTTTTTGTTGACTTTGGCTTCACCGGAGCTACGTTTGGCAATTTGTCGCTCTCGAAGCGCCCGTGGTTGCGTTTACATTTTGTCGATGATTTGTGGTGGTCTACCACCATAGGACTTGGTTGTTGATGGTCTAGGAAAGCCGCTCGTAAAGTTGGGTGGCAAACGGACACGCGGTTTGGTCGTGAGAGCTAGTTGACGCTTTGTGTGTCTGATGCCATTTCTGAAGCTTAGTGCCGCTTCGGGTCGCCTTATGGCCATGTGGGCTATATAGACTTGTCGAGCATGTCGAGATGATCCTACCCATGAGTTTTGGTAGCATACGGGCGCCTTTCCACCGATTTACCATTTGGTGGCCTCTTGCAGGGCTCTAGAAGTTAGGGTTTTTCCCAATGGTTTTCCGCCGCCTTTGTGCATTCAAAAGTGGTATCCTATTTTAGGGTAAGCCGTTGATGAAGCCTTATTGCTTTTGGGTTAGCCGTTAGGTGGCCACTTCTACCTGTAGGTCTCTACTGCTTTGAACCCTACGCTAGTTTTCGCGACAAAACATCAAACATATGCGGAAAGCTCAAGGTGGTGAGCCTACCTCTCATGTCTGGAGCCTGTCGGGTGGTCGTGCACGTCGTAGAAGCCGCTGGAAGTCCGGTTCGCTCTAGGTGGCAAGAGCTCTCTCTCAAGAAGGCAAATAGTAGAAATGAGCTTTAAATGAAGTGAAAAAATCTTATAATGGTTCCCCAAATCACTTTCCAATGAAATTTGACACGTGCTCCCAACTTCTTGCGAGATGTGGTTTAGGCTCGAAAATTTCTTGATTTGGACTCCATTTGCCCAGTTTCCGAGAAATTTGACGTTTCGGTCAAAATCTGGCCAAAACACGCTTTCCGCTCTATTCACATAATTGCACCCCCATTGTACCATAGGTTATCCTATAGTCACTGATTATCCCCATATTTTTTGTTTTTCATTACGATCGTTTTTCACCTGCTTTTAATATTTTTGAAGCTTTTTTGCCAATAATTAGTAAAATTAAAAAGAAAATAGCAAATTAAACCCAAAAAATCACCAAAAATCATAATAACTCCAAAACATCCCCGCAAAACACTGTATACACTCACATGCAATTTTTATGGCCGGATTTCTCCGTTTTATCAATATTTTACCCGAAAAATGGCTATTTTTACCTATATACACACATCTAGGGGCTTGATTTGGCATTTGGCCCCATATACTTGTAGATTCATGGTGTATAAGAGCATATGTACTTAGGTTAGTCCACAAAATTTTGCAATCACATGACAACCCACTAAACTAGTCAAAAAACATGCCCTTTTTTGCTCTTTTTACCATTGGGTCCGCATTTGAGAATGCCTCTCCCCCTCCTAGCCGGAGTCCTCCCGGACGACAAGGTATCGCCTCGGTGTATGTTCCGTGCATGGGTTAAAAATTGTGCTAATGCTCGGCCGTGTAATGTGGCCCTATTTGATGCATACTCGGTCAATGCATGGAAAAATCAATTGCTGTGCAAGAGGTGGTGACGAAGGAAATTTGGAATGGCGGCCTCTACACCAAAACAAACTCCATTGCGCCACAAGGGAAATGAGATGAGGGCACCACCTAGTCTTGGAAAGCGTGGACTAGGACCGCTACGCAGAGAGAGAGAGAGAGAGAGAGAGAGAGAGAGAGAGAGAGAGAGAGAGAGAGAGAGAGAGAGAGAGAGAGAGAGAGAGCTGTCACTATGAATGAAGCATTAACGTCAATGTGTGTACAAGGAATGGATAACTTCAAGCACTCCCAACACAAATAGCATGTAGATTACTAAACAACAACTCAAGATTTAGCCAAAATCACATCAAGCACTCTCACAGACACATAAAAGATCTCTCTTAATTAACATAAGTAAGAGGAGGGGAGGTTACTAGCATAAACAATTTGCACTCTAGAATGTGCAAAGAATAGAGTGAATGAATGAGCTTTATGGGCTCATGATGAGTGATACAAAGACTCAATGAGGCTGAGGGAGACTTGAAATTACAAAAGGGGGGGGGCTCTTTATATAGGCAAGAGAGTGATTAGGAGTGAGGTTAAGATCCAAGTGCAATTTGTACAAATGAAGCTTGATTAGGGACATTCCACCAATGAAGAAGCTCCTTCCAAGTGATTTGTTGACCTATTTGCAACTAATTGGTTCCATCATCACTTGTGTTGTCTTCACTCCTTCCTCCATAGCTTGAGTCCAAGAGCTTCCTTATTTTAAAATGTAAAGAATCTACATAAAATCAAGGTATATCTAGTAATAATAGAAAGGGGTTGAATGAAAACTTATGAATTACAACAAGATTAAGCATGATTTGAGAGGTGATTACAAGAGGAATTTGTGATAGTTTTATGAGCTTGAGAGAGAGGAGGACGGAGGGGAGGGTGAGAAGACTAATGGCTGTTTTTAGAGAAGGACTCAATGTGGAAAAGGAAGGGTGTGTGTGTAAAGGTAGAGGGGTTGGTCTCCACCACAGTTGAAAAAACTGGCGTCCGCCATTTTGGCCATATCTCCTAGACTGTAGATGAAAAAATTATAAAAAAAATATGGTTAGAATCCAGCTCATCAGCTACAACTTTGATGAAGACAACTTTTCTTGGATCGGAGTGGAAGTATTTTTAAAAAATCCAGCAAAATCATGTGTCTGTTTCCTTCCTTTACCAAGTCTTCCACCTGGGTCTCATCTGTTTGAATCATCATATGGCTCCAAAGCCATGATGATATGAGCCCCTCATGACCCTTGAATCATGGGTGCATGGCTCCACAAACACGTCATATCTTTTCTTTTCATATTTACATATTTTCCCTTCCCTTTACCATTAGGTTCTACCTTTCACCTCCTGTGAACTAGTCAAGGAAAAATTCCCATCAAATCATTTTTTTGAATTTTTCCAAGAGGTTGTTCTCACTCTTTCTTTTATTGTAAACCTCTAGAAGCAAGGAAAACCAACAAAATATAGTAAACAAAAATTTGTGATAGGCTCGGATCATAGCCCCTCCAAACCTGGCTAGGGGTATTTATGCCTCTAGCCTACTTTCTTTGATCTTGGGCTAACCTTATTCTGATGTGATAAGGCTTTAGACGCCATCCATTTGTCCGGGTCTTGTGCACTTTACCATCAATGTCTTGAAGTCTGTAAGAGCCATTTTTGAACTTTTTGGTGACCAAGAACGGGCCTTCCCATCGAAAAAGAAACTTTCCATCCTTACGAGTGTCGAAGCGATTGTCATATCGAAGCACTAGAGATCCCTTTTTGATGTCTTTAGATGCTAGCTTTTTGTTGAACTTTTCTCTGCGCTTCTTTGCTTCTTGAGAGTAGTGGTTGATGGCTTCTTCACGATCTAATTGTAGCCTGTCTAGATCCATGATCCTTTGATGTACTTTCTCCTTTTGAGAGCCTACCTGGCTACCCAATATTCGAAGACTTGTTAACTTCACTTCAATGGGAAAAAGCGCCTCCTTTCCATAAACCAAATGAAAGGGTGTGTACCCTAATGCGGTTTTGAAGGAGGTTCTATAGGCCCATAGAGCTCCATTCAGGTGTTTGTCCCAATCTTGGCGCCTGGCATGTATCTATTTGGTGAGAATTTTGCAAATGATTCCATTTACCTTTTCCACCAAGCCATTGCACTGAAGGTAGTAAGGAGTAGAGTGTTGATGCTGAATATTTAGCTTTTGCATGAGTTCTCCTACCAAGTCTTCTCTAAACCCTGGTCCTCTATCAGATAATATTTCAAGAGGGGTGCCAAACAGGCAACAGATGTGGTCGAAGATGAACTGACTCACATCCTTAGCAGTAATTCTATTGGTCGGCATAGCCTCAACCCATCTACTCATGTAGTCTACTCCCATAATGATGTACTCTTTACCTGACTGAGTGCGTGGTAGAGGCCCTATGGCATCAATTCCCCACTTCTCAAAGGGCCCATATACCTTTATTGGGTTCTGAGGTTCGGCTATGAGCCGTCGTGGTCCTGCTTTCTGACATTCATCACATTTTTGACACCAATTTTTGACGTCACGATGAAGACTTGGCCAAGTAAACCCAGCTTGTAGAACCTTTCTACTAGTGATGTCGTGTGCAAAGTGTCCTCCGCACACATCATCGTAACAAGCTTTTAAAATATCTTCAATTTCACTCTTCAAAGGCACTCTCCTAAGCACACCATCCTTACCAAGACAATACAAATTATCATTTACTATGTGATACCTAGTAGCCTTCCTAGCTAACCATCGCCTTTCCCCTGCATTCAAGTGTTTAGGATCCTCTCCTTGCTCCAAAATGTGCATAATATCTTCTAAGTCCTCCTTGCCTTGCTGAAGTGGAAGTTTGATGGCCACTGCTCCCACTATTGACTCATTTAACTTCGATGATGCTAGGTGGTCTGCATCCTTGTTCTGGTCTCTTGGCACATGATGTACTTGTGCCTCCCTAAATCTCCTCATAAGAGCTTTGGCTTCTCTCATTTTAGTAGAGAGACTGGCATTTTTGCAAGCCCATGTACCTTGCATTTGCCTTACCAAAAGCATGGAGTCACCAAAAGCATTTACTCTCTCAATTGAATTATCCAGGCACCAACAAAGGCCATGAATTAGAGCTTGATATTCTGATTCATTGTTGGAGTGGACATCTTCTAGAGTGATCCCTTCACCATGGATACTCTCTCCCAATGGAGATAAGACCACGATGCGTGCAACTGCCTTATCCTTGGTTCTCTTGTATGCTCCATCAAAGTAGAGGCTATAAGCATTGACCAGAGCCTCTAGAGCTGGAGGTGGTGGTAGTTCCTTTCTCTTGAAATGGAAAACTTTTTCATAGCACTTGTTTGTTAAAATGTCGGCTAAGCATGCTCAAGTTGTTCTTTCAACCTGTATTGTATAATCAAACTCTTGAAGTCGCACTAGCCACTTTGCTATTTTGTCAGAGATTTCCATATGTTGTAGTGCATAGGGAAACATATCCTCCACAGTGATAATTACAAACCTCTTTGGCAGCAAGTATGGCCGAAATTTGGTTACCGCAAACATGAGGGCTAACACTAGTTGTTCCATCAGGGTGTAGGCCTTCTTTGTGTTTTCCATGAGGCGGCTAGCAAAATACACAGGCCTCATAAAGGATGTTTTTGGATCTTTTTGTAGGAGGGCAGCACCAATGGCTTCTTCTCCCACACTAGGGTTTACAAAGAATGTTTCTTCCCAACAAGGTTGGAGGATTACAGGGAGTGACCCTAACATTTTTTTTATATCTCTAAAATGCCCATCACTTTCTTCACTCCAAACAAGCGTCTCTTGACGAGTCAACTGTTGTAGAGGAAATATCACTTGAGAGAGTAAGTGTATGAATCTACTCAAATATCTTAGCTTTTGCAAGAAAGAGATTAATTGTTTGATGGAAGTTGGGGAAGGTAGATTTAGCAATGTTTCTATCTTTTCAGGATCTACCTCGATTCCATCAATGGACACTACATGCCCCAATAGTGTAACCTTGCTTTCCCCAAGGTGACATTCGTCCTTGTTTAGTTGTCCACCCAACTTAGCTAAATGAGTAAATCCTTCATCAATCTTGCTGAGATGCATACTTTTGGAGCTGTAAATACAAAAGTCATCTATGAAAACCCTTATGGACTTACCAAAGTAAGGTTGGAAGACCATATTCATGAATCATTGAAAGGTGGCTGGAGCATTGGTGAGACCAAAAGGCATGACTCGAAATGCAAAACAGCCCCATGGTGTGATGAAAGTAGTCTTTTTCTGGTCCTCCTCTGCAATGCGTATTTGAAAGTAGCCGGAGTAGCCATCACACACTGTGTATCACTCATGGCCTGTTACTTCATTTAGAATCTCATCTTGAAATGGGAGAGGGAAGTGGTCCCTTTTTGTTGCAGCATTTAGTGGCTTGTAATCCACGCACACTCGCCATTTACCATTCTTCTTTGGCCTCACCACTGCTGGGGAGACCCATTCTGAATCTTCTACTGGGTATATGAATCCTGCTTCTAAGAGTCTCTTCACATCGGACAATAGTGCATTTTGTTGCACAACTCCTAATCTTCTTAGTTTTTGTACTACTGGCTTGCTCCCTTCTTTTAGATGGATATGATGCTTCACTGCAGTGACACCTGTAATGTGAGTGTAATCAGAAATAAACAATGATGCATGCCTCTTGAGAACATTTACATAACCCTCCCTTTCTTCTTTCTTTATATCCTTGGATAACATCTTCTCTAGGTTGGCATCCCACACATTCTCCATTTGGATCCTTGGGTTGTCTTCTGATGAGGTAGTTTCCTTTATGGTGACGCCCATGAATTCGAGAGTGCTATCACTCTCTTCACTTGAACTCTCTTCCTCGTCCATGGATGAGGAGTATCCACTTGAGCTCCACTCATCAGCTGACGTCTCTAGTTCAAGGTTCTCTTGTCGCCCATTCTTCAAGTTATAAACCACCTTCCGACTATGGCCACCCACACGAGGCCTCAACTCCAAGTCTCCTGTTGCCCAATCTTGCCTAGCTCCTATACCCATGAGCCAAGGTCATCCTAAAATAAGGGGGTATCCTTCTCCCTTCATTGGAATCACATAAGCATCAACCTCTGTAGTGATTCCAAAAACAAAAACTCTCAAAGCTTTCACTACACCCACACAAGTGACATAGACATTATTGGCCATTTTTGCCCTAAAGTTTGATGATTCCATTACCTCTAAACCCAATTGATGCATTAGCTTTTCTGTCATGACACAAACCTCTGCTCCACTGTCAATGTAAGTTTTTGGAATTCGTTGTCCCTTGATTTGAGCCTCCACCAAAGGCACTATATCCTTGAGACCATAGGCTTTGATTACACTTACTAGCTTACTTCGCTTTGCCCTCGTGCTCACCATTTTTTACCATTGTCGTCGCAGCTTTGGGGAGATATGAAGTAGTTGTGTCCAAGTAATCTTTGGTCCTTGAGAACTCACATCAGCTGTCAAGTCATAAGGTTGTGTCCGAGTTCCCATAGGGAAATCAGAGATGTCAATTTGAGACCTAGTACGGGTCTTTCTCTTCTTGACTTCATCTTTAGTTGCCCGAGATGTACTTGCTTCATTGCTTGCATCCTTGCTTGTTTCTTTAATTACTTCATCTTGGACACGCACACGCTTGATAGGCATTGTAGCCACTTCATCTATCTTCATCTTCCCTTTAGCTATTTCTTCCTGGTTGCTTGTGCCCTTGACGACCTCCTCCATCCTTATGATGCTCACATTTGGTTGAGTAGTAGGGGCTTGAGCTTGAGAACGAGGTGGATGCAAAATTTGAGGTTGCGGTTGCTCTTGTGCTTGAGCTCTAGCATGGGGTGGACTTACTTGTTGTTGAGGACCTCTGACAGGGTAGTCATATCTTCTGGGATGAGGGAAATTATACATGCCGTGGCCATTTTCCCCACAATTGTAACATAACATTTCCCTTGCTTGACGTCGTATTGGTGTCCGATTCCCACCATTCCCCTCAATAGGCCGTCTTGCACCCTGCACAAGATTTACTCTCAAACCCTCTAGCTGGTTTGTGAGATTGTTTATTTGTTGGAGCATATCTTCTTGTTGACCTCTATTGAGGTCTGGTGCATTAGGCACATTTGGAGGTACGTGAGAAGCTTCCATAGTTGTGATATTGCCTCCCAAAGCTAGCTGGCAAGCTTAGGATTGATAGAGAATCTTTCGATTCTTTTCCCTAGCAATCCTTAAGGCATCTTCAAAAGTATTTGGAAATTTTCTCTTTACCTTCTCCCTTAGCAAGGGGTACAAACCTGAGATAAATCGATCCTTTTGGAGGCAATTGGGAGCTCGCTCACCAGGGTTTAGTGAGTCTGACCATTGCCCCCAAAGTTTCAGAAAACCTTCCTCATAGGTTGCATAACCATGAGGGTCAACTTGATGAAGGGCCAGAAGTCGTTGCTATAGTTCTTCTGCCGAATTGGCTCGTTGAAATCTTCGTAGGAAAGCCGCCTTCAATCCCTCCCATTCAGCTCTTTGGGTTGGATCTAGAGCCTGGAACCATACCCTAGCTTCTTCTTTGAGCACCAAAGGAAAAGCTCTCAATTTCAATGCTTCGTCATCCCTCCCAGAGACAAGAAAAGCCATCTCCAAGTTATCCAAAAAATCCCCAAAATTTTCCCCACTACGCCCAAAAAAATTAGGGAAAGCCATGATAGGATGGCTCTCAATACAGCACAAAGATGAAAACATCTAGGCCCAAATCATATCTTATTAAGGGTAGAATAAATGGATTGATAGATACATTAATCTCAGCTAGACGACGAGGGCCTAGTAAATTCCTTATGACGTTTTGGAACCTAAGCTTTGTGCTAGCTATTATATGCACAGTTTGTCTAGCAAGAGGTTGGATAGGTCCATATAAATCCCTATGATTCATGGAGTGTGCTCAAAGCAAGATGAAGATGTGAACATCAAAAGATACATTATACTCCAAAATAGGAAATATTATAGGGTCAGGGGACAACAATATCTCTCTCAACCTCTCAGATCCAAAATAGAAGACCAATCTTTGTTGGAAAAAAATCTTTCTATCAATGCGCACATTCACCCTAATATTCTGAACTGATTGAAAGTTGTAGAAAATGGGATTATTCAATTGTGCATTAACTACATACTTCCATGAAGCACTTCATTGAAGTTCAGCTCTCTTGGATCCCACCATTTGAGAGATGTGAAGAATTTGCTCACCAGTGATTAGCCTAGCTTTGGTGTGACCATCTTCAGCTTTGTAGAGTTCATAGGGTTCAATGGCTACCTTCTCAACTACCTTGAGCCTTCTTGCTAGTAGTAGTTGGAGTGCATCACCATATGTAGCCTCTTTCCAATATCACACACCATTGATGTGTAGCTCCCCCTCCAAAAACTTGTTAATACCCGAGTTTGAGAGTGCTTTCACCACTTGAAGTCGAGGCTTCAAAGGAAGTGTCTTCACACTAGCCACGAAGCACTTAACACATTGCTTTGACCTAGGGATTTGATGACTACAAGATTTTCCTTGAAGCAAATAAGGGTGTATGTAGTTAACTCTCTTCACCCGCATACGTGTCGTTTGTCGATAAAGACGCTTCTTCTCTCGAGCTTCTTGGGAAGACCATAGTGGAAGTCTTGGAGAATTTGATGGACCTTCCTTCATAGGATTGGCAGAGCGCTGCTTGAGAACTCCTCCGTGGGAGCACTAATTTATGACGAAGGAAATTTGGAATGGCGGCCTCTACACCAAAACAAACTCCATTGCGCCACAAGGGAAATGAGATGAGGGCACCACCTAGTCTTGGAAGTGTGGACTAGGACCGCTACGCAGAGAGAGAGAGAGAGAGAGAGAGAGAGAGAGAGAGAGAGAGAGAGCTGTCACTATGAATGAAGCATTAACGTCAATGTGTGTACAAGGAATGGATAACTTCAAGCACTCCCAACACAAATAGCATGTAGATTACTAAACAACAACTCAAGATTTAGCCAAAATCACATCAAGCACTCTCACACACACATAAAAGATCTCTCTTAATTAACATAAGTAAGAGGAGGGGAGGTTACTAGCATAAACAATTTGCACTCTAGAATGTGCAAAGAATAGAGTGAATGAATGAGCTTTATGGGCTCATGATGAGTGATACAAAGACTCAATGAGGTTGAGGGAGACTTGACATTACAAAAGGGGGGGGGCTCTTTATATAGGCAAGAGAGTGATTAGGAGTGAGGTTAAGATCCAAGTGCAATTTGTACAAATGAAGCTTGATTAGGGACATTCCACCAATGAAGAAGCTCCTTCCAAGTGATTTGTTGACCTATTTGCAACTAATTGGTTCCATCATCACTTGTGTTGTCTTCACTCCTTCCTCCATAGCTTGAGTCCAAGAGCTTCCTTATTTTAAAATGTAAAAAATCTACATAAAATCAAGGTATATCTAGTAATAATAGAAAGGGATTGAATGAAAACTTATGAATTACAACAAGATTAAGCATGATTTGAGAGGTGATTAGAAGAGGAATTTGTGATGGTTTTATGAGCTTGAGAGAGAGGAGGAAGGAGGAGAGGGTGAGAAGACTAATGGCTGTTTTTAGAGAAGGACTCAATGTGGAAAAGGAAGGATGTGTGTGTAAAGGTAGAGGGGGTGGTCTCCACCACAGTTGAAAAAACTGGCGTCCGCCATTTTGGCCATATCTCCTAGACCGTAGATGCAAAAATTATAAAAAAAATATGGTTAGAATCCAGCTCATCAGCTACAACTTTGATGAAGACAACTTTTCTTGGATCGGAGTGGAAGTATTTTTTTAAAATCCAGCAAAATCATGTGTCTGTTTCCTTCCTTTACCAAGTCTTTCACCTGGATCCCATCTGTTTGAATCATCATATGGCTCCAAAGCCATGATGATATGAGCCCCTCATGACCCTTGAATCATGGGTGCATGGCTCCACAAACACGTCATATCTTTTCTTTTCATATTTACATATTTTCCCTTCCCTTTACCATTAGGTTCTACCTTTCACCTCCTGTGAACTAGTCAAGGAAAAATTCCCATCAAATCATTTTTTTGAATTTTTCCAAGAGGTTGTTCTCACTCTTTCTTTTATTGTAAACCTCTAGAAGCAAGGAAAACCAACAAAATATAGTAAACAAAAATTTGTGATAGGCTCGGATCATAGCCCCTCCAAACCTGGCTAGGGGTATTTATGCCTCTAGCCTACTTTCTTTGATCTTGGGCTAACCTTATTCTGATGTGATAAGGCTTTAGACGCCATCCATTTGTCCGGGTCTTGTGCACTTTACCATCAATGTCTTGAAGTCTGTAAGAGCCATTTTTGAACTTTTTGGTGACCAAGAACGGGCCTTCCCATCGAAAAAGAAACTTTCCATCCTTACGAGTGTCGAAGCGATTGTCATATCGAAGCACTAGAGATCCCTTTTTGATGTCTTTAGATGCTAGCTTTTTGTTGAACTTTTCTCTGCGCTTCTTTGCTTCTTGAGAGTAGTGGTTGATGGCTTCTTCACGATCTAATTGTAGCCTGTCTAGATCCATGATCCTTTGATGTACTTTCTCCTTTTGAGAGCCTACCTGGCTACCCAATATTCGAAGACTTGTTAACTTCACTTCAATGGGAAAAAGCGCCTCCTTTCCATAAACCAAATGAAAGGGTGTGTACCCTAATGCGGTTTTGAAGGAGGTTCTATAGGCCCATAGAGCTCCATTCAGGTGTTTGTCCCAATCTTGGCGCCTGGCATGTATCTATTTGGTGAGAATTTTGCAAATGATTCCATTTACCTTTTCCACCAAGCCATTGCACTGAAGGTAGTAAGGAGTAGAGTGTTGATGCTGAATATTTAGCTTTTGCATGAGTTCTCCTACCAAGTCTTCTCTAAACCCTGGTCCTCTATCAGATAATATTTCAAGAGGGGTGCCAAACAGGCAACAGATGTGGTCGAAGATGAACTGACTCACATCCTTAGCAGTAATTCTATTGGTCGGCATAGCCTCAACCCATCTACTCATGTAGTCTACTCCCATAATGATGTACTCTTTACCTGACTGAGTGCGTGGTAGAGGCCCTATGGCATCAATTCCCCACTTCTCAAAGGGCCCATATACCTTTATTGGGTTCTGAGGTTCGGCTATGAGCCGTCGTGGTCCTGCTTTCTGACATTCATCACATTTTTGACACCAATTTTTGACGTCACGATGAAGACTTGGCCAAGTAAACCCAGCTTGTAGAACCTTTCTACTAGTGATGTCGTGTGCAAAGTGTCCTCCGCACACATCATCGTAACAAGCTTTTAAAATATCTTCAATTTCACTCTTCAAAGGCACTCTCCTAAGCACACCATCCTTACCAAGACAATACAAATTATCATTTACTATGTGATACCTAGTAGCCTTCCTAGCTAACCATCGCCTTTCCCCTGCATTCAAGTGTTTAGGATCCTCTCCTTGCTCCAAAATGTGCATAATATCTTCTAAGTCCTCCTTGCCTTGCTGAAGTGGAAGTTTGATGGCCACTGCTCCCACTATTGACTCATTTAACTTCGATGATGCTAGGTGGTCTGCATCCTTGTTCTGGTCTCTTGGCACATGATGTACTTGTGCCTCCCTAAATCTCCTCATAAGAGCTTTGGCTTCTCTCATTTTAGTAGAGAGACTGGCATTTTTGCAAGCCCATGTACCTTGCATTTGCCTTACCAAAAGCATGGAGTCACCAAAAGCATTTACTCTCTCAATTGAATTATCCAGGCACCAACAAAGGCCATGAATTAGAGCTTGATATTCTGATTCATTGTTGGAGTGGACATCTTCTAGAGTGATCCCTTCACCATGGATACTCTCTCCCAATGGAGATAAGACCACGATGCGTGCAAGTGCCTTATCCTTGGTTCTCTTGTATGCTCCATCAAAGTAGAGGCTATAAGCATTGACCAGAGCCTCTAGAGCTGGAGGTGGTGGTAGTTCCTTTCTCTTGAAATGGAAAACTTTTTCATAGCACTTGTTTGTTAAAATGTCGGCTAAGCATGCTCAAGTTGTTCTTTCAACCTGTATTGTATAATCAAACTCTTGAAGTCGCACTAGCCACTTTGCTATTTTGTCAGAGATTTCCATATGTTGTAGTGCATAGGGAAACATATCCTCCACAGTGATAATTACAAACCTCTTTGGCAGCAAGTATGGCCGAAATTTGGTTACCGCAAACATGAGGGCTAACACTAGTTGTTCCATCAGGGTGTAGGCCTTCTTTGTGTTTTCCATGAGGCGGCTAGCAAAATACACAGGCCTCATAAAGGATGTTTTTGGATCTTTTTGTAGGAGGGCAGCACCAATGGCTTCTTCTCCCACACTAGGGTTTACAAAGAATGTTTCTTCCCAACAAGGTTGGAGGATTACAGGGAGTGACCCTAACATTTTTTTTATATCTCTAAAATGCCCATCACTTTCTTCACTCCAAACAAGCGTCTCTTGACGAGTCAACTGTTGTAGAGGAAATATCACTTGAGAGAGTAAGTGTATGAATCTACTCAAATATCTTAGCTTTTGCAAGAAAGAGATTAATTGTTTGATGGAAGTTGGGGAAGGTAGATTTAGCAATGTTTCTATCTTTTCAGGATCTACCTCGATTCCATCAATGGACACTACATGCCCCAATAGTGTAACCTTGCTTTCCCCAAGGTGACATTCGTCCTTGTTTAGTTGTCCACCCAACTTAGCTAAATGAGTAAATCCTTCATCAATCTTGCTGAGATGCATACTTTTGGAGCTGTAAATACAAAAGTCATCTATGAAAACCCTTATGGACTTACCAAAGTAAGGTTGGAAGACCATATTCATGAATCATTGAAAGGTGGCTGGAGCATTGGTGAGACCAAAAGGCATGACTCGAAATGCAAAACAGCCCCATGGTGTGATGAAAGTAGTCTTTTTCTGGTCCTCCTCTGCAATGCGTATTTGAAAGTAGCCGGAGTAGCCATCACACACTGTGTATCACTCATGGCCTGTTACTTCATTTAGAATCTCATCTTGAAATGGGAGAGGGAAGTGGTCCCTTTTTGTTGCAGCATTTAGTGGCTTGTAATCCACGCACACTCGCCATTTACCATTCTTCTTTGGCCTCACCACTGCTGGGGAGACCCATTCTGAATCTTCTACTGGGTATATGAATCCTGCTTCTAAGAGTCTCTTCACATCGGACAATAGTGCATTTTGTTGCACAACTCCTAATCTTCTTAGTTTTTGTACTACTGGCTTGCTCCCTTCTTTTAGATGGATATGATGCTTCACTGCAGTGACACCTGTAATGTGAGTGTAATCAGAAATAAACAATGATGCATGCCTCTTGAGAACATTTACATAACCCTCCCTTTCTTCTTTCTTTATATCCTTGGATAACATCTTCTCTAGGTTGGCATCCCACACATTCTCCATTTGGATCCTTGGGTTGTCTTCTGATGAGGTAGTTTCCTTTATGGTGACGCCCATGAATTCGAGAGTGCTATCACTCTCTTCACTTGAACTCTCTTCCTCGTCCATGGATGAGGAGTATCCACTTGAGCTCCACTCATCAGCTGACGTCTCTAGTTCAAGGTTCTCTTGTCGCCCATTCTTCAAGTTATAAACCACCTTCCGACTATGGCCACCCACACGAGGCCTCAACTCCAAGTCTCCTGTTGCCCAATCTTGCCTAGCTCCTATACCCATGAGCCAAGGTCATCCTAAAATAAGGGGGTATCCTTCTCCCTTCATTGGAATCACATAAGCATCAACCTCTGTAGTGATTCCAAAAACAAAAACTCTCAAAGCTTTCACTACACCCACACAAGTGACATAGACATTATTGGCCATTTTTGCCCTAAAGTTTGATGATTCCATTACCTCTAAACCCAATTGATGCATTAGCTTTTCTGTCATGACACAAACCTCTGCTCCACTGTCAATGTAAGTTTTTGGAATTCGTTGTCCCTTGATTTGAGCCTCCACCAAAGGCACTATATCCTTGAGACCATAGGCTTTGATTACACTTACTAGCTTACTTCGCTTTGCCCTCGTGCTCACCATTTTTTACCATTGTCGTCGCAGCTTTGGGGAGATATGAAGTAGTTGTGTCCAAGTAATCTTTGGTCCTTGAGAACTCACATCAGCTGTCAAGTCATAAGGTTGTGTCCGAGTTCCCATAGGGAAATCAGAGATGTCAATTTGAGACCTAGTACGGGTCTTTCTCTTCTTGACTTCATCTTTAGTTGCCCGAGATGTACTTGCTTCATTGCTTGCATCCTTGCTTGTTTCTTTAATTACTTCATCTTGGACACGCACACGCTTGATAGGCATTGTAGCCACTTCATCTATCTTCATCTTCCCTTTAGCTATTTCTTCCTGGTTGCTTGTGCCCTTGACGACCTCCTCCATCCTTATGATGCTCACATTTGGTTGAGTAGTAGGGGCTTGAGCTTGAGAACGAGGTGGATGCAAAATTTGAGGTTGCGGTTGCTCTTGTGCTTGAGCTCTAGCATGGGGTGGACTTACTTGTTGTTGAGGACCTCTGACAGGGTAGTCATATCTTCTGGGATGAGGGAAATTATACATGCCGTGGCCATTTTCCCCACAATTGTAACATAACATTTCCCTTGCTTGACGTCGTATTGGTGTCCGATTCCCACCATTCCCCTCAATAGGCCGTCTTGCACCCTGCACAAGATTTACTCTCAAACCCTCTAGCTGGTTTGTGAGATTGTTTATTTGTTGGAGCATATCTTCTTGTTGACCTCTATTGAGGTCTGGTGCATTAGGCACATTTGGAGGTACGTGAGAAGCTTCCATAGTTGTGATATTGCCTCCCAAAGCTAGCTGGCAAGCTTAGGATTGATAGAGAATCTTTCGATTCTTTTCCCTAGCAATCCTTAAGGCATCTTCAAAAGTATTTGGAAATTTTCTCTTTACCTTCTCCCTTAGCAAGGGGTACAAACCTGAGATAAATCGATCCTTTTGGAGGCAATTGGGAGCTCGCTCACCAGGGTTTAGTGAGTCTGACCATTGCCCCCAAAGTTTCAGAAAACCTTCCTCATAGGTTGCATAACCATGAGGGTCAACTTGATGAAGGGCCAGAAGTCGTTGCTATAGTTCTTCTGCCGAATTGGCTCGTTGAAATCTTCGTAGGAAAGCCGCCTTCAATCCCTCCCATTCAGCTCTTTGGGTTGGATCTAGAGCCTGGAACCATACCCTAGCTTCTTCTTTGAGCACCAAAGGAAAAGCTCTCAATTTCAATGCTTCGTCATCCCTCCCAGAGACAAGAAAAGCCATCTCCAAGTTATCCAAAAAATCCCCAAAATTTTCCCCACTACGCCCAAAAAAATTAGGGAAAGCCATGATAGGATGGCTCTCAATACAGCACAAAGATGAAAACATCTAGGCCCAAATCATATCTTATTAAGGGTAGAATAAATGGATTGATAGATACATTAATCTCAGCTAGACGACGAGGGCCTAGTAAATTCCTTATGACGTTTTGGAACCTAAGCTTTGTGCTAGCTATTATATGCACAGTTTGTCTAGCAAGAGGTTGGATAGGTCCATATAAATCCCTATGATTCATGGAGTGTGCTCAAAGCAAGATGAAGATGTGAACATCAAAAGATACATTATACTCCAAAATAGGAAATATTATAGGGTCAGGGGACAACAATATCTCTCTCAACCTCTCAGATCCAAAATAGAAGACCAATCTTTGTTGGAAAAAAATCTTTCTATCAATGCGCACATTCACCCTAATATTCTGAACTGATTGAAAGTTGTAGAAAATGGGATTATTCAATTGTGCATTAACTACATACTTCCATGAAGCACTTCATTGAAGTTCAGCTCTCTTGGATCCCACCATTTGAGAGATGTGAAGAATTTGCTCACCAGTGATTAGCCTAGCTTTGGTGTGACCATCTTCAGCTTTGTAGAGTTCATAGGGTTCAATGGCTACCTTCTCAACTACCTTGAGCCTTCTTGCTAGTAGTAGTTGGAGTGCATCACCATATGTAGCCTCTTTCCAATATCACACACCATTGATGTGTAGCTCCCCCTCCAAAAACTTGTTAATACCCGAGTTTGAGAGTGCTTTCACCACTTGAAGTCGAGGCTTCAAAGGAAGTGTCTTCACACTAGCCACGAAGCACTTAACACATTGCTTTGACCTAGGGATTTGATGACTACAAGATTTTCCTTGAAGCAAATAAGGGTGTATGTAGTTAACTCTCTTCACCCGCATACGTGTCGTTTGTCGATAAAGACGCTTCTTCTCTCGAGCTTCTTGGGAAGACCATAGTGGAAGTCTTGGAGAATTTGATGGACCTTCCTTCATAGGATTGGCAGAGCGCTGCTTGAGAACTCCTCCGTGGGAGCACTAATTTATGACGAAGGAAATTTGGAATGGCGGCCTCTACACCAAAACAAACTCCATTGCGCCACAAGGGAAATGAGATGAGGGCACCACCTAGTCTTGGAAGTGTGGACTAGGACCGCTACGCAGAGAGAGAGAGAGAGAGAGAGAGAGAGAGAGAGAGAGAGAGAGAGAGAGAGAGAGAGAGAGCTGTCACTATGAATGAAGCATTAACGTCAATGTGTGTACAAGGAATGGATAACTTCAAGCACTCCCAACACAAATAGCATGTAGATTACTAAACAACAACTCAAGATTTAGCCAAAATCACATCAAGCACTCTCACACACACATAAAAGATCTCTCTTAATTAACATAAGTAAGAGGAGGGGAGGTTACTAGCATAAACAATTTGCACTCTAGAATGTGCAAAGAATAGAGTGAATGAATGAGCTTTATGGGCTCATGATGAGTGATACAAAGACTCAATGAGGTTGAGGGAGACTTGACATTACAAAAGGGGGGGGGCTCTTTATATAGGCAAGAGAGTGATTAGGAGTGAGGTTAAGATCCAAGTGCAATTTGTACAAATGAAGCTTGATTAGGGACATTCCACCAATGAAGAAGCTCCTTCCAAGTGATTTGTTGACCTATTTGCAACTAATTGGTTCCATCATCACTTGTGTTGTCTTCACTCCTTCCTCCATAGCTTGAGTCCAAGAGCTTCCTTATTTTAAAATGTAAAAAATCTACATAAAATCAAGGTATGTCTAGTAATAATAGAAAGGGATTGAATGAAAACTTATGAATTACAACAAGATTAAGCATGATTTGAGAGGTGATTAGAAGAGGAATTTGTGATGGTTTTATGAGCTTGAGAGAGAGGAGGAAGGAGGAGAGGGTGAGAAGACTAATGGCTGTTTTTAGAGAAGGACTCAATGTGGAAAAGGAAGGATGTGTGTGTAAAGGTAGAGGGGGTGGTCTCCACCACAGTTGAAAAAACTGGCGTCCGCCATTTTGGCCATATCTCCTAGACCGTAGATGCAAAAATTATAAAAAAAATATGGTTAGAATCCAGCTCATCAGCTACAACTTTGATGAAGACAACTTTTCTTGGATCGGAGTGGAAGTATTTTTTTAAAATCCAGCAAAATCATGTGTCTGTTTCCTTCCTTTACCAAGTCTTTCACCTGGATCCCATCTGTTTGAATCATCATATGGCTCCAAAGCCATGATGATATGAGCCCCTCATGACCCTTGAATCATGGGTGCATGGCTCCACAAACACGTCATATCTTTTCTTTTCATATTTACATATTTTCCCTTCCCTTTACCATTAGGTTCTACCTTTCACCTCCTGTGAACTAGTCAAGGAAAAATTCCCATCAAATCATTTTTTTGAATTTTTCCAAGAGGTTGTTCTCACTCTTTCTTTTATTGTAAACCTCTAGAAGCAAGGAAAACCAACAAAATATAGTAAACAAAAATTTGTGATAGGCTCGGATCATAGCCCCTCCAAACCTGGCTAGGGGTATTTATGCCTCTAGCCTACTTTCTTTGATCTTGGGCTAACCTTATTCTGATGTGATAAGGCTTTAGACGCCATCCATTTGTCCGGGTCTTGTGCACTTTACCATCAATGTCTTGAAGTCTGTAAGAGCCATTTTTGAACTTTTTGGTGACCAAGAACGGGCCTTCCCATCGAAAAAGAAACTTTCCATCCTTACGAGTGTCGAAGCGATTGTCATATCGAAGCACTAGAGATCCCTTTTTGATGTCTTTAGATGCTAGCTTTTTGTTGAACTTTTCTCTGCGCTTCTTTGCTTCTTGAGAGTAGTGGTTGATGGCTTCTTCACGATCTAATTGTAGCCTGTCTAGATCCATGATCCTTTGATGTACTTTCTCCTTTTGAGAGCCTACCTGGCTACCCAATATTCGAAGACTTGTTAACTTCACTTCAATGGGAAAAAGCGCCTCCTTTCCATAAACCAAATGAAAGGGTGTGTACCCTAATGCGGTTTTGAAGGAGGTTCTATAGGCCCATAGAGCTCCATTCAGGTGTTTGTCCCAATCTTGGCGCCTGGCATGTATCTATTTGGTGAGAATTTTGCAAATGATTCCATTTACCTTTTCCACCAAGCCATTGCACTGAAGGTAGTAAGGAGTAGAGTGTTGATGCTGAATATTTAGCTTTTGCATGAGTTCTCCTACCAAGTCTTCTCTAAACCCTGGTCCTCTATCAGATAATATTTCAAGAGGGGTGCCAAACAGGCAACAGATGTGGTCGAAGATGAACTGACTCACATCCTTAGCAGTAATTCTATTGGTCGGCATAGCCTCAACCCATCTACTCATGTAGTCTACTCCCATAATGATGTACTCTTTACCTGACTGAGTGCGTGGTAGAGGCCCTATGGCATCAATTCCCCACTTCTCAAAGGGCCCATATACCTTTATTGGGTTCTGAGGTTCGGCTATGAGCCGTCGTGGTCCTGCTTTCTGACATTCATCACATTTTTGACACCAATTTTTGACGTCACGATGAAGACTTGGCCAAGTAAACCCAGCTTGTAGAACCTTTCTACTAGTGATGTCGTGTGCAAAGTGTCCTCCGCACACATCATCGTAACAAGCTTTTAAAATATCTTCAATTTCACTCTTCAAAGGCACTCTCCTAAGCACACCATCCTTACCAAGACAATACAAATTATCATTTACTATGTGATACCTAGTAGCCTTCCTAGCTAACCATCGCCTTTCCCCTGCATTCAAGTGTTTAGGATCCTCTCCTTGCTCCAAAATGTGCATAATATCTTCTAAGTCCTCCTTGCCTTGCTGAAGTGGAAGTTTGATGGCCACTGCTCCCACTATTGACTCATTTAACTTCGATGATGCTAGGTGGTCTGCATCCTTGTTCTGGTCTCTTGGCACATGATGTACTTGTGCCTCCCTAAATCTCCTCATAAGAGCTTTGGCTTCTCTCATTTTAGTAGAGAGACTGGCATTTTTGCAAGCCCATGTACCTTGCATTTGCCTTACCAAAAGCATGGAGTCACCAAAAGCATTTACTCTCTCAATTGAATTATCCAGGCACCAACAAAGGCCATGAATTAGAGCTTGATATTCTGATTCATTGTTGGAGTGGACATCTTCTAGAGTGATCCCTTCACCATGGATACTCTCTCCCAATGGAGATAAGACCACGATGCGTGCAACTGCCTTATCCTTGGTTCTCTTGTATGCTCCATCAAAGTAGAGGCTATAAGCATTGACCAGAGCCTCTAGAGCTGGAGGTGGTGGTAGTTCCTTTCTCTTGAAATGGAAAACTTTTTCATAGCACTTGTTTGTTAAAATGTCGGCTAAGCATGCTCAAGTTGTTCTTTCAACCTGTATTGTATAATCAAACTCTTGAAGTCGCACTAGCCACTTTGCTATTTTGTCAGAGATTTCCATATGTTGTAGTGCATAGGGAAACATATCCTCCACAGTGATAATTACAAACCTCTTTGGCAGCAAGTATGGCCGAAATTTGGTTACCGCAAACATGAGGGCTAACACTAGTTGTTCCATCAGGGTGTAGGCCTTCTTTGTGTTTTCCATGAGGCGGCTAGCAAAATACACAGGCCTCATAAAGGATGTTTTTGGATCTTTTTGTAGGAGGGCAGCACCAATGGCTTCTTCTCCCACACTAGGGTTTACAAAGAATGTTTCTTCCCAACAAGGTTGGAGGATTACAGGGAGTGACCCTAACATTTTTTTTATATCTCTAAAATGCCCATCACTTTCTTCACTCCAAACAAGCGTCTCTTGACGAGTCAACTGTTGTAGAGGAAATATCACTTGAGAGAGTAAGTGTATGAATCTACTCAAATATCTTAGCTTTTGCAAGAAAGAGATTAATTGTTTGATGGAAGTTGGGGAAGGTAGATTTAGCAATGTTTCTATCTTTTCAGGATCTACCTCGATTCCATCAATGGACACTACATGCCCCAATAGTGTAACCTTGCTTTCCCCAAGGTGACATTCGTCCTTGTTTAGTTGTCCACCCAACTTAGCTAAATGAGTAAATCCTTCATCAATCTTGCTGAGATGCATACTTTTGGAGCTGTAAATACAAAAGTCATCTATGAAAACCCTTATGGACTTACCAAAGTAAGGTTGGAAGACCATATTCATGAATCATTGAAAGGTGGCTGGAGCATTGGTGAGACCAAAAGGCATGACTCGAAATGCAAAACAGCCCCATGGTGTGATGAAAGTAGTCTTTTTCTGGTCCTCCTCTGCAATGCGTATTTGAAAGTAGCCGGAGTAGCCATCACACACTGTGTATCACTCATGGCCTGTTACTTCATTTAGAATCTCATCTTGAAATGGGAGAGGGAAGTGGTCCCTTTTTGTTGCAGCATTTAGTGGCTTGTAATCCACGCACACTCGCCATTTACCATTCTTCTTTGGCCTCACCACTGCTGGGGAGACCCATTCTGAATCTTCTACTGGGTATATGAATCCTGCTTCTAAGAGTCTCTTCACATCGGACAATAGTGCATTTTGTTGCACAACTCCTAATCTTCTTAGTTTTTGTACTACTGGCTTGCTCCCTTCTTTTAGATGGATATGATGCTTCACTGCAGTGACACCTGTAATGTGAGTGTAATCAGAAATAAACAATGATGCATGCCTCTTGAGAACATTTACATAACCCTCCCTTTCTTCTTTCTTTATATCCTTGGATAACATCTTCTCTAGGTTGGCATCCCACACATTCTCCATTTGGATCCTTGGGTTGTCTTCTGATGAGGTAGTTTCCTTTATGGTGACGCCCATGAATTCGAGAGTGCTATCACTCTCTTCACTTGAACTCTCTTCCTCGTCCATGGATGAGGAGTATCCACTTGAGCTCCACTCATCAGCTGACGTCTCTAGTTCAAGGTTCTCTTGTCGCCCATTCTTCAAGTTATAAACCACCTTCCGACTATGGCCACCCACACGAGGCCTCAACTCCAAGTCTCCTGTTGCCCAATCTTGCCTAGCTCCTATACCCATGAGCCAAGGTCATCCTAAAATAAGGGGGTATCCTTCTCCCTTCATTGGAATCACATAAGCATCAACCTCTGTAGTGATTCCAAAAACAAAAACTCTCAAAGCTTTCACTACACCCACACAAGTGACATAGACATTATTGGCCATTTTTGCCCTAAAGTTTGATGATTCCATTACCTCTAAACCCAATTGATGCATTAGCTTTTCTGTCATGACACAAACCTCTGCTCCACTGTCAATGTAAGTTTTTGGAATTCGTTGTCCCTTGATTTGAGCCTCCACCAAAGGCACTATATCCTTGAGACCATAGGCTTTGATTACACTTACTAGCTTACTTCGCTTTGCCCTCGTGCTCACCATTTTTTACCATTGTCGTCGCAGCTTTGGGGAGATATGAAGTAGTTGTGTCCAAGTAATCTTTGGTCCTTGAGAACTCACATCAGCTGTCAAGTCATAAGGTTGTGTCCGAGTTCCCATAGGGAAATCAGAGATGTCAATTTGAGACCTAGTACGGGTCTTTCTCTTCTTGACTTCATCTTTAGTTGCCCGAGATGTACTTGCTTCATTGCTTGCATCCTTGCTTGTTTCTTTAATTACTTCATCTTGGACACGCACACGCTTGATAGGCATTGTAGCCACTTCATCTATCTTCATCTTCCCTTTAGCTATTTCTTCCTGGTTGCTTGTGCCCTTGACGACCTCCTCCATCCTTATGATGCTCACATTTGGTTGAGTAGTAGGGGCTTGAGCTTGAGAACGAGGTGGATGCAAAATTTGAGGTTGCGGTTGCTCTTGTGCTTGAGCTCTAGCATGGGGTGGACTTACTTGTTGTTGAGGACCTCTGACAGGGTAGTCATATCTTCTGGGATGAGGGAAATTATACATGCCGTGGCCATTTTCCCCACAATTGTAACATAACATTTCCCTTGCTTGACGTCGTATTGGTGTCCGATTCCCACCATTCCCCTCAATAGGCCGTCTTGCACCCTGCACAAGATTTACTCTCAAACCCTCTAGCTGGTTTGTGAGATTGTTTATTTGTTGGAGCATATCTTCTTGTTGACCTCTATTGAGGTCTGGTGCATTAGGCACATTTGGAGGTACGTGAGAAGCTTCCATAGTTGTGATATTGCCTCCCAAAGCTAGCTGGCAAGCTTAGGATTGATAGAGAATCTTTCGATTCTTTTCCCTAGCAATCCTTAAGGCATCTTCAAAAGTATTTGGAAATTTTCTCTTTACCTTCTCCCTTAGCAAGGGGTACAAACCTGAGATAAATCGATCCTTTTGGAGGCAATTGGGAGCTCGCTCACCAGGGTTTAGTGAGTCTGACCATTGCCCCCAAAGTTTCAGAAAACCTTCCTCATAGGTTGCATAACCATGAGGGTCAACTTGATGAAGGGCCAGAAGTCGTTGCTATAGTTCTTCTGCCGAATTGGCTCGTTGAAATCTTCGTAGGAAAGCCGCCTTCAATCCCTCCCATTCAGCTCTTTGGGTTGGATCTAGAGCCTGGAACCATACCCTAGCTTCTTCTTTGAGCACCAAAGGAAAAGCTCTCAATTTCAATGCTTCGTCATCCCTCCCAGAGACAAGAAAAGCCATCTCCAAGTTATCCAAAAAATCCCCAAAATTTTCCCCACTACGCCCAAAAAAATTAGGGAAAGCCATGATAGGATGGCTCTCAATACAGCACAAAGATGAAAACATCTAGGCCCAAATCATATCTTATTAAGGGTAGAATAAATGGATTGATAGATACATTAATCTCAGCTAGACGACGAGGGCCTAGTAAATTCCTTATGACGTTTTGGAACCTAAGCTTTGTGCTAGCTATTATATGCACAGTTTGTCTAGCAAGAGGTTGGATAGGTCCATATAAATCCCTATGATTCATGGAGTGTGCTCAAAGCAAGATGAAGATGTGAACATCAAAAGATACATTATACTCCAAAATAGGAAATATTATAGGGTCAGGGGACAACAATATCTCTCTCAACCTCTCAGATCCAAAATAGAAGACCAATCTTTGTTGGAAAAAAATCTTTCTATCAATGCGCACATTCACCCTAATATTCTGAACTGATTGAAAGTTGTAGAAAATGGGATTATTCAATTGTGCATTAACTACATACTTCCATGAAGCACTTCATTGAAGTTCAGCTCTCTTGGATCCCACCATTTGAGAGATGTGAAGAATTTGCTCACCAGTGATTAGCCTAGCTTTGGTGTGACCATCTTCAGCTTTGTAGAGTTCATAGGGTTCAATGGCTACCTTCTCAACTACCTTGAGCCTTCTTGCTAGTAGTAGTTGGAGTGCATCACCATATGTAGCCTCTTTCCAATATCACACACCATTGATGTGTAGCTCCCCCTCCAAAAACTTGTTAATACCCGAGTTTGAGAGTGCTTTCACCACTTGAAGTCGAGGCTTCAAAGGAAGTGTCTTCACACTAGCCACGAAGCACTTAACACATTGCTTTGACCTAGGGATTTGATGACTACAAGATTTTCCTTGAAGCAAATAAGGGTGTATGTAGTTAACTCTCTTCACCCGCATACGTGTCGTTTGTCGATAAAGACGCTTCTTCTCTCGAGCTTCTTGGGAAGACCATAGTGGAAGTCTTGGAGAATTTGATGGACCTTCCTTCATAGGATTGGCAGAGCGCTGCTTGAGAACTCCTCCGTGGGAGCACTAATTTATGACGAAGGAAATTTGGAATGGCGGCCTCTACACCAAAACAAACTCCATTGCGCCACAAGGGAAATGAGATGAGGGCACCACCTAGTCTTGGAAGTGTGGACTAGGACCGCTACGCAGAGAGAGAGAGAGAGAGAGAGAGAGAGAGAGAGAGAGAGAGAGAGAGAGAGAGAGAGAGAGAGAGCTGTCACTATGAATGAAGCATTAACGTCAATGTGTGTACAAGGAATGGATAACTTCAAGCACTCCCAACACAAATAGCATGTAGATTACTAAACAACAACTCAAGATTTAGCCAAAATCACATCAAGCACTCTCACACACACATAAAAGATCTCTCTTAATTAACATAAGTAAGAGGAGGGGAGGTTACTAGCATAAACAATTTGCACTCTAGAATGTGCAAAGAATAGAGTGAATGAATGAGCTTTATGGGCTCATGATGAGTGATACAAAGACTCAATGAGGTTGAGGGAGACTTGACATTACAAAAGGGGGGGGCTCTTTATATAGGCAAGAGAGTGATTAGGAGTGAGGTTAAGATCCAAGTGCAATTTGTACAAATGAAGCTTGATTAGGGACATTCCACCAATGAAGAAGCTCCTTCCAAGTGATTTGTTGACCTATTTGCAACTAATTGGTTCCATCATCACTTGTGTTGTCTTCACTCCTTCCTCCATAGCTTGAGTCCAAGAGCTTCCTTATTTTAAAATGTAAAAAATCTACATAAAATCAAGGTATGTCTAGTAATAATAGAAAGGGATTGAATGAAAACTTATGAATTACAACAAGATTAAGCATGATTTGAGAGGTGATTAGAAGAGGAATTTGTGATGGTTTTATGAGCTTGAGAGAGAGGAGGAAGGAGGAGAGGGTGAGAAGACTAATGGCTGTTTTTAGAGAAGGACTCAATGTGGAAAAGGAAGGATGTGTGTGTAAAGGTAGAGGGGGTGGTCTCCACCACAGTTGAAAAAACTGGCGTCCGCCATTTTGGCCATATCTCCTAGACCGTAGATGCAAAAATTATAAAAAAAATATGGTTAGAATCCAGCTCATCAGCTACAACTTTGATGAAGACAACTTTTCTTGGATCGGAGTGGAAGTATTTTTTTAAAATCCAGCAAAATCATGTGTCTGTTTCCTTCCTTTACCAAGTCTTTCACCTGGATCCCATCTGTTTGAATCATCATATGGCTCCAAAGCCATGATGATATGAGCCCCTCATGACCCTTGAATCATGGGTGCATGGCTCCACAAACACATCATATCTTTTCTTTTCACATTTACATATTTTCCCTTCCCTTTACCATTAGGTTCTACCTTTCACCTCCTGTGAACTAGTCAAGGAAAAATTCCCATCAAATCATTTTTTTGAATTTTTCCAAGAGGTTGTTCTCACTCTTTCTTTTATTGTAAACCTCTAGAAGCAAGGAAAACCAGCAAAATATAGTAAACAAAAATTTGTGATAGGCTCGGATCAGTGGGAATAAGCAAAATGCTTATTGGCATTCGACGTCGAGGTTTCCTGTTTGTTGTTGATTTGGTTGGCGGATTTTTTTTGCAAGTAAAAGTTGTAACTCTACCGCTCTCTGTTTGATCGTCTTTCTTGCAAAAGTCGCTTGGTTTGCCGCTACTGTCGATATGGCCATGGTTGTCTCCTTGGAGAGAATTGTCATGGCGGAATTGGCCATAGTCTTTGTCTCTTTTACTTTCCATTTGTAGCTTTGTTTTGGAGGTTTTTGTCGGTTTTTTGCTACTTCCGCGGTTGTCATTGTTGTACTGCTGGTTGACACCCACATTGATCGGTTTTTCGGTTTCATATGTAGTGTTTGTCTGCATGCCGATGTTGCTTGTACTCCAGGGAGTTCCTGTTGCTTTGGTTTCAGGATCGAAATGCGAGTCGCATTTAAGTTGTTACTGAGCATTCTCTTTGGGATCTATATCTTTTTTATTCCCTTTGTTTTTGGTTGAATTGTGTGCTTCTGTTGACTTTTTCTGTTGTATTGCATGTATGCCATGTCACCTCTATCCTTCTGCACCCATACTTGTTTTTCGCGTGTTGCTAACCGTGATCTTTTCACTGTGGTCTGTGTTGTTGGATGTTTGTAGTGAACATGGTTTGCAGTTCTCTGTTTGTTCGCCATGGGTATCGTGTTGTTCTTTAGTGGCACCCATACTTTTGGTTCTTTATCCAGTGATTGTGGTGCTTCTATCTGATTCTTCCGAGGTTGCTGAGCAAAGGCTGCCACTTGTTGTTCTTGTGCATGTTGAATTTTGATTGCATCCGCATTCCAATCTATCTGCACATTATACTCTTTTTGCCAAGGTTGTCCCAACAACATGGGGTGTAGTGTGCTCTTATCCTCCACCACGTAAAACTTGTGTGGGTAAATATATTGATGTATTTGTACATGCAATATAGTATAGCCCAATGTTTTCAGCGAATGTGAAGTACTACTTTCCAACACTTGTGGAGTAGGATGTAGTTGATCTTTGGGCTTGAGCTGTTTGTATAGTCTGTAAGAGATCAAATTTGCTTGAGCTCCAGAATCAAGCAATGCCATCGATTCAACTTGATTGCTACCCACTTTGACTGCAATTATTGGCTCCACTGTGTCTTCACCAAAATTCTTTAGTCGAATAGCATTTATTGGCAAAGGTGATCCACATTGTACTTGTTGTCGTAGAAGCCTTCTTTTTGCAATGCGTTCTTTTGCTTCTGCTTGGGCTTCTTCTCGTACCCTCTGTTTCTCCTTCATCCGTTGTTTTTCTTGATGGATTTGTTGAAGCATATCCTGTGTTAGTGGTAAATGATACCTTTTTAACTAATCCGATTTGGCATTTCTTCTCCTGCTAAAGTTTGACAGCTCCACTTTGTGATAAGTCACTAATCACAAAGGGTCCCATCCCTCACCTTTCAAGTTTCTTGGCATGTTGCTTCAAGGTATAAACAAGTACATAATCACCTGTTTTAAACTCTTTCATGCGTACATGCTTGTCAAAAAACTCTTTTTGTCTTCTCTTTTTAGCATAGATCGAAGCTACAGCTCTCAATCGAAGTTCATCTAGCTTTTCAAGATCATCTATTCTTGAAGAGAGCTCATGCCCTGTCCATTCTAAGCGTTTCATGATTCGTAGAGTCGAAACTAAAAATTCTATGGGTAATATAGCGTTTAGACCAAACACCATGTTGTACGGTGTTGTTCCTATTGATGTTTTGTAAGCTACCCTGTATGCCCATAGTGTTGAGTGTAACTGCTGATCCCAGTCTATCCTTGACTCTGATACAATTTTAGTTAGAACAGTACATAGTGTTTTATTTGTGGCCTCAGCTTGTCCATTTGCCTGTGGATGATATGGAGCGGATTTTCTATGTATGACCATGAATTCCTCTAGCAGATATTCAATGAATTCATTAAGAAAATGTGTTCCTCGATCACTGACAATTTGTATTGGTAATCCATATCATACAAAAGACATTCTCATACAAAAATTGTGTAGTGTTTCTTGCGTCTGCTTTTTGTGTTGCCTTGTCTTCCGCCCATTTTGTGAGATAGTCCGTAGCCACAATGATATATTGGGTATGGGTGCGATATGCAGGGGGTAAAATAGGCCCCACAAAATCAATGCCCCATTCTGTAAATGCCCTTGCTCCCATCATTGGCCGTAGTGGCATCTCATCTCTCTTTATCGGCACCTTGGTGCGCTGACATGCGTCACAACGCTTTACAAACTCCTCAGCATCCATATGGAATGTAGGCCACCTATTCCTGCGATTAAGACAATTTTTACCGTCTTATCGTGCCTGAAAAATGGCCTCCACTTATTCCTCCATGCGCGTGTTCTAGAATCAGTAGGTATTCACTTTCACTTGCGCAGATTCTAAGTTGATTTTCCTTTCCTCGCTTATATAGTTGATTCCGAATTAAATTAAAGTCGCGAGCTTCCAGCTCTATAGCCCTTTTTCGCGCTTTTCCTATGTTTTCAGGAAATGTCCTTGTTGTTAATAAATCAATGATATATTGACTCCATGTAGGTGCAATGTTTACCTGAAACAATGTCGCGTGATCCACCGGTCATTTGGTACTACATATAGTACAATTGTTAACATAAGCATGTGTGTCAGCATACATAGTTGGCCAATAAACCCCTAATTGTTTCAGTCTTTGGTGTGTTTTCATTGTTGAACAATGAAATGCACAATCCTGGACATGTGCTTCTTCAAGATAACACTCGAATTCTTGAGGATTTATACATAATCGTAGAATTTGGTCCGAGCCTAGATGATACAATCGTCTTGCAATCAACTGGAAGTTTCTTGTCTGTCGAATTGTTTGTTGTTTGGATATGTCTTCCTTGTTATCAAATCTACCTTTAAAGGAAAGAATGCTAACAATTTCCTAAGACCATTTGGGTATCATTACAATATTGAAAAGATAAGCATCAGGTATGTCATCATCTACTCCTTCAGGAGCTTCCCCGTTTTGCAGCCTTGAAAGATGATCCACCTGTAGATGAGTTTTACCCTTTTTTACTACCATGGTGAAGTCAAATTCTAGCAATATAATAAATTAGCGTACAATTCGTCAAGTATTGCATGGTTTATTTACTAGATATAAAAGAGCTTGATGATCTGTGAAGAACACAAATTTGTTTGCGAGCAAATAATGCCGAAATTTCTTTAATGCATAAATCATTCCTAACCCCTCTCTTTCAGTGGTTGTGTAGTTCTTTTCTGCACTATTTAACTGTCGGCTTGCATAACAAATTAGAAAATCCATTGTTCCGTCTTCAAGTTGAGCCAAAATACTCCCAATTTCATATGCAGATGCATCAATGTGGACATAGAATATCTTTTCCCAATCTGGTGCTTTAAGTACATGTGCTGATACAAGGTTTTCCTTAAGCTTTTGGAATGAAGTTTCACACTCCTGAGTCCAGTCGAAACTAACTAATAAGCGATACAGAGGTGGTGCAATGATTGCATACATATATATGAATCTTCGATAATATCCACAGTGTCCTATGAAGGATTCTACTTGTTTGGCATTAGTAGGCCTAGGTAAGTCTACTATGACTCTGATTTTGTCTAGGTTAGTGGTTATGCCATTTCTTAAGACAATATGTCCTAAGATGCGGTCTTGCCTAACCATAAAAATGCACTTTTTTTGGGTTAAGACAGATTCGATATGTTCTGCACTTCTCAAACACCTTTTGTAAATGGTCAATATGTTCTTCTCGTAGAAGAGAGTGAACACAGAGATCATCCATATATATTTCTAAGAATATTCTCAGGTATTCTTTGAACGCATGAGTCATTAACCTTTGGAAGGTAGCTGGGGCATTGGTTAAGCCAAAAGGCATAACTCTATACGCATATATTTCCCATTCTGTGGCAAACACTGTTTTGTGTTGATCCTCTACTGCAATTGCCAGTTGGTTATACCCTGAAAACCCGTCTAGAAAGAAATAAGCCCGTTTCCCAGCCACCCTCTCAAGTACATGTTCTGTGATCGACAAGGGATAATTATCCCTTATGGTGGCTGCATTTACTTTTTTGAGGTTCACACACACACACACACACACACACACACACACACACGCAGCTTTCCATTCTTTTTGGGGAAAACCACAATGGGTGACACCCAATCTGTATGTTCGATTTCATAGATGAATTCAACATCCATCAGCTTGTCAATCTCCTCCTTGATTCATTTAGCAAATGTGTCATTACCCCTCTCCACATTGCACCGTGGGGTTCAGCCTTTCCCTTGGCCTATGTGAATTTGGCTAAGTCCCCCCCCCCCCCCCCCCCCCGGGCGGGCTTAGGGTGCACCGACCTATCATCGTGCCGAGGTGTTCCCTCAGGACGCTGTTTTCTAGGTTTGGCATCTGATTTCAACAGAATTGTATGTTGGCATATCGATGGATCAACTCCTTTGAGGTCTTTGTAGGACCATGCAAACACGTCTTTATACTTCTTGAGAAGTTGTGTTAGCAGTTCTTCTTCTTCAGGCTCTAAATTAGTGGCTATATAGACCGCCTGAGGCTTTTCACCTGGCGCAGTGAGGTCTATCCGTTTTGCATTTTCCGTCCCATCGTAAGATTCTTGGTTTATTCTTTCCCTGACTGGTGGTGTCATTATGATTTTTCTGTCCTGGATGGTGAATTTTTGATAGTGGGATGGTACATTCATGTTTTCTTTTTCTGACTCCTCCTTACCATCACTTTCTCCCTCAGTAGTCCACACCTCTCGTAATGACCGTTTTAGTTCTTGGTATTTCTTTTTACGCTCCATTTTGGTCCACTTTGGGTCTTTTGTTTTTCCTTGCTTTGATTGTTGATATTTTTTTGATTTTGTTTCTGTTTTAGCTTTCCGTACTTGTTTTATTTCCTCTTGCGTTCCTTCCCTTCGAACTTTTGAGAATCTTCCTAATATTTGGTCTTTCACACAATCCTCTGCTTTAAGCATTAGATAGTCAGTTTTATCTTTTATCATGGGCATCAGGTTCTCTCTAATTTTATTTTCTACTCGTTTTTTTCTATAACGTTCCTAGCGTCTGGGGTGTTGATTGGCAAAATCAAAAAACTTATAGTCGTTGTTGTCTCCCCACAGTCGCTTGAGCTGTCTGAACACTCGTTACCTGCGTCGTTATTTACCTCCAGATGCTCAGAGGAGTTATAAAACTCTTCTTGTTCTGGTGGTTCTACAATCTCATCTCCTGATGCTGGTATAAGGCTTACCATGTAATAGGGTAGCACATCATAGCCGTCCTTATCGCAAAATTTTGTCGTTGGGCTATCTGTAATAGTACAGACATCCAATGTTGCTAGTATGTATTCCCATTCCAGAGGTTCTAAGGCATCTTCGGGAAAAGGTTCCGGAATGTAATCCTTGTCCTCAATAGCTCTTTCTAAGATGCATTCCTCTCTTTTTAAGCTCCCACAATGTGAAGCTAAGCACATCCAAAGCTCTTTTTTTTGCCCTAACCATGCTAGGAGTTCGGACCCTGCCAATGTAGCTGAATCAAACTCTTCCACTAGTGTCTGGTTCACGTCTTTGTAACTATGGTCTTTTAGGTGTATTTTGGTTGTAGTCTTGCCATGTCTGAGGTATATGTGGTCGTAACCCCAATCCTGGACCATCTTTAATTGTCTCATGAATGGTCTTCCCAAGATGATCTCGTAATTGTTCTTTTTATCGAAATCAACTATTGCAAATGTATGCTCATACTCGATTCTGCACGAGGTGACAATTATTTTTTCTAAAAGTCCTAGAGGCTTTTCCATGAACCCATTTGCCAGTTGCAATTTCATTCTGGTAGCTCTCAAGGCCGGTTTTCCCCATTTTTTGCAGATTTCCTTGGTGGTGATAGCAACTCCTGCTCCACTGTCAAGAATAGCTTTGGAAACTACTCCTTGGAATTCTACTGGTAGTGTGGTATTTCCATCTTCTCCCTCGCAATATTCTCCAACATTGTTTAAAGGTACTGGCCTAGTGTTTAGTTGAGGCTTGTTCAATTCTCTGATCCCTTCTTGAAGCTTCGAGGTGGGGTGCCCGCCCATGCCTCCGTTGGCTATGAACAACAATGTTCGTTCATCCAAGCTATATCTTCCTTCTCCCGCTGCCTGTGCAGCTGTTGGAGGTCCTACACTTTCCATCATGCTCCAAGGTTCTGGCATTGGGGGTTCTTCTGATGGATAATAGATAGGATCTACCGCATATCCATTGGAATCTTCATAATAAGCATGCATAGGCACCAAAGCCTTCTCTTCTGGTTCATTTACTGTTGGTGTGTATCTTATGCCGATTGGTCGTAATCTTGGGAGGGGTGGTTGCTGCCCCAACATTGGTTGTGGTCTTTCTACACCTACAGGTCCTGGTACATTGCCTGCTTGATACCTAGGCATCGGTGGAAGTTGAGGAGATGCTACCTGAGCCTGGGGAGCATAAGGTCGTTCTCTCACATATCCCTTGTTATAATAACATTCCTCCGTCACATGGTTTGTCCATTTTTGTTCAATAGCACACCACTTTGGTTGTTTAGCCTGAGGTTTGGCATACATGTTAATCTTTTTTAGCACTTCCTCTACAAGCTGCTCCTGGCTTACAGCTACTTCTCCTTTCGGTGCTGGCTTAGCGGACTTGCTTCCACTTTGTTGTGAGGATGAATCGTCGTCAAGATCCTTGAATTCATCCTCCTTGTAGACTGCACAATTGTCTACAAGATAAAGAGCCTTCTTAGTTAACTCATTTAACGTCGTGCTCCTCTTCATATGTAAGTCCTTCTGGAGATCTGCATTCCTCAGTCCTTGAATAAATATAAGCATAAGTCTGGACTAAGTTGGGAGTTCTTCCACAAGGCAGAACTTAACATATCTTTTTAGTCATAGGGCTGCCTTTCGCACAGACTCCCCTTCTGTCAGTTTGAATTTATGGATTTGTGAGACTGTATTATGAGCTATCCCCCTTTGTCCTCAATAAACTCGTCAAACACCTCCTTCATAGACTCAAAGTCTTTACGCTCCACAGAGTCAAACCAAGTAGCAACATCCTCCTCTAGGGTCAGTCCAAACCCTACAAATTGAGTAGGGAAGTCTAACACCTCTTCAGCTCTAATTACATGCACAAAGGCTGCTACATGATCCCTAGGATCTCTGTTTCCCGTGTATTTCTTGTTTACCCATGTTTGCACCTGAGAAAGTCTAATTCTACAATGGTCTACAAATCTCATCATTCGTTCTCCTCGTCCCAATCGATATACCTCCTCTGGCCTTCGGTAGTGGGATGGTTCCTCTCCCAGAGGTGCTCTTAAGCCATAATTTCTGATGGTTTTTGCAAGAGATGGTTCATCTCTCCGAACTCGTTCTATGGGTTGTCTTCCAGGCTTTGTTGACCCTTGAGTTTTTGGCTTACTCTCCTTGATACCGTGAATAGAGTGGTGGTTCTTGTAAATCCCTTAGCCCTCGTATTGCTGGATAACCATCTCGGTTTCAGTCTTGTTCTAATGTCGCACTTTGTCGAAGCCATGCCTGCAATGATGGTTGGGTTGTTGGTTGGTTTTGGTAGTTGAACGTCTATTGTCGGTTAGAATGTGAGGTCGCGTCATACTCTTCTGAAAATGGATTTGTCAATTTGCTAGGGGTGTAGGTGACCCTTGGCACTTCTTCGGGGGTATATGTTGATGTTTCTGGAATTGTTGCCTTTTCTACCTCCTCTGGGAGAATACGTTTGTATTCTCGCCCGTATTTATCAACAAAAATGGTATCCTTCCCCATAGCAATTTCATAAGAGAATAAGTAAAGAACCTTGTCTTTGCTTAATTCGTTTGGGTAGGGTTCTTTGCATCGAAAATAAGAGACTACTCCTTCGCTCTCATGCTTGTAAATTCCAACATTCTCATTATAAGTAGAGACCCTGGTTGTTTTCTTATCATACATAAAAGAGCTCCAGGTCGAGCAATGTTTGGAGGTGGTTCTTGAGTTTCCGAAACCATTTTTCCTTTTGCCACGTTATCTCCATATCTATTGTAATCCTCAGGGTTACTAACTATTAGATAGTGGTTCCCCTTTTCGTCTTGGAATCTATCTCCATCATCATAGACTTGAATTATCTCCAGTCTCTGAGCACGTCTTTCTTCAATACAAATACACTTGCGTCCTTGATAGTCAAAATAAACCAGGGCTCCCCTAGAGTTTGTTCCTTCTAAGAAGATTATAGTGAAAGTGGAATCGTTCAAGGGATTTTGGGAGGTGCTTCCTTCTAGCATTGGTCCTTCATCGGAGAAACCTCCTGGCTGTTGACTACCCATCATGAAGAAGGACTTATCTGATGAAGTGTCAGTATCATTACCCTCCTCAGTGGACACTAAGCTACCCTGATCACCTACCACCTTTTGATCTCTAGGAATGTGTCTTCCTGATCTTAAATTCATCAAACTTAGCAATGCAATTTATCACAAATCCAACCACTCACCTGGAAAAGGATTAGTTTCCGCACAACTTCTTGCCTTGCCACTGAATATACCTATAGACAAGTGTTTAATTTCGGCAATCGAATCAAAGCATTTAACCGCTAGAGGTGGTCTTAGTAATGATTGGTATAACTGGAGGGTTAACCTCAACCACTACTATATTTTATACACATCGGATGTTCTTGATTAGATATGCTAATCTGGAACTTTACTTCCCTTGAATGTTGGTCAATTTACAGGAAAAGTCTTAATTTCGTCTTTGCTCCGTCAAAAGGTCAAACAAGTCCAATTTCACTTCTGAAAGAAGTTCTGGAACTCTTAAGTCAATTGGAACATCACTCTATTTCCTCAGTCAGCTTTTCACTTCACTAAGTCCCTGTAGACATTCTACACGCAGGATGTCTACCTGCTCTGTTTTGCCTAGAGTTTGCACTATAGATTCCCCTTGATGTGCTGAGTCCACATCTGTTTTTACTTTTTGATTTGGACACCTATAAGCTGGTCAATTGATCAGAAATCTATTCCCGTAGCCTGATGTTGGTATGACCAATCAAATCAACTCCAATTTGGACCAAAAATTGACTAGGAGGCTTGCCTCAGGCTATACAACACCCTGCTATGCCTATAGTCAGTTTTTGGTTTCAATATCATGCAGTAGACATCCTACGCGTAGCATGTCTAACTGCTCAAAATGGCTTCCAATGCAAAGCATAGACTCGTCTTAAGGTGCTGATCACTTTGGTATGCTCACAATTGGGTTTGGAGTGCTAAATCACACAGAACACATTCTATGCGTAGGATGTCTATATGGTCTGTTTGACCCCAAACTTGAGCCACAGCTTCCCCTTGATGTCTGCAACCCAGTGCTATGCTTAGATTTTAGTTTGGATTTCAAAGGACCCCAATTTTAGCTTTCCTAGCCCTTTTCAGTCAAAGATGCTAAAGTATGCTTAAAACCCAATTTTCTCACCCAATTGAGATGAAACCTTTCTCAGGCACTCAATAAATCATGCAAATCATGCTCATACAGCCATTCTATGGTTTTGGTCTTAAAATAATGCTTTGGAACAATTTGGGTAGGATGTCTGGCAATTTTCTTTCTATCTGGCCTTATCCTATCAAAATATGGTCAAACTTCCACTTTCCGGGTGAAAATAGGGTAAAACCTACCTTCTAAACACACTGGTCAACTCAAATTTTCAAAATTTCCACCAAAACTCCCTGTAGACATCCTACTCATAGGATGTCTCCTGGCTTAAAATTTAATTGTTTTTTGACAGAAGTACTCCTTATGCTGTGTAGCTCTCTCTGAAACACTTACAGAAACTTTTGAACTTCACTTCAGCTTCTAAACACTCTTTTTCGTCTTTTACAACCTTGTGATGAATCTAACAGCAAGTATAACATGCATGAAGTGCTCCATATCAGAAATCATGATGTCCCACTTACCCTACTCCTACTCATCATGTGAGATGGTGATATTGGTGTCTTGGTTGCTTCTTGGCCTCTCCGGACTCTCAAGCTCTCCTTCCACCGCCTCTACCACTCCAACTCCTACTCTCTACACCACAACTTAACTACTACCTAAAACTATCTAAGTCTACCTAAGTCTACCTAAGTCGAAGGATCTAGGCCAGACACTCGCTCCCTAGACTCCTCCTAAGACCTAGAGAGTCCTCCACCCTCTGATCCTATCTAAATATAAAACGAGACTCTGGCAAGCCAGATAATCCCTATCCTCAAGGACTAGTCTCGGTCACCTACCTAGGGTTTTCGTCCCCGACAGCGGCGCCAACATTGGCGGATACACCGCGACGGACGTCAGCACAGCGAGAACTCACCTAACAAGATTTGTCAGCTAAGGACGAAGCTCGACCTGCACGCGCGTGGAAGCAAGCATAGGCTGTCAACTTACACTCGACCGACTCTCGACTAATTCCTACAGAGGTCTCTACCCAATGTCTAAGCCACAGCCTTCAGGAGTGCCTAAGAGGAGATTTCCTACAACGCTTTCAAGAGCAAAATACCCATCAAACGTTCTTGAAACGCCACAGAAATTGAAAGAAACCCTATTAACACCAATAGGTCGCTCTCCCTAAGGTCCATGAATCAAAACCCCAACCCTAAATACATGGTGCAAAATCACGTAGGATGTCTGGTCGAAATTTACAGGTCGTTTTTTTCAAAAACTGAAGTGCCTAACGTGTAGCTCTACTGATTGCGAACGCGTGGATATGCTGAAATGCAAAAACAGACAATGTATGCTCACCGAATCACCAGATGCAGCTCGTGGATCGAGCTCACAAACCCAGGTCGTACACACGCAATGTAGGTATTGGCATGTAGCTCTCTTCGGGGGCAATGCGCTGCACTTCTCCGCACTCGATTCCGACCACCGGTGCATGCGTAGCGTCAAGATAAAACTCTCACTCTCTCTCGTACACAGAGTACGCTCACTCACACAGACAGAACTTTTTAAAAATGACAAAGGTTTTTTTATTAAGGTCAAAAGTGGTATAAATACCTTACAATCTCAAACCCTAAGGTTCCAATTTAACCATCCACTCAATCTAAATGTCAAAAATGGGATACAATCTGGAAGCTTTTGCAAGCCCCACTATTTACAAAGGTAAAATGACGGTTTTTCTCAATTAAAGAATAATTACAAAAAATAATATCCTGCCGAGCAATCATTCTCTGTTGGGTGTGTCCAACTGCTAACAGGTAGCCAAAACACAAAGAATGCAACCATCTCAAGTGGCAAAATCTGTGCCCACACGTACAATGGGTCGAGGGATTCATACGCACATGTTTTGCTTTTTTAGCAAGTTTTAAGAGCTGAGCAAGTCTCGGTTTTCCACACTCAATACGAGGGATTTGGATTGATCTTGGAAGGAACAACATTGACTTGGTTCCAACCATTAAATAACATGGATTTCTTGAACAAGAGTTCGTCAAGGAATTACCCAAAAGAGGAATCCAACACAACATGGTTCCCAAATCTAGGCCTTTAAATAGAAGGAGAACAAAATGATGAAGGAAGCTTTGCTTTACTTCAAAAAATATATCGAGAGATGTCCACTGTGAGAGTTACTGCACGATGAACAATTATCATTTCTCTTTATAGAGGGATTGAGAAACAAAACTCTCAAAAAGGATTTGCAATTAAAGCATGCACCACATTTGGGCAAGTCACTAGAGAAACCTTGTACCTAGTGGATAACTACAAAGCTTACAGAGAGGTATCAAAGGATACAGACACAATCATTAGTAGTACCCTTTCAAGTATTAGTGAATCGTCAACAAATTGCAGTCCCATTCATGTATCAACTCAAAATGGTTCAAGATTGGAGCCATGACCATCTCTACTTAGGGTGTAACAAGGGTTAGCACAAAGGACCATAGTTATAGAGACATAAATCAAACCCTAGTGAAAGAATTTGATGTAGCTACGAAATTTGGAACACAATTGCTTGCTTGGTTGATGAAGCAAGCCAATGCTTGAATGTGCAGAGCATCTGAATGTAGGTGTCAAGGCTAGGGACTTGCTACGCGCCGTGTGCGAGCCACAAAGGCTCCTAGCACACAGTCATACAACAGACAAGCTCACAAGGAAGAACGGTGTGTCACTCACCTTCCTGCGTAGTTGCGAATGAAGGACTCCCGTGCCGCGAAGAAGAGGGAGACGCCGCTACGCCGCGCTCAACCGCCTCGCCACCGTCGTGCCGCCGCAACGCTCGATCGCACACACACTCTCACACTCTCTCTCACACGCACACACACAAGGAGATGGTGAAGGAGAAGGTGGAGATGGAGCAAGAGCAGCTTCTATTGCACAATGAGAGAATGACTCAATTTTAGGTTTAATTGGCTTTTATGTGAGCTCACCCCATTCACACTTGGGCGCCCATGCTTAGCCAACTAACCCTAGCATGTTCGTGTTAGAGTGCGCCTCTCATCGGCGATCACTCTACCTTTCCCTATTGGACCGACAAGCCCGGTGCCTGACTCTACTTAAATAAATAATATGGTTACGGTGTCCATCGTAGGCGATAGGGTGTCCGTGAGCCACGAGGGTTAACATTGCCCCCCTTCCTGATGTAGATTCCGTCCTTGGAAGCTATTGAGTTGAAGCTTGGTATGTCCATGTTGTAGAGCATCTAGATTTGAATCTGCAAGGCAAAGTCACTATTTTAGCAAGCGGAATTATATTGCCATAAATCATGAGGGGAATGTAAAGTACATGTGGAAATGAGTAAATGCAAGATTTATGAAATGTTATACTGCCATTAAGGACAAATAAATTGCACTTTGAGTAAATTAATTAATCAAGAGTTTTGAGCTTATGGGTGAGTCTATCAATTAGTTAGCTATGACTAAGGTTAAAACAACTACTCTAGTACTAGCTAAGCTAAGAAGATTATCTAAATGCAAGATTCCCTAATTATGCTTTTCAGCTTTGATTAGCCAACTCGCTCTCACAACTGCAAACAAAAGCTTGAAATGTTAACTGTAAGCTCAATGGAAGTCTTTTAATTTTTCTTTTTTTTTCTTTTTTTTTTAATACTTTTTTACTTTGGGTCACAATCATGTGACGTGTGTGCTTATTTTGTATGTCCGGGGTTTTTTGCTTCTCAAGGAAAAGCGCCCACACTGGGAACCTCTAGGGCTCTAGTACCATAGACAATACATGTGAGTGAAGTACCAATTCAAGCTAGGATTTCTCTTCCAGCGTAAGATTTTTCATTTGTGGCACTTATGTTTTTTTTTTTGCTTCCATTTCCTTGGTATTCGCACTAGTGTTTTTTGTTGTTTAAGTGAGCAAGCCTTTCTCTGCCTAAAACATTCCTAAGGTCTCAAATACTCGGATAATTTTATTAGCTAGGCCTAGTGGTCAAGTAAATGAGTTAACCTAAAGTCACGGCCTCCTAATCTCCAGGCTCATCCATAAGATTAAACTGGAGTTCAATCAACTTAAGCAAAGACAAATTTATACATCTATAATTGCAGATAACAATCATAACTATTGCACTCAAACAAAGTATGAAAAATCATTATTAGCAATTACACATATCCACCAACATGAATCATGGAAAGTAGTACACCTGGAGGTATGGAGTGGCTCATTTCGTTGAAGCAGATGCCCTCAGCCATGTGGATGGAGATCCATATAAGTCCTAGCTAACACATCCAAAACAGGCACTATACCTCTAGGAGGCATGTCAGTGTGAAAAATTAAAACTCCTAAAAAACAAACTCAAAACACAATCTAGACCCCTAACCTACCTATCTGTCACCCCTTTTAGAATCAAGGAAAGAGGATATTATATAAACCGGGTGGCCACCCTAAGGCTAGGCCTCTATCCTCATCATCTAGATAAATAAAATTGTTGTCCGTGAGGCCATAGTCTTCCTCGGTCTCTATTAGTTCCTCTTCATCATCCTCTTGTGCAAGCATGCTAATCAAGAACCTCGCGATGCGTGGATACTCATCTTGTGCAAAAGAATAAGCATGTGCCATTGGAGACACATTCGCTACTGAGTAGGGATCACTAGTTAGCCATAGACGTATCAGCCATTCTAACTCCTCAAAATTTCTCTCACATGCAAGGCTCTCTATCAAATCCCATTCGCAAGAAAGTATAGGGTAGCATACGTAGAACACTTGAGGAAAAGACAAAGGGTACCTTTCATCAAAAATAGAAGTGCATGCCTCTGGTGAAGTAGCCATTTTTGACAAGACAGATAGATTTGGTTAGGCCTTTAAAACATAAGAGTTGTTTTTGTGTTGCTTGAATTGACACGGTGAATTTGGACTTATATGTAAGATCTGATAGGGTGCTCTCTCGTTGCTAGTCGCTCTTGCTCTTTACTATTTTTGTTTTTTGTGAGTATAAGGCTATATATATACATTCCCTAAGATTGGAATTGAGAGGTCGGGGAGGAAGGTTGAGAGGGGAGCGAGTGAATGATTGATGTTAGCAAACACTCCCCCCTTCCTTGGGTAGATCATACCTTTTGGAATGAGGTCGTCACCTTTTGAAACCAATTGTTCCAAGTTGTTATGGGTGAAGTCTTTAACCAATAGTTTTCGACCGCCTTATGCGTTTCATCTAGTTGCAAGGGTGGTAAGGTACTCTCCCATGATTTTATTTGCAACATTGTTGTAGGTGGTGAACTTACCCCGGGAGGTGCAAACTCTTTCGTGCTTGTATGGATATGTACAGTGGTAGGTGGAGGTTGTGTCAAAGCTTCTATTTGTGTATAGGAACTACATGAAGAGCAAGAAGCTTCATTTGATTTCCCTGTTCCTGAGCTAGGTGGAACAAATCGTTCTTTCTTTGGTACCCAAACTAGCTCTAGAGCGGGTGTGTAACATTCCACGATTTTTTCCTTTTCGCGATTTTCAATTTGTTTTGGAGCCACAGGATTGGGTTTACATGGGCCAGTGACAGGTAAGAGTACACTATACGTTTGGGCACCCAGATTTGATCATTTCCTTCATAGTATCCTTGGGTTTCCAATAGTCGTTTAGGAATCCAACGCAACGTTTCTTTGGAGTGAGTGGGACGGTTCTTACGAGGTTTCCATTTTTTTGCATCAACCATGCTCACTACAGAAGCTTTAGGGACCCACTTGTATGTTTTCTCTGTTATATTAGGATGGTTCTTGTGTGTCTCAAGCTTTCTTTCAACTACACCAGTTGAAGCTCTAGAGAGTTGGGCTATGGGGACGTATGGTTCAACCTCCTGGACATGCAATGTCTTGGGTTTTATTTCCTTAGGCAATATCTCAGGGACTATGGCTTGAGTGGTAGGGCTAAGAGTTGGCTTTTGCGTTGTAACACCCCCAGTCCCCCAATCAATAGTGCATTTGGTGGCTATCATCCACGTGCGGCCTAGGTTTATATTACCCTCCATAGTTCCAGTAGGCATGACCAAAAAGTCTTGAGCTACAATTCCATCGTCATAACTGACAGAACTGTGCCAGATTCCAAAAATCGTAGTTTTTTTCTTGTTGACACCCTTGACTTGGATAATACTCTCAGATAGAGGTGGCTTCCCTAACTGACACCACACCCCATAGGATAGCAGATTATATTTAGCACCCGTGTCCAATAAGGCGTTATATAGCACTTTTCCATAGGCACTATTTAACTCAATAGGGTATCGTAGAGGGGTGTCAGAGTCCAACCAATCCTCTTCGATTTCCACGTGGAATGCATTTGTGACTCCAAGGTTAGCCTCTCGTTTTTGTCTTATACGTTGTTGTCGCTCCTTAGCCTCAGCTTGAGCTTGTATCTTGTTTAATTCGGTTTGTGCTTTGGCGGCCTTCTTTTGATGAATGGCCCGTAGTTCTTCTTGGCTTAAAGGATCATAATATCTTTTGAATTTACTCCCATTGAGGAATCCAATGGTTTCAACTCCATCAAGAGTTTCCACACGAAGGGTACCTTGTGGGGTAATTTCACATACTCTATATGGTCCTTTACCAGCATATTTCAACGTTTTCTTCTCTTTACATACTCCATACATAAGGAATTTATCACCAACTTTGATGTCCTTATCCTTCACATGGCGATCAAACCACTTCTTTCTCCTATCCTTTTCCAAAAGAGAATTTTGCACAGCCAACTGTCTCTCTTTGTCTCATTTTGCTAAGATATACAAACGCTCGGTTAAGGGGTTACCATTCCATCCTTCTTGCGAAGCTACCCTAAGACTAGGAATGACAAACTCCCAAGGCATAACCGCTTCTTGGCCGTATACCATTTTGAATGGCGTACAATTAATAGCCACTTTATAAGCAGTACGATAAGCCCATAGAGCAGATGTCAACTTCAAATCCCAATCAGTGCAATGAGCTTCTACCGTCTTGGTTAAAATAGAGATTAGAGTCTTGTTGGTGCTCTCGGCTTGTCCATTAGCTTGCGGGTAATAAGGTGTAGACTTATGGTGGGATATCATAAAGGTCGTGGTAAGCTCTCTTATTACCTCATTTATAAAATGGGTACCATTCAAAAGGGCAACCAAATCTTGTGATAATGTTCTCAAAAAGAAACTTAGCTGTTGTCCTCGCGTCAGCTTTTTGTGAAGCCTTAGCTTCAGCCCACTTTGTTACATAGTCCGTAGCAACTAGAATATATCGAGATTGAGTGTTGCAAGCTGCGGGACTAATTGGACCTACAAAGTCTAAGCCCCATTTTTCAAATGGTTGGGTTACTTTAATAGGATGTAAGGGCATTCTGTCTTTGCGCTGTGTGGTCTTGTAACGTTGGCACTCATCACACCCTTTTGTAAAAAGTGATGCATCCTTAAATAAAGTTGGCCACCAATAGCCTGATTGCAGCACCTTTCTAGCGGTCAGGTCTCCTGAAAAATGTCCTCCTGCTATGTCCATATGTGCTTCTTGCAAGATATACAAATATTCATCCTCGCGGGCACAACGCCTAAGAATATCGTCCTTGCCTAGTCTATAAAGAGTTCCGGCAATCAAACAATAGGGTTCACATTCTTTTACTAGCCTTCGAGCGATATCCTTACGAAGTTCCTTGGGTGGAAAACCATTAACTAAAAAGTTAACAATGTTCTCACTCCATTCAGGCATAGTCTCAACTATGAATAGGGAAGTATCGGGTAATTCATAGTCTCAACTATGAATAGGGAAGTATTAGGTAATTCATCATCAACTCCTATAGGGGCTTCACCATTGGGTATGCGAGACAAATGATCAGCCATGACGTGCCTTTTACTGGGTCTCACTACAATCGTGAAATCAAACTCCAGAAGAATTAACAACCATCGTGTGATTCTTCCTGTGGAGCATGTCTTGTTTACCAGATACAGCAACGCTTGATGATCCACATAAAATACAAACTTGTTTGCCAGAAGGTAGTAGCGAAATTTCTTTACTGCATAAACCATTGCTAAACCTTCTCGCTCTGTAGTGGTGTAGTTCCTTTCAGCATCGTTCAATTGACGGCTTGCAAAGCTAATGGGATAGTCCAATTTATGTTCTCCTGGTTGAGTGAGAACACACCCAATAGCAAAGTTTGATGCATCAATATGCACATGGAAAATGACATCCCAGTTAGGTGTCCTTAAAATCGGATCACTTGCTAGTGTTTTCTTCAATTGTTCATAGGCCTGGTCACACTCTTCAGTCCATTTAAATTCAATGAGAAGCTTGTACAAAGGACGTGCTATCTCAGCGAAAAATAAAATAAACCATCGATAATAACCCACGTGTCCCATGAACCTTTGAACTCCCTTGTAATTGGTTGGTGGTGGTAACTCTAGAATCACTTTAATTTTGCTCTCATCGGTTGAGATACCATTCTTAGATACTATATGCCCTAAAATAACTCCATGCTTGACCCAAAATTGGCATTTGAACGGGTTCAATGAGATACGATATAACCTACACTTTTCAAACACCTTCCGCAAACATGATAGATGTTCTTTCCAAGAAGAGTAAACACAAAGGTCGTCTAAGAAAGCTTCACAAAACTCTCTCAAATATTCTTTAAAAGCAGTGTTTATTAATCGTTGGAATGTAGCAGGGGCATTTGTTAAGCCAAAAGCCATCACACGAAATGCAAACACGCCAAATTCCGTGATGAAGGCAGTTTTAGCTTGGTCCTCTAGCGCTATCGTGATTTGGTTGTAGCCTGAGTACCCATCTAGAAAGCTATAAGCTTCCTTGCCTGCAAATCTTTCGAGTACATGTTCGGAATATGGTAGGGGGTAATGGTCTCTTCTAGTAGCTGCATTAACTTTTTTGAGGTACACGCACACCCTGAGTTTCCCATTCTTTTTTGGAACGATAACTATTGGAGACACCCAATCAGAGTGTTCAATAGGATATATGAACCCACATTTGATAAGATTTTCTAGTTCTTCTTGAATGATCTTTGCGTACTTAGGATTCATCGGGTAGGGTCTTTGTTGTACGGGCTTCGCAGTGCTAATCATAGGGATTGTATGTTGGACACCACAGAAGGTGGAACACCTTTCATATCATGGTATGTCCAAGCGAATATGTCCTTGAATTCCTTGAGAAGCTCTTTGAGGACCGCATCTTCAACTTCTGTGAGGTCTTGGGCAATAAAAACAGGTTTTGATTCTTCACCGGGGTCGGCTAATTCTATTTCTTTAACTATTGCCGGACCATCATAGATTCCATTATTCCCATTGATAGGTATTCTTTGGGCTTTTGTGTACACAACCTTTGCTTCCCCTGTGGTGTAAGATTTGAAATGTTCTGGTGCAGGATGCAAGTCTTTGGATTCTGGTTGTGCTTTGGTCTGTGCTTCCATTTCTGCTTTCTTGTGTTGTCGAGCTAACTCTTGGTTTTGACACCTCCTTGCAGTGCGGCTCAACTTTGGCTTGTCTATGATCTCTAATTGGGCTATGTCATGGGGTCGTGGTCTACACCACATAACATTTTGGAGATATTCACCCCAATCATCTACCAATTTTCGATGAGCATCACATGATCCTATATAACTGAGCCATTCTGCTGAGGATCTCTTCTTTTTTATCCTAGCACGTACATTGGCTCGATATCGACGCCTCTTAAGGTTTTTCTTTTTCTTATTTGAGACCTGCTTTTGATTTGCATTTAGATATGGCTCACTAAAGGAGTCCTCGTTGGTGTCCTCTTCACTCTCGGAGGAGCTATCATGGGTTGATGTGCTCGGTCCTTCCGAATGTTTTGACTTTGAACTTGCTCCACTCTTTAATTCATGAGATTCAGAATCCGTTTCACTGTGGAAGTCAGTGTCTGAGTCGTGTTGGTTAAAGTCTTCTATTGAGCTATCGGTGTCACTGTCAGATTGGTCCACAATTGCCTTGCCCTTAGAAGATGCATGTATGGCACTTATCATGTTCAGAGGTGCAATTTGTGGTACCTCTTCCCCCTCTGGTGTGACCCAAGTGGTTCCTCTATTTCCCCAGGTATCTATGGTTGCAGCTAGGTGTACCCAGTCTACGTTGTCTGATTCCGTCATACCCGGTAACACATCCATGTAAGAAGAATCTTGGCCAATGTCTGTATCCTTCTTACAAGTGTAACAATATTGTAGTGGGGCCGAGTGAACTGTGGTGTCAGAGCGATGATCAATAATGGTTTTACTCCCTAAGGGGTGTACCTTACCAGTCACCAAATCCACTCTAAGGACAGAGTCTTGGAATTGCAAATAGACATGATTTTTAGACCAATCATGAACCATTTGTGCTTCCCTCATGAATGGTCGTCCTAAAATCATTTCATATGACATAAGGTGTTTAGAGAAATCCATTACAATGAACGTATATCGTACCTTGTGTCCTAGAACTTTGATCTTAAGATCCTTGAGCATCCCCATAGGTTTGGCTATGGTACCATTTGCCATCTTTACCACAATGTTAGTAACACTGAGGCGGGGTTTTCCCATGGATTCCCAACAATCTTTTGTAACGATGCTAACTCCCGCACCACCATCAAGAATTCCCTTTATAGTTAATCCCTTGGTAGTGATGGGTAGGGTCGCATTAGACTCGTCGCCTTCAAAATACTGCCCTACTTTGTTAATGGGTACCTCGATCACGAACTCGTGTCCATCTAAGTCAAGTGATTGCACATGATTTTCCTCATCAATCATAATCGAGTCAGGCCTATTTGGTTGCGCAAACTACGGTAATCCCGTTCGTAGCTCTTCGTTGAGGAATGCTCGAAGTGCAAGGAATAACTCAGGATCTCCATATAGCTTTGCTATGATCGTGGTTCGAACCTCAGAAGACATGAAGTCCACTAGTTTGGCAACATTCATTGGCATTTTGCAGGGTGTAGGTCCTTGACTAGGAACTGGTGAGGATGGAATCTCATATTCCTCAATGGGATCAGGTATTCCTTCGTTAAACATCCTTTCCAACAAGAAGGGTGTATGCTCACTTTCTGATGTCCCGTCCTCACTCCCTTCTTGGATGATACTAGATATGGCTAACGGTCTATGGTTCATGTGGGGTGGATGAACTTGCGTGGGAAACACTGTGTCATGAATTTTGACATGCATGGGTTCTCGTTCTAGTTTCCTTTGAGTCTCCTCCACTAAACCTCTTAGATGTTTCACCTGCTCAATCTCGTCTACTGGGTTTGGGTACGTCCCAATCTTCTTTTTACGTTTCAGCTGCATCAAAGGTAGTAGGTGCACCCGCCTCAACTTTTGCCTTAAGGTCAGGAAAGAGTCCGGCTATGAACCTCTCCTTCTTTAGAAATTCTGCACCATCACCAGGGTTAGCAACATTTCGTATCCATAGAGCCCAAAGACGTAGAAACTCTTGCTTGTACAAGTAGTAGTCATCTAAGTCTTTTTGCTTATGAGAAACAATGTCTTGCCATAATTTTTGAGTGTTTTGGGGATCAAAGAAGTATTTCTTGAAACGGTTCAAAACTTCTGTGTAATTCCCCTTAACTTCCTCAGGCAAAGAGTCAAACCAAGTGCTAGCATATTTCCTAAGGACCACCTCAAACATTTCTACACGTTCTTGATCAGTTATTATCCTCTTGATATGGCAAGACATCTTGAAATTCGCTAAAAATAATTCTGCATCCTCTCCAGGCTCTCCAAAGAAAAGAGGATACCCAGACATTTGGCGTTGGCTTTCCATTGAATCGATTTCAAAGTGACACCCGTTTTTGTTTTTCTTTCTTAAAAAAATTTACACAATAATGTTTTCTAGCTTGCAATCTATTCTACAACAAAATAAAGATATTCACATCAAACGACCTATGATAATCAATAAGAGGTAGGATGACAGGGTTTGGTGATGCGAGAATTTCTCCTACTCTTTGGGCACCAAACATGAACACCATACGTTGTTGAAAATGGATTTTCCTACTAATTGCAATGTTTATTCTAATGTGTGGAGTGAAATGGAAGGGGAAAACCTCTATTCCTGGGCCATTATCGATGGTCTATGCATGACCTAATGCTTAAAACAAAACAAAAATATAGACGTCCAAACTAAGGTCGTACCTAATGAGAGGCAAAATAAAAGGATTTACTGAAGCGTTTATCTCGGCCAACCTAAGAGGACCCAAAATTCTACGAATGACACGTTGAAATTGCAACTTAGTACTAACAATTATGTGTACCTTTTGCCTTGCAATGGGAATGAAGGGATCATACAAATTTTCGTGATTCATGAAAACTACTTGACTATGCTAAAGGTTGATTCTACACAAAAATACACAAGCCGTCCTCAGTGGGGGCACCAATTTGAGGCGGTCCGGGGCGGGCAACAAGAAGAGCAACCTCTAGACATCCTTCAAGGCTCCCGTGCTGCTCAATGGGGCTAGGGCACAACACAACACAAACCAAAACAACAAACCCCCAGCCAAATCCTAACTACACAAGGGGCACCACCTAGTTTAAGAGCGAACTAGGACGCAAAAGAGGAGAATCGTTAGAGCAACCCACAAACAAGCAAGGAATTTACACTAACCCTAACACCAATGGAACACTCTCACACACTAAAACACGAGAGAGAGAGAGAGAGAGAGAGAGAGAGAGAGAGAGAGAGAGAGAGAGAGAGAGAGAGAGAGAGAGAGTGCTCGGGCTGCTTGAAACGTATCGGCAATGATCAAGCAAACACAACTATATATTTAAGAAAGAGAGAGAAAGGGGGAGGGGATGCTTGTTGCATTAATACCTTCTTACAAATATGTCATGACAAATCAAAGTGAGATTAGTATTTGTTCAACATAGCTTGCGTAAATTTCACCACAACACATCACAAGAAAAGCCACCCCAATCACTGTCTTAAGGCCAGGGGAGTCCTCTCCACCCTGTCGCCCTCTTACAGCATGTGGGATTTATGGCTAAATTGATAACAATACCCGGAGACAAGATATCAAGAACTTAAATAAAACACCAAGACACTTACACATCATTATTGTCCATGACTTCACGTTGGAAGGGAGACAAAGTATCCAAGCTTAGTCCAAATCCACCCTCCTTGATTCAGCAAATGTTGGGCTTACACTAGTAGGAGAAATGATAGATTTCCTACTCTCAATTGAATGATCACTCTCTCTCTTACATCGGCATAGAGTTCCCTTGCTAATCCCCTATTACAACACATGCACATAGATAAGACAATGAGCTTCCACTCAAGAGCTCCTTCTAGAGAGGTTGAGCTTGGCTTCTCAAGCTATAGCATAGTGCTCTTGCTTATGGCTCCCCCTTTTGTGCTAGCTACACCCTCCTTTTATAGCAATTTTGAAGGCTAGGGTTACTCCTCTAACCATGGTTGGGTTAGATTTTCAGCAATTTATCTAATTTCTTTTGCTTGGAATTATCAAGAAGTTGGTGGGAAAAGAGAGAGGAGAGAAATGGAGGTGATAGGACTTTTCATAGTGGGTTAGTGTTAGTAGAGTTAGTATTAATTTACAAATGGAATTGGATATTTACAATGGGAGTATCCATGTAGGATACAAATAAAGAAGAAAAACTCTTAAGAGGTAAGAAAAGGTGGATTTCTTACAAGGTTGATGCTCCAAGTGTCTTGAGTAGGGCCAATTTTGACGCTTGTTGACGGTCCACTAGCTTTGACGGTACATTTTTTCTCCACTCTTGACCTTCCTTGAGAGACAAGGTAATTGAAGCTGAGTAATCAACCACCATGATGCTGTCTTTTAACATTCAACTTGTCCTGGACTAGCATTTTTGCTTTCTCTTCGTTTTCAATCCTGCTTTTGTTTTCTCATCTCATATCTTTTGCTTCTGCTCCTTTTGATTCTTTGGGAAGAAACTTTCGTGTTCTCCGAATCATCAAAGGAATTGTGTTTCTTTTTCTTTGCCTAGGCTCTAGGGATTACCTTGATCGGAACAATCAGTTCGCTCTCCAATGAGCTACTAGGCATCACTTGGACTACGTTGACTACAGTTTTTCCCTTGTTCACTGAGGATTCTTAGGACAATCTTCTGGAAAGTTGGTTTGAGGTTTTTGTCAGGCTCTGGACATTCGTTCTTCCAATGGTCATCAACACCACAATTATGACAGTTTCCTATTTTGGGCTTCATCATGGGTCTTCCCATGGGAGGTATGACACCTCGATTAGCTACATAATGCATTGGTGCGAGCTATGGTGGAGCATAAGTCATGGTTTCCTCCCTTGGTGGTGGGTGTGGACTATACCAATTTTCCTCTACCATTACTGTAGATGGACTAGGCTCTGCATAGGGTGTAATAGGCACTAATGCTTGTTCATCTATGACTCCTTCTGAGTGCATGTACTTTACGAGCACCGCATTATGTCCTGGATAAGGAGGTTGTTGTCCCAACACAGTTTGAGGTCTCTCCATACCCATTGGTGGTCTTTGAACTTGAGCCATATTAGGCTGATATCTGTACATGGGTTGTCCCTAGGGCCTCATGGGCACGTACTGAACATTCCCATCATACTTTGGTCTGAAGTAGCATTCATGGGTCTCATGGTTGGTCCATTTACCCTCAATTGCACACCATTTTTGTGGCCTAATTGGTTGTCCCTGGGGGTTATCTCCTGACCTGGTCCTCTCATAGGTGCTTTTTGCATATTGTTCATCATGTCATTCATTCTTTTTAGCATATCTTCTATGGCTAAGAGTGGTGCAGCAGCAACCGTTCCCACTTGTGCTGGTTTTGTGGATGCTGTCTTCTCGCTTTGGTTATCCTTAGGGACATCCTCTTCATTGAAGATCTCACAATTGTCTCCTAGGTCAATGGCATCACACACACACGCCTCTAGGGTTGTATGCTTTTTACTATGGAGTATAGCATGAAGTTCCTTGTTTAGCAGTCCCTCTAGAAACACTGGATACAAGTCGCTCTTCTGCAGGTATCTCCATCTCTGGGCATCTGGCAATGTATTATTTCATTCGAGTTGCACAATCCCTAACAGACTCACCATGTTTCTATTTGAAGCTGTAGATTTGAGCTACCGTATTATGTTTATTCCCCGTTTTAGAACAAGCAGCTACAAATCCTTGAGCTCATGTATTCAAATCCATGATTGACCTTGGTGGAATGTTTTGGAACCATGTCAAAGCTTTTCCTTCTAATGCCATTCCAAACCCCTCAAATTGAGTATGGAAATCGAATATACGATGTGCTCTTAGCACTTGCTTAAAGCTTGCTAAGTGGTCATATGGATCCCCTGATCCACTGTATTTTCTGACCCATTTTTGAAAATCAGCTGGTCTGACACGTCTATTCAGTTCAACTCTAGGTCTTCTGGGAGTTGGTCCTGTTCTGAGTCCTTCAAACCAGTCTGTCAGAAATAGTGACTCATGTAGCCCTGGACTGGCCTTAGTGTCACCTAATTTTCTATGTGATGAGGTGGTTTTGGTTTCTTCACATTACTCTCAGATGAGCTCTCACGATGTTCGTCTCTTGGAGTGGTTTCTGGTCCCTGACCCAATATCCAATCCCATATGGAATACCCCTGGTATTTGGGTTGTTCTACCTCCTCAGGAGTAATCATAATAAAATTGTTGTTATAACAATCCCTAAACAAGTAAGTTGATAGATCCCCAGATCCCTTATCTTTAATCTTGAAGATATAGATGATCTTCATGGCCGTTAATTATCTTGGTCTAGCATGAGAAGTCCACAAAAGATCTTTTATGTTTCTATCTTCCCAACAATAGACTCCGATCCTAGGATTATCCGTACTAAGCCGTTTCAAAGGATTCAAGTCTACTTGATTGTATCCCTTGAATTCCAAAGTTAGTGGTCCTTCTTTTGCTGACATATCTGGGATTATAGTGTTTACTTCTAATCCCCATTTGTCTACCTCATCACGATTTTTGACTTGTACATATTGAGTTCCGTTTCGATCCATGTACATTTTTCCTTGTTTGTTTGCCCTAACCTGTTCTTCGAACTCAATACCATGGTCATCAATGCGAATAGCATACTCTTTGTTAGGATCCAAGTAAACCTGGGCTCCATGACGATTAGTCTTGTAAAAAGAGAGTATATGCTTGTAGCGCATTGTCGTTCCGATTTCCGAGTGAGTCGAGTAAGAGACATTTCGGATGTTGAATCTGAAAAAGTGTCCGAGACTTCTTTAGGAATTGTGTGCAAGGAGTTGCCTTGATTTACGCTTTCTTCAGTGGATACTCTACTGGTGTTTTCTCCGAATAAGCCTTGATTTCCTATTACGCGACCGGATCTAAGGTTCATATAGACTTATGAAGGCCTGGATTGAGTACTCACCTTGGATTGACTTGTCGTCAATTTCCACTCGATTCAATTACAACTTTCTATCAAGCCACTGATTCCTCGTTTGCAACCTGATTCCTGTACAAAATTAATCAAATTCTATAAGGACAGTAGAGCGCTTGAAAACTCCCGTGATTGGTCTCTGCATATCACTTCAATTTGTGCTATGAAAGTCAAAATTTTGACTTTCACATTCAGCTTAGCAAAATCAGAGGTCTAATCTGCAACCTGTAAACTGAGTGTATCTATACCAATTTTGATCTGATTGAACCCAAAAATTTTCCTATGGCCTTATATTATGTTGGGCTAACACTGTATAAGCCCAAAATTCAAAATTAAAGTCTCTGGATAGCAGAAGTTAATAATCACGATTATTTACTTTTACTAATTTTTGGCACTTTCTGGATTGGTTTGGCAAGAATACAACTTGTTAAAGCCCTTGGGCAAGTTTCAACAAGTTTGGATAAAAGTTGATCAAGTTTACCCACTGTTCCTTGTCCGTAGACTCTGATTTTGAGAATCTGGCTTAAGTTTCACTTTTGTGGTCCAAATTTCACCAAAATTGATTTGTGGGGTCTATTTGATGTGCTTGACCTTGTGGTATACTCAAATTTGCAAAATCACCAAGTTTTGAAGCAGATGTAAATAATCGTGATTATTTACTTCTGATAAATTTTTACAATTTTTTGTCCCAACTTTGACACAAATCTGTTAAGCACCTTATGTTAAGGTCACTAGCCAATTTTCATCAAGTTTGGACATTTTTTGGTCAAATGGTCATCAATATAAGCCTATGAATCAATTTTCAACAAGTTTGGATAAATTTTTCCTCAATTCACACTCAAGATTCAAAAAGTCAATACAAACTTTAGTTTTTTGCCAGTTTAGTGATCCAAATCTTTTGGGCCTTTACAAAAGTTGTCTGTACACATGCAACGAGTCAATGGTATGAGTCTTGGCCAATTTAGAGCAAAAAGTTAATAATCGCGATTATTAACTTGAGGCTTGAAATGAGCACTTTTTTGCAATTTTCTCAAAGATAGTCTTTTTATGATTTTTTTAAAGCCTATAAATCAAGTCAAAACTTAATTTGGCCTAAAATGTCAAGAAAAAGTAAATAATCTGAGTTTTGGTCAACTTCTTGAAATTTTGTTCAGGCTACACTCAAGTGACTGAAATCACCAAAAGCCAATCGCTCATCGACAAGCAAATCACATCCGTTACAGCATCAAATGACATCCAAACATAACGAAATTTCTAGGAAAAGTTTACAAGACCTAAGCACACATGCCTATGGTCTCAAATCCACTTTAGGTCAAGTTCCAAAATCGTGATTATTAACAGCATTGGATTTTTGACCTAGTCGTTTTCGACCCAGAATGCATCTAAATGCTTAGCAATGATACCCCAATACCCCGCCTATGCTTAGTTTTCGTTTTAAAAGTGTAAATTCCTAGTTATGATGAAATTAGGCCGCGGGTCGGCAATGCCAAAAGCTACGAATTACGGTGAATGGCTTACGTCAATGCGTAGAGCTCTTACCTGCGATTGCAATGCAACAAACGCAATCGCAATGTGACAATCGGAGAGGGAGTAGGAAGCGCGAGAAGGAGAAAAGTGAGCGTCGTTAGCTCACGCTGTGTATTTCTTATCCAAAAACTTATAAAAAACTTACAAAATTTGGTTTTTATATCTTAGCCAAGGTTTTTGGGTGGTCAAAAGTAATAATCTTGAGTTTTACCAAAGCTGGGAATTGACAAGCTGATACAATCTGGAAGCTTGTAGCCGCGGCTCATTAATTACAAAGTTTACCAAGAAAATAGGAGTTACAATATTCCCGATTTATCAAAATTATAATTGTTTTACAAGGAGAACTCCGAAAAATGGTGTCCCCGTTAGCTTGCTGCTAACACATTAAACGAGAGGTTTTTCTTTCGATAGAGTCCTATCTTTGGCAAATGATTACTTATTTCAATCCTCCTTGGTTTAGTTGCCTTCTTTGGCTATAGTCATACCCACAAGCAATCCAACTTTATTTGATCACAATTCAACTAGTTCCTCTAAAGCGTGACATGTTGCCTACGACCTTGCTTCTATACCATGAGCTCCACCATAACCCACAAAGAGCTACAACTCTAATGGTTACTCTCAGATCCAATGGGCAAGTAAGATAGAAAACTCCCACTTATCATCCCCCTATAATTAGACGGGTAGATACCAAGGCTTGTCAACCCCTTGAATAATAGGCGCTCTAGACTAGTATCCCATCATGGGCCACCTCCTGATATTTCACCAACACCCCTTCAATAGGGATACTCTAACTTAGAAAAGATCCCTATCTCTACACCGTCAAGTTTCTCATTCAACTAACACTTCTGGAATGAGTACAAGTTTTGTAATAGGACTAGTCTTTGAAGTTCCTAAAGTCGAAAAGAATGTAGCAGGGAATATCTTTCGTTCGCACGATTTGAAAGATTGTTGAATAGTCTATTAAATAGAGCTTATACGAATGAGTTGAGATATTAAGAGAGAACATATATTCTTTTTTTAAAATAATACACTAAAGACGGATTTGATAAAGATTAATGAATAACAGATAGTCTGTCTATGAACAGTAAAATTGAGATTTTTATTAATATCAATGTTTTATATTTATGTTTTTTAGCTTAAAATGCATGGGTAAGCTTAAAATAAGTTGTAAAAGTAGTGGAGACCCAAAAATAGAGGTTTTATGAGTCGCAACCTAAAAGTTGTGTTTTTAGCCAAACAAAGACGATTTTTCGCAATTCTGTTCGCGTGACCTTGTAGACCAGACCAATTCCCATCGTTTTGAGTACCTGGATTGCTCTGTTCTGAGTTTGTTTGTAGAAGTTATGATGAAAACAAACAGAAGGCAACAGCAGTGTAGTATACACAAGGACAGACAGACATACAACATCATATAGCTCTCCCTGCTATCAACCAAGAAGTGGATTGTTTCTTCATGGTAGAGTATTGCAATTGAGATTATGAAGGTATATAATTATATTTTTTTACTTTGATTATCATGTTGAATTGGTTGCACGAGTATGTTCTTTTGACTATTTTGTAGGCGATGCAGAAATCAGTTTGTGAAACCGCATCTGTGCAAAGTGTCACGATAAAAATCTAACCTTTACGGATCGCTTAGCGATCACGTTCTTATCTTATTCTCGCAGGTATACTTGAAAATCGAGTTGATTGAACGCTTAAAAAGCAATTATTTTGAGAAGCCGCATGCTTTTTGAGGAAAAGAAGGATTAAAGAACGACGGATGGTGCGTTTGGAGATCATTCACAGATCTCCTCTTCTGCGAGTGCGAGTGCGAGTGCGAGTGCGAGTGAGACGCTGCATGCAAGCGAACTGAAGCTCGTGGGTGGTTGGGAGGTTCAAGCTCCGTACAACGGAGTGCGCCCATATATTTTGCTCCTCTGTTGTATCAAACACTATCAATACAAAGATTTCTTCCTCTGTTTTGCTGTCTATCTCTATTATTCGGTTCCCGTGACAATTGGTATCAAAGCAAGCGGTTGATTCTGGACATGGAAGGATACAAGAGGAGGATGAAGGAGCAAGAAGACCTGATTCGGCGACTATGAGAAGATCTGAAAATTACAAATCGGGTGCGTGTTGAGGCTCTGCGGGGCACGAGAGCTTTATATCTATGTAGACCTTGATGGCCAACATCAAGGTGAAAACCATGCTAATCCACCTGGAAACAATAATCATCGTGGTGGCGCTGGGGTACCGCCAAAAGAAACAATGACGATATGGGAGAAGCGACAACCAAATCATTCTTAACGAAGGCTAAGCTTAAAGAGTTTGATGGCATAAGAAAGATATGCGAAGATTTAGAAGCGTGGATTGAAGAACTCAAAAATTTGGATTATACTTTCAATATCGAGAACACGACCACGAGACTTTCGAATGCTCGAGCAAGGTGTCCAATAAGACAATACGTACCAAGATGGCTCAATTGGAGACTTTTAGCGATGCGTACGATAAAGGTAAGTCATCTACCCCTTCTTTGTGATGTTTTATGTCTTTGATACGTCCTTTGAAAGCTTCTATGAGATCGAATTTATGCGTAGAAGTTGAGATTAAAATTTGAATTTCTTAATTGATTTGGATAGTATTCATTGCTTCTTATCGTCTAAATTGATTGAGAAATTAAACTTGAAATTAAATCGAGAAGTTAAAAGACTTGTGGATTTAACTAGTGGTAATAATAGTTTCATGAAAGAGTTAGTAGAAAATTTGTTTTTTTTTCTTTGAAGAGTCGAAATCATAAAGATGATTCCTATATCATAAACATTGATATGCATGATGTCATCATTGGTATCGATTAGATGATTGAAAATCATATTTTGATTGATTGTTAAGAAAGAAAATTATATCTTTAATCATTTGATGATGATAAGTCACTCTCTTTGTGGAAAGAAAGAGATTCTAAATCTAGTTTTGGCAATGGAATTGATAAGATGACTTAGATAGGAGTGTGAGACGTTGCTTGTGTTTGCTTGTGTGAGACGTTGCTTGTGTTTGCTAATGAGATTAAAGAAGAATCTGGGGATAAACATAAAGAGACAAATCCATAATTTATAGAGGATCTCTTACATGAAGTTAAGGATGTGTTCCGGACGATCTTCTTGGTATACCTCCGCCTAGAGCGGTAGACCATGCCATAGATCTATATCCAGGAGCGACACCTTATTCCAGATCTCCATACAGGTTCAATATTGATGAGCTTAAAGAGCTCAAGATACAACTTAATGATCTTTTGAAAAAGGGTTTCATAACCTAGTGTATCTCCTTGGGGTAGTCCTGTGTTATTCCAAAAGAAAAAGGATGGTACATATAGGTTATGCATTGACTACAGGGGGTTAAACAAACAGACCATTAAGAATAAATATCCTCTTCCTCACATAGATGAACTGCTTAGATAATTAAGTGGTGCCACAATAATTTTGAATATTGACCTTCGTTCTGGCTACCATCAAATCCGCATCAAGGTCGAGGACATTCCAAAGACTGCTTTTCGTACACGTTATGGGCATTATGAATTTACAGCTCTTGCTTTTGGTTTGACTAGTGTACCAACAACTTTCATGTGCTTAATGAATAATATTTTTCACCCGTATCTTGATGACTTCATTCTGGTATTCTTGGATGATATTTTTGTGTATTCTAAGAATGAAGAAGATCATGAATTGCACTTAAAGAAAACATTTGAGGTTTTGCGTGAACATAAATTGTATGCCAAAGCAAGTAAGTGTTCTTTTGCAAAGGATCGGATTGTGTATTTGGGAAGAGTGATTTCTAAAGAGGGGATTCACATTGACCTTGACAAAGTTAAGACTATATGTGGAGTGGCCAATACCAAAGTCATTAAGGGATGTGAGAAGCTTTATGGGTCTAGCACAATATGAGAGAGCACACATTAAAGATTTCTCTTAAATAGCAAGTCCTTTGACTGAATTGACCAAGAAAGACAAGGGTTTTGTGTGGACTTCTCCCTGTGAGACTGCTTTTGAGACCTTGAAGGCTAAAATAGCAGAAAATTGTGTTTTGAAAGTTCCTGAGATGGGCAAACCATTTGTTGTGTCATGTGATGCTAGTGGTGAACAACTAGGGTGTGTTTTGACACAAGAAAGAAGAGTGGTTGCATATGAGTCTAGGAAATTAAGACGACATGAATTGAACTATGCAACACATGATCTAGAATTGCTTGCTGTTGTTCATGCACTGTTGTTCATGCATTGAAACATTGGCGTCATCTTTTGCTTGGTGTCAAATTTGAATTGCGTACTGATCATCAAAGTTTGAAGTATATTTTCACTCAGCCAGTGTTAAACAACAGACAAAGGAGATGGATTGAATTGTTGGCTGAGTATGATTTTGACTTGAAGTATTTGTGTGGGAAAGAAAATAAAGTTGCAGATGCATTGAGTCGTAGGTCCATGTGTAATTTGTTGACTGTTGTGCGATCCAATTTGATTGATGAGATACATGCCGAAGTTGAAAATGATTCTTTTTACATGCCTATTTTGAAATTCTTTCGTGAGAATATTGGTGAGATGTATGAGAACAGATATCACTTGTATAAGGGAAATCTGTATTGTTATGACCGCTTGTGTATTCCTGCAAATTCTTCTTTTAAGAGTCAAATTCTGCATGAGTGTCATAATTCACCTTTTTCTGGTCATCCTGGATTAAATAAGACATATGAAAAGATTAAAACCTTATTCTTTTGGCCACGTATGAAATTGGATGTTAAGAATTATGTGTGTGAGTGCTTTCAATGCCAAGAAGTTAAGATTGAGCATAAGAGGATGCCTGGTGACCTTCAACCCTTAGACATTCCTTTACAGAAGTGGGAGTGTGCATCCATGGACTTTATCATTAGACTTCCTACTACTCGTGGAGGGTATGATTCGATCTTTCTGGTGGTAGATAGACTCACAACACAAGATCACTTCTTTCCTGTAAAAATAACTGATACTGCATTGACCATTGCACACTTGTTTATGAAAGAGATATTTCGTTTGCATGGCATGCCCAAGAGCATAGTGTCTGACAGAGATTCTAAGTTCACTTCTCATTTCTGGAGAGCGACTTTTGACTCTATAGGTACCCAGTTACGCATGTCTAATGCTTTCCATCCTCAAACCGATGGGGAAACGGAGAGAGTGAATCGTATTTTAGAAGATATGTTACGAATGTATGTCATTGAAAACCAATCTAATTGGAATGAATATTTTCCTTTGGTTGAATTTGCATACAACAGTTCATATCATTCATCTATTAGGATGACTCCGTTTGAAGCAATGTATGGCTATAATTGTCCCACACCTATAAATTTTCTTAGCTCGAGGAATAAGGTAGAACTGTCACGTGAGATGCTTGAGAAAATGGATAACGAGTTGGCCAAAATCAGGGGTAATATTAGAGAAGCCCAAAAGAGACATAAATTGTATTATGACAAGAAACATCGGGTTGTGGAGTATGAAACTGGGGATATGGTTTTCTTAAAGGTTATTCCCGAGAAGTCTCATTTGATTCTTGGAAAGGATAAGCGATTGTCTCCACGATTTGCTGGGCCATTTAAAATTTTGAAGTGCATTGGTTCATTACCTTACAAATTGGAATTGCCTTCTCATGTTAAAGTGCATCCTGTATTTCATGTGAGTATGTTCCTAATGTGCATCATGTTTTGCAAAACAACTCTAAGTTGAAAGATGACGGACCATTGACTGTAGAACCAGACTTAGTACTAGATAGGCGTTTTAAACATCTGAGAAATAGAGACATTGTGGAAGTTTTGGTTAAGTGGCAGAACTATCCAGTAGAGGATGCATCATGGGTTGATCTTAGTATTTTGCAAAGAGAATTTTTCTCTCTTTAGACCAACTCTGAGGACAGAGTTAATTTTGATAAGGGGAGAATGTAATAGGACTAGTCTTTGAAGTTCTTAAAGTCGAAAAGAATGTAGTATGGCATATCTTTCGTTAGCACGATTTGAAAGATTGTTGAATAGTCTATTAAATAGAGCTTATACGAATGAGTTGAGATATTAAGAGAGAACATATATTCTTTTTTTTAAATAATACACTAAAGACGGATTTGATAAAGATTAATGAATAACAGATAGTCTGTCTATGAACAGTAAAATTGAGATTTTTATTAATATCAATGTTTTATATTTATGTGTTTTAGCTTAAAATGCATGGGTAAGGTTAAAATAAGTTGTAAAAGTAGTGGAGACCCAAAAATAGAGGTTTTATGAGTCGCGACCTAAAAGTTACGTTTTTAGCCAAACAAAGACGTTTTTTCGCAATTCTGTCCACGTTGCCTTGTAGACCAGACTTATTCCCGTCGTTTTGAGTACCTGGATTGCTCTGTTCTGAGTTCTTTTGTAGAAGTTATGATGAAAACAAACAGAAGGCAACAGCAGTGTAGTATACACAGGGACAGACAGACATACAACATCATACAGCTCTCCCTGCTATCAACCAAGAAGTGGATTGTTTCTTCATGGTAGAGTATTGCAATTGAGATTATGAAGGTATATAATTATGTTTTTTTACTTTGATTATCATGTTGAATTGGTTGCACGAGTATGTTCTTTTGACTATTTTGTAGGCGATGCAGAAATCAGTTTGTGAAACCGGATCTGTGCAAAGTGTCATGATAAAAATCTAACCTTTACGGATCGCTTAGCGATCACGTTCTTATCTTATTCTCGCAGGTATACTTGGTGCGAAAATTGAGTTGATTGAACGCCTAAAAAGCGACTATTTTGAGAAGCCGCATGCTTTTTGAGGAAAAGAAGGATTAAAGAACGACGGATGGTGCGTTTGGAGATCATTCACAGATCTCCTCTTCTGCGAGTGCGAGTGCGAGTGCGAGTGCGAGTGAAATGCTGCATGCAAGCGAACTGAAGCTCGGGGGTGGTCGGGAGGTTCGAGCTCCGTACAACGGAGTGCGCCCATATATTTTGCTGCTCTGTTGTATCAAACACTATCAATACAAAGATTTCTTCCTCTATTTTGCTGTCTATCTCTATTATTCGGTTCCCGTGACAAGTTTTCCTCTACACTATCTATGGATGTCATATTTGTAGCCATCTATAGTAGTTGCAACAAGAAAAGCCCCACTCATCCCAAAATAAGCGAGCAATCTCCAACTTTCACTCTACCTAGCTTGATGCTTAGGGCATTGCTACATAATTTTGCTATACACAAAGCTCCTCCTCCAAACCAACCAAAAGGACATACCCATAAATTTGTAGAAAACTTAGTGACAAGCTGACTAGGGAGCTACAAGGAAAACTCACAAGCGATATTGAGTCTTGACATGCACCACCAAGAACCAAGAACGTAACTTGCTTACAAACAAATACCAATAGCAAAGTATGCCAAAACTACGCATAACAAGAGAGGATAGACGTTGGTACAGCCAAATCCAGTCAACCCGAGGACATGCCAAAAGCAGGTGCATGGAGGTTTGTAAGCAGATGGCAAGGTGCTTGGGCAGCCCCTTGATGCAGGGTTCATCAAGTCTTGTGTTGATGTGTATGTCAAATGTGGCATTAAGAAGGAAAAGGATGGATTTCCACTCTAGTGGTCGGGATGCTTAAAAGTGTTGAAGTTTGGTGGATATCATCATTAGGTGTTTCCATGGTATGTATGCCAAGGCTACCCGTGCTCGATGAGCTTGAGCTTTTTGAATAACTGAAGACCATTATCTAAATGATCTCTAATCAAAAGCTATGGCGGATTATTGTGGGTTAGAGTCATATGATCAATATGACCATTTTCTCTTGGCTTTGTGATATCTCTCCGGCCACTTACTCAATTCAAAAGAGGGAGGGTAGCTACTACATGGAAAAGCGGAGTTAAGGTGGGGATTTTTTGGCTCAAGTGGGATTGGCATGGGATACATGGCATGGGATACAGAGGTGGGTCTTTTGGTATCGACGATCAAGTGCAATTGAATGAAAGAAAAGAGGTTAAAGAGGGCAGATTTTGTCGCCAGCGTGGTCGAGGATTGGGGCCATTTACAAGTGGGAAACAATGTCAAGCTGGGTTTTTTTGAAGTGAACCTGAAACTAGGCATTACACGGAAAAAATCCATAACTATTGCATGGAAAGGTGGCATCGATTGTAGAGCTAGGGGTGCATGAAGGAAAGAGCCGCCAGATGTATGGGAAAGGGTAGCGACCTGCAGAAGGCATGGAGGGCCATTTTGGTGAGCAGAAGAGGCGCTCGGAGGAGGAGATATGGGGCTTCATAGGGCGACTCCAGAAGGGGGCTTCATGACAAGGGCGTCATCTGGGAAGGCGGGTTGTTGCAGAGAACCGTGAGCTGGGAAGCCAGTACTGTAGAAGGCGGAAAGATATGTGAGGGTTGTAGGTCGGATGCCCAAGAGAGGGAGGCTCAAAGATAATCACCAAGGGGCTTGTTTGTTGCGCACTCAAAATGTGCAAGGGCGACGTCTGCAGGATCTTGAAGGGTTAAGGTGATGGAGATGGCCACATGCAGGACCGGTTGAAGGTAGTGCTTGAGAGAAGAAAGACACCATATATATCAGGAGGTGGCTGTTAGCATCATGTATATGAGGGGCTGGCCTGGGAGGAGAGCTGGGCCGTGAACATGGGGGAATATTGAAGAGAAGGCCCGCTTGCTAATGCATCTAAGACCAAGAGCACTGGCTTGAGGGAAGGATCTTCTAAAGTTGCTGGTGGCATGGAAGAAGAAGCCAACAAAGCGAGTGCTGCCCAAGGTTGTTGCGAGCTACGAGAGAAACGCAAAGAGAAAGGCATCTGGGAGAGTTGGATACAAAAAAACACTGAGTTTGAAGTGCTATTGGTTGAAGGGATTTGTCCGTGAGCATCAAGGAGGAAGGTATCCATTTGAGCTTGCACAGCTAAAGGGATATAAAGCATTGTATGCCATTGTTGCCATTCGGATCAAAGTAGTCGTGATCTTGGAGATATTTTTTGTTATTTCCCACCTCTCTCTTTCCCTTGCTCTCGTGTCTTATATTTGTAGCAGGCATTTGTGTGTTGTTTGAGTGTGTTGAGTATATGGATGCTCTCTATATAAATGTGGTACACACCATGAGGACATGAGTTTATAGGCTATCTTTGTGATTGCTGATGCTCTCCAGAGTCTAAGGGTGAAGCTATGTTGACACGCTTGGGGGTTGATTGAGTGCAGGGGTCGGTTGGGGATGTTTGGGTCTGTGAGCGGTCAATAGTAGTTTCCAGATTGTGTATCGAGGTGTGTGTTTGCTAGGGATAGGGGTGTTGTGAAATCACTAGGCTAAAAGCTAGAAGTTGCTCAAGTAGTCGAGGCAAAAACGAATGATGTCCAAGACCAAGAAGTTGGGCAACCCTCTCTTATGCCTTGGGATGGTGAGGCCCTGCCAACTGTAGAGGTAAACTCTGAGGATGAGGTTGATTGGGGTTTGATGAGCTAGTGGTTGGTATAAATGAAGAGTCACAAGTGGTTGGTACTAAAGCTATGGCCAGGATGCAGATTCAACAAGGCCTTGCACCTCCTCCAATGTCAAAAGAAGAAGCACATGTGATTTTGCTTGAGTCTTTATGTGATGTCGAAGCAGACAATATATCAAGTTTGGGATGCAGAGAAAGCAATGGAGGATGAAATTGTCAACGAGGGTGGCTCTATGGACTTGGGATTGACGGCAAGAGACAACCACGCTATGTGCAAACAGGTACTATGCTCTTTGCCAGGAGTTTCTAATATGAAGACCTCTTCAATGGCTATTGGTGTGGTAACCTGGGATGTAGGAGTCCCTCACATGGATGTGGATGCTTATCATGTGCACAAAGACCATTGCTCGATACAGGTTGAAGTGGAGGAATATTATGGAAATCTTTTATCATGCTCCATGTTTATGTTTACATATGCATTACAGGCACACGCTACATATGTTTTATAGATGCATGGCTTCAATCAACGGTTTCTTTTTTATCCAGGTAGAGTGTCAATTATAGTTGGGAGAGCTTATGGCTTTCCTTTTGACCCCGGAGGGTTGTGGAGATGAATTCTTCTTTTGCTATATCTCTACATTTTATATACAATTTCTATATATCATTTTTTTTCTTCATCTCATTATACACCTATCATCTATAGTATCTTATCTCATACAATCCTATTCTACCTAATAATATTTCCGTTGAGCATGAATGCTCAACTAGAGGGTGGGCAATGATGGTACAGCCAAACACTGTCGACCCAGGGACATGTCCGAAACAGGTACATGGGACCAAGCAGATGGATGGTACAATGCTTGGACATGGACTTGATGCTAGGTATGGTCAATGCTCAAAGGTAATCAAGATTGATGGATACCTCTATCAGATCGTTCTATAGTGTTGCAAAATGACGGCACCATTCCAACAGTTTCAAAGCTCTTTGAATGCTTGAAGATTGAGCGCTAGTAGCTCAACTATGGTAGTCATGTCATTCCCAATGTGATGCTTTTCATCCGAGATACATTGTGCGACAAGAGCTATATCAGATTGCAGCCGTGTTTCCATTTTGTGTGGGTTTTTTCCCCGGGAGGTCACCTAATAAAAATGTAACCTATCACGTGAGTTCAACAGAAGGATATTTAAAGTTCTTAAAACTTACAGAAATATATATACAAAAGGGCATTATTTTTTCAAATTTGAAAAAAACTTCTAGATTTTAAAAGAAAATGGTACATTATATTCTTAACAAAATTCACAGATAAGGGGTTTTACAAACATGCCTTGAACGCACGTGATATGGTAGTTTTACAAATAGTGAACCCTCCGAGGGTTTTTTATTGCAAGTTAACGCGGACATGAAAAATGGTGTGAACAGCGACTAGAGTGGGAGTGAAAAAGGAAAGAAATATATTTTTTCTAACGTTACATGGATCGTCGAATATCGACATGCAGTAAAAACCGAGGGAAGCTAAAGGTGGAAGGCGGAGCTACAGTATGCATGGGGAAAAAAACGCCATCTGGTGAAGCGAGGGATTGGGTCTTGAGTTGCATAAGGAAGGAGGAGTATTACAAACCGTTAGGCGGCCGGGGTGAAGAGGGGAAACCAAGATCTGCAGGCGAGAGGGGCTACAAAGGCTGGCTTCAGAGAGGGGGAGGTTGCTTCCTCAAGGAGGACTAGGATACCGAGTTTGTCAAGGACCATGCAGAGGAGCAGTGATCTCTAGAGGGGAGGAGCTGGCTTGGATCATAAGAGGACGCTCCTTGCGGGTGATATTAGATGCTACATGTGCCGAATATAAGAGGAGTTGAAGCGACGCTACTTGAAAGGGTTTGTAAAAAAAGGCCACAAGGGGAGGTCGCTATAGGAAGAGAAGGGTCGTGAACACGACGGGGGGAGGATCTGGTGTCACAGGGCACTTATATTGACAAGGAAAGGAGAACTACCTATTGAGGGGACGAACTGCCATGGGGAGCGAGGAAAAAGTTTCGGGCACAGCCTATTTGGAAGGAAGTTGAGGGCCACTAGAGCAGAAAGGTGGAGGTCCGCCAGTGACATGAAAGGTGTGGGCATCAGTTATAAATATAAGGAGGTTCTTCAGGGGATACCTAACGAGAGCTGTAGGCTGTAATTAGAAAACAATGTGCAAGGCCATAACCTACAAGAGGGGGGGATCTTGAAGTCACATGCAGTTGAAGGCCGCTAGTAGAGGCAAAGGAAGGACAATCAAATGTACAAAAAATAATGCTTTAATGCATGCAAGAGGAACCACCAAGGAAAGAAGAGAAGGGTGTGCTACTCAAAGAGAGCATTGCAAGGGCAGTTTGACGTTGAAAGTGAGCAAAGAGAGGTCATAAGAACTACAAGCAGTTGGATGAAGCTGATGATGCCACAAAAAGGTCGCACAAAGCGTAGCAAAGGGCATCCGTTCTTTTGAAAAATCCATCATTGTACACATTCATTTCAAGTATATCAAGTGATGTGATCTCGATAGTCTTGGTTTTTTATGGGAGTGCTTTTTGTTCCTCTTTTCTCCTATGCTTTACATTTGTATCGGCTGTGTGAAAGCTCTTTCTGTGGGTGCAGGGTATTCCATGAGGATGCAAGCTTGTAGGCCAACTTGTGGTTGCTAGTGGATAAAGGCATGTTCTCAAATTCGGGATTGTATATCTATGAGTGTTGTGCATGCTAAAGGTTTGGCAAGGGATTGTGTCCTTGTCAATATTGAGATGCATACATGGACATATATGGTTCTCTAAGAGGTTGTACATAGAAGCTATAGTGATTTTCTTTGCCATTGGCTACATGCAGTCAGGGTTGGTTGGGTATGGCGCATGGGTAATAGTCGTTTGTAGACTAGGTGTCTGGGTGTGTGTTAGACAGGGGATAGGGGTGCTGAGGAATCACTGGGCTATACAGAGGCATTCATTGAGTGTGCTGGGTATTTTTCCATTTCCCCCTTTCCAACGTTCAACTTATTTAAGAGTGGAATCATTACCAAACAAAAAAATATTAGCTATAAGTAGAGACTATCAGCATCTTCAAAAGACCAGATACCTCCCATTGTTTTCTCATCATATATGGCACCTTGGATGACAACTACCTTTTGAGAAATCAAATTATAGAACTTGTAGCTTTTAGACTATCTGAGTGTCCAATAAAAATACTTTCTTCTCATAGTATCTAGCTTTTGATGCAACTAATTGGAATATATGAGTGTAAGCAATATTAGGCCTAAAGGTATGAAAGTGTGAAACAAAAGGAATCTAACCTGTCCAAATAACAATCGGTATCTTACCAAAGGTGCCATAGTGGGGACAAGGTTCTATACAAGTATTCCTGTTGAGATTACTCTAGGGGTCCCCAATATAATCATGTTAATATACCACGTGATCTCACTAGGAGGGGTTTTTTATTTTTGAAAATTTACGTACTTTAACATAGATACATTAACAAGAGTAGTCTTTTAAATCCATTTTGAAAGAATACCATTAATTCATGAGATAAGACGGGCCAATTAGTTTGTTTTTTTTATTTTTGAAAAAACATGAGGGGTTTTTTATTTTTGAAAATTTACGTACTTTAACATAGATACATTAACAAGAGTAGTCTTTTAAATCCATTTTGAAAGAATACCCATTAATTCATGAGATAAGACGGGCCAATTCGTTTGTTTTAGCATTTTAATAGAGGGTCTTTTAAGCACCCTATGAATGCATGATATACAAGGGGTTATTTAAAATTGGACCTCGCAAGCAAGACTGCTTCAACCCAAAAACTAAAATATAATCTAGATTGAATTAGCATACATGTCATGGAATCAAGAATACTATGGTTCTTATGCATTGGAACTACATTCCATTGAGATGAATACGACATAGTATACTCATAATAAATATCTTTAGAAGTTCAATAATCATAAATAAGATTGGATATATATTCATCATTGTTATCACTATGAAGTGCATTGTCACACCAGCCAATATGAAGCTCCATTGATTGATGACATTGCTTAAAGCTAGACAAAGCCTCAAATTTTACCGCAAGAGAAATACCATTGTATAGCATGAGAAATCATCAATGAAAGCTATAATGTAGCGATTATGAGACCTTGAAAGAGAAAAAGGTCAACAAATACCAGTAAAAACAAGGTTCAAGAGAGTAGAGGAGTGCCATTAATGTAGAAATAGGGAATGGTTTGCGATTGTTTTTTATCGCCAGCAAAGTATTCATATATTTTCATTTGAGTGTCCATGCTAGATTAGATATATTCCATGCATTAAATTATGACATTCAATACCGAAATTCAATGGGAAAAACGATAATGCCATGTCTTAAATTCATGATCTCTTGAAGCTATATTTTCAACATCTTCATTTAGTGAAAGTTTAACAAATTATCAAGTTGATGTTTAGCAATGTCAATCATTTGTCTATCCTTTTCTATACAACACTTTCTGTGATTGAATGTAAAAATAAATAAATATAAGATCAATAGGTTTGGTAATAGCGAGTAGATGTCTTTGAAGATTTGAAGATGTAAAACTCCACATTCAAGACTTTTGTTTAAGAAATGTACCAAAATATAAGTCTCCAATACGGCTACAAGAGGAAAAGCCCAGATTCAACCGCTATTATTGCCACGGATGAACAAAGGGAAACAGAAAGAGAAAAAATTGTATGAGTGAAAATAATAGTTGTAATAGGCTTGGTAATGGTCTTACAACATTATGCATGGTAAAACACACAAATATACATCCACGTGTATTGCCGCTCTCTTCTCCATCTCTCACGTTTTTTTTTTTCCCATTGCAGATTGTCCATAATGTTTTTTTAAATATATATGATGGTCCTTCAATTTTTGGTGGAATAGCAGAGCTTCACACCAACTCTCTGTAGAGTTCCCAAATCTAATCCTCTCTTTGTTGCCAAAATATCTCCCCCTAAGTAAACAAAGCGTTTGTCGCTTCTCCAAAGACTTGAAAACTTTATTGAACTTTGTCGCTCTAGCCATGATGTCTGCTTTGACTGATAAATCTATGAGGGGATTGTTTAGTAGTGTGCTTTGGTAGGCAATGTGTCGTGCTTGCAGGTGCTTTGTCATTGGGTTGAGGATGGTTAAATCCATCTTGAATACCCCATCATGGATGCGTCCTCAATTATCTGCATGTATATTAATGGTATGACTAGGTCAAATTCTACAGTGGTGGAAGGTTCATCTTTCTTGACAAATGGTGTGGAGGCAGACTTGGGGGATTCACTCTCTATAGAAAAATGCATGCCACCTGCGAGCGGAGGGTCTTGGAAAACCCCCTATTTACGACTCATGTGAAGTAAAAATGACCCCCCTTTCTACACTTATACGCCATGTAGTTACAAAAATTTTTATGCCCCTAACTTATATATAAGGTTTGGTATAGTTTCTCACATTCAAGTTAAGAAAAGCAAAAGTTGAATGCCGTACAAATTACATTTTTAAAGTGTAAACCTTAATCATATTGGCTTGTATTCTCTCTATATGGACATGTAATGGGTTAACAACATGTAATTCACTAGCAACAATTGGCTTGTTCACTATTAAAAACATTTGTATGTCTATATGTATGGTATAAACGTCTTCCACTATCCCCAAACACTCCTTATTTTCCCCTTGAAGTATATATTATAACCCCCCCCCCTTATGTTTTAGTAATGAAGGAGAAACTATTAGGGAACTATCCCTAACTTATACACTTATCTAAACTCCCAAACAACCCCCTTCCCTTGCACTTACGTGGTATGATAAGTTTCTCATGGCAAATCCCCCGGGGAGGCAGAAAGCTAATCTTTCTCAACAAATAGTGAGGCCTCTGAGTGAATATGTGACAAAGTTTTAAAATTAAAATTGTCCTTTTGTTGAGCCAACATGATAGATACATTCATTACAAGTGACACCCCCTCACCCCACCTCAAATTTGAGTGTAGGTCATGATGATGGTGACAGCAGTGATTCTGAGTAGAGTCTAGATGAGGAGTTTGGCATACCCTTTGTGAAGACCTTGGGTACAAGAAGAACGCAAGCAAGGAATAAGGCACCTTGAAGTGATCATGGACCATGCAAATCTGAGAGAGTAAGAAATCATGTGCAGAGATTGACTTATGATAGTTACGTGGCTCATCATTGTACATATAAAGCAAAGATTACAGAGGAGGTAGAACCCACTTGTTTTGAGGATGTTGTTAAAGATGCAAAATGGTGGCACGTGATGTATGAGGAGCTGGCTAGTTCCCTTCGGTTAAATGCATGTCCAAAAATCTTTGTGTTAATTTTCAACAAATTTGGACAAGTTTTGCATAATTTCTACTTTGCTTAAGTGATTTACAGAATCAAACACCACACAGTTGCAAGTCTTAATCAATACCAATCCAAATCATCTCAAATTTGGCATAGGCACTCAACCACTACCAAAGACCCAATCCCTATTGAAAAAATTTCACAAAATGGATTTTCTAGAGTGGGACAAACACTTGATTTTCTCCCATGTCAAAATCAAGGGTTTGTCCCACTTTTTGAACTTGTACTTGATGTTTACCCCTCTCCCTCTTTCTTCTGAAGCTCGTAACTCTCTCGCAAATGGTCTGTTTGGAGTGCCGTTCCTTCCATTATGTTCACAGGTGAAAGCTCTATGTAGCATTGTAAGTTTCTTGTGATGAATCTATGATTTTTCTATGTCTAACCTCCTTCTAAATCTCCTCATAACTCACATTTTACTTATCAAAATGGCATTTTATGCATAGGAAGGGTGTTGAGACATCATTGCTAAGCTAGTAGGTGCATTTGGGACCGAAAATAGATAGGTCAAATCTGTTCTGCAAATATAAATTGCATTTTTGGCAAGTTGTCAAAAGTGGAATTTGAAGCCTTATGCACACTCCTTTAGTGTTTCCCTATCCTCTCTATAAGTTTGATTGCATTTGAACTTCATTTGCTTGGTGAAATGGTGAGATTTCCTTGCGGTGTCGTGATTATTTTTTGATGCCTAACATGCCGTTGAGTGTTGTTTTGAGTAACTAGGGATTGAGTGTGTTTCCGAAGAGACTGACAATCTCTTGTAGCCTTCATGCACTAGTCAAATGAGCTCCGTTCCAAGGTATGACAGTAGTGTCCGTGGTTCTCGCTATCTTTACAATAAGATAGTTGGGCTTGGCAAGCAGAGGGCCCAAAATTTTGGCACCGTTATCGAGGACGAGATAATTTAAACTATAGAAAATCGTAGAGTTCTAGTAACATTGTCCAAAAACTTCCTCTAGGTTCACCTAGAGTCAAAACTCATCATTTAGAAATCGCACAGTCAAGGTGTGTCTATTTCAGGTATGTAGAGGTGTCTTCAGAGTAGTCGTGCCCTCCGAGGACATTTGAGGCTTAGATTAGGTTGTTTTTGAGTGGTTGACGTATAAGACTATGTCAAAGTCTAAAGGTTCACTCATTTCATTATGAAAACAAGAAACACCGAGTTTTAGTGGACACTTTCGACTACATATTGCTGATTTGACTAGGAGTAGGGTAAGTAGGTATCCAGGTAGATTTTTGACCTACCTCACTACATGAGTTGTCATCATTGAGTCATCTTGGAAAATTTCAGAGATTTCAGGCCATTTGGACCTGTAAGTTGTCATTTGGGCCTAGATTTCACTAAAGCCCATAAAGAGATGCAAAACTTGGCCTAAAAATTTGAAAACTAAACCAAACTTCATGAAACTTGGTAGGTGACTTGTTTAAAAATTTGAAAACTAAACCAAACTTCATGAAACTTGGTAGGTGAATTGTTTAAATACACAGAGCTCTCTGTAAATGCATGTAGCCTCATTTTCCAAAGTGAAATTTCCAAAAATAATACAAAAGTTGGCTTTTATACCTTGCCAAAAGGTTTTAGGTCAAAATAAGGAGATTTGGCAACTCTGTCTCAACCAGTAATACAATCTGGAAGCTTATAGCCCCACTAGATTTAACTCATAATTACATATGCACTTGCTTCAAAAATCAATAAAATACAAAATCTTGTGGCTATAATTGTCCAAATTGACTAAAAAATAAAATATTACATCATTAGGCTGATTTCTAGAGCATCTTTGTTCTGGGCTACTAACAATGGTCTAGCCCCCCGGTTTGCAATGAAGTAAATTGGTGCTGCGCTCGGAGGTGCCTAATAAACTTGTTCTACTGTGATGGGAGTCGATTGAGTGTACCGCTCGTCCTCTATTCCCATAGTTGAAGAGCTCGCTTCATTATACAGTGTGATTGGTACTAGAGCTTGCTCATCCACTTGCCCTTCAGGCAGTATGTACTTGATTGGTACGACATTGTTTCCTAGTAGTGGCAGCTGCTCGCATAATATGGGTTGTGGTCTCTCCATAGCCATAGGTGGTTTCTGAATTGGTGCCATGTTTGGCGGATATCTATACATGGGTTGTCCTTGTTGTCTCATTGGTACATACTGGAAATTTTTGTCATATTTAGGCTTATAATTGCACTCATACGTTTCCTAGTTTATCCATTTCCCTTTGATGGCACACCATTTCAATGGTCTGGGTTGTCCCATAGGTTTTCCCTGTGGTGGACCCTATCCCAACCCTCTCATAGGCACCCTTTGCATGTTGTTCATCATGTTGTTCATACGCTTAATCATGTGGGTAAAAGCATGTATAGGTGGAAAGCTATTTCTGCTATTATATAGCATAGCACAAAAATGGGGACATGGTAATTTTTTTACAAAATTTTTCAAAACTTAGCGGAGTGTATATTTTTAAATCCTACTCTTCAAGACCTATCCATTAATATATAATATGATGTGAGCTCATTGTACTCTTATATAGAAAAAATAGCACCATACTTTCATAGTAAGTGTCCATGGACACCAGCTATGTAGACACCATTACATGCTTTTACCCATGTCCTCCATAGCATTGACAAGAGCTGTCACAATTGTTCCTACTTGTGCTGGCACAGTAGGTGTGGTCTGCTTACTCTATGCATCCTTAATAGTGCTTTCTTTATTAAAAATCTCGCAATTTTCTTTCAAATCAATTGAATCCAAGTTGCCCAAGTTGTATGTTTTTTACTATATAAAATGGCATGCAAATCCTTGTTAAGTACTCCTTCTAGGAACAATGCGATCCGTCTCCTAGATTGAAATTTCCAACTCCGAGCATCTATCAATGTATTGCCTCATTCGCCTCACACAATCTCTTATGGTTGTTCCTTGTTTTTGTTTGAAGCAGTAGATTTGTGCCATGGTGCTATGCTTGATTTCCATTTTTCAAGTAAACGACAACAAATCTCATAGCAAAATTTGATAACAGATACCCCTCCCCAGGGGTCTATGCACAAAATATACAATTTACACTTTAATACAATTGTCAATATACATCAGAGTTGCGGAAACGTTTGCATAGGGGAGGAGTTCTCAACCCCCGACCAAGCATGGAGTTTAGGCCATGAGCCGGGAGGACTGCATCCAGAGGCACCTAGCGCCTAATACTACCCCTAAATGGGTATTATGAATGAAAGCGTACTCAAGAAAATATAACATTGTGGAGAGTGAATATATATGTACACCACATTGTGAGAAGAAAGAGAGAGAGAATATAGTGGAGGATGAAATAGAGTGCACAACAGAGACATGAGAGAATAATAAAAGAGAATCTTTAATTACCCCATCTAAACAAAACCGGCAACCACATATTAATGCAATGACAAAATTTGAGTATACCATAACATCAAACAGATTATGACAAAATAACTAGCAGCACAGCACCGCACCCTGTGTAGGGATCGACCGTTCCACCCATCCACATTCGCTCTACTACAGACACAGAGAATTTCAATTCGCCGGGAGCGAGCCAGAACAACTCCAACCTACCTGAGCCAGACATAAGCTGAGGCCGCTTCACCTCCCTCCATGAACCCGAGCTCTGAAAGGATCCCAAGTACCAGGAGGTGGGGTATCAACACCATCTATACCAGTTTAGGTGCCACGCTTGCCTATGCGGTGTCGTGCTGTGACACATACATAGTGGGAACGCATGCTACAAGAGTTATCTTGTAACTTTTTAGATACATAGTTATATTTTCTATAATGTACATATGCATATTTAAGTATAATAATATGCTTTCTATCTCATCCTATTATTTATCTCAAGGGTAACCTATTCTTACTTTACCATCAGAAAATACTATGGGAAAAGCGTCAATAGCTCCGTCTCTTTAGCTTGGGGCAAAAAGCATTGATTCTTTATTTCTACTATCTCATTATCACCTCACACCTTATCTAGATCCTATATCTAGGGTAAACTCCAATATATATATATTCTATGTATTTTTCTTATATTTCTTTTTAAATAGCTACTAGGAGGGAATCAAATCCTAGTGGGACACTAAGTGGCATGATTTCAAAGATACACTTATTTTAATGCATTATTGCAAGCATGATTACAAAGCTTTGTCAAGGAGCAATGTCATGCTTTCATATGGCATGAGGTGTCCTTTGGAATCAAATGAAAGTCTAAGCTAAGGGGACCACAGGAAGACTTTTGCTGCCAGAAATGGATCCTATTTTGATGATTTTTTTACACAAGGTTCCAATCCGAATTGAAAAACAATTTTAAAATGAAAATTGTAGCTAATGAGCTGAAGTTTCTGCTCATATTTTTACTTTTTTATTTGGAGCCACGGTTGAGGAGATATGATCAAAATAGTGGACCCCAGTCTGCCCACACATGCAGGGACAACTCATTTCCAACTTTTCCAGTTTCTGTTCACACTGGCTCTTCTCTTCTTGTGTAAACCCTTGTGGGTTCCCTTCACCTATAAAAGGGGACCCCTTCTTCATTGAAAAAAAACTCAAGCATTCAAGCCATTGATGAGAGGAATTCATGAGGGAGGGAGTAGTAATGCCAAATTGTACTTAGTCATTAACATAAGCCTAAGCCTACACTTTCTCCTAGAAGAAGACTAGCCATTCTTGCAACAAGCTAACCTTGGAAGATCAGCTCTAATCAAAGAAAGTCTTTCACTTGGTGTATCAATCAAAGTGGAATTATCCACTCTTCTTCTCTCTCCATCAATAATGGTGCCGAAGGGTTTGTCAAGTAAGATGTGTTCTACATTGATGTTTTCTTGATTTCTTGTTGTTTTCTTTTTCATCTCTAATCCAACATGTATATATATCTAATCTCGTCTCCTTAACCAAACCTATCTCTCTCATTCTTAGTAATTCATCCTCTCTACAAATTCTAGGTTCTCTTTGCTACAGGTACATCTCTCCCCGCAGTATCCTTATTGCCTACGGGCAAGAATAGGGCTTGGGAGGGAAACTCTCTTCTCTACTCTTCCCTTCTCTTCTCTCATATCTACATTTTACACACACTAGAGTTATCCTAGATAAATAATCCACATGATGATAATTTCTATCGCTTTCACTTTGTACGATCTATTAGAATTAATGTATGGATTAGCCGTAAAATACACTTTCAACAACGCATAGTGTTTCTCTTTGGCCCAGAAAGGCTCAATGAAATACTTTTATCACCGGATCCCATCATACTACCTCTCATAGACTATAATTTTTCTTTTGATGTAAGCGTACTTATCTTGCTATGAACCAAGAGGATTTGTATACACAATTAATCCCCATCACTAGACAAAACATATATATTTGGTCAGCCACGATTGAATGCCATTAACTCATCTATTAACCCTTTCATACTACCCATGATACGATATGAACATATCCTTGATGTTTTCATCTTTGTGTTGTTTTGACATTCTCTTTTGTGTTCTTTCTTTGTGTGTGTGAGTGTAAGAGAGAAAGAGTGGGGCCTCTTTGATTGCACTTCAGTCCAAACCCTAGTCTTCATGGCATCTATGGTTTAACTCCTTCATATAGTTTTTTGGAGTTCTCTCACAAACTCTCACAGCCATAAGCCCGGTGCTTTCTCGGCAAGACCGCAAATTTCTCGACAACGGTTTGGGTTGACTAACCATATACCCTCACACAAGTTTATGGAAAAACTAAAATCAACTCATCAAAACAAACCATAAATCATACATAAGCGGCTCGCTTAACTCAAGACGTTGATGGAGCAAATGACGTCGTGTGCACACTCACACACCCAGACAACTCAACACACCCCACGGAATTTGCTTAAATTCAAACCCACACACACCACCACTCAAGAGCTCAATAAAAACACTACCCACAAGCTGGATTCAAACTCCAAACACCTCGACCTACAAGCCCTTTCCTGCCCGTAGACACTACAAGGTGAGTCGAGTTGATCAACACTTGAAATCACACTTGATGGTGACCAAAATATACAAGACAAACCATAAAAATATCAAAAATTCCAGCCACAAAAGGCCTCTTTTAAACCATTGCAAAAGCTCCACCAAACTCCACTCTATTGGACTCTTTGGAGTAGCGCCAACCCTAATGGCACCGATACAGTGTCACATAGTCTTGCAGAAAGCCGCACCTTCTTCCCTCAATTCCTCGCTCACACACATCCATGGAAACCTCAGAACTTCCATAGACTGTCACAATGCAAAATTGAAGAAAGAAAGCTCTCATTAACTCCTCCACGCACTTGAAAACAGGACGCGAACGCGACGGGACTGCACTAGACCACCTGTAGTAACCCTGCTTCCTTCCACACACACAGAGGTGAAAGTGCCAAGACATGGCTTCCAAAATGTTCCTTCAGCTCAAGAACTCATGGCAGAGTCACTGATGTGGCAAATTGAGGTGTCGTTAAATATTGCCAAATTGATGGATTTCATGGCTTTAGAAGTTAGAACCCCCATCATGTCTAAACTATATGGAGACCCCGAGCTATTCCTAGCTCTTCGAGCTTTCCTCAATGGAGAACTGAAGGTCGGGCTACCACAATTTTCACATATGGATGGAGCTAGGGAGGTGCCAATAGAGGACGAACACTTAGATCCACACCCCAACCTAGATGAGAACTTTGTTCTTGAAATACATGTTAACAAGTTGGGAGAATACTTTGAAGGCGATGAATCCAATGTGACCATATCAATCACTACCAAGGGATTAATTGTGAAGGGAATCCTTGATGGTGGTGCTGGGGTTAGCATTGTAACTAAAAAATGATGGGAATCTATGGGAAGACCTCACCTTGGGACAACAAACATAGTGGTAAAGATGGCCACTAGAACTATTGTTAAACCTAATAGGATGCTAGAAGATCTCAAGGTCAAGGTCCTTGGACACAAAATAAAGTATACCTTTGTTGTTATGGATTATTCCAAGCACAGTATGTCATCTGAGATGATATTAGGACGTCCTTTCATGAAGGAAACAAAAATGGTGCATGACTGGTCTAAAAACCATTTCTACTTGCAATTCCAAGACTCTGACATTTGAGTTGATCGTGTAACTGGTCGGGCACATCCTCTAGGAAACAGATTTATAATTGATCATAGATCTGACGCTATAATTCACTCAGCCCCATTGCAGTATTGTTACACGTGTAAAAAGGACACTGATGTTGGGGAAGATTCCCCTTATATGGATGTTCTACTTGGGATGACTGAGTCCGACAATATGGATTGGATCCACCTAGCAGTAACCACAGACACTTGGGGAAATAGGGGGACGACCTGGGTAACACATGAGGGGGATGAAATGCCACAACTCGTACCTTTAAATATGATAGGAGCAATGCATATAGCTTGTGGGGACCTACAAGGTGAAGGCTTGGTTGACGCTGAAATCAGTAGCGTCTCAAAAGACTATAGCCCACACAATTCGGAGTCAAAATCATCAATCAAAATTGACTCTGAGGATGAATAATTAGAGTTAAATCTTGGTGCAAATGTGGGGACAAACCATACGGAGCCCAACAATGCCCTAATTGACAATCTATCGGGGAGTGGAGAAGACACGAGTAGCGATTCATCTAGTGACTCTTCACTGGAGGAAGGTCGTAATAAAAAATTAAACAAGAGAAGAAAGCAATATAAGAGTCAATGATATCGAGAAAATGTGCATGCTAGGATAAATGAAAAGAAATCTACCGCAGAATGGCTTAATTATGTGCAAGCATGTTATGCTCATCGGAAGTTGGTAGATAATTGGGGTGAATACCTTCAAAGCATCATGTGGTGCAGTCCACAACCCATTGACATCAGCTAGAAGCTATAGAGAAGCCAAAGTTGAGCCGTATTGTAAGGAGACGAGAAAATCGAGAGCTAGCTCAACAACAAAAGAAGGTGGAAGAGAAATCACAGTCCACAGAACAACAAGACACCACAGATTTACATCTTGCACCTGAGCATTTAAAATCCTACACCACAGAGGAGTGTAAGGTGGTGTATACCAAGAACAAATAACACCTATTGATGGAAGTAATGGAGTCTATGATGGTCTAGTAATAGTTAAGGAAATAGAGTTAGCAAATCCAAGTCAGGAGTCCAAACCTATTTTCATTGCCCAAGATCTGGCAGAGACTGAGGAATATGTACTTAAGGAGCTTCTCAAGTAATTCAAGGATATATTTGCTTGGACATATCATGATATGAAAGTTGTTCCACGTGGTGCAACACACAATTCCCATGAATAGCATGGCTAAACGAGTCCAGCAACGACCCTACCCAATGAATCCTATGTATGCAAAGATTGTTCAAGAAGAAATTAAAAATCTTATCAAATGCAAATTCATATACCCTATTGAGCACTTAGAATGGGTGTCTCCAATAGTCATTGTGCCAAAAAAGAATGGAAAACTTAGAGTGTGCGTGGATCTCAAGAAGGTCAATGCTGCCACTAGGAGAGATCATTACCCCTTGCCATATTTGGAACATGTGCTTGAAAGAGTTGCAAGGAAGGAAGCTTATAGCTTTTTAGATGGGTACTCTGGCTAAAATCAAATCACAGTTGCACTAGAGGACCAAGCTAAAACTGCTTTTATAACCAAATTTGGAGTGGTCGCATTTTGTGTTATGGCTTTTGCCTTAACCAATGCCCCTACTACATTTCAAAGATTGATAAACACTGCTTTTAGGGAATATTTGAGGGAGTTTTGCGAAGCTTTCTTAGATGAAATTTGTGTTTACTCTTCTTGGAAAGAACATCTATCATGTTTACGAAAAGTGTTTGAAAAATGCAGATTGTATCGCATTTCATTAAACCCTTTCAAATGCCAATTTTGGGTTAAACATGGCGTCATTTTAGGGCATATAGTGTCCAAAAATGGGATTTCCACAGATGAGAGAAAAATTAAAGCCATTTTCAATTTGCCACCACCTACAAACTATAAAGGAGTTCAAAGGTTCATGGGCCATGTTGGTTATTACCGGCGGTTTATTTTAAACTTTGTCGAGATAGCTTGCCCATTGTACAAGCTTCTTATTGAGTTCCACTAAACTGCAGAGTGTGACCATGCTTATGAGTTATTAAAAAAGGCCTTGATAAGTTCTCCCATCCTACGACGAGTACCCAATTGGAATGTAATTTTCCATGTGCATATTGATGCATCAAACTTTGTTATTGGGTGTGTTCTAGCTCAACCAGGAGAAGATAAATTGGACTACCCCATTAGCTTTGCAAGTTGTCAATTAAATGATGCTGAGAGGAACTACACCACTACAAAGTGGGAAGGTTTCTCTATGACTTATGCAGTAAAGAATATTGCTACTACCTTCTTGCCAACAAGGTTGTTTTCTATGTGGATCATCAAGCGTTGTTGTATCTAGTTCCTAAAACCCTAAAACCTTGTCCCATGGGAAGAATTACACGATGGTTATTATTTCTTCTTGAGTTTGATTTTACCATTGTGGTGAGACTCGGTAAAAGACATGTCATGACGGATCATTGTCTCGCATACCAATGATGAAGCCCCTACTGGAACCGATGATGAATTGCCCGATACTTCCATGTTCCTAGTTGAGACCATGCTTGAATGGAATGAGAATATTGTGAACTTTCTAGTCAATCGTTTTTCATCCAAAGAGCTTCGTAAGGATATAGCTCAAAAACTATAAAGGAATGTGAACCTTATTCTCTAATTGCACAAACTCTCTACAAGCTAGGGAAGGACGATATGCTTAGACGTTGTGCTCGTGAGGATGAGTATTTATACATACTACAAGAAGCCCACATGGGTATATACGGACGATATATTTCAGGGGAACTAACTGCTAGAAAGGTGTTGCAAGCAGGCTATTGGTGGCCTATCTTGTTCAAGGATGCATCATTGTTTGCAAAAGGGTGTGATGAATGCCAATGCTACAAGATCACACAACAAAAGGATAAGATGCCCTTACATCCTATTAAAGTGATTCAACCACTTGAAAAATAAGGTTTAGACTTTGTAGGCCCAATTAGTCCAGCAGCTCGTAACACTCAATCTCAATATATTATTGTCGTTGTGGTGAGACCCGGTAAAAGACATGTCATGGCAGATCATTTGTCTCGCATACCAATGGTGAAGCCCCTACCGGAATCCATTATGAATTGCCCGATACTTCCCTGTTCCTAGTCCAGACCATGCCTGAATGGAGTGAGAAGATTATGAACTTTCTAGTTAATGGTTTTTAACCCAAAGAGCTTCATAAGGATATAGCTCAGAAACTATTAAAGGAATGTGAACCTTATTCTATAATTGCAGGAACTCTCTACAAGCTAGGGAAGGACGATATGCTTAGGTGTTGTGCTCGTGAGGATGAGTATTTATACATATTGCTAGAAGCCCACATGGGTATAGCCTGAGGATATTTTTCAGGGGAACTAACTGCTAGAAATGTAGTGCAATCAGGCTATTGGTGGCCTACCTTATTCAAGGATGCGTCACTTTTTGCAAAAGGGTGTGATGAATGCTAATGCTACAAGATTACACAACGAAAGGATAAGATGCCCTTACATCCTATTAAAGTGAATCAACCATTTGAAAAATGGGGTTTAGACTTTGTAGGCCCAATTAGTCCGGCAGCTTGTAACACTCAATCTCAATATAAATTTCTTTTGAATTTTGGTTAACCCTTGGTCCCCCCCTTGGTACACTTTGGCTAAAACTTGCACATCACAGTCCCCAAGGCATTGTGAAACTATTTGCATGATTTTTTTCTTGTTTTGGCATGTTGTGGGACATGGATCGTGATCCATGTTCAACAAGAGTTGACAACTATGACTACAGCAGTAGAAAGGGTGTTTTCAAGGGCATTGTTTTGCCTTTTTTTTTTTTGAAATCTGAGGTGGGGGGACATTGAATGCGATCCATGTTCTACCCCCTCTGGCAACTTGGATTATATGTTCAAATTCTACTCACTAACAAGAACATTTTGATGAAAAATTATTTGAATTTGGACTTGATTTGCCCATCCAAATGTCCCTTGATGATTTGCCCAAATCTTTACTTTGATTTGATTCATACAATTTTTTGTGCTACTTTTTTGTTTGTTTGGCAATCCACAAATGTTCTTATATTGAAGATGAGCATACATGTACAATTCGGTGAGGTGTGGGTGCCCGGTGTGGCTGTAGCAAGAAAATTCTAACGCTATATGTGTGCAACTTACCCCCAAATGCATACTTACCTTGTTTGCTCACATTTCCCATGGCATACACCTGCAGTTCAGACCTCATCATTTGGATGCTCATTCATTAATTGCTCTTGATTTTGAAATTTTGGTCCGTCGTAAGTTGGTCCAAATTTTGACATATGCTATATGCTTCCCTACTTGACATGCTTGAAGCTCTTGCTTTATAGATTCAACATTTGCTTTTCGAATTTAAATCAGAATTTCGTGGCTTTGTTTATTAATTTTTATTCCTTATTAAGTTAAAAAAGAAAGAAAAATATTGAAATTTATTATTACTTGGCCAAAAATCTTACCCAAATTATTCCTAGTACTTGTGTGTACATACCCTCACTCTAGGCACTCTGACCGTCAAAATTTGTCAATATGGCTCATTATTATGCCAGATAAGAGTCAAATTCTAATAAAAGGCAAATAAAAAATCAAAAATTTAAGCAATAAAACAAACTTTATACACTATGCACATGATATTTCATCATCTTGCAGCTTGAGGTCTTGCAACATGCTACTATAACTACTGTTATGCCCCCCTTTCCATTTTGAGTCATCCTGGATGAAGATATGTGCAATGTGCATGGGCGCGAACAACGTGTCTATGCAAGACCGTGGAATGTGGTCCTATTATGATGAGGGAAGAGATGCAATGGGTAACAGTATGCTCTGCAAGATGCGGGTACTAAGAATAGATTGTTTAGTGGTTTTTGTTGTCGAGGTTCCATCTAAACTTCATTTTCCGAACAAAATCTTTTGGAGATGGTACGCCCATTAGCTTTTTGGAGATGGTACTCCCATTCCTTGATTGTTGGTCTAGCAAGTACCATTGGTGGGTTGCTGATGTGGCTAAAGCTTTCTTTGGGTAGCCACGTGTAGGCTTGTTTTAAAGACTGCAAAAATTGCTGTCTGTTTGATTATTTGGGTCTCCATTGCCATGTCTATTTATTGTCGGTTGGTGACTTCTTGATTTGGATGTGGGAACCCATCTATACTTTGTTTGATTTGATGAAGAATTATCCTGCTGGATGGATTATTGCCTCCAAGTGTCAATGCTTTGAGTGATCCTTGTTCTCCTCAAGCTTGGTTGGGCTATTCGTGAATCTTGGTTTGTGGGAATTGCTTTGGGAATCCATGTCTACTTCCGCTTTATATCCATGATGGTTTTCATTACCCAAACTTGTCGTACTTCCTTGTCATTGTGGTTTGTTGATTGTTGATGCTTGATTGTGCTTGGTGGCTCTTGTTGGTCTGGCTGTAGAGTCCAAATGTGGCCAGACTATGCCAAGGGAGTGACATAAGTAGTCCCCTTAAGGTTGTACTTTAGAGTGTTGCCTTGCCAATCTGGAAGTGCTTTGCACGTCCGCATCCACAAAAATCCCAAGATGGTCTTTTCATTGAGGTAGATGTCTGCCATGACATGAAATTGATGTGGACATTGGTGGCCATCAATGTTGATTGATACATTGGCTTCACCTACAATGATCATCGTCCCTTTTCTGGTTGCTCTGAGCTCGATTTGATGTGGTGCCACTATGGAATTTGACATTTTGAAATACATTGAATACTTTGTGGCATTGACTCGTGCACCAGTATCCGCAAGTGTGTATTCTATTGATCCATCTATGAGCTGAACATTGATTCACACATCCATTCCTACAAGCTAGTCTGGCTCAATTTGAATTGCCACGATAGGAGGCAGTGGTGGTTCTAGTTGGAAAATCGGAGTTGTATTCTGTCATTATTTTTTCTTTAAAATCTGCAACTTGGCTGCCTCCTTTGCATGGTCTTGAATGGATTGAGCTTTCTACTTTTTCTCCTTTGCTAGATGAATCTTTTCCAACATGACAGCAATGAGAGGTAAATAATACTCTTTAATCTACAACCATTGATCCAGTTAGGCATCTCCTCTCCCTCTAATGTTGCAAGTTTGACGACACCACTAGATGATATGTCATTGATCACAAATGGTCCATTACCTCTCTTTTTCAATTTCTTTGAGTCTTGTTTCAAGGTATAGACTAATACATAGTCTCCTTTTTGAAACTCCTTGTTTATCACGTGCTAGTCATGGAAGTCTTTCATTTGTCGTTTTTGTGCATATATGGCTCCAACCGTCTTGATTCACAACTCATCTAACCTAGTTAGTTAATCTACTCTGCCTGACAACTCATGTCCAATCCATCCTATGTCCTCTGCAACTTGTAGTGTGAGAATGAAGAATTCTACGGGTAATATGGCATTGAGCCCAAATACCAAGTTGAAAGGTGTCGTTCAAAGTGTTGTTTTGTATCCTACCCTATATGCCCAAAGGGTTGAGTGTAATTTTTGGTCCCAATCGGCTCTTGATTCATTTACAGTTTTTGTGAGCACGGTGCATAGAATTTTATTTGTGCTCCTAGCTTGCCCGTTTGCTTGAGGGTGATATGGCCCTGACTTTGAATGAATCATCAAATTCTTGCAATAGAAAATCAATCATATCGTTGATGAAGTGAGTCCCTCAATCGAAAGCCCATATCGAGTGAAAATGTTCTTATACAATAACTACACTGTTGTTCTGGTATCATTCTTTTGCGTCGCTTTGGCTTCTATCTATTTGGTCAACTAATATGTGGCCACTATGATGTATTGAGCATGTCGTCTATAAGCCGACTGTGAGATAGGTCCAACATAGTCTATCCTCCATTTGGCAAAGGCCATTGCCCCATCATTGGTCTTAATGGCATTTCATCGCGTCACATAGATGCTTTGGTATGTTGGAAATCGTCACATCGTTTGACATATTTCTCAGCATCCATATACAAAGTTGGCCACCAGATCCCTACAAGGAGTATTGCTTTTGAATTTTTGTTTGCAAAAAAGTGACTCCTGTGGATCTAGCATGTGCTTTCTCAAGAATTGATAAGTATTTTCTTTTCGTGGTAGAGATTTGCAAGTTGTTATCAATCCCTCTCTAATATAGGTGATTTTCAATGATGACATAGGTTTTTGCTTCTCTCTGGATTGAAGGTAGTCTAGATCCGCTCATGTTCACAGGCAAGACTCCTGTTTCTAAGTAATCCATAATGTATTTACCCCACTTTGGTGTGTTTGTTACTCTGAACAGTGTAGCAGGTTCCGTTGGTGTCTAAATTGCACAATTATCACATGAAATAACATAATCATGGACAGTTCGCTGCATATGAGGCCAATACACCCCAAGTCACATTAATTTCAAGAATGTCTGCATTTTTATATTATGAATTCCCGTTGCTGTGTGCTTTCCCCAAGTACATATCTTTCTTTGATAGCTCTATACATAGCCTAAGTATTCCAACCTTTCCATGCTTATATAGTCGTCCTGCTATTAGCATGAGTGAGCGTATTTGTTCAATGACTGATGACTATTGTTTAATCTATAGAGAACCAATGGTGAATAGTGGTATTACATATTTTCTCCACCTTAGTACCATCTATAGATTGAAAAGGTACAAGTCTAGCAGGTCATTGGGTCAACTCCAAGAGGTGCTTTTCAATATATCAATTGAGACAAATGGTCCACCCTCTGATGAGTAGTTTCTTTCTTGACTACTACAATGAAATCAAACTCAAGAAATATAATAAACCATTGAACTATACAGCCAATATTGCATGGTTTGTTCAGTAAATACAATAATGCTAGTGATCCACAAAGAATACAAATTTGTTTGTGAGAAGGTAATGTCTAAACTTTTTGACGGCATAGATCATTCTCGATCCTTCTCTTTCCATGGTGGTGTAATTTTTCTCCACACTATTGAGTTGTCTACTGGAGTAACAGATTGGAAAATCCATATTGTTCTCTCCAGATTGTGTTAGGATGCATCCTATTGCATATGTGGATGCATCTACATGGATATGAAAGATCTTGTTATAATCAGGAGCTTTCAAAATTGGAGCAAAACTCAATCTCCGCTTCAACTATCAAAACGATTTGTCACATTCTTCAATCCACTTGAATTTTGTGATGAGAGCATGGAGAGGTTTTGCAATGAGTGCATACATGTAGATAAACCTTCGGTAGTAGCCACAATGGCTCATAAAGGCTACCTCTCTAACTTTGGTGGATCTTGGAAGAGAAACAATAACTTGTATCTTCTCAAGATCTATGGAAATGTCATTTTTGGGCACAATGTGCCCTAAAATCTTCCATTGTCTTACCATGAAGACACGTTTTTTAGGATTCAAGAAGATACAATAAGTTCTACACTTCTCGAAGATCTTCTTCAAATGCTCAACATGTTCATTTCTCAATTGAGAATGCACACACAATTCATCCATATATATTTCTAAGAATTGCTTTAGATATTCTTTGAATGCGTGACTCATTAGCCTCTAGAATGTGGCACGGGCATTGTTTAAGCCAAATGGCATCACCCTATAAGTGAATATGTCCTATTCTGTTGCAAAGGTCATGTTGTGTTGATCCTCCAACTTTATCCTGAGTTGATTGTAGCCCGAAAAGCCATCAAGAAAGTTGTAAGCTTCCTTACCTGCTACTCTCTCAATCACATGATCTGTGATGGTAAGGGATAGTTGTCTCTTATAGTGGCAGCATTTACTTGCTTGAGATTTATAAAGACTCACAATTTACCATTTTTTTTGGGCACTACCACAATTGGCAACTCCCATTTTGTGTGCTCAATCTCATAGATAAACTCTGCCTCTTTAAGGTTTTCTATCTATTCTTTGATGTTCTTTGCAAATGTTTCTTTTTTGTAAGTATAGAGAATTTGTCTACGTGGCTTAGCATCACTCTAAGGGGTATTGTATGTTGACCAAGAAAACACATCTCTATATTTTTTGAGAGTTGCTATCAAAGCTGCTCTTCCACTTCCATGAGATCCATGGCTATGTAAGCCGGTCTCGGTTCTTTTTCTGGTTCAATAAGGTGAATTTTCTTTAAGTTTTGAGTTCCATCATATGATGTACCCAATTCTTTAAGTTCCCTTCTTGGTTTTCAAACCACAATCTGTTTATCTTGGATGGTGTACTTTTTATAGTGAGAAGGTGTATCAAATATTTTAGTGTTAGACTCCTCTTCACTTTCCATTTTTGTTGTCCAAACTTCTTTCACTGACAGTGAATTCAAGGAAACAACCGTGAAATCTGGAGGATCCATTCTGGTTGATAAAATTTTTGAGCCTATCAATGCTACCTTGGAAGCTTACCAAGCAGGACTCAAAGTAGGCTAAAACATGGAAAACAAATGGAAAAACTATCTATCTCCAGACATGGAAGCAGCTAAGCTGGAAGCTTATCAAAACTTGATAAGAATCATGCAAGAAATGCTGGATAAACAAAAACCCAAGCTTGAAAATATTGAAAAATTGGAAGAGCTTGTGGTACAAGAAACGAAAGCAAAATTCGATGTGGTGGCAAAACCCCACCTTGAAACAAATGAACTAGCGCTCATAGTGCCGCACAACGAAGATGCCTTAGACGGAATTCCATTCGTAGAGGAAGACTGGCCAGGACACTTATGGGAAAAGGTAAGAGAAATCAATGATGGGTGCCTAACTTTATAGCCAACTCCCATAGAGGAAGTCTGGTTGGATAACCTACCATCTGATATGAACATGGATTTACAATCCTTGTACGGGGATTGAGGATCGGAGGCTTCAAGAATATTCAAACCTGTGACATTAAAAACATTACCTTCTTACTTGGGAGATAACGAAGATGAATCTATCATTTGCAAGACCACTCAAGTAAAAAGAGCCAAACAGACCCTAGAAGTAGACAACATTCATTCAATCATGTCTACACCTCTCCAATGCACTCTTACTTTGGGAGAACTGTTGAAACTCAGGCCATGCTTATGGAACGATTTACAGAAAACCCTAGAGAAGGTGGGGATAACGGGGTTAATCTCTAAGAATATGGGAAACTCGAAAAATGAAACGGAAAACAAAGAGATTCGATCAATTCCTATGAACAAGGTTCGAGAATATTATGAAGGGGAAGAAGGAAACACTACCCTCCCAGTGAAATATAATGACATTGAAACCATGGCTATACTGGATAGTGGAGTTGGCATAGCCATAGCCACTAAAGCAGTATGGGAATCTTGGGGACAGCCAGCCATTTGACAAACGCGAATGAAATTACAGTTGGCTAACGAACACATTGAAAGACCACTAGGGCTACTAGAAAAAGAGATAGTCAACTTCTGTGGAATTGAATATCAACACACTTTTCCCATAGTAGACTTTGGGGAAAAACTCAACTATGAAATCATATTGGGAAGACCTTTCATGCGACAGGTACAGCTTATCCAAGATTGGGGAAACAACTATCTGTACTTGAAGCAGGTGGGATCTATAACAAGAGTCAATCGAAAAGATCACACCCATAGTGACGTCTTGAAAACACCCATCCAAGTGTTTGATTCAGTCTCTTCGGCTGAAACTAAACTCCCATCTTGGCTAAACAAAGACACTCCTATTTGGATGTGCGGAGCTTCAGAAAATGGAAGCTTGAGACGAGAGGAATGTATCCTAGAAAGGGATTGTACAGACGAAGCCTACATACCTAAACCCTTTTCAAAGCATTTATTCGAACCATTCCAGTGGACTCAAATTTTAGCAACAATGGATGTATGTGTGAATACGTCTATGCCTACTCAATTTTGCAATGAGGATGGCTACGACATAATTCCCATCCAAATGATGTCAGTCCTTAACATTGAAAACAAGGATGAGAAAAAAAAGAACTTGCTGAAAGCTCAAAAAATATTTTCTGACCTCTATTACGATGCAATTGATGAGTTAGATGAACACTCAGCTACCTCAGAAGATTCGGGATCAGAAAAAGAGCATACGAGGGCTCAATTACTCTTAAAGGGAGGGGAGGAAAAGTTTTTTGACTTTCCAAACCAGAAATCAAGAAGATAAAAATGGTATAGAAGAAAGAGAGACACTAAAATTGTGAAAGCACGACCTATGCCATCAGTCTCCAGTAAAACACAATTCTTGATGAAGATAGATGCCAAATATTGTGTCAAGGATAAAATAACTGGTAGATATCCTTCAAACAGAAGCTCAAAAATGTCTCAGACATCGAGAAAAACAAGGAAGGGTACTCACAAGGAGCATCAGGATAAAAAACCACTCATGACTAGAGTCGAGCGGAAAAAGAAATATCAAGAGTTGAAAAAAGCTCTAAAGGAGATATACACCACCGAAATGGAAACCATGGAAGAGGATGGTAAGGATGTAGGAAAAGAAGCTTACATGAAGCTTACAGCTTCCTAGATGGATTTTCGGGATACAATCAACTTTTGGTTGACCCAAAAGATCGGCATAAAACTGCTTTTGCAACAGAATGGGGTATATTTGCCGATCGGGTTATGCCGTTTGGGTTAACTTATGCTCCAGCCACATTTCAGAGATTGATGAGCCATGCTTTCAAAAAATATCTTCGGAAATTCTTGGAAGTATACATGGATGATCTATGCGTACATTCATCAATCCGAGCTTATCATTTTGAACACCTCAAAAAGGTATTCGAGAAATGTAGACTTTACAGGATTTTCTTAAACCCTGAAAAATGCACATTCATGGGAAGACAAGGGAAAATCCTAGGATATATAGTGTCTAAAAATGGCATAGCTACCGATATTGAAAAGATTCATGTCATTCCTGATTTGCCTAAACCAACAACAGTCAAAGGGGTACAAGCCTTCATGGGACATTGTGGATATTACCGATGGTTCATCTATGTGTATGCTATAATTGCAAAACCCATATATAGCTTGATTACGCACTTTGAATGGACCGAGGCATGTGAAGAATCCTTCATGAAGCTTAAGCAAGCTCTCACCTCAGCTCCAATATTGAAAGCACCCGATTGGGATAAGGTATTCCACGTACATGTAGATGCTTCAAACTTTGCTATTGGTTGTATGCTAGCCGACAATTGAACATGGTAGAAAAGAATTACACGACCACTAAAAGAGAAGGACTAGGAATGATCTATGCCATTGAAAAGTACAGACATTACTTGTTAGCCAATAAGTTTGTGTTTTTTGTGGACCACCAAGCCTTGTTATATTTGGTCAACAAACCATGCAACATAGGGAGAATAGTGAGATGGTTCATCATTCTTCTCGAATTTGATTGCACTGTGGTTGTAAAAAAAAGCACTACACATCAACGAGCAGATCATTTGGCAAGGATTGTTTCAGGGGAATCACCAAAAGGGGTAGATGATGATCTACCAGATGCCTATTTGTTCTCCGTGGAAATGATACCTAGATGGTCGGAAAAAATTGTGTCATTCATGACAATAGCTCAAGTGGATTCACCACTTCCTATCACAATTGATTTAATCGAGCAATCGGCTATGTATCAATTACTAGCTGGGAGGCTATATAAAAGAAATTGAGATGGGATATTGCTTTTATGCATTAACCCTGAAGAAAAGGAACAATACCTAAGTCAAGCACATGTTACTATAGTGGGACTTCACTTTGCGAAAGATCAAACTATGCAACGAATCTTAAGAATGGGGGTATTTTGGCCGACTATGAGGAGAGAGGTTAGATCTTTTGTAAAAGATTGCCCTCAGTGTCAAAAACAACCACCCATTTCTCATGTAACATTGTTTTAAATGTCACCTGTTCCCAAGTGGAGTAACTATCTGGTTACTTACTTATCAAGCCGAACATTTCCTGAGGATATGAGTAAACGCCGTCAAAGATCAATTGAAACGGAAGCAAGAGACTATGCTCTCATTGGGAAGCAATTCATCAGAGAGGTAAATATCAACATTTGCGTCTTTGTGCAAATGAAAACGAGTATATTCCAATTATAGAACAAGCACATGATGGATTAGCTAGAGGTCACTTTTTTAGTGAGACCACCGCAATAGCAATCTTGATGGTAGGCATATGGTGGCCAACAATTTTTGCAAATGCCAAGGAATATGTTCGAAGGTGTGATGCTTGTCAACGAGCAAAAATGCCAACACGAGTAGACATCATGCCCTTAAGACCAATGATGCGGGCTAGAGCCTTCGCAAAATGGGGTATAGATTTTGTTGGACCGATATAGCCACCTGCTTACAGAACCCAAGCTCAATATATCATTGTAGCTACGGACTATCTGACCAAGTGGGCCGAGGCTAAAGCAACCCAAAAGAGTGATGCCAGAAACGGATGGAAGAACACCACACCACGGTCTTCACTGGCAGGTTTAAGAGTGAAGAAGGGCATCAGGTGGAGTTGCAGCTCTTGCCTAAAGAGGTCTATGATGTAGCTTTAAAGCCAGAAACCAAAGAGGCTAACCGCAGGTTGGGGCTCCGACATTTTTACGAACAAGAGCCTTGCGGGGTGGACTTTCAAAAAGCTTACGAGCTTTTGTCCACAATCAAAGAAGACGGAACTGCCCAGATATCAGACAACCAAGGAAACAAGATCGAGGTTGTAATTACAAAAGATATTGTGGCAGAGGCACTCAGACTGACTGAAGGGATGACCATGCGAGCAAGAGACAAGAAGACAAAGGGCACATTTACCAAGGAAACAGTCGCGGCTACATTCGCCGATCTCATCCACAAACAGGTGAAAGAGCCAGCCCGTCTATCCCATCAACACTTCCATTTCCTGGCAAAAAGGCCACCAAGGTACACGACACCAAATCATGCCGTGGCCACCACTTTTACACAAGTTCTGAAGTAAAAAACAAGGTAGCCTGTGGACCACACGTAGTATGTTTTGACAACATTGAAGGCCACCAAGAAGGAGGGTAAAATAACACACTTGGGTGCGCCAGAAGTATTAACAAGAATATCCTATCATGCCATAGGCATGGCCGACAACCTACCACCTGCCTCGGATCAGAATACATGGATCTTGGCAGCTCAACCCTCTTCAAGAGCTACAAGATAAGGTAAAAGATCATTTAAATCAGGTGATGAATCAGATGATAGATCATCAGAGCGGCACAACATTGAAAGCTTTGACAACGCAGAAAAAAGAGCTAGGAGGGACGAGATGAAGAGGAAAGCTGTGGCTGCCCACCAAGAGGAGCCAGCTCAAAAACAAGAAAGATTTGAAAGAGAAAAATAGGCGTATCAGCGCACTAGGCAAGCACAAGAAAAATACCCAAAAAAGTGGGTACCCACATGCCTGAAAGGACCTAGAACAAAGAATCATATGAGAAAAGAGGCCGAGTATTTAGAAAGAATGTACCAAGAGGCAGAAGCCTTAAAGCTGAAAGAGGCCGAAGAAGTGGCAAAGAGAGCTGAGGAGGTGGCTTTCCAAGAGCAAAGCCAGGCATCTCCCCGACCCACCTCACCGCCCGGAACAACAGGACCAGCCCATGCCTAGTCCACCATCATCACCGCCAGGCCAAGAGACCAATGAAGAAGCCGAGACCGAAAAAGGAAAAGATTTTGAATTCACCCACCAAACGAAAGCTACACAACAAGCTGACCACACCGAACAACATGAGGAAATGGAAGCTGAGCCAAAACCAGAGCAGGCAGCCGAAGAAACTCACAAGCCTGCGGATGAAACTGATAAAGAGGTAGATACAGAAAAAGAGCAAACCACTAAACATGAGAAAGAAACCGATACTGAGAAGGTAGAAAGGCTTGCAACCAAAGAAACGATAAGGGTTGAGACCACACCAGTTATTTCCACTGAGCCAGACACTGCCGAGGTATCAAAGCCTCAAGATGGCCAAGGAGACGAACAACCATCCACCTCTATAGAACCACCATCCATTACAACACAACACAAAGCAACACAGGAGGTTGCCAACACATCACAACTTGCAAGACAGGAAGAGTGGCAGTCCAATGAGGAAGTCATTTTACAAGCAAACGAGTATGCAAGGCAGATGCAAATCATGAAGGAGAAACTCCGCTCAGTAGCGTTCGACCGCAGTACAAAAGCCGAACTAGAAATGGTCATCGATGCTCTTCAAGGAGAGCTCGACGATAGAATGGTTACTATCACTGATCTTCAAGGGCAAGTAAAAGAGCTAAAGACAGAAGCGGAACGGTGTCAGATAGTGAGGAACAAACAACAGAAGGAAATGGAGGAGCTAGGTGACCTCCTCACTAAATTATCTGATGCCTGCAAGGTGAAAGACAAGCAGCTGACAAAAGTGACAAATGAACTTGTTACCACCTCTCTGTCAGCTCAGAAAATTCAAGTACAGTTAGATGTCGCTAACGCTTCTCTCCAATATTCCGAACAAAGAATCAATGATCAGGCCACTTTCTTGCGGCAAATAAGAGAAAATCGAGTCGTGGTCTTGATCAAGGGAATAGATGAAGTGTACAAGGCACTTGAAAACAAAAACAGAGATTTAGAACTGGAGTTGAAGCTTGAACAATCACAACGCAGAGACCTGGCACTGATGCGGGTCCAAAGAGAGGAGGAACTCCTAAAGGGAATTGCAGAACTGAAAAGAATGAATTAACTCCTCAGAGATGGAAAGCCCGATACACAGGAAGAGGCAGGAACTTCAGAGCCGCCCCAAATGGACATCCCCTCGGTCTCCTTTGCTGAATTTGAGATGCAGTCTATAGCAGAGCCGAGTGGTAACGAAGACTTTTAGGTCCAAATTACAAACAAAGATACAGTGCCAATGATCCAGTTGTCAAAGGCTGAAGAGGGCGCATTGAAAGAGAAGATCACCTTAGAGAAAGATGAGCAGTGGAAGGCCACTATGGATTGGGATTTGAGAGTTTTACACTCTGTCAACGTCACTCAACTCACTCCCAATCAAATCAATGCTCAATGGAACCAACAATCCCTGCCATACCCTCTCATCAAGGTAGAACTCTTCCACACAAAGGAAATATTATACAAGGATATGCAAGCAGATGGCGCAGATAAAGACCACCCGAAGTGGAGGCTACACTGGCTGAACAAGAATCCAAGATACCTGATTCTGTTCACAAGAGCACCTGCGGCCTTACAGAAAGATCCAACATTTTTTCCTGTACCTCGAGTAAGGACATGGCAAGCACATGAAGCATTGTAGAAGAAAAGGCCAATATGGCTCAATTTTCCTAGGCTGCCAGCTTAAGAGAGAGGCCAAGCAATAGAAGAATACATGGTGAAAACCCTAATGGGCGCCATGACATTCTTCAAGAGTCTGCTAGATCTCTCCTTGGCAATGCTATATAAGATCTAGAGGATGCTACTCACATGCATACAGGTTTTCCATGAGCCTGAGCAAACAGGAGCCCCCTGGCTCTCATTCTTGGAAGGGAACAAAGGCCTATGCTATAATCTAAGTGGGCAACCCTCAGAAGAAATTCTTTATGGATTTTATGCCCGATGTATGTTCCTGCCCTCGCATAATATGCTAGCTTTTGAAGAGGCATTCTACGCTGGCTTCTTCACCTGGCGAACGAAGATATTTGCGCTGGTTATAAGCAACCTCACGTCAAGATTTGTAGGATACTCGGCGGTGTAACTGAAAAACAGAATCACCATGCAATTTTTGCAAGTGCCAGAAAAAGAACGCAAAATCAGATACCAAAAGGCACTGGAAGCACTGAAAGACCGCCTCGCCCACCGTCAACCCGAAGATTACTTCAACCCATAAAGCTGTGTCAAGGGACGACACGGGCGAGGAGGGGGGGAATGTTAGCAACAAGCTAGAACGGATACCATTTTCGGAGTTCTCCTTGTAAAACAATTATTATTTTGATTTGATAAATCGAGAATATTGTAACTCCTATTTTCTTGGTAAACTTTGTGATTAATGAGCCGGGGCTACAAGCTTCCAGATTGTATCAGCCTGTTAATTCCCAGCTTTGGTAGAACTCCAGATTATTACTTTTGACCACCCAAAAACCTTGGCTAAGGTATAAAATCCAATTTTTTTAAGTTTTTTTAATAAGTTTTTGGATGAAAAATACACAATGTGAGCTAACGGCGCTCACTTCTCTCCTTCTCGCACTTCCTACTTCCTCTCCGGTTGTCACATTGCGATTGCGTTTGCTGCATTGCAACCACAGGTAAGAGCTCTACGCATTGACGTAAGCCATTCACCGTAATTTGTAGCTTTTGGTGTCGCCGCATTTTATCATAACTAGGAATTTACACTTTTTTAAAAAAAATTAAGCCTATGCGGGGTATTGGGGCATCATTCACTACAAGAGGTTGTGTGCTCTTGTGACGCTGTTAGCGACAAAAATACACTGGGTTTTTATAACCCTCGGCGTCGCTAAAACCGTCGCTAATAGCGTCGCTACGAGAGCGTCGCTATATGCGTTGCTATAGGCGTCGCTATATAGAGACGCTCATAGCGACGCTTATAGCGACGCGTATAGAGACGCTCCAAAGCCATAAATAGCGACGGTTATAGCGACGCCCGAGAGAAATTTTTTTTGGTGATAGGGCATTGAATGCCTTGCCACCCATCAACCATATTGTACTTGATTCACTTTTTAAAAAAAGTGCAAGGGTAGATAATAGACCCAAAATAGTCACCCACAAGACTCATTGTTTGCAAAATTGACAAGCGTAAAATTGACAATTGTACACATCATAGGCAAAATGAATTGATTGGCAAATGTAATAATGACAATTGTACAACATCATAGGCATAAAGAATTGATTGGCAAAATGAACTGCGGTGACAAATGTAATAATATACATGGTTCAAAAAGACGTATAAAATCCGTCTCATGATACATAAGCTATGAGAAACCCTAAACTAATGCTATCTAGCTACGGCTAAACTGACGTAGTCTAGTCAGACGTCTCATCGCGTCCAAGCGGCGTATCTGTCGGATTCTGCAAAAAAAAGACAATAAGACAGCTTTCAGTAAGTATAAACATATAACGACATTTATAAAACAATACAAAAAATAGAAAAGAGTAAACCCTAATACTAACCATGCCGCCGCGAGAACTGAGAATGTCCATCAGGGCGTTTAAGCCCTTCCTGCCTGCGTACTCGTGCTCGTACGGTGTGGGATCACGTCCTGTCATCGACCACTGTCAAAACATACAAAGATTTCATTATGTTAGAATTAAAAAACTCATAAACCCTAAACTATCGAACATAAAGAGCAATGCGAAAACACTTACAAAATCGGCCTCAAATGATGCCCATCCATCGCTCCCCAAGTGGTGCGAGCTCCCTGCCTCTACTCGCGCTCTGGCTGCATCCTTTTGTTGCTTCCACTTGTCGGGATTCTCGTGCGCTGCTTTCTTCGCATTCTTCCAATCTTCTTTGGCCAGCCAATCTCGCCTGTTCCACCCATGCTTGATTGCTTTTTGCACTTCGAAACGCTTGTGTTTGCAGTATTCGCGCATTCGAATCTTCATCAGGTCTTCATTGAAGCACTGATCCCGTGTTGGAACGGGAAACTCATCATGAAGTATGCTGATGACTCTGTTTTTTAAATCACTTGGTACTTCACTCCATTTGTTTAGTATGTAGTGTCTAAACAGCTGAGAGCAAAGACCACGCATGCGCGAGATCACCTTCTTGCCGTCATCATCCATGATGATGCCGCCGCTGAAGTCGACGGAGTAAGGCAAGCCCTCTGGCCGGTGACGCGTGAACCTGGGTGTCCCGGCAGGGGTCTCTAGTGGCGTGTCGATGGGGGTACGGACGTCAGGTGTCTCCACAGGCGTCTGGGCCCCGAAGCGAGGAGTGTCGAGTGGGGTGGCTCCTGGCGGAGTAGGTAGAGGTGTGTAGCTGCTAGGAATAGTCAGCCGCGCAAAACCTGGCGTAGATGGCAATGCTGTGGCTGGTGTGGGGGCGGGCAAAGAAGGGGAGGGTAAAGAGCCTCGTCGAACACGAGGCGGTGTGGAGGCATCGACGGTGGAATCCCCACAACAACCGCCACCGCCACCACTAGACCGTCGGTGTCTAGATGAGTGTGAAGATCGTCTCGTCGACGCCGAAGCTTCGAAGCGCGCCGAATGCTCCGAAAGAGAAGGAGATGCGGATGGAGTAGGAACGCGCGATGATGCGCTAGAGCGATGACGCTCCACGTACCACTGTCTCTGCTGCGGTGACAAAGAAGAAAGAAACTCCTCATCATCCATACCTGCATTAAACACACGAATATTTAAACTTAATATTGAATGAATAGAGTAGACAATGACGCAAAGAACATTAAATACAATGACGTAATGACGCATATAAATACAATGACGCAATGAATTGACTGATAGAAGAGGCAAGTCGAAAACTCAGAATTTTCAATCAAAAGATGTGAGCGCGAGTAGAAAAGAGCGTTATACACCATGGAAGGTACTTAGAGAGCCAGAGCTTTTACAACACGGAGCAAAATTGTTCAAATACAATATTTGTGGCTTTAAGAGATCTCTCTCTCATCCTCGCATAACTCAGCATAACTTCCTATATCTATGTAGAGCTCTCCGTTTAAACACATATCCTCCGTTTCATTTTGTAGCTCCTCTGCATGCACCCCATATAGAGTAGTAGCATCTTGATGCTCGTTTGGCACCACCGCAGCGGCTTCTGATTGAGCATCTTCTCTGATCTCCTCCATTGATGCCGTTGTGATTGGCACATGGTAGCCTTCATACGTCCTTGCACTACGAGGGGCTACCTCTATGACGTACCACCACTTTGATGTAGACTTTGTAGGATGAAATATTACCTGCCAGAGCCACATAACTTACATGAGAGCTTTCAAGCACATATTAACTTGTAAAAGGGGGATGTTAACTATTTACATACTTACTTGTTCACAATGCTCGGGTAGTACAAAAGTGTCTCTTAGGTCATTCCATTTCTTAGTAGAATCCACCTCAAGAAAACCAGACTCTCCTCTACGCACAGTAGCATTGCGACCCTCCATGATTATCTTGAACCATTGCACGTCGAACAAGTCGACAAAAAATCCTCTATAATCGATCCTCAAAATCTCTTGTAGCGTGCCGAAGTAAGTGAGTTCCGCCACCACAGGATCTGCATCAGAGGAACGTCGTCGACTAGACTGTTCAAATTTTGCCATGATTCCACAATCTTGAGTAAAACGCTTTTTGTCGATCCGTTCCACCCTAAAATGTCGACCGTTACACCATGGTGCTGTGTATGACTTATACTACACCGAACAAAGATTATGAGTGGCCGTTCAAACGTTTAGAAATAAAGTCACTAGCTAGTCGTACATTGCAAACTTACCGTGGTCGCGCAACCCCGAGAGTACTCCCACTCTTCCTCAGTCACTTCGTCACCGCATTGTTGTGCGCTTTTCAATTGGTTGTGCAACCATCTTAAGCTCATGAATGTTGGTAGGCTCTCCAGAACCGTCGGATAGTGCATCGGTGGTCGTCTTCCCCGTCTCCACTCGATTCGTGCCCTTTGTCGCTCTTCCTTTGCATCCTCATATTGTGAAATCCACTTTTGCATCACTGGATTGTGAAGCATGCAAAATCGGTTGATTTTAGCCTCTAGATCTTCCGTCATCTTCTTCTCAACACCGAGATTGCACATGACAATCCCAGATATGCGCTCATCATCTATGGTTTGCCATAGCGTGTCCCGGGCTTTATCAAATCCGTCTAGCCACTCTCCAATGTACACTAGGGACTCTGATACCAACCAACCTTCTGCCATGCTACCCTCCGGACGTGCCTTTTGACGCACATATCGCTTAAGCGTTTTCATGAAACGTTCTAAGAAGAACATCCATCTGGAATGAACTGTGCCAGCTATTTCCACCTCATCAACTATGTGAACAAGAAGATGCACCTGAATGGTTAGCATGGTAGTAGGAAAATGTTTCTCAAACATGCACACAAGCTCCGCAGCATTAGGTTTGGCAAATGGTATGGAGTCTCCGTTGATCTCCTTTTGTGAGATCCATTGCACCAGCTTTGCAAGTTTGTAGATTGTGTTACGGATGTCGAGAGACAAACATCCCTCAATGGCAACCGGTAAAATAATTTGTAAAGTATGTGCATCAATGATATTAAAGTCCACATTTTATGCAATGATATTAAAGTCCACTATGAACGTACCTGACACATTTTATGCCAATCGTGTGACTTCAAACCGCTAAGCTTTCCTTCTTTAGTAAAACACGTTCGGAGCGAGTGCATTACGCCAGTGGGGGTCCGCAAAGATTGAATGGTCTCTTTTACTTTGCGTTCTTGGGCTCCTGTGAAAATCCATGGTGCTTTAGGGAGTTTTATCGATCCATCAGACGCTGTTTGCGGCCAATATTTCTCCATACGATCCACATTTCTAAGGTCAACTCTGGCTCCCAAAGTATCTTTCTTGCCGGTCAGATGGTCCCATATTAGATTACCCACATTCTTGAATATGTGCATTGGATAGAGCAAGTGATTGATCATGAGTCGGGGCCAGTATGGTAACTCGTACCATGGAGATAGTCTCTTCATCCCTGGAGGCAATCCGTCATCGCACATCTCCTTCTGCTCTAACCATGCTTGTGCAGACATCCTTGGTGGCTCTCTTCCCAAAAATCCATCGCGTAACACATGATTCTCTGGAAGATACGCTTGATGACCTTCGTAGATTTGCTTCTTCAGTGAGGGCGCCCTACGTGCATTCAGCCTAGGTCCACATGTGACACATGCTCTGTATCCGCTTGTTTGAAGCCCTGCATGTATACACATGATAATAGATCAACTATGGGAAAAAACAAGATTTACAGTGTCTGAGTGAGGAGTGTCAATAGAGCACCTGAGCATTCTGTTAGCCCGGGATAGTCATGCATGGTCCACATTAGAATGCCTCTGATCAAAGCATTCCGTCGTCTTGTGTGTCGGCTCATATCCACCACCTCTATGCCAATCCACAATTGTTGTAGCTCTTCCAATAGTGGACGAAGATACACATCCATATTCTCCACTTTATATCGCCCTGGCACAATCAAGCTTAGCCATAGGTGCCCCTTCTTCGTAGTGAACCACGGGGGAATGTTGTAGTTGACGATGACAACGGGCCATACACTGTAAGATGTTGATCTTTGACCAAATGGATTTACGCCATCCATAGCCAGGCCTAAGCGCAAATTTCGAGCTTCCCTGGCAAAATCGGACCATGTTCCATCTATATGTTTCCAGGCTGCGCAATCTGCAGGAATTCGTAGCACACCATCCGAAGATTTATTCTCCTCATGCCATGATGCTAGGGCGGCCATGGACTTACATTCGAAGAAATGCTTGATGCGAGGAAGCAGAGGAAAATGTCGCAAAACCTTTTGTGGAATTTTTGTCCCGTGGAGATCTACTCGATATCTTTCGGAATCACATTTCGGACACTTCTCCATGTCTATGTATTCCCCTCTGAAAAGAATGCAGTCATTAGGACAAGCGTGGATAGAATTGTAATCCATCCCCAAGTTTCGCAAAATCTTTCTTCCTTCATCTCGAGAATCTGGCATCACATTGTCAGCTGGTAGTATGTGCTGTTTAAGCAATCTACACAACATAAAAATACGATACAGTCGTGTAAAAATCTATCAGATCATTATACATTTAGAGTTTTATTAAAGTAAACTAATTGTAATAGATCACCTGAAAATCGTTGTGACGCTAGTGTCACTCCATCCAAACTTTGCTTGCATGTTGAGAAGAACTAGGAGTGCTTTCAATCTAGACATACGTGCTCCATTATACAATGGCGTATCAGCTTCACTTTTCATATCATCCAAGATAAGCCTTTCTGAATCCATGATCGTCTTGATCATTTCATCAATCTCGGGCTCAAACATTGCCTCATTGGGAATGTGCTCTGCATGATCATCCCCCGAGCTATCAGAGGCTACATCTTGTGGCCTCACATATGCTGCTTGACCAAAGCGCCTGCGAACACGTCTATTGGGTTGCAAGATTGCTGCTTGTTGGCCAGCGTCAGAGTCCGACGAGTTATAATTAGCAACAACTCGATCTATAATAGATGGATCGAACTCGCCAAATTCGTGAACGTGCTGCAAAGAAACACGTCTTGTCCATCGCACAACATGCTTGCATTGATTACAAGGACATAAGACCCTCGTTGAGAGATAGGTGTTTCGGTTGGACAGTCCCACATCCTCGTCACTACTCATAATGAGGATAAAAATCTTATAACCTGGACAACAAATTTAATATTCTATTGGCATTCTTCGTCTTATCTCTCTCTCTCTCTCTCTCTCTCTCTCTCTCTCTCTCTCTCTCTCTCTCTACCTCACATTCTCTAGTCATGTCCAATCACCGCACACCTCGGTCTAGAGGTGCACGGAGATCAGAACCACCGAGTTATAATCTCGTCTTTATTGGTCAATACCTATATTTGTGGGTACAAGAAATCTACAGACCCACGTCTACATGATACTGCATGTAGTGGACAAAACCCCTTTGCCTCTTCTCTAGCTGTAGCACTTCACAGTATCTTAACATCTTTTCAGAGTAGATCTTTTCACTGTTCGTCTAACTCTAAACCCTAAACCGTAAGTAATTCTTGCGTGGACTCGATCTAACGTAAATAAGCGTAAATCTAACTAAAAATAAACCTAAATCTAATTTAACGTAAGTCTACATCTAACCTAATCTTTAACGTCTTTTGGGATAGTTTCCTACGACGTTAAAACTCTCTTCTTCTTGTGTGTGTGTGTGTGTGTGTGTGTGTGTGGGTAAACCTAAATAAACCTAAGTCTAATCTAATATAACATAAATCTAAATCTAACATAAATTATGTTATATTAAAAACAAAGAACTAAACTAACAGGGATTATAAGAACCTTAAAACTGATTTAACACATAATTTTTCACATAACTCGGCAAGAGTTGGCATTCTCATCATTAAAGATGTGAGAGTTAACTTCCGGCGGTGACGCTGCCTCATCTCCATCCACATATGACGACAGCAATTGGCCCTTTGGACCGTTCTTGCTCTTGTTACTAACTTTGAAGTTGCTGTTGAATGACTAGAGGTTGTCTAGATGGTCATTGTCGGGGATGTAGTGACTCTTGCCGCCCTGAAGATCCACCTTCTTCCCTATCTTCTAAAGACATTTCACCAGTACTTTTGGATCGACGGACCCACCATGAGTGAAGGCAGCAATACCCTATATTCCATTGAGGGCTTTCTTCACCCGCTTCATGCAGGCATCGCAGTCTATGGAGACCTAAATCTAATCTAATATAACGAAAATCTAAATCTAGCGTAAATAAACGTAAATCTAACTAAAAATAAACCTAAATCTAATCTAATTTAACTTAAATAAACCTAAATCTAATTTAACGTAAGTCTACATCTAACCTAATCTTTAACGTCTTTTAGGATAGTTTCCTACGACGTTATAACTCTCTTCTTCTTGTGTGTGTGCGCGTGTGTGTCAATAAAAAGAGATAAATGGTATAACCTTTCTATCACCCATGCCAAGTATGATAGATTGGTTATGCCATTTCCCTCTTGAATAATAGGTCTTGAGTTCAACTCCTCGTCGGCTAGATCTTTAGGTCTTTTAATTTTAATTAGTTTCCTACGAGGTTAAATTAGTTTCTCTCTCTTTTTCTCTCAATGTGTGCGTTTTTTTGTTTATGCATGTTTTCTCTCTCTTTTCCTCTCTCAATGTGTGCGTTTTTTGTTTATGCATGTTCTCTCTCTCTTTTCCTCTCTCAATGTGTGCGTTTTTTGTTTATGCATGCTCTCTCTCTCTCTTTTTCTCTCTCAATGTGTGTGTGCATTCTTTGTTTATGTATGTGTGTGTGCGTTTTTGTTTATGTTTGTACTCTCTCTCTCTCTCTCTCTCTCTCTCTCTCTCTCTCTCTCTCTCTCTCTCTCTCTCTCTCAAAAACACTATGTGTGTGTGTGTGTGTGTGTGAGAGAGAGAGAGAGAGAGAGGGAGAGAGAAAGAGGGGAAGGGAACATGAGAGTGAGGAGCGGGAAGGAGCATACCTGGCTCTCCTTCCTCTCCTCGTGTGTGTGTGTGTGTGTGTGTGTGGAGAAGAAAGAGAGAGAGAGAGAGAGAGAGAGAGAGAGAGGGAGGGAGAGCGTTACCTGCTCCTTGCTTGAGGGCGTCGGAAAACTCAGATCTGAGATCTGAGTTTTTGGGCGCTCTCTGTTATTTTTTTTAGCCCAGCCGGCATCGCTATGAGCGTCGCAAATTTACTTGTAAATTAGCGACGCTCATAGCGACGCCGGATTTTTATTTTTTTGAGAGTCGCTGTATGATCGTCGCTAATATGAATAGCCTCTTGTAGTGTTTCTTGATGCTTGCTTTAATCCATACAAGCTCTTCTTTAATCTGCAAACCATTTTCTCCTTACCTTTTATTCATACCCCTTTGGTTGAAGCATGTAGATTTCCTCCTCTAAGTCACCGTGAGGGAATGCCGTATTTACATCCATTTGCTCGAGATTTAGATCATGAGCAGCCCCCACAAGGTTTAAGACAAGCCTAATTTAGTTCATTTTTACAACAGGAGAAAATATTTCATTGAATTCAATGCCTTTCTTTTGAGAAAACCCTTTTACCACAAGCTTAGACTTGTACCTTTTCTTCCCACCTTCTTCTTCCTTCAGCTTGTACACCCATTTGTTTTGAAGTGCCCGCTTACCTTTAGGCAACTAAACCAACTCCCATGTTTGGTTGCAATGTAGTGAGTCCATCTCCACTTGCATGCTCTTCATCCATTCTTCTTTGGATTCATGTTGCATAGCTTCTTTGTATGATTCTGGCTCTCCAGAATCTGAGATCAAGAGATGGTTGAAGGAAGGAACAAATCTTTCTAGAGGTCTACTTGCTCTTGTAGATCTTCGGGGATTAGGTTGAGGCTCCTGATTTGGTTGACGTTGGTCATCATCCATGATGATGCCGCCGCTGAAGTCAACGGAGTAAGGCAAGCCCTCTGGCCGGTGACGCATGAACCTGGGTGTCCCGGCAAGGGTCTCTAGCGGCGTGTCGATGGGGGTACGGACGTCAGGTGTCTCCACCGGCGTCTAGGCCCCGAAGCGAGGAGTGTCGAGTGGGGTGGCTCCTGGAGGAGTAGGTAGAGGTGTGTAGCTGCTAGGAACAGTCAGCCGCGCAAAACCTGGCGTAGATGGCGATGTTGTGGCTGGTGTGGGGGCGGGCAAAGAAGGGGAGGGTAAAGAGCCTCGTCGAACACGAGGCGGTGTGGAGGCATCAGCGGCGGAATCCCCACAACAACCGCCACCGCCACCACTAGAGCGCCGGTGTCTAGACGAGTGTGAAGATCGTCTCGTCGACGTCGAAGCTTCGGAGCGCGCCGAATGCTCCGAAAGAGAGGGAGATGCGGATGGACTAGGAACGCGCGATGATGCACCAGAGCGATGACGCTCCACGTACCACTGTCTCTGCTGCGGTGACAAAGAAGAAAGAAACTCCTCATCATCCATACTTGCGTTAAACACACGAATATTTAAACTTAATATTGAATGAATAGAGTAGACAATGACGAAAGACCATTAAATACAATGACGTAATGACGCATATAAATACAATGCACAATGAATTGAGTGATAGAAGAGGCAAGTCGAAAACTCAAAATTTTCAATCAAAAGATGTGAGCGCGAGTAGAAAAGAGCGTTATACACCATGGAAAAGATGTGAGCGCGAGTAGAAAAGAGCGTTATACACCATGGAAGGTACTTAGAGAGCCAGAGCTTTTACAACACGGAGCAAAATTGTTCAAATACAATATTTGTGGCTTTAAGAGATCTCTCTCTCATCCTCGCATAACTCAGCATAACTTCCTATATCTATATAGAGCTCTCCGTTTAAACACATATCCTCCGTTTCATTTTGTAGCTCCTCTGCATGCACCCCATATAGAGTAGTAGCATCTTGATGCTCGTCTGGCACCACCGCAGTGGCTTCTGATTGAGCATCTTCTCTGATCTCCTCCATTGATGCCATTGTGATTGGCACATGGTAGCCTTCATACATCCTTGCACTACGAGGGGCTACCTCTATGACGTACCACCACTTTGATGTAGACTTTGTAGGATGAAATATTACCTGCCAGAGCCACATAACTTACATGAGAGCTTTCAAGCACATAACTTGTAAAAGGGGGATGTTAACTATTTACATACTTACTTGTTCACAATGCTCGGGTAGTACGAAAGTGTCTCTTAGGTCAGTCCATTTCTTAGTAGAATCCACCTCAAGAAAACCAGACTCTCCTCTACGCACAGTAGCGTTGCGACCCTCCATGATTATCTTGAACCATTGCACGTCGAACAAGTCGACAAAAAATCCTCTGTAATCGATCCTCAAAATCTCTTGTAGCGTGCCGAAGTAAGTGAGTTCCGCCACCACAGGATCTGCATCAGAGGAACGTCGTCGACTAGACTGTTCAAATTTTGCCATGATTCCACAATCTTGAGTAAAACGCTTTTTGTCGATCCGTTCCACCCTAAAATGTCGACCGTTACACCATGGTGCTGTGTATGACTTATACTACACCGAACAAAGATTATGAGTGGCCGTTCAAACGTTTAGAAATAAAGTCACTAGCTAGTCGTACATTGCAAACTTACCTTGGTCGCGCAACCCCGAGAGTACTCCCACTCTTCCTCAGTCACTTCGTCACCGCATTGTTGTGCGCTTTTCAATTGGTTGTGCAACCATCTTAAGCTCATGAATGTTGGTAGGCTCTCCAGAACCGTCGGATAGTGCATCGGTGGTCGTCTTCCCCGTCTCCACTCGATTCGTGCCCTTTTTCGCTCTTCCTTTGCATCCTCATATTGTGAAATCCACTTTTGCATCACTGGATTGTGAAGCATGCAAAATCGGTTGATTTTAGCCTCTAGATCTTCCGTCATCTTCTTCTCAACACCGAGATGGCACATGACAATCCCAGATATGCGCTCATCATCTATGGTTCGCCATAGCGTGTCCCGGGCTTTATCAAATCCGTCTAGCCACTCTCCAATGTACACTAGGGACTCTGATACCAACCAACCTTCTGCCATGCTACCCTCCGGACGTGCCTTTTGACGCACATATCGCTTAAGCGTTTTCATGAAACGTTCTAAGAAGAACATCCATCTGGAATGAACTATGCCAGCTATTTCCACCTCATCAACTATGTGAACAAGAAGATGCACCTGAATGGTTAGCATGGTAGTAGGAAAATGTTTCTCAAACATGCACACAAGCTCCGCAGTATTAGGTTTGGCAAATGGTATGGAGTCTATGTTGATCTCCTTTTGTGAGATCCATTGCACCAGCTTTGCAAGTTTGTAGATTGTGTTATGGATGTCGAGAGACAAACATCCCTCAATGGCAACCGGTAAAATAAACTGTAAAGTATGTGCATCAATGATATTAAAGTCCACATTTTATGCAATGATATTAAAGTCCACTATGAACGTACCTGACACATTTTATGCCAATCGTGTGACTTCAAACCGCTAAGCTTTCCTTCTTTAGTAAAACACGTTCGGAGCGAGTGCATTACGCCAGTGGGGGTCCGCAAAGATCGAATGGTCTCTTTTACTTTGCGTTCTTGGGCTCCTGTGAAAATCCATGGTGCTTTAGGGAGTTTTATCGATCCATCAGACGCTGTTTGCGGCCAATATTTCTCCATACGATCCACATTTCTAAGGTCAACTCTGGCTCCCAAAGTATCTTTCTTGCCGGTCAGATGGTCCCATAGTAGATTACCCACATTCTTGAATCAGTAGACGGGGCCAGTATGGTAACTCGTACCATAGAGATAGTAGACGGGGCCAGTATGGTAACTCGTATCATAGAGATAGTCTCTTCATCCCTGGAGGCAATCCGTCATCGCACATCTCCTTCTGCTCTAACCATGCTTGTGCAGACATCCTTGGTGGCTCTCTTCCCAAAAAGCCATCGCATAACACATGATTCTCTGGAAGATACGCTTGATGACCTTCGTAGATTTGCTTCTTCAGTGAGGGCGCCCTACGTGCATTCAGCCTAGGTCCACATGTGACACATGCTCTGTATCCGCTTGTTTGAATCCCTGCATGTATACACATGATAATAGATCAACTATGGGAAAAAACAAGATTTACAGTGTTTGAGTGAGGAGTGTCAATAGATCACCTGAGTATTCTGTTAGCCCGGGATAGTCATGCATGGTCCACATTAGAATGCCTCTAATCAAAGCATTCCGTCGTCTTGTGTGTCGGCTCATATCCACCACCTCTATGCCAATCCACAATTGTTGTAGCCCTTCCAATAGTGGACGAAGATACACATCCATATTCTCCACTTTATATCGCCCTGGCACAATCAAGCTTAGCCATAGGTGCCCCTTCTTCGTAGTGAACCACGGGGGAATGTTGTAGTTGACGATGACAACGGGCCATACACTGTAAGATGTTGATCTTTGACCAAATGGATTTACGCCATCCATAGCCAGGCCTAAGCGCAAATTTCGAGCTTCCCTGGCAAAATCGGACCATGTTCCATCTATATGTTTCCAGGCTACGCAATCTGCAGGAATTCGTAGCACACCATCCGAAGATTTATTCTCCTCATGCCATGATGCTAGGGCGGCCATGGACTTACATTCGAAGAAATGCTTGATGCGAGGAAGCAGAGGAAAATGTCGCAAAACCTTTTGTGGAATTTTTGTCCCGTGGAGATCTACTCGATATCTTTCGGAATCACATTTCGGACACTTCGCCATGTCTATGTATTCCCCTCTGAAAAGAATGCAATCATTAGGACAAGCGTGGATAGAATTGTAATCCATCCCCAAGTTTCGCAAAATCTTTCTTGCTTCATCTCGGGAATCTGGCATCACATTGTCAGCTGGTAGTATGTGCTCTTTAGGCAATCTACACAACATAAAAATACGATACAGTCGTGTAAAAATCTATCAGATCATTATACATTTAGAGTTTTATTAAAGTAAACTAATTGTAATAGATCACTTGAAAAGCGTTGTGACGCTAGTGTCACTCCATCCAAACTTTTCCTGCATGTTGAGAAGAACCAGGAGTGCTTTCAATCTAGACATACGTGCTCCATTATACAATGGCGTATCGGCTTCACTTTTCATATCATCATAGATAAGCCTTTCTGAATCCATGATCGTCTCGATCATTTCATCAATCTCGGGCTCAAACATTGCCTTGTTGGGAATGTGATCTGCATGATCATCCCCCGAGCTGTCAGAGGCTACATCTTGTGGCCTCACATATGCTGCTTGCCCAAAGCGCCTGCGAACACGTCTATTGGGTTGCAAGATTGCTGCTTGTTGGCCAGCGTCAGAGTCCGATGAGTTATAATTAGCAACAACTCGATCTATAATAGATGGATCGAACTCGCCAAATTCGCGAACGTGCTGCAAAGAAACACGTCTTGTCCGTCGCACACCATGCTTGCATTGATTACAAGGACATAAGACCCTCGTATAAAGATAGGTGTTTCGGTTGGACGGTCCCACATCCTCGTCACTACTCATAATGAGGATAAAAATCTTATAACCTGGACAACAAATTTAATATTCTATTTGCATTCTTCGTCTTATCTCTCTCTCTCTCTACCTCACATTCTCTAGTCATGTCCAATCCCCGCACACCTCGGTCTAGAGGTGCACGGAGATCAGAACCACCGGGTTATAATCTCGTCTTTATTGGTCAATACCTATATTTGTGGGTACAAGAAATCTACAGACCCACGTCTACATGGTACTACATGTAGTGGACAAAACCCCTTTGCCTCTTCTCTAGCTGTAGCACTTCACAGCATCTTAACATCTTTTCACAGTAGATCTTTTCACTGTTCGTCTAACTCTAAACCCTAAACCGTAAGTAATTCTTGCGTGGAATCGATCTAACGTAAATAAGCGTAAATCTAACTAAAAATAAACCTAAATCTAATTTAACGTAAGTCTACATCTAACCTAATCTTTAACGTCTTTTGGGATAGTTTCCTACGACGTTAAAACTCTCTTCTTCTTGTGTGTGTGTGTGTGTGTGTGGGTAAACCTAAATAAACCTAAGTCTAATCTAATATAACTTAAATCTAAATCTAACATAAATTATGTTATATTAAAAACAAAGAACTAAACTAACAGGGATTATAAGAACCTTAAAACTGATTTAACACATAATTTTTCACATAACTCGACAAGAGTTGGCATTCTCATCGCTAAAGATGGGAGAGTTAACTTTCGGCGGTGACGCTACCTCATCTCCATCCACATCTGACGACAGCAATTGGCCCTTTGGACCGTTCTTGCTCTTGTTACTAACTTTGAAGTTGCTGTTGAATGACTAGAGGTTGTCTAGATGGTCATTGTCGGGGATGTAGTGACTCTTGCCGCCCTGAAGATCCACCTTCTTCCCTATCTTCTAAAGACATTTCACCAGTACTTTTGGATCGACGGACCCACCATGAGTGAAGGCAGCAATACCCTATATTCCATTGAGGGCTTTCTTCACCCGCTTCATGCAGGCATCGTAGTCTATGGAGACCTAAATCTAATCTAATATAACGAAAATCTAAATCTAGCGTAAATAATGTAAATCTAACTAAAAATAAACCTAAATCTAATCTAATTAAACTTAAATAAACCTAAATCTAATTTAACGTAAGTTTACATCTAACCTAATCTTTAACGTCTTTTAGGATAGTTTCCTACGACATTATAACTCTCTTCTTCTTGTGTGTGTGCGCGTGTGTGGATGTGTGTGTCAATAAAAAGAGATAAATGGTATAACCTTTCTATCACCCATGCCAAGTATGATAGATTGGTTATGCCATTTCCCTCTTGAATAATAGGTCTTGAGTTCAACTCCTCGTCGGCTAGATCTTTAGGTCTTTTAATTTTAATTAGTTTCCTACGACGTTAAATTAGTTTCTCTCTCTTTCTCTCTCAATGTGTGCGTTTTTTTGTTTATGCATGTTTTCTCTCTCTTTTCCTCTCTCAATGTGTGCGTTTTTTGTTTATGCATGTTCTCTCTCTCTTTTCCTCTCTCAATGTGTGCGTTTTTTGTTTATGCATGCTCTCTCTCTCTCTCTTTTTCTCTCTCAATGTGTGTGTGCATTCTTTGTTTATGTATGTGTGTGTGCGTTTTTGTTTATGTTTGTACTCTCTCTCTCTCTCTCTCTCTCTCTCTCTCTCTCTCTCTCTCTCTCAAAAACACTATGTGTGTGTGTGTGTGTGTGTGTGTGAGAGAGAGAGAGAGAGGGAGAGAGAAAGAGGGGAAGGGAACATGAGAGTGAGGAGCGGGAAGGAGCATACCTGGCTCTCCTTCCTCTCCTCGTGTGTGTGTGTGTGTGTGTGTGTGTGTGTGTGTGGAGAAGAAAGGCAGAGAGAGAGAGAGAGAGAGAGAGGGAGAGCGTTACCTGCTCCTTGCTTGAGGGCGCCGAAATACTCAGATCTGAGATCTGAGTTTTTGGGCGCTCTCTATTTGTTTTTTTAGCCCAGCCGGCGTCGCTATGAGCGTCGCAAATTTACTTGTAAATTAGCGACGCCGGGAATTTTTTTTTGAGCGTCGCTGTATGAGCGTCGCTAATATGAATAGCCTCTTGTAGTGATTGCTAAGCATTTAGATGCATTCAGGGTCGAAAATGACTAGGTCAAAAATCCACTGCTGTTAATAATCACGATTTTGGAACTTGACCTAAAGTGGAATTTGAGACCATAGGCATGTGTGCTTAGGTCTTGTAAACTTGTCCTAGAAATTTCGTTACGTTTGGATGTCATTTGATGCTAAAACGGATGTGATTTGCTTGCCGATGAGCAATTGGCTTTTGGTGATTTCAGTCACTTGAGTGTAGCCTGAGTTAGATGCGAGTTGTTAGTTGTTTTCCAAGAGATTGACAACCTCTTGTAGCCTCTATGCACTAGTCGAGTGAGCTTCGTCCCATGGTTTGACAAATTAATTATGGTTCTCGCTAATACTGCAATAAGATACGATGTTGAGGTTAAACATGCGTCCCACATAATGGGTCATAAAGATATAACCTATTTATGCCATGTGGATCTCCATTCCCAAGAAAGATAGAATTTTCCACATGATCAAACAATTTATAATGATGAATAGAAGGTATGCAAGCATATGCAGGGTAGCCAAAGACTGTGAGGTTTGAGAAATCAGGCAATCTATGAAACCAGACACTATATGGGATGACTCTTCTAGTAAATGCGGTTTTGAATGTAACAAGTTGCACTCACAGCCTCTTTCCACTATGAGCTCAAAAACCTTCATCATACTCTAGGATGAATCATTTACAATTTTGTTTTTACACTCAACCATGCCATTTTGTTGTGGATTATGTAGTGCAGTAAAACACTAACGAGTGACATCATGGCATGGTCTCTACAAAAAATCTTTTAACAAGTGAGATGTATATTCATTACCACTACTCGTATGAATAGATGAGATATATTTAGATGAGCCATGCAGTAATGCCAAAGAAGTGGCATGTAGGAGTAATCTCATTTGTGAATAGAGAAGTAAGCCTTAGTATCAACTGTAGTTTGACCTAGTATATAAAGGAGACCAATCTTGGGGCATGTTGTCATGTATTTGTATCCCATAGGGAGCTTACGTTGTACTACATAGTAGTTATGGGACAATTCTACTATCATGTTAGTTGAGGTTATCTTGCTACCTAAAATGAGTTTTTTTGCAATGCCTAGGAAATAATAGACATGGTTTATGTCTACAACTTTTCCTTCCAAGAATTGAATATGAACAATATCTACGCCAATCGCATATTGGATACCATTGTTTCCAAATTGAATTTCAATTGGGTAGTTCAAGGGATGATAATGAGCTATCCACACAACATTAGCCCCTATGTCAAGAATCCAAGTGAAGATGAATGAAGAGATGGGTTATGTTCATTCATAAACACGATAAAGAAATCCTCATGAGAGGACTCCATGATCATCTTCTGGAAGATTCTTAGAATTTGAAGTTAGTAACATTGACAACTTTTTTCACCTTTCTCCAGAACACTAGAGAATTGACGAGTTGATAAACCCTCAATGTTGTAGCTTGGTAGCTAGGATAGTTGCTAAGCCGTGCATCCCATCGCATGTCGGTAATTGTCTCCACCAGCGCATGTCAAACATCTATCAGTGTTGGCAATACATAGTATGCAGTAGCAAACTGAGTCGCACAAAAGATTTGTAATGCCTTGTTAGGCAACTTGGTTCTGAATAGAACGTAAGAAAATTGATGCTCTTTAATGAACTTTACTATTGTGTTTGCTTTCAACAAAGTAGTCTTTATTTTGTCAAGTTTGCCAATGTCTTTCAGAAGCAGATTGATATGTATGAACCGCATGTTACCCATGTTAACTCCAGATACTTTGCTTTAATTGCAAGACTTGCACCTTTCTAATCTGCAGCACTGTCGGTGATGATGGTTGCCACATTCTTTGGCCCTCCAGCTTTTGATATAGCATGTTAATATATCTTTAAAAGGAAGGGATTGGTTTTTTCCTTCAAGGAAGTATCAATGGCTTCTAAAAATAATGACCCTTGGGGACAAATCAACATCACATTGATTAAAGGTTTTTCTTTACAATTGATCCATCCATCCAAAGCTATAGTACATCCAAAAGTAGGAAAATATTCCAACACTGCATGTTTGACGTGCTTTCTACCTCATCTTTGACTTTGTCGACATACTCTATGCGCATTGTATTATAATCTAACATCGAAAATCCTTTTTTGGCGGTGCTCATTAATGCATCTTTGAAGATAGGGTTCCGTACTACATTGAGTGGAATACCATATGCGAGAAATGCTTGCGTCCACTTCTTATGTAGCATGTATAAGCACTGTTTATCAAAATCTTGATGGAGTGTTTGATCCGTAGATAACCCTCTCTTGTGAGGGCCATGCCAGGGATCGTCGGGCTACACCATCTCCAAATGGATACACCATAATTCCAAACATCCCTCCCGCTTGAGACCAACACCAACTCTCGCTCTTCGATGCCAACTCAAGGGGGTGATAATATTCACTTTTCTCTTACAAAACCCTTAACCCCAAAATATCTTTCATATTATCACCGCGAAATTTTCAGTCGAAGTCATCAGACTAAATGTGAAGTCAACCTTCCAGGGTCAACTGGTGGGTATTCTCTAGTTCACCATTGGTTCAAGGTCACCGAAGCTTTTTTGTTGGTTATGGCCGAGCACAACCATCAGAGCGTTCCCCTGAGATAAGTGTATTTAAAATATATACAAAGCCCTTGTTCCCAAGTTTGATTCCCACTCTTTAAGTTGGGATCCCTTTCCTCATTTTCGCCTTAACTTAATGGACAACATAATATTGGGTTCAACGTTTTGGCCAACAAATAAACCCTTCGAAATCCACCAACCCACCAAACCGTTTGGTAAATACACATTTCCAAGGTAGTACTATGATACTAGAAAACATTATTCTAAAACATGTCAAACCAAGAATACATTTCAAACATTTGAAAGCAGCATGCAAATTGTTGTATACCCTTGCAAGTGTGCATTTATCAGGTCGTTCCCACCTTTTTTCTTTTTAAAATGTTTTACTTCCTTTTTTTTTTAGTATTAGTAAAATTATCTAGCTATCGTTCAAGCAATCACATATACTCCTCCAAGAATATCCTTATCCTCGTCCTAAGAGCTGGGTATCCTATCTCCTCCGTCACGTGTGGGGACAGCGCCTCGACACAAAAAGGCTTACAAAAATAATCTACTCTATATTCTTTTTAAATCAATAATCCGAGAAGCAGAACAAAGGTCCAACTGATGAGGACAATTGCAGAATAGCCCATTTAGGTTTCTAGCCTTTCCAAGGTTCCTTTTTACCAAACAATTAGAAGAGTTCCTTAATTAAATCACGTCCTCCTCCCTTATCCTGATCCCTTCATCGGCATTGAAGAGCGGGAGGAGTCCTGTCTTGGTGTCGGTCTCAAGTGGGAGGGATGGTCGTGTGTTCATTTGGTCTCAAGTGGGAGGAATGGTCGTGTGTTCATTTGGAGATGGTGCAACCGATGGTCCCTGGCATGAATGTCGGCTGCACCATTCGGTCTCAAGTGGGAGGGATGGTCGTGTGTTCATTTGGAGATGGTGCAACCGATGGTCCCTGGCATGAATGTCGGCTGCACCATCTCCAAATGGATACACCACAATTCATGACATCCCTCCCGCTTGAGACCGACACCAAGACATGACTCCTCCCACTCTTTGATGCCAACTCAAGGAGGTGATAACATTCACTTTTCTCTTACAAAACCCCCAAAATATCTTTCCTTATCGCTTTGAAATTTCTAGTCGAAGTCATTAGACTAAATGTGAACTCAACCTTCCAGGGTCAATTGGTGGGTGTTCTCTAGTTCACCCTTGGTTCAAGATCATTGACACTTTTTTCTCGATTATGGCCAAGCACAACTGTCAGAGCTAAAATGAGTGTATTTAATAGCTACACAAAGCCCTTGTTCCCAAGCTTGATCCCCACTCCGTAAATCGGGATCCCTTTCCCCATTTTCGATTTAACTTAATGGACAACATAAAATTGGGTTCAACTTTTCAGCCAACAAATTAACCCTCTAGAATCCAACCACCCACCAAACCCTTTGGTAAATACACCTTTCCAAGGTAGTACTATGATACTAGAAAATAGTATTCCCAGATATGTCGAACCAAGAATACATTTCAAGCATTTGAAAGAAGCATGCAAACTGTTGCATACCCTTGCAAGTGTACATTTATCAGGTCGTTCTCACTTTTTTCCTTCTTAGAATTTTTACTTCCTTTTTCCTTTAGTATTAGTAAAATTATCTAGTTATCTTTCAAGCAATCTCCTAATCTCGTCCAGACATATCTCTATCCTCGTCCCAAGACTAGGGTATCCTGTCTCGCCCGCCACGTGTGGGGGTGGTGCTTGACACAAATTCTAATTCTTAATTTTCTTTATCTTATGCGGGAAAGGCTTACAAAAATAATCTACTCTAGATTCTTTTTAAATCAATAATCCGAGAAGCAGAGCAAAGGTCTGACTGATGCGGAATAGCCCATGACTGATGCGGAATAGCCCATTTAGGTTCCTAGCCTTTCCAAGGTTCCTTTTTACCAAACAATTAGAAGAGTTCCTTAATTAAATCACATCCTCCTCCCTTATCCTGATCCCTTCATGGATCCATTTTACTTCCTCTTTTTTCCGTTGACATTAGGCCACTAGGCCGGTTTCCAAACGTATCTGCGGGTCCCTATCACCCATAGCTGGGACTCACTCCCATTCAATCCCATTTCTGGGGCAATGAATGAACCCGAGCTCAAAACATAGACCAACGTTTATCAGTCCTAGCCAAAAAGGACTATCCGCCATTGCATCCCACATGTAAACACCTGTACCCGGGCCTTTTCGAAACATGTAAGACAAAGTTCATACTTAAATCTTTTTTGTTATGCTAAGGCTATCCACGCCAAATCTTATCGGTAAAGTTTTAATCCTAGTTGAAATTTAGAGGGAGTTCCTTGAGTTACTAATCCCTTTTCCTTTTAATGTATACTCAAACAAAACCTTAAGAAATACAACGAGTCTTTTGGGAGCTTAAGGTTTTGTCTAGACGTAAGTTTCAAGTTAACCCCGTCTTGGCGAATCCCATTTGTATTCTTTTGCATCATTTGTCATCCATGGGGTATCTCCATGGAAGTGATGGGAGTTTTATGCTCAAGTAACATGGTCACAACATCCATGAAGCTATCCCCTTACTTCCCCCTTCTTCATAGTTGCAAAACAAACTTGAAATGCACAATGCGTATGCTCTAAACAATGACCTTGCTTAAGTGTATACCATGAGTAGTAAACACCAACATTTAGAATGCATCAACTTGTGATTTTTTAAGGCAAATAATTTTAGACTTTTTTTTTAATTGATTGTATAAGATTAAATGATGATTTATGCAAGAGTAATTCCTTCGATGAATAATGGTCTAAGAGTAACAACTTGTGATTTTTTAAAGACAAATAATTTTAAACTTTTTTTTAATTGATTGTATAAGATTAAATGATGATTTATGCAAGAGTAATTCCTTCAATGAATAATGGTCTAAGAGTAATTCGTGAAATTCCTAAGATTAGACATACTAGTGTCATGCAGAATGCTCATGCAATGGAATAAGAATGATCAACAAATTCTTCTCAAGATAGGGTTAAGGCTTACCTCTTGCTTCTGTGGGGAAGATTAATCACATAGCTAGGAGAGGCTTAAGGATTTGGGATTTTCCAATGGAGAAGAGGGAAGGGAGGGAATGACCTTATTTGAAAAGGAATCTTCTTTCTCAAAGAAAACTCCCTTGGTTATGACAAACTTACCCTTCAAAACTCAACTCTCTCTTGAATAATTGGATATTAACTTAGTATGTCACTAAAACTTTTACACACAAAATTTAAGTAAAATCAAGAGCATTTCTTTTGGACTCTTTTGGAAAATAAGGTTAGTTCCAAAAACAATTTCATTACTTAGTTGCCCTTGATTTATGACCGTAATTTAGGTAAGAGTATAAAATAACTTTAAAAATCAATTAAAAAGGTTTATGTGGGAGATTAAGTGATAATTAAGGATATTATTCACCACTCATCATGCATACTATCTAGATAAATATGATCTCCAATCACCTATGGTTAAAGAGAGTGCTTTCTACTCTCTCTATGCCATATTAGTCTGGTAATCTAGGAAACTTGAAATAACGGAACTTGAAATGTTTAGATAATTATGACCTCTTGTCACCTATGGTTAAAGAGAGTGCTTTCTACTCCCTCTATGCCATATTAGTCTGGTAGTCTAAGAAACTTTAAATAATGAAACTTGAAATAACATCGTGGTTAGTTGTTAGCAACACGGTTAGTAATCATTAGTAATGAACCATAATTAAAGAAAAATAACAAAATTAAGAAGTTATTTCTTCTTTCCAAGAAAAAAGGATTGCTTATGCAAATCTGAGAGCATAAGCATGAACTTAAGTAAGCATGAAAGTAAATCACTTTCAAGAAAGTGTGATAGCATAAAGAGAATAAGAAAACATTACCTTGTGTGTAAGGTAGAGTCCTCTCCTCGATTTGGGAGAGTATAGAAGAGTGTGTTAATGTGATCGGCTCTTTTTCTCTTCACTTTGCTTGGAGACCACCAATTAGACCACTTGGAATGAGAGCATGGCGAGAGGCAAAAGGAATTCAAGCTATGGAAAGTTTGAGAACTAGGAGAGAGGAGAGGGGAGGGTAATGTGAAGAAGAAGATCAAGTTTTGACAAACTTGATTAGGGTTTTGGCCATGGCTTCTCTTGGAGAGAGGTGTGTGTGTGTGTGTGTGTGTGTGTGTGTGTGTGTGTGTAGAAGGTGTGTGTAGAAGGTGTGTGTGAAAAAGCTTTGGCTTTCCCAAACTTACTCTTAAGCTTGCACTTCTAAAAATGAGAAGGAAAGTGTAAAATGAGAAGAGAAGCCTTCTTTTTATGCACAATTTTTGTAAGTGCTTTCACTTATCTTGATAGCTTATCTTCCTTATCTTGTTAACTTATCTTTATTTGATAACTTATCTTACTTATCAAAACTTTCTCAACAAGCTACTTACTCACCTCATCCTTAACCTTATCTTCTTTTTATTTTTCTTTCTTATCTTTTTCTTTATGCTAACTTTCTTAAAACAAAAAGCTAATTATCCATGCATTGCTTATGTCCCTATTCCCATGGCGTAAGTCGGAAGTGCCTCGTGAGTATACCTTGGTGCTTGAATTGAACCCGGATTTTTTCACTCGAACATTTTTTTCTATTATTTTCTTTTTATTTTTTTATACTTTTAAGTCAGTGGCTTAACTGTGTTGGCCTTGCGTAAGGGCTAGGAGAAGGCCCTTACATCTCCCAGTACCATTGGTATAATTTCTCTTTAAATTAGATGTATTACTAGATGAACCTACGTCGAAGGATGGTGTACTGTGCACTTCACTCTGGAAAGAAAGATTAAAGGAATTTTGTTCTCTATTCTCACTCTCCATCAGATTCCTCTCCTCATTTGTAACAAGTTCTTCTTCATCCATTGAATCTGCTCTTCCCATAGTACGACCGCTTTTGCTTACCCCTTCACTTTTTCCCTCAAGGACAACCTTTACGTTTCGTATATGTCTCGTGGAGGCAAGGTACAAGGCCCAACATTGTATGGCACTTTGAATAAATGCTCTTTGATCCTCGTAGCATTTCCAGTGAAGACATGGTGACAAGACTTGCACTTCAATCTAGATGTAGTTCGTCCTTACACTATTTTATGCATGCACGTCCACTCATGACCATGAACCATGATGCATAAAAGAGATCCGTAAAAAAATAAACAATTATAATTTGCTATGTGATACTTTTTATTAATCACATATCCAATATACAATTTATTAATTGATTATGCCAAAAATTGAAAGTACATAGTCAATCATATCCAACAACAATTTTGCATTGTATATGCACATATCCAAAAAGAGAATATAATTCATTGTTTAGGTCTTTGGAATAAATTTTAAATACTTTATACCTATAAATGATAAGAATTGTACCCTAAACAATATTTTGTCGCATTGGATCATCTCAAAGTCTGAGCATAATACTCTAACTCAACGCAATGGTCATTGGTTACCAACGATCAATTTTGGATTGTAGCTACATTATCATGATTTTTTACAAATCACATTGGTAAAAACAATCTATATTGATCATTGCATATCTTCCTGGAAGTGTGAGCAACTACTCTAACACAACAAAGGTGATAAGATCAATTGTAATAGAAGCACTTCTGGCAATATAAGATAAACATCAAGTATGGCAAAAAAAATTTAATTGAAAATATACCCGAAAGTGTGAGTAGTTGCTCTAACACAACAAGGTGATAACATTATCATAGTTGAAGCATTTTTAACCATACAAGATAAGCATCAAGTACGATAAAAAAGCCTCAATTAGAAAATTTATCAACATTATGTGATGTGTGAGTATATCACTCTAACACAAAGACTTAAAGAAATTCTTAATTCCTAAACCTTCATCTAAGTGAAACAATTGATTATCTCTAGTGCGAGTAAACACTTTTACACGAGCACAAAAGTAAATAATCACTATTTACGATACGCATCCATCTTCAAGTGTGAGTATATACTTCAACACAATGATAGATGGTTCTCGACCTAATTAATTTCTTCTCTTTAAGTGTGAAAAAACTCCAACACAAAAAGAGCAAGTTCTAATTTTTATTTTGATTCAAAACTATTTAATTCAAAAATTAAAAACAAAAACCATAAATCATAAAATTTAAATTTAAATTAATTTTAACTAAATAGTATTTTTATATTTTTATAAATATTCTATCTTTAGAGAAAAAAATGATTACTTTTATCAGGTAGCTCAATGTTTGGTTGTGTGAAATGTTCTTGAGAGGGCTCCAGTTCTTGTATATATATACTAATTTCTTTGATCAAAGATTTTACTCGATCGAAGATTTTCTTCGATTGAAGTACAGATAAATAGTACAGAGAGTCAAATTCAATGACATATTACCATATAATAAGGCCGTTTTATACCCCCTAATGTATGATACGGGCATTAAACGCGTATAATATGTTTAACGTTTAACGTATAATGCAACTTAGTTTGTCGTTATACATTTGTGTGTTAGTAATTAGCATCTCCATTAGATTGATTACTATTTCTTAATCATCGTTACGGTCCATTGGCATTTTCATAACTGCTTGCATTTCTCATTAGTTAAGCTCTAATCTAGCTATGTGTGGGCATGTTCTTGGCACACCTAAGAGACCACGATCCTCCATGACTAGGTAGGCTTGATTAGGGAGAGGATTAGTATCCAATTTTATTTTGTGTTTGCATTTAGTGTTTTTGCTTTACAGTTAGCTTTCTTCTCAAGATGCAATTCATTGCATTATGAGTGTGTGGAGCAAGTGCTTATCAAAGGATTTTCTTTGATTCTATCCATGCCCATTGTAGCTCAAGGATTGGGAATTAATTGCTCGATCAAATGCTGCAAAAATCTCTTAATCTTGCTCCTAGTTCTCTACAAGAAATTGGTAGATAGACCCTAAACTTGGATGTGTATTACACACACTAAGAATATGGGTGTGTGTGTGTGACCTCGTGTGAAGAACCTCCTAATTTTAGGAGGGGGAAAGGTCGAAGGGAGGGCCATACCCCAAAATATCTCCTATACACATAGCCCCGTCTGACAGACGAGCAGCACTCAAGCCGATTTGAAAGCACTTTCAGGTCCGACTGACCTTACCTGGTTGTTGCACTTGCTCTAGTCCAACCCCGCCCTCTGCCTGCGCAATGCATCACATTGACTTTTGTTAGACTAACACAACTCTGCTGCTTCACAGGTCTAGGGAATGTAAAAGCATTCCTTCATGATGGAAGCTGTCCAAAAGATGGCACCACCCCCACTTGCAAGCAGACTTATCTCCCAACCTGGGCAGCAGGCCACTCCCAGTTCATTCACATTGAGGGCCACACCGAGTCATGATTTGGTGGCGTTGTTTGCACGAATTTTGTTTTGGTTGACACCGGAGGATTGAAGGTAGGAGATACAAGCAAGATGGCGATTACATATTGGTCTAGCCTTTCCTCTTCTCAGAGATTATTCACAGCGCAGACTTCTCAGTCTGGCTTCCCTACTTCTACAGGATGATCACGGTGCAGACAGCGTGGTCTGACCACACCTCTTCTCAGAGGCCCTCACAGTGCAGGATTGTTGAGTCTAGATTTCCCCTCATCTTGGATTACCCTACCTATTGATAGGACACCATTTGGTGGTGGTCCGTGCGGTCTCCCAATGAGACTGTTGTAGCTTACGGTAGCTTCTACAATGCAGAATGTTTAGTCTGGCTTTCCTTGTTTCGGAGGACGTTTATGGTGTAGATTGCTACATTTGGCCTTTTGGGAGTTTTTCATAGCTTAGCCACCTGGCCACACTAGGTTGCAGGTTCATGCATTGACAGGATTCCAATCATTCTCATGACAGTTCCTGGGCTTTTTCATTTTCTCCAGATGTTTTGACTACAGACACCACAAATCCTATTGGGCAGGACACTTGCAGGTCTATTGGCACTCCTTTACGACAAGGAGTTGTTTTCACACTCAATTCGGGACCTTCACATAATACCTTCACACTGCACCGACAGAGTACAACAGTTTGCTACACTTCTCGTGAGACGACATCTTTCCATGGAGATTTCTTGGCGGTTCGGACAACCCTAGACTGCTGCTACACTTGCGGAGTTTGCTTGATTATTGTCTTTCAGCGGACATTGTAGCAGACATCTTTAGTATTCACGTGGTTTGTTCAACATAAGGTGTTGAGAGGGGGTGTTATACTTACACCCCTCTGCTGCTCCATAGGTCTAGGGCATGTAGTGTGCCTCCGAGTTGGCCACCCTTTGCATATGCATATAGGCTGCATTGTCCGGCTGCCCACTTTCGCGGACCGCCTATCTTTTGTCCAGGCGCCATATACTCCCTTATATATTATTTATGTTGGGTTGTGGGCCTTTCCCTTGCACTGATCAACCTCCCCCTTGGGCACCTATATGGGTCCGGGGGGGGGGGTACCCACATATCATCTCTCTGATCATTGTATTGAGGGTCTCATGATCTAATAGTCATTGGGGGTTGGTCGCCCCCTCTCCCACACAGTAGTGTTTTGTGTCTACTCTCTCTCTCTCTCTCTCTCTCTCTCTCTCTCTCTCTCTCCCCTTCTGCACACTCTCACAACTTTCTCCTCATCCAACCCACAACGGCCACACGCTCAATTGCTTTCGAAAGCAATTTCAGGTCCACCACTGCCAAGTCCCGCCCTTCCTGCACGGCGGTTTTGGCACCATCTTAACCTCCTAAGGTTCTCGCAAGTTGCAAGGCCTTATAACCCGTAGTGTAGGGCCTTATTCTCATGGATTTTTGCTTGAAAACCCCAAGGGGCAGTTCCTACATTGTACCCTTAAGTCACCAAGCTCTCCATTGGGCATTTAAAAAGGCTTTCACCAAACAAGCTTTACATCAAGCATTCATACTTCGAGCATTCAAAAGCTAAAAGAATTCATAAAGGGATTCCAAGGCAAATTATTGAGCTTTCTAAAAGCATTCAAAGGAGAACCTCAAGGCTTCATCTAACTTCAAAGGCTTCCACAAGCAACCAAAGATTGTGAAGAGGGGCTTCACTCCGGTGAAGAGAAGCTTCACAAAAGTTCAAAGGATCTCTCTCTCTCTCTCTCTCTCTCTCTCTCTCTTAATTAACCCTAAAATTTGGCAACCAAGCACAATAGTTTTTTGCAATGTATATCATAATCTATATTTATGGTGATGATTTCATAGTTGTGCTCGTGTAAAGAGGTAGACATTGGCTAGGAGAGTCTTCTAATCAAAGACCACTCTATTAGCACCATGGGGAAATTTGAGAAATCCACTTCAAAGGGAAGGAAAATTGGAAACAGCATCATTAGCATCCGCATCAACAGTTCTTTTACATCAGTATTTTTGCATTGCATTTGTTTTTCAATAAAGCTCAAGACAAAACTGTGGCGACATCGACATCATTGGCACCAACAAGTTGCGATTAGAAGTCTCCAAGAATGGAATGAAGAAAAGGGGGAAGGATAGGCGCGTTTCAAGAATCAAAGATAAATATTTGTAGCCTCTCTTCAAAGGGAGGATTCTTTGTCATCCTTTGTGGATCTGTATTGACATCCTGTGTGGATACTAAGAGAGGGTGTGTGCCTCTTCTACAATCTTCAAAGTGAGGTGCTTGAGCTCTACACATGAGCCTTTTTTCATGAAAAACATGGGTTTTTGCAGCTAATTGGGCGCACCCGTACCGTATTTTGTATTCTTTACCTCTTTTGGTATCCTCGTCACAAGGGGGCACTATTTTTAAACACCTCTACCACAATTTCCATAGTTACATGGCTCCTCCATCATAGTTGCTTGCCTAGCATGAGATACTGGTTGTTGTTGCTTAATACCAACTTTATTTGTCTTCTGATTATCGCCTCTTGGTGTTAATGCTTGACACATTGCTAGCGTCGAGCTGTATTTGTGGGAGGGTGTATTGGATGACAATCACGGGCTTGTAGAACTTGGTGCTTGCCCTCTAATGTAGTATCTTGAGTGTATTTTTTATTAAAGGTGTCATTCTCAAAGCCTTGCTTGGAGTTGTGAGCATAGTGGAAACAAATGAGAGATGATTTGACTGAGAAGGGGGGATTTGTGGATATTTTTCCTTCGTCTCTCTATCTTGAAATGTGAAGAGGGAAGCAAAGCTTCCACCCTCCCTTTCTATTCAAAGGGGGGGAGGGGAGGTGACCTACCTTTTATGAGTTTAATGGGGTAAACAAGCAAGCACATATGGTGTCCTTGCAATTAAACGAACTCAAGACTACCACCCAGAGTTGAAAAACGCAAAGCTACCACTTGGGTCAATCCAAACACAAGTGTTATGAGCATGTAAAATTATCACTACTCAGGAGCTTATCAACAACACGCTCAATAGATTGTCAGAAGTCCTCTCTGCTCAAGAACCTGGCATTTGTGAGCAAGTATCTTGGGGAGGAGAAGGCTTAGAAAGTGTGTGTGCGTGCGCGCGCGCGCGTGTGTGTGTGTGTGTGTGTGAGAGAGAGAGAGAGAGAGAGAGAGAGAGAGAGGACCCTATTGATGAGAGTGCATATTGCAATAGAAAGAGAGATGTTTTCTAAGCTATACAATGTTGTAAACACAATTTACCACAATAATGTCATGAGTAGACAACAACTTCTTCAAAAATTGAAGGCCAATATTTCCAAAGCAAATTTTCAATATGGTGTTGAACAATCAATATTTGTGTACCCAATAACAGATTTAAAAAATAATGAAGTAGATTCAACATCCAAAAACAAAGTTGCATGAGAATTTATGTTGTGGTCACGAGATACTAGGGGAGCACGAAAAAAAAAGGATGGAAGGTTGGGGTGGAGGGCGAGTGGTCTAAAGGGAATAAAGTGCTCTAGAGAGGAAGTAAGGGAGAAAAAATCTAGAGCATTAGAGCGATTGTTGGGTGAGGTGGCGAAGTTGATAACACCCAAAGACAAGTGGACCAATTTTGACACCCAATAGATGCCATGTGTTGGTGAAGGCTAGATGAGTAGTTTTGAAGATGGGGACGCGAGCAAAGAAGTATTAGAGCGGTTCAAAGGGTGAGATCTATATGAGTGATGCATAAAGAAAAGGGGCTCAAGTCTACAAACCAATAATCCATGTGTTGGTGAACGCTAATTGATATTAGACTAGATCGTGGGTGGTTTGGAAGATGGGGATGGTGACATCTATAGGGGTAGGATGTGATGGAAGCGGTCTACGTTGACCTAAGTAGATGGGAAAAAGGGGAAAGAGGAGGGGGGGGGGGGGGGGGGGGGGGGGGGGGGGGGGGGGGGGGTTTAAAAGGAAAAAGAGGTGTAGGTGGGGTTGTGGGGATGATGCTGATGGTAGTTGGAATCATGGTGGTGATTTAGGTGGCGGCCAAGGAGTTTCGTCGGCAATGGAATGAGTTGAAAGTCAGTGGTAGTGGGCAAGAGGTGTAGGAAGGTGGTGGCTATTAGCTTGCATGACCAAGGATTTGGAGAAAAAATCTCGCTCCAAACTTGTTCTAGAGAACTTGCTCCAGTGCTATCCCCGTAAATCATTATCATGGCCATAAAAGAGGTAGACGTATTGCCCCCTTGATAGGGAAACATGTGCATGTTGTAGCACCTAGGCATGCAACCATACAAGGAGAAAGTAAAGCCAAGACACGCATGTAATGTAGGCCTCACCCTATCCAAAGCTTAGAATTCTAAGGAAGAATCAAGTATTATTCAAAATTGGCTCGTCAAGTATCTACCACGCCCCCATTTAGAAGGAAGACAGCTTCCTCAAAGTTGAAGCACAAGACATGAACTTGAACTTCACTAACCAAGAGGTCTTGTGGGTAGTCTTGTGCGAATGGGGCGGCTCAAAAGGCCTTTGGCAAAAAGTGAAACCCCCATACACCTGTCATAATTGCCTCCCAAATTTGATTCGCTGTTGGGCTAGAGGGAGCTTCAACCACCCTCTGAATCCACCTCTTGCAGCTTGACCGGCTACAACACGTTTTTTCACCCTTTATAGGCCCATTTTTAGAACTGTAAACTGTGCACAGTGAACACTCGCAAGAAGCTGTCACACCGTGACCAAGATGGAGCCCTAGCTATGAGAGCACGATGCTTTTCCAAAGGCGCCTTCAAGTTTTAGAAGGTCTTTCTTGAAAAGGCACGTTTAACAGGTTTATGAGAAGGCACTCTTATGCCGCTGCTCTATGAGCCGCACAAGAATGGGCAGCAAGGAAAAATTGACTCTAGTGGGCCCGATCGTCGACAATTTGCCGACCCAACACATTTTGGGTGCAAGCCCATACACAAAAGGCCATGACTTTGCATGTTGTCGGCCCAGTCCACAAAACAAGAGGGCAGGGCTGCCGGCTTAAGCCAAAAGAGAGAAGGGCCTGTCGGCATGGCCCACCCACAATGCACCTCGTTGCTTTTGGCACCACCTCCGTCATATTGGGTGCACCCCTACCGTATTTTGCGCATTCTTTGCCACTTTTGGCATCCTCGTCACAAGGGGGCACTATTTTTAGAGAGCATTCGCATGCTACCTGAGCAACGTTTTGAGTGATGACATCCATTTTGGTTGTTGCTCATAACTGCGATGAAAGTTGCGAGACAAGCAAGAGAGAGAAGGCAAAATCAAGGAGAGAGAGTGGCAAAGTCAGCCCAACTTTGACAAAATTGGCAGAGTTGGGATTACGCAAGCTTCGTTTGTGCTACAGGACAAAGAAGGATGACGCTAGCTAAACACTATCGTTGCTTGCGTGCGAATCCTACCTTAAACACCTCCACCACAATTTCCATAGTTATATGGCTCCTCCATCATACTTGCTCGCCTAGCATGAGATACTGGTGGTTGTTGCCTAATACCATCTTTATTCGTCTCTGATTACCGCCTCCACCATGCGAACTCTACCTTGAGGGTACACAAGCAAGTACGAGATAAAGAGAGCTTGAAGCTAGTGGTGAGTACCCACAAGTAGATTCACCAAGGATAGACCACCCACGGAAAACTAGATAGAGGATTCCCCAAAAAACTTAACTAATTGCTTGCAAAAGCACTCGAAAATCTTCTTCCTTTTTTTGCAAAACTCACGAATGTGAGTGAGAGATATTTTAAAATCCACTAGTCTTGCTTGGTGGGCCTTGCTATATAACATCTATAGAAGAATACAATAGGACATATGCAAATTCACATTTAACATCGTGTACTCAAGGAAACAGAAGCATGACTAATTTGGCAATGGTGGCACTTTGTGAAAGGCATATATACATTTGAGAAATGCTATCTTTTTTTTTAGAGGAGACAGAATTTAGTGCTTCAATCAATAGAGATTTTAGGGATGATTGTAAAACTATTACTTTTTATTATTATTATGAGAGGATACAAAGTTGTTTTAAAAGTAAAATAATGGATATTGATATGATTATTTTAATTATGAAAAAACCAATGTACTTGATGTAAATTTTGCAGATGTGTTATGGGCACAATAATTGAGGAAAAAGAGAAAATTTGTTATTATGTTTTTTTTTTTTAATGAGAGGATAGAAACTTGTTTTAAATGTGAAATAGTTGAGATTGATGTGAGTATTTTAATAATGAATGAACAAGTCGATGTGAGTTTTGCAAATGGTTTTTGTGCACAATAATTGAGGAAAAAGAGAGAAATAGGATGTTGTGGTAGCAGATATAACATCAGCTTTCAATGAGACGTGTACGACAGTGGCAAGGAAAACTTAGATCTTTCTTTTTTGCTTCAAGAACATGTATTTCTTGTAGTGAGGGGAATGAGCTCGTAGAACATTATATCCAATAGAACTTGTACTACTATGTCTACTGATGAATGTTTTTTCTAGTATACGTACTACATGTAAATTCTTGGAGACGAAAAGTATGTCAAAAATAAATTTTTCATCAAATGATTGGTAGCGAAGAACGTTGTCGTGTTGTGACACGTACATAGTGGGAACGCATCCTACAAGAGTTATCTTGTAATTTTTTAGATACATAATTATCTTTCCTATAATGTACATATGCATATTTAAGTATAATAATAAGCTTTCTATCTCATCCTATTATTTTTCTCAAGGGTAACCTATCCTTACTTTACCATCAGAAAATACGATGGGAAAAGCTCAATAGCTCCGCCTCTTTAACTTGGGACAAAAAAGCATTGATTCTTTATTTCTACTATCTCATTATCATCTCACACCCTAGCTAGATCCTATATCTATGGTAAACTCCAATATATATATATTCTATGTATTTTTTATACTTTTCTTATATTTCTTTTTAAATAGCTACTAGGAGAGAATCAAATCCTAGTGGGACACTAGGTGGCATGATTTCAAAGATACACTTATTTTAATGCATTATTGCAAGCATGATTACAAAACTTTGTCAAGGAGCAATGTCATGCTTTCATATGGCATGAGGTGTCCTTTGGAATTAAATGAAAGTCTAGGCTAAGGAGACCACATGAAGACTTTTGCTGCCATAAATGGATCTTATTTTGATGAATTTTTTACACAAGGTTCCAATCCAAATTGGAAAAAGATTTTAAAATGAAAATCGTAGCTAATGAGCTGAAGTTTTTGCCCATATTTTTACTTTTTTATTTGAAGCCACGGTTGAGGAGATATGATCAAAATACTGGACCCCAGTCTGCCCACATCATGCAGGGGCAGCTCATTTCCAACTTTTCCAATTCCTGTTCACACTGGCTCCTCTCTTCTTGTGTAAACCCTTGGGGGTTCCCTTCACCTATAAAAGGGGACCTCTTCTTCCTTGGAAGAAACTCAAGCATTCAAGCCCAATATTGATGAGAGGAATTCTTGAGGGAGTGAGTAGTAATGCCTAATTGTACTTAGCCCCATTAACATAAGCCCAAGCCTACACTTTCTCCTAGAGGAAGACTAGCCATTCTTGTACGCCATCGTTGGAGGATCAACTCTAATCAAAGAAGGTGTTGTACTTGGCGTATCAATCAACGTTGAATTCTCCCCTCTTCTTCTCTCTCCCATCAATAATGGTGCCGAAGGGTTTCAAGTAAGATGTGTTCTACATTGATGTTTTCTTGATTTCTTGTTGTTTTCATTTTCATCTCTAATCCAACATATATATATGTATCTAATCTCATCTCCTTAACCAAACCTATCTCTCTCATTCTTAGTAATTCATCCTCTCTAGGTTCTCTTTGCTACAGGTACATCTCTCCCCGCAGTATCCTTATTGCTTACGGGCAAGAATAGGGCTTGGGAGGGAAACTTCTCATCTCTTCACTTCTCTCATATCTACATTTCTCACATACTATCCTAGATGAATAACCCACATGATGATAATTTCTATCGCTTTCACTCTGTACGATCTATTAGGATTAACGTATGGATTAGCCGTAAAATACACTTTCAACAACGTATAGTGTTTCTCTTTGGCCCAGAAAGGCTCAATGAAATAATTCTATCACCGGATCCCATCATACTACCTCTCATAGACTATAACTTTTCTTTTGACGTAAGCGTAGTTATCTTGCTATGAACCAAGAGGATTTGTACACACAATTAATCCCAATCACTAGACAAAATATATATATTATGGTAAGCACAAAACTACAATTCCAAAGAACAATTCGTAGCCTATTTGGGCAGCCAAGATTGAATGCCATTAACTCATCTGTTAACCCTTTCATATTACCCATGATACGATATGACCATAGCCTTGATGTTTTCATCTTTGTGTTATTTTGACATTTTCTTTTGTGTTCTTTCTTTGTGCGTGTGAGTGCAAGAGAGAATGGGTGGGCTTCTTTGATTGTACTTCTTTCCAAACCCTAGTTTTCATGGCATCTATGGTTTAACTCCTTCATATAGTTTTTGTTGAGTTCTCTCACAAACTCTCACAGCCATAAGCCCGGTGCTTTCCTGGCAAGACCGCAAATTTCTCGACATATTTTTGGTGAACCCGACGCGAACAAGCCGGGGTGAGAGTACATAAAGATGGTTAGCAAAGTGGAGCAGCTATATGCTGAAATGAAAGAGCTTGAAGACAGATGCAAATGGCTTGAAGAAGAAGACCGGATTCAAAAAGCGATTGAAAGCGCTATGCAATCCGTATATAATGAGCTTAATATATTCGAAGGCTATGATCCAGAAGGATATCTTGAGTGCTATGTGACAGAGATGAGGCTTCAAGAAATTCCAGAAGCTCGGATGATTGCAGCATTTGTTGAACTTGTGAGTGATGATTTCAAGCACCAAGTTCAAGACTATGCAAGTGTATATGCAAGCAACTGGGGTGAGTTTTCTACAGCTATAACACAGGTATGCTTGGAACATCAAGACCAAGAGATGGAGCAGAGTGGAAGTGGATGTGACCAGCTAGAGTTGGTGTCTCCTGTAAGCCATGCAAGTGTCAACACATCCATACAGGCCAATTTAGAAGCAGTAATAGATGCATATCTTTTGCAAGATGCAAATTTATTGTATGCAGATGAAGCAGACATAGTGCAAGCTATTTATGCACGTTTGGGTCTTGTAACCTTCGTATCTCAAGATAATGACTCTCATGATGCTATCTAAGCGCCTGAAACGGCTCAAAGCGACTTAGAGGATGATGCAAACTCGTCGGCTATGATAGATGATTTGGACGCTCCTTTTGATTCGTTTGAAGATGCACATGAGTGTATATACAAGGATGAGGATGCTATGGTTTTGACGGAGGATGTGAAGGGAAAACAGGTGGAAGACGGCTATATTAGTGATGTGCTACAATCTACTTTTGAGCAGATCCAGGAACTTTTACCAAGTTTAGAAGAGCCGGATGCCTATACTGAAGACATATACCAGGATGAAGAAGCCATTATCAATGCTTTCCTATGCAAGTTTGATGCATGTGGTACTACCCAAATGGATATGCCTAGCTGCAAAAGTGCTAATTTAGAGGGGGTGACTGAAAATATCTTCCTTTGTGAGTATAGCTCTGCTAGTAGCATTGCGGATTGTGAAGTACCTCAGTTAGACGAGGTGGAAGAAGAGGAGTGCATTGACAGAGTAATATGTATGTCTTGTATATATGGAGTAGCAGATGTGATGCAGATGACTCATGAAATTGTGCCTTATTTAGAGCTAGATGCAGCAAGCTTTCACAATTCCATGGTAGAGGAAGGAATGACAGATGGAGATTCTCTGCATGAGGATTGGGGTTGTGCAGATGAAGCTATGAATCTTCAAGATTCACAAATCAAAGATAGAAAAGTGTTTGGTTATGCTATATAGGTTGAAGTGACATTAGAGGATAGAGTACAAGAGCAAGAAACCTCTTCGGATATGGTCTGTGATTGGGGTGATATTTCTTATCTGTGTGAAGATGCAAATAAAGATGCTTGCCATAAAGTGCCTACTATACAGGGTTCTAAGAAATTCGGTTGCCTGCAGGTATGCAAACAATATCTGAGGCATAAAAGGGATTTAGGTCTTGTGTCACAGGGTATAAATTTCAAGCAGGTTTGTGAGCATCTATCTGCTATGGATAGGAAGGGTATACATGGTGATTCCTTAAATCAAGAAGAGGATGCTAGCTCTATGCTGACACCAGAGTCATGTAATGAAGAAGGGTTCTCCCTAGATGAGTGGAGACATGATTCAGTTGAAGATAATTTAGCGATGAGTCAAAAAGGAAGAAGGGGTGAAGATATTGTGTCAGAGACTAACTCCAAGGAGGTTTTTGAGCAGTCGGTTACAAGTGACGGGGAGCATACCTACCAGGATGATTTGGAAAGGGAATTAGACACCATATTTGAGAGGTATGCAAAGTTTTATGCTATAAAGCTAGAGAGGTATTTGGTAAAAGCTGAGAGAATTGATGAGAGGTTTAACATGCACATTTCTGAGGTTTCTCTTGATGTTGAGAAAGGCTATCTAGAGGATTCTTTTAAGAATGAAGATGCAGATTCAGACTTCTATGCGAAAGAGGTACATATGGATTTACAGGTTGGTCAGAAGGTTGAAGTACAGTTTCAAAAATCTTTCAAGTATATTACACGAAGCCTGGAAGTGTTTTTTGAAGAGGAGGATGAGGAACTTATGTCTCTACGTCATGAAGATTTTGCGCATAATGGAGATTTGTTACAGATGTTTTGGAGACAGATGTATATAACAATTCCTTCTGATCCGAGAGCAATTAAAAGATGCAGAGAATCTCAATGCTTAGTACAATACAAGTTTTTGAGTTACCCATATGATCCTGGAGGAGGTCATGGGATGACAGGGGATATAGTTGCTTTCACAAGTTACCATGAAGTTGGCACATGCCGGAGGATGTGCAGGTTTAGAGGGGGTGGATGTCGTGTTGTGACACGTACATAGTGGGAACACATCCTACAAGAGTTATCTTGTAATTTTTTAGATACATAATTATCTTTCCTATAATGTACATATGCATATTTAAGTATAATAATAAGCCTTCTATCTCATCCTATTATTTTTCTCAAGGGTAACCTATCCTTACATTACCATCAGAAAATACTATGGGAAAAGCTCAATAGCTCCGCCTCTTTAACTTGGGACAAAAAAGCATTGATTCTTTATTTCTACTATCTCATTATCATCTCACACCCTAGCTAGATCCTATATCTAGGGTAAACTCCAATATATATATATTCTATGTATTTTTTATACTTTTCTTATATTTCTTTTTAAATAGCTACTAGGAGAGAATCAAATCCTAGTGGGACACTAGGTGGCATGATTTCAAAGATACACTTATTTTAATGCATTATTGCAAGCATGATTACAAAACTTTGTCAAGGAGCAATGTCATGCTTTCATATGGCATGAGGTGTCCTTTGGAATTAAATGAAAGTCTAGGCTAAGGAGACCACATGAAGACTTTTGCTGCCATAAATGGACCCTATTTTGATGAATTTTTTACACAAGGTTCCAATCCAAATTGGAAAAGGATTTTAAAATGAAAATCGTAGCTAATGAGCTGAAGTTTTTGCCCATATTTTTACTTTTTTATTTGAAGCCACGGTTGAGGAGATATGATCAAAATACTGGACCCCAGTCTGCCCACATCATGCAAGGGCAGCTCATTTCCAACTTTTCCAATTCCTGTTCACACTGGCTCCTCTCTTCTTGTGTAAACCCTTGGGGGTTCCCTTCACCTATAAAAGGGGACCTCTTCTTCCTTGGAAGAAACTCAAGCATTCAAGCCCAATATTGATGAGAGGAATTCTTGAGGGAGTGAGTAGTAATGCCTAATTGTACTTAGCCCCATTAACATAAGCCCAAGCCTACACTTTCTCCTAGAGGAAGACTAGCCATTCTTGTACGCCATCGTTGGAGGATCAACTCTAATCAAAGAAGGTGTTGTACTTGGCGTATCAATCAACGTTGAATTCTCCCCTCTTCTTCTCTCTCCCATCAATAATGGTGCCGAAGGGTTTCAAGTAAGATGTGTTCTACATTGATGTTTTCTTGATTTCTTGTTGTTTTCATTTTCATCTCTAATCCAACATATATATATGTATCTAATCTCATCTCCTTAACCAAACCTATCTCTCTCATTCTTAGTAATTCATCCTCTCTAGGTTCTCTTTGCTACAGGTACATCTCTCCCCGCAGTATCCTTATTGCTTACGGGCAAGAATAGGGCTTGGGAGGGAAACTTCTCATCTCTTCACTTCTCTCATATCTACATTTCTCACATACTATCCTAGATGAATAACCCACATGATGATAATTTCTATCGCTTTCACTCTGTACGATCTATTAGGATTAACGTATGGATTAGCCGTAAAATACACTTTCAACAACGTATAGTGTTTCTCTTTGGCCCAGAAAGGCTCAATGAAATAATTCTATCACCGGATCCCATCATACTACCTCTCATAGACTATAACTTTTCTTTTGACGTAAGCGTAGTTATCTTGCTATGAACCAAGAGGATTTGTACACACAATTAATCCCAATCACTAGACAAAATATATATATTATGGTAAGCACAAAACTACAATTCCAAAGAACAATTCGTAGCCTATTTGGGCAGCCAAGATTGAATGCCATTAACTCATCTGTTAACCCTTTCATATTACCCATGATACGATATGACCATAGCCTTGATGTTTTCATCTTTGTGTTATTTTGACATTTTCTTTTGTGTTCTTTCTTTGTGCGTGTGAGTGCAAGAGAGAATGGGTGGGCTTCTTTGATTGTACTTCTTTCCAAACCCTAGTTTTCATGGCATCTATGGTTTAACTCCTTCATATAGTTTTTGTTGAGTTCTCTCACAAACTCTCACAGCCATAAGCCCGGTGCTTTCCTGGCAAGACCGCAAATTTCTCGACATATTTTTGGTGAACCCGACGCGAACAAGCCGGGGTGAGAGTACATAAAGATGGTTAGCAAAGTGGAGCAGCTATATGCTGAAATGAAAGAGCTTGAAGACAGATGCAAATGGCTTGAAGAAGAAGACCGGATTCAAAAAGCGATTGAAAGCGCTATGCAATCCGTATATAATGAGCTTAATATATTCGAAGGCTATGATCCAGAAGGATATCTTGAGTGCTATGTGACAGAGATGAGGCTTCAAGAAATTCCAGAAGCTCGGATGATTGCAGCATTTGTTGAACTTGTGAGTGATGATTTCAAGCACCAAGTTCAAGACTATGCAAGTGTATATGCAAGCAACTGGGGTGAGTTTTCTACAGCTATAACACAGGTATGCTTGGAACATCAAGACCAAGAGATGGAGCAGAGTGGAAGTGGATGTGACCAGCTAGAGTTGGTGTCTCCTGTAAGCCATGCAAGTGTCAACACATCCATACAGGCCAATTTAGAAGCAGTAATAGATGCATATCTTTTGCAAGATGCAAATTTATTGTATGCAGATGAAGCAGACATAGTGCAAGCTATTTATGCACGTTTGGGTCTTGTAACCTTCGTATCTCAAGATAATGACTCTCATGATGCTATCTAAGCGCCTGAAACGGCTCAAAGCGACTTAGAGGATGATGCAAACTCGTCGGCTATGATAGATGATTTGGACGCTCCTTTTGATTCGTTTGAAGATGCACATGAGTGTATATACAAGGATGAGGATGCTATGGTTTTGACGGAGGATGTGAAGGGAAAACAGGTGGAAGACGGCTATATTAGTGATGTGCTACAATCTACTTTTGAGCAGATCCAGGAACTTTTACCAAGTTTAGAAGAGCCGGATGCCTATACTGAAGACATATACCAGGATGAAGAAGCCATTATCAATGCTTTCCTATGCAAGTTTGATGCATGTGGTACTACCCAAATGGATATGCCTAGCTGCAAAAGTGCTAATTTAGAGGGGGTGACTGAAAATATCTTCCTTTGTGAGTATAGCTCTGCTAGTAGCATTGCGGATTGTGAAGTACCTCAGTTAGACGAGGTGGAAGAAGAGGAGTGCATTGACAGAGTAATATGTATGTCTTGTATATATGGAGTAGCAGATGTGATGCAGATGACTCATGAAATTGTGCCTTATTTAGAGCTAGATGCAGCAAGCTTTCACAATTCCATGGTAGAGGAAGGAATGACAGATGGAGATTCTCTGCATGAGGATTGGGGTTGTGCAGATGAAGCTATGAATCTTCAAGATTCACAAATCAAAGATAGAAAAGTGTTTGGTTATGCTATATAGGTTGAAGTGACATTAGAGGATAGAGTACAAGAGCAAGAAACCTCTTCGGATATGGTCTGTGATTGGGGTGATATTTCTTATCTGTGTGAAGATGCAAATAAAGATGCTTGCCATAAAGTGCCTACTATACAGGGTTCTAAGAAATTCGGTTGCCTGCAGGTATGCAAACAATATCTGAGGCATAAAAGGGATTTAGGTCTTGTGTCACAGGGTATAAATTTCAAGCAGGTTTGTGAGCATCTATCTGCTATGGATAGGAAGGGTATACATGGTGATTCCTTAAATCAAGAAGAGGATGCTAGCTCTATGCTGACACCAGAGTCATGTAATGAAGAAGGGTTCTCCCTAGATGAGTGGAGACATGATTCAGTTGAAGATAATTTAGCGATGAGTCAAAAAGGAAGAAGGGGTGAAGATATTGTGTCAGAGACTAACTCCAAGGAGGTTTTTGAGCAGTCGGTTACAAGTGACGGGGAGCATACCTACCAGGATGATTTGGAAAGGGAATTAGACACCATATTTGAGAGGTATGCAAAGTTTTATGCTATAAAGCTAGAGAGGTATTTGGTAAAAGCTGAGAGAATTGATGAGAGGTTTAACATGCACATTTCTGAGGTTTCTCTTGATGTTGAGAAAGGCTATCTAGAGGATTCTTTTAAGAATGAAGATGCAGATTCAGACTTCTATGCGAAAGAGGTACATATGGATTTACAGGTTGGTCAGAAGGTTGAAGTACAGTTTCAAAAATCTTTCAAGTATATTACACGAAGCCTGGAAGTGTTTTTTGAAGAGGAGGATGAGGAACTTATGTCTCTACGTCATGAAGATTTTGCGCATAATGGAGATTTGTTACAGATGTTTTGGAGACAGATGTATATAACAATTCCTTCTGATCCGAGAGCAATTAAAAGATGCAGAGAATCTCAATGCTTAGTACAATACAAGTTTTTGAGTTACCCATATGATCCTGGAGGAGGTCATGGGATGACAGGGGATATAGTTGCTTTCACAAGTTACCATGAAGTTGGCACATGCCGGAGGATGTGCAGGTTTAGAGGGGGTGGATGTCGTGTTGTGACACGTACATAGTGGGAACACATCCTACAAGAGTTATCTTGTAATTTTTTAGATACATAATTATCTTTCCTATAATGTACATATGCATATTTAAGTATAATAATAAGCCTTCTATCTCATCCTATTATTTTTCTCAAGGGTAACCTATCCTTACATTACCATCAGAAAATACTATGGGAAAAGCTCAATAGCTCCGCCTCTTTAACTTGGGACAAAAAAGAATTGATTCTTTATTTCTACTATCTCATTATCATCTCACACCCTAGCTAGATCCTATATCTAGGGTAAACTCCAATATATATATATTCTATGTATTTTTTATACTTTTCTTATATTTCTTTTTAAATAGCTACTAGGAGAGAATCAAATCCTAGTGGGACACTAGGTGGCATGATTTCAAAGATACACTTATTTTAATGCATTATTGCAAGCATGATTACAAAACTTTGTCAAGGAGCAATGTCATGCTTTCATATGGCATGAGGTGTCCTTTGGAATTAAATGAAAGTCTAGGCTAAGGAGACCACATGAAGACTTTTGCTGCCATAAATGGACCCTATTTTGATGAATTTTTTACACAAGGTTCCAATCCAAATTGGAAAAGGATTTTAAAATGAAAATCGTAGCTAATGAGCTGAAGTTTTTGCCCATATTTTTACTTTTTTATTTGAAGCCACGGTTGAGGAGATATGATCAAAATACTGGACCCCAGTCTGCCCACATCATGCAGGGGCAGCTCATTTCCAACTTTTCCAATTCCTGTTCACACTGGCTCCTCTCTTCTTGTGTAAACCCTTGGGGGTTCCCTTCACCTATAAAAGGGGACCTCTTCTTCCTTGGAAGAAACTCAAGCATTCAAGCCCAATATTGATGAGAGGAATTCTTGAGGGAGTGAGTAGTAATGCCTAATTGTACTTAGCCCCATTAACATAAGCCCAAGCCTACACTTTCTCCTAGAGGAAGACTAGCCATTCTTGTACGCCATCGTTGGAGGATCAACTCTAATCAAAGAAGGTGTTGTACTTGGCGTATCAATCAACGTTGAATTCTCCCCTCTTCTTCTCTCTCCCATCAATAATGGTGCCGAAGGGTTTCAAGTAAGATGTGTTCTACATTGATGTTTTCTTGATTTCTTGTTGTTTTCATTTTCATCTCTAATCCAACATATATATATGTATCTAATCTCATCTCCTTAACCAAACCTATCTCTCTCATTCTTAGTAATTCATCCTCTCTAGGTTCTCTTTGCTACAGGTACATCTCTCCCCGCAGTATCCTTATTGCTTACGGGCAAGAATAGGGCTTGGGAGGGAAACTTCTCATCTCTTCACTTCTCTCATATCTACATTTCTCACATACTATCCTAGATGAATAACCCACATGATGATAATTTCTATCGCTTTCACTCTGTACGATCTATTAGGATTAACGTATGGATTAGCCGTAAAATACACTTTCAACAACGTATAGTGTTTCTCTTTGGCCCAGAAAGGCTCAATGAAATAATTCTATCACCGGATCCCATCATACTACCTCTCATAGACTATAACTTTTCTTTTGACGTAAGCGTAGTTATCTTGCTATGAACCAAGAGGATTTGTACACACAATTAATCCCAATCACTAGACAAAATATATATATTATGGTAAGCACAAAACTACAATTCCAAAGAACAATTCGTAGCCTATTTGGGCAGCCAAGATTGAATGCCATTAACTCATCTGTTAACCCTTTCATATTACCCATGATACGATATGACCATAGCCTTGATGTTTTCATCTTTGTGTTATTTTGACATTTTCTTTTGTGTTCTTTCTTTGTGCGTGTGAGTGCAAGAGAGAATGGGTGGGCTTCTTTGATTGTACTTCTTTCCAAACCCTAGTTTTCATGGCATCTATGGTTTAACTCCTTCATATAGTTTTTGTTGAGTTCTCTCACAAACTCTCACAGCCATAAGCCCGGTGCTTTCTTGGCAAGACCGCAAATTTCTCGACAACGTCGGATCGCATTTTTGAAGGTGGTTGTTGAGTGTGCTCTACCTTTCGTCTTTTGAAATTGATTGTGATACCTATGTAGTTTCGTCTGTTTTGGCGGCATGTGATGGAGTAGACGGTGTATTCAATATCCGTTGTTTTTTTCTCGGTTGATTATCGTGCTTGAGCAGCAGAAATTGAGTCTTGTTGTCTTGTTCTGCACAACAAAAGCAGGAAAAAAGAAAACAAGATTAGTGCAAGATTGCATGCTAGAACTTGAGACTATTAGACTATGTATTCGAGTGAGATATTTGTTGAATTTCTTTCAAGGTGGTGTGACCTATGGGTGGGTTGTCGATATTGATGAAAGCGTACGGATCAGAACTTCCAAATCGTGCTTTGTAAACATCCTTGTTGTGTTGCCATGTAAGCTTTTGCTCTGTTATTGATGGTGGCTCATCATTGCACTGTCTCTTGAAGCTTGCCAAGATCTCACTTGCGTCATTGTTCATTGTATCTAGAGCGCAACATCGTAGCCATAGTGCAACATCTCAAGAATGTAGGGCTTTATTGGTGTCTTCATTTAAAGCAAACGATTATCATCCTCGGCTATCATGAGATCCTTGGGCACGTCAATTTCTATAGTTAGTTTGTAAATGATGTCTTTCATTAGACCTGGAAAAAAAGAGTATTGATAGGGATAAACAAAGTTTTTTTTTCTTGTAAAAAAACATGTTTACTGTTTATTGTAGATAGCAAAGCAATGACAAGAAGAAAAAAAGATAAGATTAGACTCATGTTGATGTGTGTATATAACTAACATGCTGCTCTTTTAATACCCATGCTCTTGTTTTGTTCGAGCTGTTTTACAAATCTGTCTATTAACAATCGCAACTCTGCATACTTTGCAAAACCCTTGATGTAAGCGTCCGGGTGGCAACCTGCCAGGTTAAGCAGGTACATTTGCTTCTCTGTCGGATACTGACGTGGTTTGAGTTGGGGGTTGTTCTTCGAGGCAATGTTTTGCTTGAAAAGGGTAACAAGTCTCTGCAAGGTTATACAAATGTGATCAGTATGTGCATTTGTGTGCATTGAAGAAACATAATGTGATATGTTTTATAGAGCAGTATACCTTCGAATTGCTCATTTTGTTTTTTTGGTTATCTACCTTGCCTGCAATGGTGACATGATTAGATTTCATACTAAAAAAACCAATAGTAGAATTATGCGGAACCGCTGAGAAAGTGGTCATAAAAATTGAGACTAAATTAGAGCACAAGACAATGTTATAAAGAGTGGAGTGTAAGTTAACGACAGTTCCAAAAGACCAACATAGAGAAAGAACTCTTGTGACATCAGTTATATATTTATAGAGTATTTGTTGCACAGATGCTGAAAAATAGTCATATGAAAATTTCGTGAACTATTGGAATACATGATCAAGTGGCTACCAAAACTTTCCTAATGAATTCCGTGTATAATATGAAGTGGAACAGGTTGAAATATATTAGGAGTTGGTAGATTGAGAATTCAAAGATTTCGACAATCTGTGATTCGCGATAACATGACATATGCAAGCGCCGGTGCAAATGCATCTCTGAAGATAAGAAGAAATTTGCTAGAAATTGTTGCACCCTGTGCCTTGTGTCCAGTCATGGCGTATGCAAGTGTCAAGGGAAATGTGGATTTGTGAAACCATGTGCCATTGACTGAAGTTCGTTTATGCTTTGTTCGACAAAGTGCCATCTTTTTCCCGGTATAATGAATGAGAACAACGATACATATAAGTTGACCTTCGGTGTTATGTTTTATGGCGTCAAGAGTGCTTGCATGCTACACCGTTTGTTGCACCGAGTGTTAAGTCGATGTTTTCATTGATCATGCAATGAGCCCCAATTGCGATCGAATCCAGCTCGTTGAACTTAGGGTCTAGGATCCATTGCTCAAGTACATTTATGTTATCCGCGTTCGTCTTCATGTCAACTTTTGTAATGGCAATTTGATTGTACAACTTAGTCAAGGCAAGGTTGTTGTAGTGTTGGAAATCTGATCTATGAGTGCAAATTATTGTAGTGGAGTTGTTGATGTAGTCATGCACATGCGTTTCATCTATAATGCATGCACCCAAGGTACAATTGATCTCATCTATGGTTGGTCTTCTTTCACAAATAATGGTCAAGAATTGAAGAAGTTCAGGGTTCGTTGCATGTTGTATGGAGCATGACATCTAGTAGAAGGTCCCATGCAGCTAGTCACCGAGCTTGTGATATGGCATGCGTCACAAAGCTCCCATACATGATTACATTTTTTGTTAAAGGATGTGCCAATGTATTGCTTGTTACGTTGATAATTTGTCTTACAATAAGGTCAAAAGTGGTTCGTGTTAACGTAGACAGCTTGTCTATGATTATAATATCTACCTCTTTTATGTCCAAATATCGCTCATTGATCTCGTGAATAGAGAGGGTATACTGTTGATTCCTTGTTGGTATCTTGAACTGATAATGGATTGTAGATGCAATGTTGCTAAGTCTTGTTGTTGCGGCTTTGGTGGATGCAGTACGTATGACGCTCATGTTTCTTCTGACGTACTCATATGTCAAATATCTGATAATATTTGTTTTTCCGCTCCCCAGTGTGCCCGTGACAACATGCAAGACATTCTTGGAATTCAACAATTTGTTGTATATATTTAATTGTTCCCAAACACGGCCAGTGACTTTACTCAATGATGGTCCGTGTTTGGGTCATTATGTGTTGAAGATGTCATTGTTTCATTTGCTCGCAATGCAGTTTTTTGAATTATCATATGGACAAGCTGATCGATTTGTTCATTGACTGGCATATTTCTTTGTGTGTAGTCTGTAATGTACATCTCCAAGTCCTCGTTGCTTTGGATCAGATCCCTTGTCTGATACTCTATGAAGTAAGAGCCCGTTGTATTATCAGGGGATAGAAGCTCAGTCTCTCTTCGGAAGCATACATGATGTAGTAAGATGTTATAGAAGAAGGACTCTGTGTGGTGTCCTGGATGGTATTCGGTGAACCTGACCAATCATTTATGATGTTTGATGGCATTTCCATAGTTGTCCACCAAAGGTGTAGATTGTACACTTTGCCGACGTTTTTCGACAATGTGGTTTTTGTGTTACTCAAAGAATGTCAAGTTTTCAAAAGTGGTTGGTCTAGCATAATACAAATCAGCAGGGTGCATCACAACATTGTGTGATTTGGACATAATATGTTGTCTGAGTTCTAGAGGTGATGAATCTATGTAGAACACAACGTTGTTTTTTGTTATGATTGGAATCTGTAATAAGCAGTTCAACGCAGCTTCTGTGGCAAAAATTGGCTTAGTTAAAAGAGCAACATCTATCAGTTGTAGTTTAATCTTGTCGAGTCCTTCCAAACCCAATTTTGTGGTTGCTTCTGTAGATATGTTCAATGGTCCAATATCTTCAGTCTTCATTGTGTACTTGAGCAGATAATACGATAAACATGAATTTGTGACACATCGGATATTCATATGAGCGCCTCAAAGTAGAAGAATGGTTGCATGGTCATAAACCACATTTCGATCATCATGAGTTGGTCGATAGTACATCCACTTCAAGGAATGGGGATCTATAGATGGATAAGGGTTTGGTTGAATGTCATATGGAAATCCGTACTTACATTTTCCATTGTGGTTGTGCACGCGACATACATGCATTTGTTTCTTGAGGATGAGCTCGCAAAGTGTGCTTGCATGCATTTCATTAGCAAGTGTAATAGGGATATGAGCAGAAATCTCTGATGCTGTTTGCTCGATGTCGTTCTCATCCACCCATAGGATGACATGAGCATGAAGAGATCCTCTGTTTAGGATCTCATACCGTACAAGGTGGTGATGAACTTGGCCTAGGATATGGCTTCCTTGCAAGATATAGCGATTCATGAACTATTTTAGTCAATTGTGGAAGAGCAACTGGGCAATCTTTTCAAGAGAACTCTACATTGAACATTTGAGCTATCCTCTCAATTGTACAGATCCCATTCCATTTTGTGACGGTCACTTCATCAGCTGTGAATATAATGAATATGTTTGGCAAACCCCATGCATCAACCATGGTGATCAAGTCCTTTAATGAATGTCTATGCCAGGATGGATTGCTAGCAATTGTCATTGGGAGGTTGAAGCGAAATATGTTCCTTATGGCTTCCTCGTCGTTTGCATTCTTGTGTGCTCTTTTATACTTATCAATATCTCTCTGCAGAACAGTAGTTGTTGTACTGTTTGCGATCAAAATTGCCTACTTTAGTTGGTACATTAGCAGGAGATATGTCTTGTACAATAATGTATACAAAGAGGATAGAGTGTGGATTCTCATTCCAATGTAGTCATCACTGAAACGAATCTGTCCATTGTATTGGCATGTCCATAAGAAAAAGAGAACAAAAAAAGAGTTGACTCTATTGTGATGTCTTTGAAATCTGATATCCAGCTTGGCAAGCCATTGTACATGAATAGAGCAACACGTCTGAGAAGCATATCTCGGTTGCAGAGCTGTATGGAACCAAACTCATGCATGTCGTATGTGGTATATGCATGTCGTCTTGATGACTCATCCAAAATCGAGAAGCTATTTTCATTCTGGGCTTGCTCCATCAAGTCAAAGGATTGTACCTCTGAATGATGATGGATCATTTCCCTTAGAACCTCATCAGACATTATGCACAATCCTATTCTTTTGTGTGGTCGTTCGGCCATGCACTTATATCTCTCCAATATAGGATTGTTCTTGATATTGAAATCTAGGACATCTGAAATAATTGAGGTGGATAATTCATGACTTGTAGAGTGTAGACTAGCAACACTTCACCAAGATATTAGTGGGTTATCTAGCAATGACCTCCGCTCTAGTGATCCTTGTGCTATTGCATGTGTAGTTTTTGTCACACTAATCGATACATCTATAATGCTAAGTAGTTTTGTGTGTAGTTGTCGAGAAAAGAGAATATGCTGTATGTATTCAGGTGCATGGATGGCAATATATCTTTCATGGAAATTAGTTCTTTTACAAGAAGTACAAGCAGGCCATGAGTATTTGACTTTTGCATGTTCCAAAGCGCTCAACAATAATACTGAAGTGAGTGCAACAGGACTGTCTATTTCATTTGTCTCATGGCCTTGTTTATCGTTGTACGTGAGATTTGCCGTCGCGCAAGAGAGACACAGTTCTTGATTGTGAGCAAGGATGTCACATTGCATGATCCAATATTTATATAATGGAATAATTTCAAACCATGACCTAACATATGGACGGTGAGCTTTTTGCTCCCTCACTTCTTGACGCTTGGACACCTAGTATGGGAGAAACGAGGACAAATATAGTATGGCATCAACTGTTTGGGTCTAAAGTAAAGATGCACAAAGTGCATTTACGACTGCAATATACTACACGTGTTTACTACTCAAAGAGTTGTATGTATAATTAACATATATAGATGTTGGTCGACACCGATTGTGTAGTTTTGATAGCATCATTCAAGTAAAGCAAACTGAAGGAATTAATGTACAAAATTCTAAAACAAGAAAATTGATAAAGCATCAATGGATTGCAATTTGAAATGAAGTGCTTTATTGACATGAAATGTTGTACATATGTTTTCGGATTGTCCAAGCTACACGTCGATCTTTGACTCAAGCTACAAAAAAGGAATGTGAATAGTTAAACATTTCATCCTGCAATGAAGCGCCATAAATTGAACTTGCTATGTATACAGTGCACTGCATGCAAAAGTGCCATACAAAAGTATGGTGGAGAGTTGGCACTGTGGTCTCTCCAAAAATTATAAGAAACGGAAGCCGTGCCCTGCCCCGTAGTGTTTATGTGTTGCACCAAGCAAACACATAGTCATGGGGAGTTGGATGGAGACAACAAACCCTGCAAGGTAGTCCAACTGGAGTTACGCATGTGAAATCGAAATGTCCAGTGTTGTGAGTATATGCTCTCCCTGCCAGACACAAAATACGCATTAGGATAAATACAGGGCATGTAGCATATTGATTAAGCTTAAAGAGAAATATATCTAATTTTATTGCGAGTATATGTTCTTCCGACCAGATATTTCATCTTTGTTTGTTACTCTTAAGAGTTGAAGATGAAAAACTACTCTTCTTTTCTAAGCCCATGTAGAATAAGTTCTCAAAGGAGAGTGTTGAAATCATTGGCTCTGACATGGGGAATCAACCTGACCAAAATCTTATTTGGGGTTGATGCCCTCATGTCTAGGAGATAAGCAACCCACATTAACATTCCTAAATGAAAAGGGTTTCAGAGGAATGGGTTTGGGTAAGTGCAAAGTATTATAAAATCACAATTGGATCCCATGTCCTTGCTTACAACTCCTTGATTAAGACCTTTGTGAATATTTGCATATACTTTGTCCCTATTTGCGTATGTTTTTATTTTTTCAAGAATCTTATGATTCCTTGCTTACAACTAACGTTCACATGAGACCCACATTCTCCACACAGCTTATTGTATTTGACTGACAAGAAATGGTTCCATCTTTCACAAGCCATAGATAGCCCAAAACCCCTAAAAATCACTCACAAGGAAAAACAAGACAATGTCATTGTTTGCCTCATCGGCATATTGGAATCGGCCTTCTTTTGCAATGAAGACTCAATACCTAATTATAAGTCTATGTAAGGTCTCTGACCCGACCCAAAAAGAGCACCATTGTACCATAAAATGAACATAATAGAAAAAGTTACTATTTTTAGCAGTTTTTCGAATTTCTGTCAGTGCCATGATGTTTAGAATGTCTTAAAGCTTCGAAATGTGAATTGAAATATTTATTGTAAATTTTTTTTAAATACTAAGTTTTTGGTCACCCGACCCGTCCAGTTTTGAGCGTCTCGAAAAACTGCACCCGTACCCCGAATTTAAAAAAAAATACATTTTCGAACCCCGGGGGCTGCTAAATATGGCTGGTACTCGGACCAGTACGCCTTAGTTAGATCTTAGTATAGCAATTTACGGCATTAAATTCCGACTCGTATGGGCTGTTTTAGCTTAAAACCAATTTTTCCTAAAGTTGTCCGGGGAGGCACTGAGGCTCGAGGCTGTGTGGGAGCAGGTTCCAGGCCACTCTGAACCAGCTTTAGCAGCTAGGGGGCTCCCTCTTGCCTTGTGGGAGTTGTAGGGAAGTTTCCAAGCTAGAGAGTGGGTGTGAGAGCCAGTTAAACTGACCAACTGGACACTTGGTGGGTAGGCAACTAGACTTGCCAATGCATTAACTGAGTGCTCACTCAGATGCTTATAGAAACCCAGATCGATTTTCAGCCTTGAGGAGCCTTTTTAAAGGTGTGCTCACACACACACACACACATGCTCACACACACCCAGTACACACACACACACACACACACACCTACACACACCTTGGGGAGGTGCTGTCGGCACACACACAATTTTTGAAGGAGAAGCAAGGAGGGAGGTGCTGCCAAAATTCTCATCTTGAGGATTCAATTGGATCAAAAAATCAAGAGGATTCTCAGCCCCTAATCACGATAATCATGGTTTAATTCCTGCTCTTCCTAATTCTCTTCATTATTCTCCAAATTCCTCGTCTACTATGCTTAATTCTGCTATAATTCCCAATAGCTGCTCTCTAATTTACATAGTTATATTCCATTACATAATCATCATCCAATTAGCTAATTTATGCAGCCATTCATCATTCTTAATCAATGATTAATACATGATTAGGAGAGATTCTCTCTAGGAAGCATAGTTAATTGTTAGTAGGTAATAATGTAGATTTGATGAAATTCATTCTTTTACCACTCAATAGTGCTGTAATTAAATTAGATTCAATTTTATCACACATTAAGATGTGATTAAGGTAAAATTAATCCTTCATTAGGCCACTAAGAAGAAAATTTCCTAACACCTATGCATGCGGTAACTCTGCATCTTTCTTATTGCACTAGTAAAGTGATTGAGCTTGTTTAATTCATCTCTCTTGTAAATGAAGTAGTAATTCTCAAATTCCTTAATCATCTGAGCCAAGTAATTAACTTTAGAGCCGGTTCCCATAGGATAAGTACGGTATTAGCCATAAAAATTACTAGGTCTCGAAGGAAAAATCTAACCTTCTTGCATAAGGAGGATTGATCAATGATTCTAATCTGCCATTTGGATTGTTATGATGCTCTCGGACTTTAGTTCTTTTCTTCAAGTTTAAGTAGTGAGTATAAAATGGCCCGGGTTAAGAGAACTCGCTTCGGTGGTGCCCACGACCGCGAGGTGGGAACGAGCAATGTGAATGGAAAGGGAAAAGCTCCCATGGAAGAACAAGCACCGGCCATCTCACGAGCCATTGACGAAGAAATGGAGGAGGTAGGTCACAATTTTATTCAGTTGTTTAATTAACATTGCACACGTTTAGCTAGGAAAGAACATATCCCCAAACGTGTTGGAAAAATCCGACGGAAATCTCGGCATTTGAATTCATTGTACATTTAAGTCTAAAGTAGGAAAGAAATGATTGGTGGATATATTGTTTGCAATAGGAAAGAATGTCTGCTAGGGAAAATTTAGCTTGAGAGGTTCATTCTATTTCCAATCTTGAATTAGTCCTGATCCCCCGACTGATCACAGGGGGCAGAGTTCCTGGTTAAGGGCTCTTTAATCCACGACTTGCTTTCTATGCGGTGGATACCCACGACTTGCTTTCTATGCGGTGGGAACCCACGTCTTGCTTTCTATGCGTTGGGAATGTCCATGTCGTGCTTTCTATGCGGTGGACATACCTAGTTGTATGGGCAGCTAGGCGACAACGGGAGGAGTAAACTCTCGCTAGAGGGGGGATGTTGTACCTCCAGAACATTGAAATTCTAATGAATAAGTTTGAGTAGAATTTTTACTAGAATACTGTCTTGGTGCCGTTTGCAATACTGGTTGAAGGGCTGTCTTAACAAACATTGTGATTCGGAATCTAATCAAGGAATGTTTATGTTGAACAATCATTGTGGTAGTAATTAGGACAGACAAGGAAGTGTGAGCGTGGGGGTGGAAAGTGGGGACTTGGCTCAGGTTACCAAATGCCTATGAGAAGGGTGGTCCCGATTGGTCGGGAACTCTCTTTCCCCATAGTGTTTAAATCGATACTAGTAATACTCATTGCCCCTAGAGCGGTGAAGTCTCAAGTGTGCGTGCCTCTGAAACATGGGGAAAAAGGCACTCGAGGTTTCTCTCCTCTTTGAAGGTGGGTCTTAGGATCGCTAGATAGGTTAAGTACGCTTCCCTTGCGAGGTGGAGCTGGATCTCATTGCTAGCACGTTCGAACTCGACTCACTCTGTCATAAGAGATCGTCCGCTAGTTGAACCCTGAACCACTTTGTTTGCTTACGCTATAGATCTAGTGGCCACCAGGTTCACCATCAGATCCGCCATTTGATATGGTGGGGTGGGACCTCACACCTGGTATCAGAGCCTCGGTTAGGCTGAGAAATAAAGTCGTATTGTTTGAATATTTTAAAGGAACTGAAAGTATATAGGTAGCTGATCCGAATTCCTTGCATTGGTGTTGCATGTTGGGGTATAAAGCCCAATGTGGTCGCCCAGGTAAGTGGGCGGGCCGCCAGGTATGTACACATATTCTTTTTTTAAAACCTAATAAGAACTCACTATGCTCTACACATTACAGTAGAGCGAGTTCACCATATCGTCGTGCTCTTCTTCTCGCATTCTCTCTCGTGTCGCACTTCCACTCGTACTCTTTCAACTGGAAGGGGTCGGTGTTCTCATAATTTCATTCTGAGGTCATCTCGGCCACCGTTCGGCTTCGACAAAGTTCTGCGCATGCCATTTTCGACTACGCGGTCTCGGCGGGTGCAGATCTGACTCTGCAAATTTGGGGTTTCGGCCTACGACTGCAAGTGCTGAGGATATCTACACTTCCAGAGTGCTCATTTATGGTTGTCTACACAACAAAGGACGACTCACAGTTCTTGGAGGCGTGTCACATACAACACGGGCCCACCAACACACAGATTGTAGGCAACATCCACTAGTTCATCAGGTAGCTTGTGTTTGCTGCTTGATATTCCAGATTTCATCCTAACATTGCAGGTACTTCCACATGGGACGTATTGTCAGAGATGATGTATGTCTGTTGAGGGTTAACTGGCTGTGAGTCACGCAGCAAACAACTGCCGCAGCGGTTACAGCATACAGTGGGAAATTTGTGGATGTATGACTTTGTGGGAAGTCTATGTACTGTCAGATTTACTGCAGCCTTTGTTGAGGGTCGAGTGAGGTTTTATTGAGCTGGATGATTCTCGAATGTTGAGATCCTTTCGGTGATACAGGTCTTGGAGCGATCCCTCGAGCACCCTTAGATAGACAGCTAGGATGTATTGACTGTGAGTTAGACAGTTGGGATTGCATCTTTGCTTTACTACCGTTGAGGCATTGTCGCAGTCTATGCTTACAGGACAGTGAGAGACAGTACAAGTGCAGGACAGGTTTACCCACAGCTTACAGTGTTAGAGAGACAGTGGTTTTTTGAGCTGTTTTTTGGTCTATTTTTTGAGTACACTAGAGCCATTTTACAAAGGAGACTCTGTCAAAATTTCTGCAGAATCTGAAGCTTTCTTGGTTCATTTGACAGTTGATATTGGTTTAGAGGTTAGTTTACAGGAAAAAATCTGCAGAAATTTTCCTAGGAAAGTAAACTATTGTGAAGCGTAGTTATGGTTGGATCACAGGACACTGCTCTTTACAATATCAAGAAGCTGGATGGAACCAATTTCCCATTGTGGAAGAAGCAGATTTGGCACGTGTTGGTACAAAAGAAGCAGATAAAACCTATAAAGCTCAAGGGGATAAAACCAGAAGATATGGACGAAGATGAATGGAGCGAAATGGATGAATTGGCACTTTCTACCATTATGCTGACTTTGGCAGAAAGCGTTTACTTCAATGTAGCACACAAGATGTCGGCTTATGAAGCATGGACAAAGTTGAGTGATCTTTATGAGAAGTAGACTGCAGCTTCACAGGTATATTGGCTTAAGAAGCTTGTTGACTTGAAGATGAAAGAAGGGACACCTATGTCCAATCATCTGAATGAATTCAACACCATCTACAGTCAATTGTCAGCTCAAGGTGTCAAGTTTGATGAACCTGTTAGAGCTATGTTCCTGTTGATCACATTGCCGGAAAGTTGGGACACTTTTCGCACAACTTTGAGTAATTTTGCACCTCCAGATGGTTTGACCATAGCAGGTGTAGAAGGCAGTCTGCTTACTGAAGAAACCAACAGAAAGACAATGGACAAAGGCAAAGGAACAGCCTTAGTTGTCAGGGAAAGGACCAAAGAAAAGTACAAAGGTGGAAAGAGGGATCAGTCTCGTAGAAAGTCCCGCAGTGCTAAAGGCAAGAGTGACATAGAATGCTACCATTGTGGCAAGAAGGGTCACATGAAAAGAGACTGCAGAGAATGGAAGGCAGAAAAAGGCAAAGAGAAAGCTGAAGACCATGGTGAGAAGAACAAGTCCTCAGTGAAGATTCAAGAAATAAATGTGACAAACACTGTTGCAGAGGATGGCAGTCTAGTGTTAGGAGACATCTACTTCTTGAAGAATACAATGGACTCGGCTTTTCTTACAGCATCTGATGGAAATGCACTGAGTGACTGGATTATAGATTCAGGGGCATCACTTCATGTGTCTCCAAACAAGGAGTGGTTTACCTCTTATGTGACCACTAAAGATCATGTTCGGCTAGGCAATGGGCAGACATGTGAGATCTTAGGTGTTGGAGATGTTCAATTGAAGTTTCAGAATGGCTCTTCTTTCACGCTGAAGAATGTGAGACATATTCCCACAATTACAAAGAGCTTGATCAACACAGGTTTACTTGATGATGTGGCTACGTCACCACTTTTGGACAGAACATGTGGAAGATATCCAAGGGTTCTATGACAGTAGCACATGGAGTAAAGTCTGGAGGACTTTACATGATTTATGTATCAAATGTCTCTAAAAAATGTAATCAATGTAACCGAGTAGCCGAACGTTTCTTTGTGGCATAGCCGGTTAGGACATATGTCCAAGAAGGGAATGGAAATCTTGTCTCGTTCTGGTTACTTGCTTGGCTTGTCATTTAATGATTTTGAATTTTGTGAACATTGTCTGTATGGTAAGCAAACACAGCAGCCACATAAGCATAGAAGCAGTAGAAGAGATACACAGTTGGCACTTGTTCATAGTGATTTGTGTGGACCTATGCCTAACCTATCTCTAGGGGGAGCTTCTTACTTTATGACATTTATAGATGATTACTCGAGGAAAGTATGGGTTTACTTTCTCAAGCACAAGGATGAAGCGTTTAGTGTTTTCAAAACGTTTGTGACACTTGTGGAGAATTAGAGTGGCAAGAAGCTTAAATGCTTACGCACTGACAATGGTGGAGAGTATATTTCAAAGGCCTTTCAGGACTTTTGTGAGTCAAAAGGTATAAAACGTGAACTTACTACTCCTTAGAATCCTCCTCAAAATGGTGTTGCTGAGAGGATGAATAGGACCATACAAGAGAAGGTCAGAAGTATCTTGTCTAATGCACAGCTTCCAAATGGGTTTTGGGCTGAAGTTGTATCAACAGCTGTTCATCTTATAAATAGATCTCCTAGCAAGGTTTTGCAGAAGGATTCAGTGCCAGAGATGGTATGGTCACGCAAAATGCCCTCATACAAGCATCTCAGAGTCTTTGGCTGTGAGGCATATACTCATGTTCCAAAGGAATTTAGGAACAAACTTGAGCCAAAGAGTAGAAAGTGCATCTTTCTAGGCTATGGTAATTCTGGTGAGATGGGGTACAGACTTTGGGATCCCGAATCCAGAAAGGTTATCCGCAACAATGATTTTCACTTTAATGAAGCCAAATATCATTCTAAACCAGAGAGGGTTGAGGAGATTAGAAGAGTTGTCTTCCAAGAAGATGGACCTGCACATGCAAGACAAAATGTCAGGGCTCAAGAGGAGCAAGGACATGATAGAGTGGAACCACAGGTTGTGGCTGAGCCTGAGCCACCTATTGTGCGTAGATCTGGACGTATCACGCGACCTCATGATAGGTTTTTTCCATCTATGAACTATGTCATGTTGACTGATTGCAATGAGCCTTCATGTTACAAGGAAGCAGTGCAAATGAAGGACTCCGAGAATTGGCAATTGGCCATTCAGTTAGAGATGACAGCTCTGCATAAAAACCAGACATGGAAGCTAGTTAAATTACCACAGGGCAAAAAGGCTCTACCCTGTAAATGGGTTTACAGGTATAAGATCACCGCTCATGATAGTCAGCCAAAGTACAAAGCAAGGCTTGTTGCCAAGGGCTTTAAGCAAGAACAAGGCATTGACTTTGATGAAGTCTTCTCTCCGGTGGTCAAGATGACTACATTGAGATGCTTTCTTGCATTGGTTGCCATATTAGATTTGGTGTTGCACCAAATGGATGTCAAGACAGCGTTCTTGCATGCCGATTTAGATGTGGAAATTTACATGCAGCAGCGAGAAGGGTTTGTTGAGAAAGGCAAGGAAGATTTGGTATGCCAGTTGTTAAAGAGTCTTTATGGCTTAAAACAATCACCGAGGGCATGGTACCATAAGTTCCACAAGTTTATGCTTTCTCAAGGCTACAAACGTAGTGAGTTCGATCACTGTCTATATACAAAGAAGGCTAAGGATGGCAGTTGGCTAATCCTTATTTTGTATGTGGATGACATGCTGATTGCTGGCAAGCACTTGGAAGAAATTTCAGCTTTGAAGTCAAAGATGGCACAATCATTTGACATGAAAGACATGGGTGAGGCAAGTCATATACTTGGTATGCGCATTGAGAGAGACAGATCAAAGAAGTTGATTTGGTTATCTCAAACAGAGTATATTGACAAGGTTTTGCAACGTTTCAATATGGAGAAGGGAAAGGCATTGAGTGTTCCATTGCCACCATATGTGAAACTTAGCAAACAAGATTGTCCTGTGTCTGAGGAAGAACAGGCTGAAATGGATAAGATTCCATATGCGTCTGCAGTGGGTACTTTGATATATGCAATGATTGCTACTCGCCCAGGCATTGCATTTGCAGTGGGAGTAGTAAGTCGATACATGTCAAACCCAGGCAAGAAACATTGGGAGGCAGTGAAAGGAATATTGAGATACCTGAAAGCTAAAAAGAGTATGCGTATATGCTATGGGAGTCAGGAGCTAAGTGTAAAGGGTTTTACAGACTCATTATGCAGGTGACTTAGACAACCGAAGGTCTACGTCAGGGTATGTCTTTACATTGGCTGGTGGAGCAGTATCATGGAGTTCTAGATTACAAGATTGTGTTACTCAGTCTACTACAGAGGCTGAATATGTTGCAGCATCAGAGGCATGCAAAGAATCAATTTGGCTTAATCGACTAGTAACAGATTTGGGAATCAAAGAAGAGATGAGTGTGTTATATTGTGATAGTCAAAGTGCTATACAATTGGCTCTCAATCCAGTTTATCACTCAAAGACAAAGCATGTGGATGTGAGATATCATTTCATCAGGGAAATGCTCGAGGATAAGCAACTTCAGCTTGTCAAAGTTCACACCACACAAAATCCTGCTGATCTACTTACAGAAGGACTTCCCTTAGAGAGCTTTGCGCATTTTCGCAAGCAGTTAGGTGTGGGGTAGTACATCACATCTCTACATCTCTTGTATATTAGCTTGTATAGTAGCTTCTCTCACACCTGGTATGAGAGCCTAGGTTAGGCTGAGAACTAAAGTCGTATTGTTTGAATATTTAAAAGGAACTGAAAGTATATAGGTAGCTGATCCGAATTCCTTGCATTGGTGTTGCATGTTGGGGTATAAAGCCCAATGTGGTCGCCCAGGTAAGTGGGCGGGCCGCCAGGTATGTACACATATTCTTTTGTACAAACCTAATAAGAACTCACTATGCTCTACACATTACAGTAGAGCGAGTTCACCATATCGTCGTGCTCTTTTTCTCGCATTCTCTCTCGCGTCGCACTTCCGCTCGTACTCCTTCATTGCAGGAAGACCCCGTGCTAGAATATCGGAAGTTCCAAGTGTTGAGCTTATTTATGATCAAGCTCGACGATCCCGAGTTTACCAATTCAGGCGCCATGTCATGGAGATACTGATGAAGGATCATACGCTACTCCACTCGCATCGATAGAGGATGGGGACTTGATTGGACACTTGCAGGAGGGGTTTACTACATCCACGCTTGGAAGCTAGGATACCTGGCTACCGATTTGAAGAAGATACGTTGGGGAGAAGAGTTGAGGGTGGTGGAGTTATTCTACTTGATGCCTACCCGATTGGACCTGACTGTCTCAGGCGACACCAATCAAACCATCAACGACTGACTCTTGGAAAAGGTCACCGATGTGATCCCAGCGAATAGAGTAAGAAATTTTGGAGTACCAAAAGAAGAATCCCCGCTTGATATCTTAGTTTATTATCCACTCAAGGATGAGTACAGGAACTACGTCACGAACAAAGTAGTGCATCATGTGAACACAATCTCCTAGGCGTATCTTATACGCAATCCAAAAAGCCATGTAATAAGTTGATCATCAGTTATCCTAAACCTTGAGGGGTTTCGATTGTAATAAATTTTCATTAATAAAGTGCTTTTTGTCTCTGAATCTCTGTCTCTTGATAAAGTGGGATCTTGAATTTTATTTAAAGTCTCGTGTCTATTTTGAAATCCAAGTAATGGTATCAAGAATCTCGTATAACCCATGTAGGCACTGCCTGTTGCTCTATACTCGACATCGCAAGAGAAGAATCTCCTCCTTAAGCAAGCCCAGCCTCCACTCTTTAAGGGCGAGGGGGCAAATGTGGAGAGAGATGCGGAAGTGTGGATGGAAGCCATGGACGATTACTTTGAAGCTACGGGAACCCAACCCGTGAATCAGACTATGCTTGCGATGTTCCGCTTGTCTGGCGATGCCAAGATATGGTGGAAGCAACATTGCAAGGACTTGGATATTAAGGGATCTTCCCAATCCTGGGAAGACATCAAAGCTGCAATAATGGGATGTTATTTACCACCTGCCTATAAAACCTTGAGGATGAATGAATTCTTTTTGCTTTGGCAGTTGACTTCATCTGTCGAAGAGTATTATGCAAAGTTTGTCACTCTTCGGAGATATGCTCCTAAGATGACCTTGGAACAACAGGTGGCGAGGTTTTGCCAAGGGCTAATTGACCCTTTGAATACTCGGTTGGAAGCTCTCAGGCCGACAACACTACAGGATGCCTTGTTGAGGGCCAAACCTCTAGCTCTTGAAGTACAAAAGGTTAATCAGAACAGGAGGAATCATTGGGCGAAAAGGGAGAGGAAGACTGCTTGGAATAATAGACCAGCCAATCAGGCATATGACCAGCATCCTATTGTGGCTACCACCACAACCATGGAGTTCCTAGATGTTCGATGCTATGGTTGCGGCGAATATGTACATTACAGATCCAAGTGCCCCAGGAACACTCAGGCAACCAACGCCAATGCCATACCCTTGAATATCCATGGACATGGCCAAGCTAATGGAAGAGGAGGACGAGGAAGGACGAATAGAGGGCGAGGGTGTGGAGCTACCGCCAGAGTAAACGCAGCAGTGGTACAACCAACTGTGGGTGATGAAGCAGTAGAGAGAGCAATCCTCCATGCCGCAATTGACAACCCCAATGGTTGCGAGCAATACGCAGTCATTCATATGACAGGATTTCTCAGAGGTGAGCAAGTTAACTTCCTTATAGATTGTGGTATTAGTCTTTCATTTCTTTCACCCAGATGCATGAGGAAGCTAAAGCTAGATAAGTATCCAAAAAACAAGCTAGTGGTAGAGTTAGCAAACGGCAAGGAAGTAGTATCTCAACATTCTGTAGGAAAAATCGACTTTGATTTAGGGGGACACCCAACTTCTGCCCAATTTTGAACCCTACCCTTAGGATTCTTTGATGGGATACTAGGGATGGACTGGCTAAAGCAAAATAGGGCCCATATCCATTGTGCACAAGGGAACTTTACCTTTACAGATAACTTGGGTAATGAAGCCTTAATCCAGGGGGAAAATGGGAGACCTAGGGCTACTCTAGTTAAGGCTAGCAGACTCTTGAAGGGACTAAGAAAGGGGCAACAAATTTATGCGTTAAAGCTCAACAAGGTGGACCAATCAGACACCTCACTTCGTCCAAACTGGTTGAGGGAGTATGATGATGTATTCCCTGAAGACCTTACGAATCTTCCGCCACATAGAGAGGTTGATCATGAGATTGAGACTATCCCTGGATGTGAACCTTTCTCAAAAAGACCTTATAATATGTCACTTCTAGAGGCCATCGAACTCAAGGAACAACTTAGGCAACTCATTGAACAAGGATTCATTCGACCCAGTACTTCTCCTTGGGGTGCTCCATTTCTTTTTCAGAAGAAGAAGGATGGAACCTTAAGGCTATGCATAGACTACCATGGACTAAAACAGGTAACTGTCAAGAACAAGTATCCAATTCCAAGGATTGACGAACTCTTGGACAGACTCCACGGCACCAAAATGTTTACAAAGATTGATCTAAGGTTAGGATATTACCAAATCAGGATCAAGGAATTAGATATTCCAAAGACGGCTTTCAACACTAGGTATGGACACTACGAATTCACAGTAATGTCTTTTGGTCTAACAAATGCTCCTGCAAGCTTCAATAGACTTATGCAGGATATTTTCAGACCTTACCTGAATGATTTTGTCTTGGTTTTCTTTGATGACATTCTGATCTATTCTAAGAACGAGGCAGATCATGAAGAACATGTTCGCAAAGTACTTGATCTTCTTCGGGAACACCAACTTTACGCTAAAGAGAGCAAGTGCACCTTTTGATCACCAAAGGTCAATTATCTTGGATTTGTCATATTGGCTGAAGGGTTTTCAGTGGACCCAGACAAAGTCAATGATATCGTTGATTGGCCTCAACCATCCACCGTCAGTGAAGTAAGAGGATTTCTTGGGATAACGGGATGGTACAGGATTTTTGTCAAGGACTATGCACGTATTGCTGCTCCTTTGATGGAACTCCTAAAGAAAGGAATGAGGATCGAATGGAAGACCAAGCACGAGTCTAGCTTTGCTAAGCTAAAAGAATTCTTGGTCTCAGCTCCCATTTTAAAGCTTCTAGACTTCAGTAAAGAATTTGAAGTAGCGACCGATGCTAGCAAATTTGCTCTAGGCGGAGTTCTTACTCAAGAAGGAAGACCGATGGCGTATACTTTGCGAAAGCTGAGGGATCATGAGAAGAATTATCTTACTCATGATTTGGAACTTTTAGCGGTTATACATGCGCTGAAGTTATGGAGACATTATCTTCTTGGGCGCAAGGTTCAGTTGGTTACAGACCACAAGAGCTTAAAATGGATTTTTACTCAACCTATTCTCAATATGCGACAACGGCGATGGATAGAGCTTTTACAGGAATATGACCTTGACATAAAGTATAGACCAGGGAAGGAAAATGCAGTTGCAGATGGTCTTAGCCGAAAATCCTTTCTCGGAGCTATCTCTATTCCAAATAACCCTATCTGGGATAGAATCAAAGAAGCATCCTTGGTAGATCCAGAGTACCAGCGAATAGTATCATTAGTCCACCAGAATAAGATTCCTGAAGCTAAAGATTACTCTCTTATGGGAGGATGTCTTTACTACAGACATAGACTCTGTGTACCTAGGGACCCAGCTCTAAAGAAGGCTATTCTTTATGAAGCACACGATAGCCCTACATCTGGACACCTAGGCTATGCTAAGACTCTTCATGCTGTCAGGAGGAGTTATTTTTGGTTTGGAATGAAAGGAGACATACTTCTCTATGTGAGGCAATGTCTTTCTTGTCAACGAATAAAAGCTGAAAGAATCAAGTTACGAGGGCAACTTCAACCTCTTGACATACCCCAGATGAAATGGGAATGCATCAGTATGGATTTTGTTACAGGATTACCTTCTACAGTAGGTTATGATTCTGTTTTTGTGGTTGTTGATATGCTCACAAAAGTGGCTCATCTAATACCCGTAAAGAAAACCTTTACTGCTTTAGATATTAGCCGGGTATTCATCAAGGAGATTTTTAGGCTACATGGTCTACCCAAGCGTATCGTCAGTGATAGAGACGCCAAGTTTACATCAAAATTTTGGACTTCTCTTTTCCAATCTATTGGGTCACAATTAGCCTTCAGTGCAGCGTATCATCCGCAGACAGATGGGCAAACTGAAAGAGTTAATCAAGTCATCGAGGACATTCTCAGAGCCTATTGTTAGCAAGAACCAAAGAAGTGGTTACAATATCTACCTTTGGTGGAGTATGCTTATAATTCTTCCAAACACAGAAGCATTGGAATGTCACCCTTCAAAGCTCTTTATGGACAGGACTGTTTAGCACCACTGAACTTCTCAGATCCAACCATCAGGGTAGGAGCCTCTAGGAAAATGCTAGAAGATATGGAAGCTCAGACTAGAGCTATTCGCCAAGACATTCAAGCCGCTCAGGATAGACAGAAGCACTATGGAGATAAGAACCGTTCGGATAGAACTTTCAAAGAAGGGGATAAGGTTTTTCTACGAGTCCGAGCGAAGAAAAGCAACTTATCACTAGGCAGATATAAGAAGCTAAGCCCAAGGTATTGTGGACCATTCGAGATCGTTAAGGTTGTGAGTGATCAGGCCTACACGCTAAAGTTACTTGCAAACTTGAAGGTTCATGATGTATTCCACGTCAGCTTATTAAAACCCTCTATCCCTAATCCTGATCAATTCTTGGACTCAGATCAGATAGCCATGCCAGCACAAGGAGTTCTTGAGCTCCAACCTGACTATGTACTTGAAACAAGGGAAAGGAAGTTATGCAACAAAACTATCGCGGAGCATCTAGTAAAGTGGAAGGATTACCCTGAAGAAGATGCAACTTGGGAGGACGAACCAACGCTCATAAAAGATTACCCAAACACATTTTTGAGATGAGGACATCTCAAATTCTTCACGTTGGGGAGGTTGTAAGGTCTCTGACACGACCCAAAAAGAGCACCATTGTACCATGAAATGAACATAATGAATACCAATTTTTTCTAAAGTTGTCCGGGGAGGCACCGAGGCTCGAGGCTGTGTGGGAGCAGGTTCCAGGCCACTCTGAACCAGATTTAGCAGCTAGTGGGCTCCCTCTTTCCTTGTGGGAGTTGTAGGGAAGTTTCCAAGCTAGAGAGTGGGTGTGAGAGCCAGCTAAACTGACCAACTGGACACTTGGTGGGTAGGCAACTAGAGTTGCCAATGCATTAACTGAGTGCTCACTCAAATACTTATAGCAACCCAGATTGATTTTCAGCCTTGAGGAGCCAATTTAAAGGTGTGCTCACACACACACACACACACACACACACACACACACACACATACACATGCTCACACACACCCAGTACACACACACACACACACACACACACACACACACATACACATGCTCACACACACCCAGTACACACACACACACACACCTACACACACCTTGGGGAGGTGCTGCCGGCACACACACAGTTTTTGAAGGAGAAGCAAGGAGGGAGGTGCTGCCGAAATTCTCATCTTGAGGATTCAATTGGATCAGAAAATCAAGAGGATTCTCAGCCCCTAATCACGATAATCATGGTTTAATTCCTGCTCTTTTTAATTCTCTTCATTATTCTCCAAATTCCTCGTCTACTATGCTTCATTCTAGCTATAATTCTCAATAGCTGCTCTCTAATTTACATAGTTATATTCCATTACATAATCATCATCCAATTAGATAATTCTGCAGCCATTCATCATTCTTAATCAATGATTAATACATGATTAGGAGAGATTCTCTCTAGGCAGCATAGTTAATTGTCAGCCGGTAATAATGTAGATTTGATGAAATTCATTCTTTTACCACTCAATAGTGTGTAATTAAATTAGATTCAATTTTCTCACACATTAAGATGTGATTAAGGTAAAATTAATCCTTTATTAGGCCACTAAGAAGAAAATTTCCTAACACCTATGCATCCGGTAACTCTGCATCTTTTTTATTGCACTAGTAAAGTGATTGAGCTTGTTTAATTCATCTCTCTTGTAAATTAAGTAGTAAAATTCTGAAATTCCTTAATCATTTGAGCCAAGTAATTAACTTTAGAGCCGGTTCCCATAGGATAAGTAAGGTATTACCCATAAAAATTACTAGGTCTCGAAGGAAAAATCGAACCCTCTTGCATAAGGAGGATTGATCAATGATTCTAATCTGCCATTTGGATTGTTATGATGCTCTCGGACTTTAGTTCTTTTCTTCAAGTTTAAGTAGTGAGTATAAAATGGCCCCAGTTAAGAGAACTCGCTTCGGTGGTGCCCACGACCGCGAGGTGGGAACGAGCAATGTGAATGGAAAGGGAAAAGCTCCCATGGACGAACAAGCACCGGCCATCTCACGAGCCATTGATGAAGAAATGGAGGAGGTAGGTCACAATTTTATTCATTTGTTTAATTAACATTGCACACGTTCAGCTAAGAAAGAACATATTCCCAAACATGTTGGAGAAATCCGACGGAAATCTCAGCATTTGAATTCATTGTACATTTAAGTCTAAAGTAGAAAAGAAATGATTGATGGATATACTGTTTGCAATAGGAAAGAATTTCTGCTAGGAAAAATTTAGCTCGACATGTTCATTCTATTTCCAATGTTGAATTAGTTTTGATTCCCCTACTGATCACAGGGGGCAGAGTTCTGGTTAAGGGCTCTTGAATCCACGACTTACTTTCTATGTGTTACGGCATTAGTCGCACATGCGGTCCTGTGGTCCTGCGGAGGTCTAGGCATTGCGGATCAAGAGTCATGCGGTATGCGGAAGCGGTGGCGGCAGTTCTTTACAGGATATCATGGGACAGGGGGAGTGTGTGCACCATTCCCGATCTACGCTAGAGCAACGGTTGTATATGGGGGCCATACCTGTCCTTTGATGTAACCGAACCAATCTCTATGATATTCATGACATCTACTGTTGTAACTCTGTGTTTGGATCACACATGAATGAAGCAAGCGGTGTTCTGTGCCTGTGTACTGTGTACTATCTTCTATCGTCATTCTATGTGATGATGTTCATATAATGTAGTTGCGGGTAATCATTCCCGTAATGCCTATTGCTCGTGTGCGGGCAATAGCCATTACATCTGGCGACCACGATGCGTGATGGACGACCTACGATGAATATGCATGCGCACTAGGTCGCAGGGTCCGCCCGACCCTGTGGTCCCAATTGTAGGAAGATGTCCGAGGAGGGGCGGTTCGGATGAATTTGATTTTTCTTCACCGTAGATTGACGAATGTGTATCTCCATCACCAAGCCTGGTGCGGGGTAGGCATTTGCGATGAGCGAGGCATACTCCATGCAGTCAGTCATGTCCTCCTGTCGTACGTTCACCCTCACCCACACAGGTTGCTCCACCACCGTCTCCGGTAAGCAGTCCGGGGGTGTCTCCGCCACTGTCTCCACCTCCTAGTGCTCGTCAGCTTTTTCCAGGAAGAGGTACAGTTGAGCAAGGGGTGATGGCTCATCCTCAGATTAAGTAGAGTCGGTTTTGAGGTCTTTCGAGCGAAGACCCGGATGCACATTTGCGCCAATTCAATAAAGCTTATGGATTGAATCATCCTGGGGTGGTGATTCCTCTCCATCAACAATTAGTGTTTGAATCTACACTCTCGGGGAAAGCGACGAAATGGTTGTCCGAATACCCTGATGATCATTTTCAGTCGTATGTCGACGGATCCATAACATTTCTACGAAGGTTTAGAACGGAAAAGACAGTCCCTCAACATTTAGAAAAGCTTCGAACGTTGCGGCAGAAGTCATTGCCAGTGGAGGATTACGCTGCAAAATTTCGGATGCTTTTGCAGAGGGTACCTCAGGCACAAAGGCCGGCAGCGGAGGTGCTGAATGATTATTTTTTGCGGGGGCTCAACAAGGATCTCAGAACGGCTATGGAAACAGTGGATAAGGTAACTACTCCACTGGATAATGTAATTGCTAGGGCTATAGTAGCAGGAGAAGCTTTAGAGGATACGGAATCTCCAAAGAATTCAAAGAAAAAAGACAAGGAGAAATCTCATCGGAAGTCGCAAGATAGTGGCAGTGATAGTTCGGAGTCGGAATCCGCAGTATCAGATTCCTCAGACTCAGGCAATAGCGATTCGGGGAAAGAATCGGAAGAGACACCTCGGAAAAAATCCCAGCGTCACGGGAAAGGTGTTTCATACGGATCGTCGGAATCGGCTGCGGTGGCTAAAAGTCTAAAGGAACTATGGTGAACCCAATGTCGGAATTCGGGCCATGTTGCTCAGGAGTGCGCAATGAATCAGAAGTGGTGTGCGATTTGCACGACCAATACTCATAATACAGTGGAATGTTATTTCAATGGCCAGGGTCGTCGGAGTCGAGGAGACGCTTCTACCTGGCAACAATCACAGATAGGGCAGGGACAGGAGCCTGCTGTGACGATGGCTCATGCTCATACATCAGAGACGCCTTTGCAAGGTCAAGCAGGAGGACGGGGTCAAGGGGGGGGACAAGGTCGCGGGAGAGGTGGCCGAGATCCTAATCGACCCAAGACCTGCCGTTTCTATTTGGGGGATGGACACTGGCAATCCGAGTGTACTGAGGCTATGGAATATGATCAGAAGAATCAGGAACGCGTTGTAGGGAAACAGCTTAGTGTGTCTATGGTTCAGATTGAAGGATTGGAGGAGTGTGATCCAGTGGTTTCATTAATCACGTGATCGGGTAAAAATGTGGTTCCAACACCCGATATACAGATTTCGGATTGGACGGCTCAGGAAGAAGTGCGGAAAAAGACTGTGTCCTGGTTGCCACAATCCGCACTACCAGTGAAGTTATCAGGACCATCAACTGTGGGCCTGGAAATAAAGGAAGGAAAAGCTGGAAATAAGGATGATATTAGAGACGAAGAGAATTGGAATTTAGTTTGGAAAGAGGTTCTCACGTCGCCAATACAGGTACCTCTGGGTTTATTGTTGAAATTGGTCCCTAATTTTCATAATGCATTGCTGTGACAAAAGTCCACAGAGCTGAGGGAAGTCGCCATCAGGAAAGTTGAAAGCGAGGAGGATGATTCAGCCCCGTTGCCGACAAATAGGATCACGGATACCCTCATTCCGGAGCTTTCAGTTAGGTATTATGGAACATACATTGACAAGGTACTATTGGATGGAGGAGCGGGAGTAAACATTATTACTCAAGCAGCTTGTGAGCGTTTTGGCCTCAGTGATTGGGAGCCTGCACCCTTTGTAGTCCGCATGGCAGATCAAAGAAGAGTGCAACCAGTGGGGTTACTTCGGGGCATTGTCTTGGATGTGGCGGGCTTATCCTTTGCTGTTTCCTTAGTAGTCATGAATATTGAAGATCATAATCAGGATTATCACATTATCTTGGGGAGACCCTGGTTACGACAAGCGAGGGTAAAGCATAATTGGGAAGCAAATATGCTTACAATAAAGAAGGGTAAAAAGAAAGTGCGCGTGATGTTGGGAACATGCAAACAACCAGTTTAGGCAGCATGGTCGGTGATAGCAGAAACAATAAATATGGTGGAAGGATTAGAAGAGGATGAAGAGGAGCAATTTCTGAAAGCTAATCCGGATTTGGTCTCTTTATATCTTGCGGATATTTCACTGGTTTCGAAAGGGAACTCGGTGGGGGATTCAGGAACTCGAGCAGGAATAGGGAAACAACAACACGTGCTTCCAAGTCCGGAATCATTGGAGGACGTTATTCAGCAAGAACGTGCATTTGAGGCGCAGATGGAAAAAATTACAAGGGTTAAAGAAGATAAATTAGTGAAGGTCTTTCTTGGGGAGCAAGCGAAGTCGCAGCCCATATACATTAATAAGCAGCTTGAGGCAAATTTTAGAGATGATTTGATCAAGTTATTGATAGAATTTAAGGATACTTTCGCATGGGAATATGCGGATATGCAGGGATTGGATCCTAAGTTTTATCAGCATACAATAAATCTGAAACCGGATGCGGTGCCAGTGAAGCAGCACTCATATAGGATGAATCCGAATGTGGCAAAGAAAGTTAAGATGGAAATTGATGGTCTTTTGAAAGTGGGATTTATTACCTCTATTGATAATGCGGAGTGGATTTCTCCAACTATGGTTGTACCAAAGAAAAACAAGAAAATCCGCATTTGTTTGGATTACCGGAAATTGAACGCGGCTACTGTTCCAGATCCTTTTTATCTTCCATTCTTGGATTCCATTTTGGATGATGTAGCAGGCCATGAGATGTATACTTTTCTAGATGGGTTTAGTGGATATAACCAAATCCGAATGGCATTGCGGGATCAACCAAAAACAACTTTTATTACCGCATGGAGTGTGTTTGCCTTCACAGTGATGTGGTTCGGATTGCGGAATGCGCCTTCAACTTTTCAAAGGGATATGTTCCAAATTGTTGGTCCTTATTTGACGGATTTTATGAGAATTTTTCTGGATGATCTCAGTGTTTTTGGAGCGCAATTGGAGCATTTGAAGCAATTACGGTTATGCTTTATGAAATGCAGAGAGGTAAAATTCAGTTTGAATCCTTTAAAGTGTGCATTTGTTGTTCGCAGTGGTAGGCTATTGGGGCATATAATTTCTGAAGATGGTATTTCCGTGGATCCAAATAAAATTTCTACAATTATGGAAGCGTCTCCACCGCGGAACCAGAAACAGTCTCAGATTCTCCTGGGACAAGCCCGTTGGCATGGGAGGCATTTGCGGTTTGTCGCGCATTTGGCAATCCTGATTACTCAGGCAGCGCATGCTTTAGATTTTGAATGGACACAGGAATGTGATTTGGCTTTTCGGAGATTAAAACTTCAGCTATCCAAACCTCCGATTATGCTTCCTCCGAATTGGGGTCAGGATTTTCATGTGTTTGTGGATGCTTTGGATCGAGCTATTGGCAGTGTGCTGTAAAGGAACAAAGTCAAGGATGGTTCCGACCTGTCTATTATGCTAGTAGACGATTATCATCCGCAGAAAGAAATTATTCAGTAACCGAAAGGGAATGTTTAGGAATGATTTATTCAGTGAAGAAATTCCGGCACTATCTGTTGGGCCGATGTTTTTGCTTCCATGTGGACCATTCGGCTCTTTTATACCTAGTAAGGCAATAAAATTTGACGGGAAGATTGGCCAGATGGGTGCTTTTGCTGCAGGAATTTGACTTTGAGGTCATCCAGCGGCCAGGGGCTCAGCATGCGGTGGCTGACTATCTATCCAGGTTAGATTCCGGTGAGCTGCCGACGGGTGTAGCTGATGAATTTTCGGATGCGTCTCTGTTTCTAACAGGAGTAGTTGCAGAGGATATAGCAGTTCTACAACAGATAAGGGTCATCCCTAGCATCCCATGGACATGGTATGAGGAGATGTTTCATTTTCTTGACAGTGGCGAAATGCCTCCCTTCTTGTCCAGCAATCAGAGGAAACGTATGGCTATCAGAAGTAGGAATTTTGAGATTATTATGGGGAAGCTCTATTATCGTACGGTGGCGGATGTATTACTCAGATGTGTGCTACCACAGGAGCAAGAAGCAGTATTGTAGGAAGTCTATACTGATATTGTGGGAGGTCACTTTGCAGCATTAATCACAGCTCGAAAGGTTCTCCAATCAAGATTATGGTGGCCCACATTGTTTTAGGATGCGAGAAATTATGTGCAATAGTGTGATGTGTGTCAACGGTTGGGGCAACCTACCAAACGGTCCAGAATGCCTTTTCAGCCGGTTTTGCCCTTGGAGCCTTTTCAAAAGTGGGGTTTGGATTTTGTTGGACCTTTTAAACCAGTTGCAGCTCACATAGGTAATAGGTATATTTTGACAGCCACGGATTACGCCACCAAATGGGTGGAGGCATGGCCTCTGAGAGATAATACTGCAGTTTTTGTGGCTAGATGCTTATATAAGGATATCTTTTCTAGATATGGCTGCCCTATTGAGCTGGTTAGTGACAGTGGAAGTCGTTTTTTGAATAAGGTGATGGAGAGAATGCTACGGTTTTATTTTGTATTGCACAGGAAATCTTCTCCTTATTATCCTCAGGCGAATGGGCAAGCAGAATCAACTAATAAGCAATTGATTCGAATTTTAACAAAGTTAGTGAATATGCATCGAGCAGATTGGGATGTGAAACTTCCTTCCGCCTTATGGGCCTATCGGACAGCTTATAAAAGTGACAACAGGATTGACTCCTTTTAAGTTGGCATTTGGCATGGAGGCAATCACCCCGATGGAGCATGTGATTCCGAGTCTGCGGATGCTGATTGCGGATCGGCTTCTTCCGGAGGATTCTGTTATTTATCGCTTGGATGTTTTGCAGGAACTAGACAAAGAGCGGTTGCATAGCTTTGCGGTGCTGCAGGATCTGCAGTCTCGGTGAAAAAAATGGCTGGATCGCCCGAAAGCACGGCAATTTGTTCAGGGACAGCTGGTCCTAGTCTTTAATTCCCGCCTCAGGAAGATTCCTGGGAAGCTTAAATTCAGGACCATTTTGGATTTTTCAAGCATGCGGGCCCATTTATTTTTACTTGGCGGATTTGTGGAGGGAGGTTATTTCTGTACCGGTCAATGGTTTCAGATTGCTCCATTATGTTTCACCTACCCTGATTCAGTGCCCCTTTGCTGTGGTACAAGAGCCGAAAGCCGCCCTAATAATGATTGGGGATTCTTTTGCATGCAATCTTGGAAAGCAAGAAAGGAGCTATAATGGTTGCGACACCGTGGCTCACCCTATTTTGGAAACTCATTGTGAGAGGGTTACTACATGCATACGATTATTGTTGTGCTTCTCCTGTCTTGTGTATCACGCGTCCTTAGCTCTATATTCTCTGCTCCTGCATCTCATCGTCGCCATGACGCTTCTCTTCTTCAATGCATCCCCTTCACTCCCGTACAGCAGCTAGCGCTTCGCCGCGTGGACGCCTGGCTGGAAGATTTGCGGCTACGTGTGTTCGCCAACTTGGATTGACAAGGGATACCTATTCACCCACAGGCGACAGGTCTGGTTGAGCAACTGGCTACTGGAGATATGGTGGAGCTGAATAACCAGCAGATTCAGCTGAGAGCAGAAAGGATCTCTAGGTGTTGCTGTTTGCCCAACGATGGAGTGGTGCGCGCGTCTCATGTGATTCCTGTTGCTGCAGATGTCGAGCAGGAGTTTGGCTTAAAAGTGAAAGGGGAATATAAGCTTTCAGGGTTTTCAGATGTAGCGACCAGGGATGCATATCGATGGTTTCTCGAGGCGATTTGGCTACAAGCCAAAACCTATACCATCTCGACCAGAGCAAGAAATGTTTTGCATTCAGCCAACTTTGGGCCAGTGGCTTGAGCAGCAGTTGTCAGAGAAAGACTGCTGGCGGAATGCCAAAGAGTGATGGCACAATTGGGGCGAAATACCCCAACCAATACAAAAGTTGGCCAACTACTCACACTGATTTTTCCCTTAAGGGAAGTTTTTCCTCTTGCCCTGCGTCCTCTATGCCACTTTGAGGATGATCGATTGGTGGTCCAAGGGACTGTTGCTCCTCTGTCGCAAACACAAAGTTTGGCAGTTCCTGCTGGCGAAAACACAGCAGCAGAATGTTGGCACTCGGGATTTTCCGGGTCCTTCGACGGTAGAGGTATCCTATGGAGCCCAAGAGATGGCCACTGGAGGTGCAGGATCAGCAACCCGCAAGCGGTGGCGCGCTAGCGCCGCCGAATGCAAGAGAGAGTGGAAAGTGCTACTCCGCTGAGGACGGGCTCTTCGGCTGCGGACATTCCCTCGCAACCAGAAACTTCTGGGACCACCAATGCGGCTGCCTCAATGGGAGGTACTCTTCCCGCAGCGCTACCCTAGGAGGCTACGACAGCAAATCTTGCTGACCAAATACAGGCGTGCGGAACTTTTTTGAGCAGACTTGCAAAGTCCATTCGTGCGGCCTGGCCAGCCCCCGCACAATAGAGGGTAGAGTTAATGAACTGGAAGCGCAGGCAACGGCCCTGCAGACTCGCATTGCCGAGTTGACCAATCAAAATGAAGATCTGACTGCAACAGCTCGCCAACAGGATGGAGAAATACAAATGCTTCGAGGGGCTAATGCGGCGTTTGTGGTTTCTGTTCAAGAGGAATTACTTCAACTGAGAACGCAGCATAGCCTTGCCTCATACTTAGCCTCGCACCTTGGTGATGTAATGATCAGTATGAATGATCTGGATGCGTTGGCTGTGGAGATGCAACAGGATCTCCGTGTCTTTTTGGAAAATCAACTACAGAGCTAGAGCACACGCTTATCTACTGAGGTGAGAGCCCAGCCACCAACACAGCAGGTTGTGGTGCAGCAACCTGAATCATCCAACACTGACAAAGGTAAGAGTGTTGTTCCCAAAGGTTTTGATGTTGCTGATTGGGCGCAAACTACAGAGGATTGTGCTGAAGCCTAGGCTCATGTATCTCGTTTGCAAAAAATGATTCGTCGATTTCGTAAGGAGCGGCGCAGGGTCTGTTTTTGGGTGGAGACCTTGGCTCATTCTTTCTCTCTCAGTCTACCCCCTTGCCCTCCATTTTGGTCTTCTCTTAATCGATATCTTTCTCGCTATTATCCTGTACATACGCCTCTTGCTCCTTTGCCACAGGCGCCGCAATCTATTTCTTTGCCAACGCAGTTTATTCCTCGGGCTCCTTGGCCGAAACATACTGAGATAGATCCACATCTTTTGGATGAGGTCTATCGGGCACATACGGCAGATTTTAGAGGCTTTGGCTACATTGATATTTCCTCTTCACCAGAACAGGTCGAAGAGCAGCAATCGGAACCTTCCAACCGGAGGGGCTGAGTGTAAGTTCGCGCAATCCACCGTGCGTGCCAGGTATTACGACATTAGTCGCCCATGCGGTCCTGCGGTCCTGTGGAGGTCTGGGCATTGCGGATCAGGAGTCATGCGGTATGCAACAGCCATGGCGGCAGTTCTTCACAGGATATCACGGGACAGGGGGAGTGTGTGCACCGTTTCCGATCTGTGTTGGAGCAGTGATTGTATATGGGGGCCATACCTGTCTTTTGATGTAACCCAACCAATCTCTATGATATTCATGGCATCTACTGTTGTAACTCTGTGTCTGGATCACACATAAATGAAGCAAGCGGTGTTATGTGCCTGTGTACTGTGTATTGTCTTCTATCCTCATTCTATGTGTTGATGTTCATATAATGTAGTTGCGGGTAATCATTCCCGTAATGCCTATTGCTCCTGTGCAGGCAATAGCCATTACACTATCCGGTGGATACCCACGACTTGCTTTCTATGCGGTGGGAACCCACGTCTTGCTTTCTATGCGGTGGGAATGTCCATGTCGTGCTTTCTATGCGGTGGACAGCTAGGCGACAACGGGAGGAGTAAACTCTTGCTGGAGGTGGGATGTTGTACCTCCAGAACATTGGAATTTTAATGAATAAGTTTGAGTAGAATTTTTACTAGAATATTGTCTTGGTGCCGTTTGCAATACTGGTTGAAGGGCTGTCTTAACGAACATTGTGATTCGGAATCTAATCAAGAAATGTTTATGTTTAACAATCATTGTGGTAGTACTTAGGACACACAAGAAAGTGTGAGTGTGGGGGTGGAAAGTGGGGGCTTGGCTCAGGTTTCCAAATGCCTATGAGAAGGGTGGTCCCGATTGGTCGGGAACTCTCTGTCCCCATAGTGTTTAAATCGATACTAGTAATACTCATTGCCCCTAGAGCGGTGAAGTCTCAAGTGTACATGCCTCTGAAACATGGGGAAAAAGGCACTCGAGGTTTCTCTCCTCTTTGAAGGTGGGTCTTAGGATCGCTAGATAGGTTAAGTACGCTTCCCTTGCGAGGTGGAGCTAGATCTCATTGCTAGCACGTTCGAACTCGACTCACTCTGTGATAAGAGATCGTCCGCTAGTTGAACCCTGAACCACTTTGTTTGCTTACGCTATAGATCTAGTGGCCACCAGGTTCACCATCAGATCTGCCATTTGATATGGCGAGGTGGGGACCTCACTGTCTACCAGGGCCTTCCCCAAATAGCGATCATAGCAGCTTTGTGTGCAACAAGCCCTAGTGGCCAGCTGAATAGTATGTCCAGTTTCAACTACCTTACTCAACTCGTTTCTGCAGGCGCAATTAGTTATGGCCAGCATTATGCCGGTCCAAGTATAGCTCATGCAGATTCAACAACCCTGTGCCCTCCGCCATTCTTCAATGTTCATGGAAATGATATGCAGCAAGTCCCCATGCCTAATTCTCAAGATTCACACCAATTCTTTTCTACGTTGTTTTCCCATGCAGCAGCAAATCGGGAAGAATCGGAAAGGAGTACCGAAGACCTTGCAAACCCGGGGTATCTGTTATAATTCGCAGATCATCAATCTGGAAGGTACTTCAGATGCTTGCCGAATTGATGAGCACTCTCAAAGATCAGATATTTGGTACGATCAAGCCTATTACCATATACATGTGGTAGTGATGTGTGTGAACACACTAGGACCGCCGGGGCATTTTTTCCCTCTTTAGGAGTTTTTTTTCCCGAGCGTTGTATATACGCCCATCACTCTAGGGCTATCTATCTTTCCATTGCACACTAAGTAACATACTCTCTATTGTGTGCCTTGAGCTTCCTTCGTCTTCTCCAAGTTGTGTGCATTTCTTTGCAACCCTAATTCCAACAATTGGTATCAGAGCAAGTTACATCCTCCCGGGCGTAGTCGCCAGCAGCTGCTCCAGCACACGCCTACTCACTTTCTCCGATTACAGTGAGGTTTGGCGAGCATTCACAAATCGACAAATATTTTGGGAAAGCTTGTAGAGCTTAGTTTGCTCAGATTTTTGATTCGGGCTCATTTCGGCCTCCGTTTCCACTACAGGCAGGTCTGCACAGGCAATCTCGTCATTTTGTGCAAAATTTTTGTCAGTGCCATTTTTTGCATAACAGGTGCCTTACATTCTTCTATGGTTTGTGCTATATAGCACGTGTTGTTCCCACTCCGTTTCTCCTATTTTCGGGCAGATTTCACATTAGGTGCAGCATTTACCATGGCTGACAACAACACAGATGTCTTCAAGATGTTTGCTGCTGAGGATAGGTTGGATGGGGACAATTACCCTATGTGGGCTTATATGATGCAACACGTTCTTGTGCCAAAGGGCGTCTAGAATATTGTGCACGACATTGATATACGTTCTGGTTCTGAGGATGTAGGCGATGTTGAGGATGTTGCAAGTCTTGCTGCAAGGATTGCTGTTATTAGAGTTGTTTTGCTACAGTAGAACAAGCTCATTGGGATGTAAAGGATGCGCAGGCTCATGAATTGATTGCATTGTCTGTGAAGCGCACCATTGTTCCTCACATCCATTCAGCAAAATCTGGAAAACAGGCTTGGGATATTCTAGCAGGTCTTTATGCAAGCTGCAATGAGGCTAAAATTGCTTTGCTGCGTAAAAAGCTGGAGTCGAAGATTATGCATGAGGAATATGATATGGACACTTTCCTTGCTAGTGTCAAGGATATCAATAAGCAACTTATTTTTGCAGGTGAAGTCATTTTAGACAATTCCCTTGTGCAGACTGTTCTTGATGCCTTACCAGATTCTTACCAGACTTTTGCTAGTACTAGGAGACTTATGACCCAAGGAAATCCAGAAGTTGTCAAGTTTGATGCATTATGCACATTGCTGTTGCAAGAGTCACTTTCCAGAAAAAACAGGACTAGACAGCGTGTAGTTGAGCAGGCTTTTATTGCTTCTCAAAGAAAGGGTGGTAACAGCAATGCAACCACTTCTTATGGTTCTGTTGCGAGTGGCAAAACTTCTGTTCTAATGCTTCTGCTGGCAGCACTTCATATGGCAATTCTAGTGATAAGGGAAAAAAGAAGATGCGTTGCCATTATTGTAAAGCTAATGATCACTTGATTAAGCAGTGTCCTAAGTTGAAGGCCAAAGAGGCTAAGAAGAAAGAGGGTGGTTCCACTGCAAATGTTGGTTCCACTACAAATGCAGCCATTGTTGAGTCTTCTGTGAAAGGAGACTGTGTTGCTGATGTTGATGCAGAATGGGCTTTTAGTGCAGAGTGCACTTATAGTCTTGCTATCCATGATGCATGCTTGTCAGTTGTTGCTACAGATTCACATGTGTGGTACTTCGACAGTGGTGCTACAAAGCACATTACCTCACATCGTGAATTGTTCACCTCTCTCGAGTCTGTCCCTCATGGGAATTCGGTCACTTGTGCCAACAATGCCTCTTATCCGATTCAGGAAGTTGGAAAGATTGTGCTTACTGCTGCTAATGGCAGTTCTCTCACACTTGTTGATGCACTTTATGTACCTGGGATCAAGAAGAATCTTTTTTTTGTATCCGCACTTGCTAGACTTGGACTTGTAGTCAAATTTGTGGATGACAGATGTATAATTCATGATCTCAGTTTTGGTGATGAAATTGTTGCATCTGGCCTTTTGTGCCATGGGCTGTATAAGCTCACTTTGTATGACAAGTGTGGATAAAATTTTGCAAATGCAGTTGCAAATTCAAGGGCTATTTCATATGCAAAACTTTGGCATGCACGTTTTGGTCATCTGAATTTTGTCAGTTTGCTGCGTTTGCAGAAATCTGATATGGTTGCTTCTTTGCCGCCTCTTGAAGCACCTGTCAAACATGTTTGTGAAGGCTGTATTTTGGGTAAGATGCGGCGTTCTAAGTTTCCAAAGGATGGTTCAGTTTGGGCCACATGCAAGTTCCAGCTTTTGCATAGTGATGTTTGTGGGCCCATGCAAACTCCGTCCTTGGGCAATTACCTTTATTTCGTGACTTTCATTGATGATTATCCAGGCATGCATGGGTATTTCCGCTTAAAGCAAGTCCGAAGTTTTTATGTGCTTCAAACAATTTCTGGCTATGGCTGAAAATGTCTCGAAATGTACTATGGGCACCCTCCGTTCCGATCGAGGGGGGAGTATATGTCTCATTATTCCAATGCATTTTTGTCTAGTCATGGAATAAAACACCAATGTACAGTGCCTTATACACCTCAGCAAAATGGTGTTGCTGAGAGGAAAAATACGTCACTTACGGAAATGGCACAATGTATGGTCAAAAGTCAAGCTTTGCCGCATTCTTTTTGGCTTGAGGCCATCATGTGTGCCACTTATGTACTAAACATGTGTCCTACGAAAGCTTTGCAGTCTATTACTCCATATGAAGCATGGCATGATAGAAAGCCTTCTATTGAGCACATGCGTGTTTTTGGTTGTTTGGCATATGCTTTGGTGCCACAAACACAACGCAGGAAATTGGATGATAAGGCTGTCAAATGTTATTTTGTTGGTTATAGTGCTGAAAGCAAAGGTTACAGGTTGTATCATCCACAAACAAAACGTATTCTGGTTTCACGGGATGTAGTGTTTGTGGAAGATTCTGTTCAGCCCTTGCTATCATGTACTAGAGACAATAATGTAAGCTCATAGGACATTTATGACACTTTGTTGCCTCTTTTCAGTGGTGGAAATATGAATGTAAGTTCGAATGAGGCAAATGTACAGCCTATGGGGGTTTTTTAAAATGTTACAGATCAGCCTATTACTGATGCAGATGTACATGATGTACTTGATGAGGAAAGGGATGAAAATGAGTAGGCTACAGGTATGCCAAAATGGCTGGTGCACACTTTGCGTGACAGTAAATTGGATGCACCTTTTTCTAGTCGTACTCGTTTAGGATCTCACCATGCATCTTATGCAACAGATTGTTATGCTTTGGTTGTGTCTAGCTTACATGATGTTGAGGAGCCTCTGTCTTTTGATGAAGCACAAAATTCAGAAAATTGGATGGCTGCCATGCAATCAGAATACGATGCACTTATAGAAAATGACACATGGACTTTACAAAGTGGGTTTACAAGTTGAAACGCAAGCCAGATGGTGAGATCGATCGCCATAAGGCTCGACTTGTTGCAAAGGGTTATGCACAACAAAAAGGCATAGATTATGAAGAGACCTTTGCTCCCACTTGTCATATGACTACTGTGCGTTTTCTATGTGCATTGGCAGCTCATTTTGGTTGGGATGTACATCAATCAGACATTGTGACTGCTTTCTTGAATGGTGACATATTTGAGGAAGTTTATGTAACATAGCCTCGCGGTTTTGTCATAAAAGGATAAGAGGACAAAGTGTCCAAATTTAAGAAGGCGTTGTATGGGTTGAAGCAATCTCCTCGTGCTTGGTATGAGAAAGCTGACACTCATTTGGTCAAACGAGGCTTTCTTAACAGTCCAACAGAAAGCACATTATATGTAAAGCGTGAGGGTGATGTAGTTCTCATTGTGGTTCTTTATGTCGATGATTTGCTGATCGTTATACCAAATGAGAGACATATTGCTGAATTTAAGGCTAATTTAAATGCTACTTTCAAGATGAAAGATTTGGGACTGTTGCATCATTACTTGGGTATACAATTTAAGTAGTGTGATGGTGGTATTTCCTTGTGTCAGAAAATTTACATAGAGACATTGCTATGTAAGTTTGGACTTGAGGATTGCAAACCTATTGCCACTCCCATGGAAATAGGTTTGAATTTGAGTCTACATGATGTTGGCGATCCTGTTGATGTCACTCTTTATCAAACTGCTGTTGGCTGCCTCATTTATGTATGCAACACGAGGTCGGACATTCAGTTTGCAGTCTCACAGGTTATTATGCATAGCTCAGGGTCTAAGCAATGGCAGGCTGTCAAGAGGATTTTCCGCTACCTCAGTGGCACTTTACATCTTGGCTTGTTTTATCCCAAGGGGGGATCATTGCCGCCAGACTTACATGCTTTTTCGGACTCAGATTGGGCTGGTTGTTTTGACACGCGAGTGTCCACAAGTGGTTGTTTTGACACGCGAGTGTCCACAAGTGGTTTTTGTTTCATGCTTGGCAATTCATGCATATCATGTTTGAGCAAGAAGCAACCTACTGTGGCCACTTTGAGTTATGAGACTGAGTACAGGGCAGTCTTCACAGCTACGGTTGAGTGTGTATGGCTCAGAAGCCTTATGGCTGATTTGGGTGTTGGACATGACACTGCCAACACTATCTACACTGACAGCCAGAGCGCATTGGCAGTTGCGAGAAACCCAATTTTTCATGCTCACACAAAGCACATTGAGGTGCATTACCCCACTATGTCAGGGAGAGGCTCTCAGCAGGAGAGATAAGCTTGGCTTATGTGCCAACACAGGACAACCTTGCAGATCTTTTCACAAAGGCATTATTTTGTGAGAAGCTTGAAGCTTTCCGCAAAGCTTTGGGCCTACTCTCCTTTGTGGACTGATCATGTCCTCAGGGCATGGAACTTCCCTTTACTCATGTGCCAGCTCTCATTCACCGCATGACTCCAGGGGGCATTTGTTACCATATACATGTGGTAGTGATGTGTGTGAACACATCACTCCGGCGGTCCTAGTGTGTGAACACACTAGGACCGCCGGAGCATTTTTTCCCTCTTTAGGAGGTTTTTCCCCCCGAGCATTGTATATACGCCCATCACTCTAGGGCTATCTATCTTTCCATTGCACACTAGGTAACATAGTCTCCCTTGTGTGCCTTGAGCTTCCTTCGTCTTCTCCAAGCTGTGTGCATTTCTCTGCAACCCTAATTGCAACAAAGCCATGGAAGAGGTCTGTTCTAGTGCTACTGAAACAAAAGATGTACTCTCAAAGATCAGATCTTTCGTGCGATCAAGCCATGGTAGAGGTCTGTTCTAGTGCTACTGAAACAGAAGATATTAGATATTTTGTGCAGGGAGAGCGTCCCGTTGCTTTAGTGAGAGAGTGCAATGGACACAAACAAAGTGATGAACACTGTGAATGAAGGTGCATGAGATTGAGAGATAGAGAGAGAAGAGAATACGACACCAGAGATGTTGTCAAACCCTCCTCCCAAGGCCCCACTCTCTATGGCGAGAGCCGTCTACTTATGATTGCACAAATCTCTACAATGCTTGGACTTGTCGACGATGTCGACGACGATGAGGACGACGACGAGACGGGCTGAAATCTGAAAATGCTAAGGGCTGAAATCTACAAATATTTATCTGCTGAATTTTGACTCTATGTCGGTGACGATGTCGATGATGACAATGCGACGATGACGCGCTGAAAACGCAGATGCTGAAATCTGCGTTTTCCGGACTGAAACTGTAAACCTGACCGTGCAGCGAGGAACCGCTACAGGAAGGTGATATCTACGAGGTTCGGGACTTGATCTGCGGTGTCTAAGGGTTGAAAGCTGAAAACCCTAATGGTTCTTGAGGATGTGGACGCACCTTGCCAGAACACTTCTAAATCTAAACTGACTGGATTGACTAAACCCTTGTCGTGCTTTAGCTTGTCCACGGACACATAGGGTTGGATGTGTCACGTGACAATCAGATAAAGGTAGACTAGAAAATCGACATCATGCTTAGGTAATACAAATTCAGGGCATCAGTAAAGTTGCACATTCCATCCAACAGGTCAACACGAGACTTACTCAAAAGTTCAATCAAGTTACAGCGAGAAAATCAAGGTCAACTTGGCAACATTACATTTGCACAATTTGAACAATAGTGTAGGGTCTGCGGATGCACATACACATTGAACACTATGAATGGAATTCTAATGGTTAAAGTTGATAGCAAGACATTTGAATTTTATACACATTCTCATTCAATGCCACTGACTGCGACCTTTGCATGGTGGACGTTTACTGGAACTTCCGGGGCAAGGAGGGGACTAGGAATTACTAGAGGTCCCACTACAATGATGGCCATATTGAAGGGGACATAGTGCGTCACTATACTGCCCACCTCTGTCAAGATTGGCCCAACCAGAGCAAGTGTAGGAAGAAGAGTAGTTACGACGATATGAGGAGAAGGATTCCAAACCGGAGTAACTGCTAGATCCACGTCCCCCAAGCTGGAAGCCCAATCTATAAATAGTCCCCATGCGGGAGAGTCTACTTCTGTTCACCTAATCCTTACCTCAAACTTTTTCTCCCATATATCCTCCCCTCACCATCTCAGAAATCACAGAAGGTGGAAATCTCACTTGACAAGTTCTCACCATCTAAGAAATCACTGACGAGCTTCTCTGTGGAACCCCTCTCACTAACTCTTCTGTGATTTCTGAGAAGCGAGGACTTGTCAAGTGAGAATTCCACCTTCTGTGATTTCTAAGATGGTGAGGGCAGGCTATACGCGAGAAAAAGTTTGAGGTGAGGATTTGATCATTTTGAGAACAAAAGTAGACTCTCTGACGTGGGAACTATTTGCAAGTTGGGCTTCCAACTTGGGGGACGTGGATCCAGCAGCTCTCTTACACGACATGTGGATAAATTATGAAAACGTGGTTTAGGACCTTTTGTGATAAAAAGACATATTCAAAAGTGGAGCGCTTAATCTAGCTAACCTTGATTGCGAGGAAATGCCCAACTGGATTAGTGGATGCCGAGTAAAGAAGTATCGTGAACCACTAACCACGGATATGCTTGAGGGAATGCATGCAGGATTGATCTAGGAAAACAACTAGTGCAAGAGATCAAACCACAGGTTGGAGATGATGAGGACAGTGAAGGTGGACTAGATCTATATGTTCTTGTCCAGCTTGGCACAAACAAAAGATCTCAATACGCACTACTAGATTCAAGTGCTCATCCACAACTCCATGGCTTACAAACATTCAAATACATTGATGGAGTTCAACTCGTTGTAGCTAACGTGACATTAGTGGGCTTCTCACGTGAGAAGGTCTATGGGTTATGCAGACATCCCAATGTCTATAAATGACGTTGAGTGCAGTCACAACATCCACATGTTTCATATCCTGCCACCACATAGTAGTTGCAGAAAGTATTTTAGGAAAGTTGTAGGAGAGAAAGCATCATGCATACCTTGATTGGGAGGATGACAATGTATATTTTAGCAGTGGATCTCAAAGTTTTATCTTGAATTATCTCCCAAACACATGTATGAGATGCTGGAAAAATTAGAGGAAGAAGACAATATTCAAGCTGAAGAAAAAGACACTCTTTTACCACATTATTGTGACTAACAGGACGTAGTGGAAGCACAAAAAGACCCAGCCATGCCGACATCCAAAGCAACCACACCAGCCAAGGTTTCACAAATATGGATACCAAAGCGGTCGTCCATAGAACCCACGACAACCTTGCCTCCATCAATAACAACCTCTTCACAATCTGAAGCTCCAAACAAGGTGGTGAAGCAAATTTGGACGCAAAAAATCAAAGCCAATAAGCAAAATACACACAAAGCTTCAACCACCACCTCATTGCAAGGACCGAGGAAAGCAACAACTCTAAAACAGGTATGGATAGATAAACAGATGCTAGCAGAGAAACCTAAGTAGATTTGGATTCCCAGATCTATCCACATTCCAAACCAACCTATGAAGAAACCACACATAAGTTATTGCAAATCAACTTCAAAGAAACAGTCACGATGCCAGAAGCATAAGGCAAATCACAAGCGCACACGTACCAAACAAAATATTCAAAGGAAGCCCATCATTTGGGTCCCGACAAAGGTTGTTCAAGCACAAGAAGGACAAGGTACGATTTGGATTCCGAAACGGGATCATACACAAGTCAATGAAGTCCCACCTTCTTGCAACAAGTTTTCAACAAAGACTTGGAAACTGTCCAACAAGAACCCGCCAATCGCAACCACAAAGCTTTGGGTTCCTAGAAAATTGATAAACACTCAAGCAAGCAATGAGTAGTTGTGGATCCGTAAATGTCGTCGTATGCCACCAACTCGCTCACGGAATCCAAAACTCAAGACATCTTCTATTGCTAAGAAGCTGCCAACTAAGAACCCACAGGTTATACAAGTTTGGAGGCCCAAGCAAACGAAAATAGCATCTCCAAAGATGATTTAAAAAAAAAGGGTACCCAAACTGGTGTTCTCTGTAGGGAATAAAGGCATTTTGGCCTATTTTCAGTGTGCGACCGTGTGAACGGGGATTTAAATTAAAAAGTCAAAAGTCATTTCATGCGTATAATACTAAGGCTGCCCCAAAGACTCATGAATCGTGGGCTTCCAAAAAATCTCAACGAGCTCTCTCTCTCTCTCTCTCTCTCTCTCTCTCTCTCTCTCTCTCTCTCTCTCTCTCTCTCTCTCTCTCTCTCTCTCTCTCTCTCTCTCTCTCTCTCTCTCTCTCTCTCTCAGCAAGCGCTGCCTCTTCTGCTGATCTTCACCTCCGCTACCTCCTTTCTCTCAGCGCTCCTTCTCCTTCTCCTCCTATTGCGCTAAGAGCCTACAGTCATCGCCCTTTCTTTCTCCTCTTCCTCACGCGAAAAGATCACAGTCGGACCAATTGGTATCAGAGCTTGGCTTCATCGCGAGAAAAGCAGGAATTGTGCACTTCTACGCGTGCGTAGTGATCATAGACGTGTGCACGCAAAAAGAGGGATATTTCGAAAGTTGCAGAGCTGAAAACATGAAATTCAGCGTGCAAATCGAGCGGACATCAATGAATTAAAGGTCTACGACAGTGGAAAATCAACAAATACAGGTTTCTACGCAAGTTCTCACTCAATTCGAGTGGTTTTGGTGCCGATTAAAAATCAGAAATTGGGGTTTTTGCTGAAATTTCTGAAATCCAGAAATTCTGGAATTAATTTCAGCAAATTAAGCGAGTTTGATCCCGTTCGCATTTGGGGGTTTTGCTGAATTTTGATAATTCACGCAAAATTGGCCCTAGCAATGCATTAGCAGGCAATTTTTGATGCGATTTGTGGCACATTGAACCATAAATTTGGGGGTTTTGCATTTCGAAGCAAAATTAATGCAATTTCTTATCGTCGAATGAGAAATTGATGCTGAATTTTCAGGACTGTTTCTGAAATTGATGTATTGACACTGTGGAATTGGCAAATTGATGACATTTTGGGTCTTTTAGCATATGTATGATCAGCTTAGGTGCTGAATTTGTGTCATTATAGGTTAATTTCAATGTTTACTGCTTGTATTTGAGTGCTTTATTGGTCTTTCGTGGTAACACATGGCCTCCAACAGTGATAGTAGCAATCTGTTTCACATCAAAAAGTTGGAAGGCGCCCATAACTTTGCTATATGGAAGAAGTTGTGCTACAATGTTCTCTTACAGAAGAGGCAGGCGAGACCGATTAAGGAAAAGGGAGTTAAACCAACAGTCATTGATGATGAAGAATGGGAAGAGATGGATGAGCTTGCCCGCTCCACAATTATGCTTTCCGTGTTGGATTCTCTTTCTTTCAATATCGAGAAAGAAGAGAATGCATGGAATATGTGGAAGAGGCTCGATGAGTTGTATGCTCAACAAAGTGCTACTAGCAAAGTATATTGGTTGAAAAGGATCATGGACCTTTGTATGAAGGAAGGCACTTTAATGTCGGTGCATTTGAATGAGCTCAATTCAATTTTCAGCCAGCTGAAAAATTTGAATTTCAACATCGATTATGAATTCAAAGCTACATTTTTGCTATGCACATTGCCTGAAAGTTGGGACACTTTTAGGACAGCTTTGAGCAACTTGAATGCCACACTTGCATGTGCCGATGTGCAAAGTTCCCTTCTTATGGAAGAGATTAACATGAAGAATACTATTGCGAATAGTTCTTCCAGTGCTTTGAATGCAAGAGGTAGGTCCCAACACAGGGGAAAACCTGAAAATAGAAAGGCACGCAGTAAATTTCGTTCTAGAAAGGATGTAGAGTGCCATCATTGTGGCAAGAAGGGACACTATAAGCGGGAATGCTATGAATGGAAGAAAGAGAAGAACAAGAACATTGATGACAGCAACAAGGATAAAGATAAAGGCAAAAGTAGTGTGAAGATAGAGGAACTCAATGTAGTCAGCTATGACAGTGACGCAAGTGAGATTCTCTATGCTTCTTCTTTTGATGCGCACTTCTTGGTTGCTGATTCCGATGTTGACATGAATAATTGGATACTTGATTCTGGTGCCTCATTTCATGTAACACCTCACAAAGAGTGGTTCTTTGAGTATAGATGTGGAAAACTTGGCACTGTCTACCTTGGTGACAACTATGCATGTAACATTGATGGAATTGGCAGTGTGCAATTGTCCTTTACTGATGGTTCGATGTTTATGTTACATAATGTACGAAATGTACCACAAATGAGGAAGAGTTTGATTAGCACATGTTAACTAGATGAAGCGGGCTATCACACAAGTTTTTGTGATCGCAAATGGAAGATATGTAAGGGGTCAAGGATTGTAGCAAAATGGTCTAAATCTGACACCTTATATCCTTCGTATGTATCTAGTTCATGTAATCATGTGTGATGACCATAACTGAGCAGCCAAGTGTTTCCTTGTGGCATGGCCGGTTAGGACACATGAGTATGAAAGGAATGCAAACTCTGTCTCGTTTTGGTTATGTGCCGTGTTTGAGGTTTTCAGATTTTTCTCATTTGAACATTGTGTTTATGGGAAACATGCTCAAACACCGCACAACAAGTGTGTCTTTGAAGTCATCACCTTTAGATTTGGTACATTATGATGTATGTGAAATCCCACAGCTATCTTTAGGTGGTAGAAAGTATTTTGTCACTTTTATTGATGATACTTCATGTAAAGTGTGGGTGTATGCAATCCGTTTGAAAAGTGATGTTTTGGCATTGTTCAAAAAGTTTCTTGCATATGTTGAAAATCAGACTGGCAAGACACTTAAATGCTTACTCTCAGACAATGGTGGCGAGTACACATCAAACGCATTTAATGCATTTTGTGACTCGAAGGGAATTAAGAGAGAGTTGAGTGCTCCTTATAATCCTTCCCAATACGGTGTTGCAAAGCGCTTGAATCGCACTATTCAAGAGAAAGTGCGAAGTATGCTGTCACATGCTGCATTATCCCATGGTTTTTGGGCAGAAGCTGTGCAAATAGCTGTTCACCTTATTAATCGCTCACCAAATAGGGTTTTGGATGGAAAAGTGCCCAAGGAAGTGTGGTCCGGCAAGCCACCTTCATATTTGCACTTGAGAGTGTTTGGTTGCTAAGCTTATGTGCACGTGCGGCGAGAAGATCACAACAAACTTGAACCAAAGTCATGTAAATGTATTTTCCTAGCAAGGTAGGACCAATACCTATATATGGTACGGATCCGTATGGACGTTTCGTTCACAATGTATTGTGTACATACAGATCGTACCGTACGTGCATCATTTTTTTTTTTTTTTGGGGATTTTTTCAGCTGGTTGTCTTCGCTTGGGGCCCATATGTTCATGCGTGGCCTAAATTTGCCTACCTTAGGCCCGAATCCCAAAACGCTTAAATTTTAAGAAACCAGAGACTTACTGTCTTGACTGATGGAGACATGCCTTCTTCAGTTTCCTCATCCTCTGCCTCTGATGATGAGTTTTGAGGTCACCATTTGCTAGACATTTTAGTTGGCAGCAGCCAACTAGTTATTTTCATTTGATGTATGCTCTATTAGGAGCTATCTTGACTATTGACTCCACATTTGTGATTTGTGACTTGTAGCTGAGTCGTGACAGCCGTTGTCAGTTGTGACATTCACATTAGTATGGACTCTGTTTGTTCATTGTCTTGTGACTGTCCAGTTGTCTTAACTCATAATTGTCTTGCTCTTTTGGTGTCATGACTCATGATAGCAGTCTATAAGTGATGAGTCTAATAGGTAAATAGGTACACCATACAAGTTCAAACTTCAGTGCCCGCAGGCGCATATCGCATGTCAGGTATGCGATTCTTGAGTCTCTAACTGTTGTATATAGAATTTAGACATAATCAAAGTTGTAAAACATCAAATTGACAAATTCTATAGCTTTGTCTCTGAATTTGACAGTTATTTTTGTGGTTTCTATTCTTTTTTACCAATGCCACGTATGTTTCCGTACATAAAAAATTTACCCATATGGGACTACGTACAGTACGTACTTCCATGTACCGTACAACACGTATGGTTCCACCTTGTTTCCTAGGATATGGTGAGGATGGTGAAATGGGGTATAGGTTGTGGGATACCGAAAAAAGACAGGTTATTCACAGCAATGATGTAATCTTCTGTGAGGATCACATGCACAAGCGACCTACTTCTATTGAGGAATTAAAAAGGCTTGTTTTCAGGGAAGATATACCGATTGGATAGCCGAGAATTCCCGCTGAACAGCAGCCTGTTGAGCTGAAAATGATGACCCAAATGGGGGAAATGAAGTTGCCATTGATGCACCACATGTTGAGGAACATAATGGGCAAGTAGAGCAACCTTTACAGGTGGAAAGAATGGTTGGACATCCAGCTGTTCATCATGATTTGCAGGCTGAACAGTCTCTAGATGTTGATCATTGGGTGAAAAGGTCTACCCGGGTCACTCGACTACCTGACAGGTTTGTTCCAGGCACGGATTATGTAATGTTAATTGATTGTGGTGAGCCTTCTTGCTATAAAGAAGCTATGAAACGCAAAGATAGCAAGAAATGGCATGGAGACATGGTATTTGAAATGGATTATTTGGACAAAAATTGCAGATGGAAGTTGGTACCATTGCCACCCGGGCAAAAGGTGTTTCCATGTAAATGGGTATACAAGATGAAAGTCACTTCTAATACCTCTCCTAAGTACAAAGCACGTTTGGTTGCTAAAGGGTACAAGAAGAAGAAAGGAATTAACTTTGATGAAATCTTCTCCCCAGTTGTGAAATTGACTACGTTGCGACTTCTTCTTGCTTTGGTTGGTAGTGAAGACATGGAACTCATGCAAATGGATGTAAAAACAGCGTTCTTACATGGTGATTTGCATGTAACCATTTATATGTAGCAGCCCAAGGGTTTTGTAGTTGCCGGAAAAGAGCAGATGGTATGTGAGCTTAATAAAAGCTTGTATGGATTGAAACAGGAATCACGTGAGTGGTATCATAAGTTTGATGCATTTATGAGGTCTCAAGGTTTCAAGAGATGTCATGCAGATCACTGCTTATACACTAAAAAGGCTAAAGAAGGGAGTCTTTTATTGTTGGCATTGTATCTCGATGATATGCTTCTTGCTGGCCGAAATGTCAATGAGCTGAATATGTTGAAGCAAAGCTTACATAAGCGCTTTGAAATTGTTATATCCCGCTCTTGGGAGAGGGGATCTAGCCCAGACGCCGTCGAGATGGGCGTCCACTGTCCGGGTGGACGTAGTGTGAACATGGCCAGTGTGGTCGGCCATTATTATAAAAGGGAGGCCAAGGCCTCATTTGGAATTATCGACCCCCACTGGCAGAGTGCCAGTGGTTAGCCCGCGAGGGTAGGAGTGCGCGAGGTCAACTCGAGGAGGTAAGGCCGGGTGGTATGGGACGCTCGGTCTTACAGGTGCATGTCTACGTCCTTAGACGTTGGCCCCAACACAGGGGAGTTGCTGGATGGTGGCTATGGTCGGGTGGTTCGTCTGACACGTGTCTGTAGGAGGTCCGTGTAGCCGGGAGGTCCACTCTCCTTGATCGTTTCATGGTATGAGAGCAGGCTTGGCTGCACGATGGAGTATGTGCATACCTACGAGTTGGTTAAAGTCGGATAATTACTATTTCATGCAGTTTTTGATGAATTAACTGTTTAATCGATTATTTTCTTCTCATAAGCTTATGTGCAGGAGAAATTTAATGTGCTGCTCGCTGATTTTTGATAAAATTCAGCAATCTAGCAAGTGCAAGTGCTAAAAATCAAAGGATTTTTGTCAACCTTGCTCATTTTTGATGAAAATCAGTCATTTATTCATTGATTTGCTGATTTGAGACTGAAAATTCAGCTTACTGTACTCTTTTTCAATCTCTCTGTAATGTTCTCTGTACGAAGCACACACACACACACACAGAGAGAGAGAGAGTACCTCTCTCTATTGAGTAGAGAGCGAGGCCGTTGCTATTTCTTCTGACGTGGAGAGAATTCTCCAACGTGGGAGTTTTTTTTTGCAGCGCTGGCTCTTACTTGGCATCCTTTTCGCGTGTTGGACACAGGCTTCCACAAGTCAAAGGTTCTCCCTTGATTCTTACGCGTGCGCTCTTCTCCCTCTTCCACGCGGCATGGACCAACGCTCGTTTCTTTTCCTTCATTGAAACTTGCGTTGAGTTTTTTTACGCCATGTGCTCTAATTTATTAAGGGTGACCTTTTTTTTAAAAGGCCTGGTCACTTTGGGGTTTTTAGAAAATAAGTGTGAAACCTGCTGGTTGATAAACACTTTTTGAGCTCCCTGCTCCTCTCCTGCCACTCCTCTCTCCCACCTGCTCGCACTCCTACGCTCCCGCCATCACGTGCTTGCCTTCGAACGCATACGCCGATGCATAGCGCTCTTCGGAGTTCGACTTTTCGAGATCGAAAAGTACAGAAAAGGTCTAGTTTTACGTGATACCTTCAATTTTTCACGCACTTTGCCATGGATTCCTCTAGTTCAGATGTGCAACGTGATGACGCGCGAGGTAATGTTCAAATTCCATTCACGCATGCTCTCTACACATGGATTACAAGTACTTTCCAGAGTTTTGACCAGCGTGTTACCGCTCTGGAAAATGCGAACGTTCATACGAACATTCGCTTGGCCTCTCTCGAAGGGGTCGTGCAAGGGCTTAGTTCCCGACTTACCGCTCTAGAAAATATGGCTCAGTCGACGACTACGCGTATTTTCAAGGGTGAAACCCATCTCCAGCAATTGCGGACGCAAATTGCTGCTTTTGGGCGTTCATAGGGTGGTCCAAATGCCACGATTCCGTATAAAACTACAAATTTTTCAGGGGAGGAGAAAGAATGTACGGAATTGGCTGTAAATAACTGGCTGCATCAGTAGACCACGTATTTTGATCTCCATGGGGAGCATGATGAATGGAGGATTCATACGATTCCTCTCTATCTGTGCAGTAAGGTGCTTACCTGGTGGCGCGACATGACAGAGAAGCCTACGACGTGGGCTGATTTCTGTGTGAAATTCAAGAGGGATTCCGCCAAAATTGATCCTTTGAAAGCTTACGCCAAACTGCAGAGTCTTTCTATGAAAGCTCTATCTTTTGATAAGTATACGATAGCTTTCAAAGAGGCGCTCACCTTCTGCAAGGTGGATTCTACGCACGTTGTGCACATGTACTTGCTAGGATTACATGAGGATTACCATTGGGCCTTAATCAAGGACAAAGCCCCGACTGACGCCGAGGATGCAGTGGCAAAGGCCAGGACGTTCCATTTGATAAATGGAGCGAATTATGAGAAGAAAAGAACTGCGGACTATCAATTCGGTGAGGGCGCTTCGAGGAAGCGACCCAAATTCCAGCATAAGTCCAAATCACCGCCGAGATCTTCTCAAGAGAAGAAGAAAACCAAAAATGCTTCAGTTGCTGATGTAGTGAAGAAGGAGGCTTGCTTTGAATGTGGCTAGACGGGTCACCAAATCAAGGATTGTCCCAAGAAGAAGAAGACACAGAAACCGCAAGGTCGTCCTTTGGTTCAGATTCACGAGATCTCAGGTAACTCTGATGTCATTCAAGTTGAAATCCATCATTTAGCGCACAGTCCATGTACTAATTGTACTTTTAGCACCAAAGTGTTTGGTAAGCACGATCTTCTTCGTTTCCCCGGGAAGATCAATGGTCACGACGTGACCATACTCCTTGATAATGGAAGCTCACACAATTTTGTGGATGCAAAATTGGTGCAGAAACTGAGCCTGCGGCGGACGTGGGATAGTGACCATCAGTATCGCGTGAAGATGGATCGTGGCGAGCACACGGATGTATGGAATCGGATGGTTTTAGATTTGTCGCTAGAGCTGGATGATTACAAAGAGAACCTGGATTTCCACATCATGCGCTTGGATAGAGCAAATGTTATTTTAGGAATTCCATGGTTTTATGATAAACAAGACTCATTGTATATAGACTATGTACATCACTCTCTTGTTTTTGTTAAGCAGGACATGTCTCATGTATCTGTGTCACTTTATAATCAGAAGTCTGTAAATAATGGTTTTGTAATACCAGTTATTACTGCTTTGAAAATCTATAAAGATACAAAGTCTTCTGATGTTGATTTTTATCAATGTGTACCATTTGCTTGGTTTGACTAATTAGTGCTTGGTACTTTCGTCACTGAATTTCGTAAAAATGTTACATGTTCTTCTGTTGAACTTGGGGATTCCGACGAATATGACCTTATCCGAGAAATCATGACTAATTTCAAGGATGTTTTTCCTAATGATCTACCTCCTGGCTTGCCGTCTTCTAGAGGAGTAGATCATGGCATTGAGTTGGTGGCTGGTAGTCATCCCTTCTCAAAGCAACCCTATCGGTTTAGTAAAACCGAGGAAGACGAGATTTAGCGGGGCAGCTGAAAGATTATCTCGACAGGGGTTTTGTTCGGCCAAGTAAATCCCCATGGGGAGCACTAGTGTTACTTTCGCTAAAGAAGGATAACACTATACGCTTTTGCGCATGGCTGACAAACACTTTTGAAGTGGATGTGATGACAGAATGGCACGAGTTGAATGCTAAACAGTGTGCGAATCTGGAAGAGTACAATAAACAGCTTTGGGCCGCACTGTTGCCAGTCACCTCTTACAGGTTTGTGCCATTGTCAAAACAGATTGAGAAGTACTGTTGCAGATTGCCCAAGAAAATCAGGGACTATTGCACAAAGACTACTGTCATGAATATGTTTCAGTTGATAGAGAATGCAAGAGTGGCCAGCAATGTGTCGAAGGGAGATTCCGATGGATTTAATAGCCACAAGAAAGGGTCCCAGGGCAAACAATTTTCAGCCAAGGGCAATGTTGCAACAAATCCTTCTGAGCCTCCCACAAAGAAGCCCTCCACTGAAGAAGGTGATACGTCCAAGAAGCAGTCTAAATCTTCTTCGGGATGAGGACAAGGGCAAAAAAGGCATTTTTCGAGCCAAAATTTTGAAGAAAGGAAAGCTCTTAAGGAGGCCAAGAAATGCTACATTTGTGAATAGGAAGGATATTTTGCAAATGAATGCCCACAGAAGAAGTCACAGGATAAGGATGACAAGTCAGACCATAAAGGGAAGAAGCCAAAGCCAAGTGCAAGACTTGTTCTAGATTTGGTTGGAGACCAGCCAAACACAGATGCAACGGAGCTGCGCAGAGCTTGGAGTAAAGTTAGAGACAAGACAATGCTGATTTTCTTTGATCGAGGAGCCCATGAAAATTTCATATCACCAGAATTGGCATCAAAGTGGGCATTCTTGTAGAGGAGATGGGTATGGCAGGGGAAGCAGGTTTGGCATGCCCAGGTCATTCAAAGCCTGCTACTCCCATTTTGGGAAAGCTTCGTCTGCACATTCAGAGCTATGTGGATGTGGAAGAATTTCATATTATGCCACTTGAGGGCTGTGATGTGTTACTGGGTATCCCATGATGTTACAAGTTGCATGCTATGGTGGATACTTACAACAAAAAGATTACCCTTGTACATAGAGGAAAGACTCATGTCCTTGATGTAAAGCTTAAAGGCGAGTCTGTTCCAGTTGTTTTTGCTTCTGCTATTTCATATGTAATAAAGAATCATCTTTCTACGTACTTGATCTTTGCAAGTTGTATCTAATTTTTCTACCTTAGATAAAGACATGTCAACTTTTTTGAGTGGTTTCAGTGATTGTTTTTCGGACTCTTTGCCAGGGGAGTTACCTCCAGAGAGACCTGAGGATCATTCTATAGATCTTGTGCCAAGTTCTAGTCCACCGAATAGACCACCATACAGGGTTAGTGCAGCCCATCAGAAAGAGATTATGAGTCAGGTCAACGAGCTTTTAGAGAAGGGGCTGATTCAGCCCAGTTCATCCCCTTTTTGTTCGCCTATACTCTTAGTGCAGAAGAAGGATGGTTCATGGCGCGTGTGCATTGACTATCGCGCCTTGAAAAACTTTTTCTTTCTACGAGAGGGCTTGCGATAAGGAGCTTGCGCATCTTCAAGCCCAGTGCCCACCATGTGCTCTGACTGGCCCTTCAACTCCATCGTGCGCTCCAACTGGCTCGTCTTCTACATCCTCAAAATCCTCTACATTCAGTAACCCATGATCACGTCTAGGCTCATCTGACGGCAGATCTCCCAAGCCACATGGCAATGTCTTCCTAGCCGGGACTCGATGATTGCTTGGGATCTCCTGTCCGCTCCATGGTGGGCTTGGTGCTTCGCTGTTCATCTCAGTTTCAGTGTCTGAAGTCACTACCCGTTTCTTCTTGCGTAAAGGTTGTCCATCTTGTTGCTCTTCACCTAACCATTCCCGCTCCATCTCTGCTAGGAGCTCTTGTTCGTGTATCCAAGGTGGTTTTTGAGCACCTTGGACGGATGAGAGAGGGTGAGCAAAAAAAGGTTGATCTTTCTTGTTGTTTGCTTTGTGCATGCCATTGTGTAAGAAGGGGAAATATTGAAAATGAGACTCCCTCTTCTCTAAAAGCCCCCTATTTAAAAAAAAATAGGTCTCTTCACACTTGACCAGGCCACTTAAAAAAACTCTTAATATTATCAAAATATAAAAACAAAAAATGGATAAATGGAGAAGTATTATATGCAACTTAACAAAGACAGCTACAAACATAAACATTACATTGCATAGCATCATTTGTTTTACATGTTGGGTAACCAACGTTTGCCCACTCTATGGCGATTTTCACGCCACCTAGCATGATTAAGGGGTCCGGTGGAGTTTCTCTATTTCTCTTTAGCATTAAGTCAAGATTGTCTCCTAGCCTCCTTGGCAAGACTTTACTTTCGCGCTCGCTCTATGGCATGACATCTCCCCAAAGAACAACGAAAGAACCAATCAAACATCTCCTTCATGTAGTTGGATCTCGTAGTTCCACCACCGTGATGTGTATTTTTAAAGTAAACACCTTTGGCTTGATAATGTGATTTCTCCATTCCTTGAGTGCTCCACATGTCTAATGAACCATATTTTGACATAAAGAATGCTCAATGCGCATACAAAATATGTTGCATCAAGAAAAAATGCTTAGATCAAATAAATGTTTATGTATAGCATCAAAATTTGAACTGAACAAAGTAACTTACCATGTAGTGTGTGATATTTCTCTCTCCCCACGCTTGCACAAATGCTTTAGTGGAATTAGAAATGTGATCTTTGAAAAAAATTTGTTGCTTGCTTGTGGTTTGGGGTTTCCACATAATTTGAAGCGCTAACTCGAAGTGGTGCCACACTTGCCTACGCAAATTTACAAGCACGGGATTTGAATCTTGATCGGTCGTACACTTGCAAAGTGCTTTCCATAGCTCCCATGGAGCATCCTCCTCACCCCTCTCCTTTCGCATCTCTGGTTTCTTGAAAAACCTACATGCTTTCACACCATTCATAGATACTTTTTGTGGCACTTCATGCATATTTTCCACCTCACCGATGATAGAAACATTGCCACCAAGACATCCAATCAAATTTAGAATTGCTTCAACATTCCAATGGCTTCCACGGATCTGGAAAGTAGTTTCATTGTGAAAGCGTACTCTATATGAAGCTTTAACAAGCGATCAAATATACGCATGAAGGTATGCAAAGTGCAAAAGTGTACATTTGTAAGTGGAAAATTGATAATGGGATGCCATGTTCTATCTTTTGTCGACCGATTGCGGACCTCCATCATAGGACACTTCAACACCGAGCAGACCCATTCCCTTGCATCATCATCCATTGACCCTGTTGCCTGACTTCCCTTGACACTTTTCTTTGAAGACGTGGAGCCACGAGTACTCTCCTTGTATCCTCGTACACAATATGGACAAGGAAGAAGTGATGAAGCACCTTGTTTACACCCAAGTATACATTTGATTGTTTTTAAATCACCTCCTAAGTGCCACTCAACATCAAATGTACCTACTCCATCTACTTCTAGCTTTTCTCCCTCTAGTTGTGCCTTAATAACCTCTGTGATCCACGGGATCATAGAGAAGACCCATGCCAACACCTCATGAGTCTCTTTCGGAACTTCAAAATCTCCTAACCACCATATTTCCTTTTCCGATTGTACACTAAATGATGGTTTCTAAGAATGGTCACTGATAGCATCGACTTTTGCAAAAAAACATTGCCTCATTCATGAGTGTCACACTCATACGTTCCAATCTCTGTCTTTTGACAATTTGACATTCATCTAGCTTAAGAATAAATATGAGCTTCTCTCCAAGTACTGAAACAACACAGGAATTGAATTGTTATACTAAATGATATTCAATATAGATAAAAAATGACATTACAATTTGTATTACCTTGTGGAGATAATGCATAAAATTTAACCATAGCTCGTTGTAGTCGTTTCAAGTCAACAAAAATATTATTGAATTGATGATAACAAAAAGACTTTGCCCATTAGGAATAGTATTGCCCCCCTTTGTATTACCACATGACTTGGCACTTGTGGAAGAGTACATCATGGATCCTTCAATGTGTTTGTATTCGCCAAGGGATTCTTGAACAAGATCATTGTTTGCTTTTTTTGCAAGTCGGACCCTATGTGGAATAGGAAACAAATTCTCGGTGATGCCTTGCTCTCGTAATGCATATTTCATCAATCCATGAAGTGCATGGTATGCATTTGTGCTGATCCCAACCTCATCACAAGCTCTCTGGACATCATCCTCAGACACAAGGTAGAGATCTTTTTTAGGATCTCCTTTATGATGGCATCTTTCATGTGTTTGGCCTTTTCGCAACCTATGATGTAAAGTATATCTTCCTTTGAGATGCATCCTAGGAGAATATTGCAACGGTCCTCTTGTCTAACACTTCCACACACATCTTGTATATATGTCCTATTTCAAAAGGTGAACCGAGTTACAAATTGATGGAAATTATTATAAGTGATGAACACTGTGAATTAAAGAAAATACCTGGTTGACGTGATCCGCTTCTTACGTGCCCCTCCATTAGAGGCTAAGTTTTCAATGGAAGAGAACTCCCTCTTATACTCACGCATGCCAAATGGAGTGGCTTTTAGGTGCATCATTGCAATCTGTAGCTTAGTTACCTCTGTTTCTGTAACTTTCATCTCCTCTTTAAGATCTTTGAGTTGTTTCTCTGTGGAATGTAGTTGTTGTTGGAGATTTGTGGAATGAATGTGTAACACTTGACATTGTTGTCGGAACCATGCGGACGCACCTGCGTGATTGGAGGCCAATTTCTTACAATACCCAAGAAGACCACGTTCTCCTTCTCCCACATATTTGATTAAGCTTGGGAGTGTACGGAATATCGGATGACAGCCCACGAGCGGATCTTTTGGATACAACCCTCCATCAAGCCACAAGTCAACATTGGTTTCTCCTCAAAACCGTCGTACGGATGCCGGTTGAGATGCTTTCTCATCATTTTTTTTGTGGGAGCAAATTCGATCGGTAGACGCAGACTGACATTAGTTGACCTAGTAGATGACGGCACAGGTGATTCATTGGTTATGTCATGAAGAGACATGGTGGAAAAATATGATGGGGGAAAAAATAGATAAGATATACTTTTTGTGATAAACAGACAATTTTTGGGATAAAAAGACTTAAAAATATATTTTTTCATATGTAGATATATATAGGTTCAATTTTTGAGCTCAAAGGAGGGAATTTTAAATTTTTCAATTTTTAGGCTTTATTAGATGGACGTTTTGATGATGTGGAATTATCTATTTATTCTTGGAATTAATGTAGAGAGGGACCCAAGGAATTTTAGATTTGGAGCTTATAAAAGCTAGATTCTTCTAAAAAAATAATGTTTTATATATATGTATATATATAGGGACCTTTTTAAAGCTTAAAAGATCCATTCTGAAGATTTTATAAAAAAATCATTTTTTGGGGTGAATTGATGCACGAGCTGAAAAGGGGATTTTGTCATAACTACTTACTCTTTTTGTTTGGTGATAGGTAGAGAGAGAATGGTTCTTCTCTCTACTTTTACTCCTCTCTCTCTTTTTACCCCCCTCTCTCCCCTACTTTACCCCCTCTCTTCCTCCTACTTTACCACCCTCATTCCCTACTTTCCCCCCCTCTCCTATCTAGAGAGAAGTTAGAGAGAGCTAGCTACAAAAGTAGCCCTATTTATTGTCTTTGTTCCCTCCATCCCCTACAAAATTAGCCTTAATCCCTTAAAATTAGGAATCCTTACATGGCCCCAAGGGGGTCCAATTTTTTCCTAATGTATGATCTGTCTGCTCAGCCTTCTCACGAGGTGATACATGCACTTTATCAGAGAATCATGTTTTTGCCTCCGTATCACCTCCAGGCTTTTGAAGAAGCCTTCTACACCGGCTTCTTCACCATCAACACAGATATATTCGGCCCGACATTACTGGCTCATCATGCGCGATATGAGTCCCTTGTAAAGATGCGCGAAAGCCTCCACTAAAGAAGCAGCTCTACTGCCATGTCAGGGACGACATGAACTAGGAGGGGGGGAGTGTTAGCAGCTGGACACACCCAACAGAGAATGATTGCTTGGCAGGATATTATTTTTTGTAATTATTCTTTAATTGAGAAAAACCATCATTTTACCTTTGTAAATAGTGGGGCTTGCAGAAGCTTCTAGATTGTATCCCATTTTTGACATTTAGTTTGAGTGGATGGTTAAATTGGAACCTTAGGGTTTGAGATTGTAAGGTATTTATATCACTTTTGACCTTAATAAAAAAACCTTTGTCATTTTTAAAAAGTTTTGTCTGTGTGAGTGAGCGTACTCTATGTACGAGAGAGAGTGAGAGTTTTATCTTGACGCTACGCGCACACCGGTGGTCGGAATCGAGTGTGGAGAAGTGCAACGCGTTGCCCCCAAAGAGAGCTACAGACCAATACCTACATTGCGTGTGTACAACCTGGGTTTGCGAGCTCGATCCACGAGCTGCATCTGGTGATTCAGTGAGCATACGTTGTCTGTTTTCGCATTTCAGCATATCCACGCGTTCGCAATGAATAGAGCTACACATTAGGCACTTTAGTTTTCGAAAACGACGACCTGCAAATTTTGACCAGACATCCTACGTGATTTTGCACCAGGTGTTTAGGGTTGGGGTTTTGGTTCATGGACCTTAGGGAGAGCGACCTATGTTCAGTGGCGTTTCGAGAACGTTTGATGGGTATTTGGCTCTTGAAAGCATTGTAGGAAATCTCCTCTTAGGCACTCCTGAAGGCTGTAACTTAGACATTGGGTAGAGACCTCTGTAGGAAGTAGTCGAGAGTCGGTCGAGTGTAGGTTGACAACCTATGCTTGCTTTCACGCGCCTGCGGGTCGAGCTTCGTCCTTAGCTGACAAATCTTGTTAGGTGAGTTCTCGTTGTGCTGACGTCCGTCGCGGCGTATCCTCCAACACTACCATCCCAATACAACATCTCCCGCTTCATAACCACTAATAGGAGCTCTAGAGGGAGTTCTGTTAGTTACTCTCTCTTCAGGTCTTGCGTCTCTCACTTCAATCCAAGCATCTGGAACCCTCGTGGTATGGATAGTATATGGCACATCACTATCCTTCTACATAGTCATGAGAACTCTCAAATTCAAGGATCCCATTGGTCTAGGTACAAAAAAGTGTGGTCGACTGAAAAAATCTTCCACTCTAGTTCTCATAGGAATCGCTCTCACCGTTTCTGGCCTCATTTCAGAGAGAGCTGGTCTATGAGTGCCAGGAGTGACATAGTACGGTCCTCCAAAATACAGTATATCCTTCCAACTCCTTATGACTCACGGAAAAGTACCTTCGTCCATACTTATCAAGAATTATCACCTAGGTATCTCTACCTTCTTCATGCGTAAAGACATACAAGAATTTATAATCTGATAATTCTCCAACATTGGGCTTGTCACAATTATAGTAGAGCATCTGCTCCCCATTGTTGTATTTGTACAAACCCACATGTATATTGTCAGTGTTGACTCGAGTTGCCATGTTCACTCGCCTTAGCTTTGGATTGGGGATGTCCAGCCTTGGCGGCTTCACTTCAGGCTCGACAACAACTTTCTCCTTAGCACCTGTTAATCCCCACTTGTCCACAATATAGGGATTTTGCACAACTAAATACATGGTTACCTCATCATCAAAGTATCGATCGCCACTATAGTCCACATGAACTATATCCTTGAGCTTGGTATGTCTCTCTTCTAGTTTAACACAATAGCGATCCATACCGTTCTTGTAAATCTTAGCACCCTATTTGTTTTCCAATTGAAATTTCAAGTGCAAAAGTTTCATGGTTGGTGCTGGTTGGATGGTCCCACTTCGATGGTCATTTCTTCCTTAAAGCTCACACTCTTGAATTTGTCAACCATATAGGTGTATGATCTCTCTAAAGAACTATCGAAAAGACTTTCCTCTATGATTGGCTCTAAGGTTGGCAATGATCCTTGATTGAAACTCTCCTCAGTTGAAATGTGACTAACTTGGTCTCTAGCGATAGGGTTTCTAGTATGGTATAATCTACCTAATTGCAAATACATCAAGAATCTACTTTGCAAAACCCCCTTTTATGATGCATCTGTATCCTCCAACTCTAAGCACCTTGAGCCGCACACTCTAGCTCTTGCATTCTGTATAAAAAACACTTGGTAGCTATGAGTTTGTAGTTGCTCTATTAGTCAAAATCTGAGGTCAGGAAAAATTTATCGCACTTTTGGTAGAAAATCTTGTTTTTCTTGTAAAATCCACAATACAAATCCAAATTCACTTTTGACAAGGCCACTATGCTCCTAGGGACAAGTGCTAGCTTTGATATGAATCTGAACTCATTTTGTGACAAAGAAACATGGATCATGATCAATGTACCTTTGTATGAGATGTCACTGAAACTTGTCACACATCTTCCCCTCAATCCACGGATCCTTGCTATATGGTTTTTATGTGACTTGGATCATTTTAGGTCACCCAAAAAAACAACCTCTAGGTCTGTCTAGCGATTGTTGGACTGAAATTTTGTTCCCTTTTGACCCCCTTTTGGAAGTTTTTTCTCTACCTTGCTTTTGGATATTTTTTTTGTATTGGTCTCTGCTACAAGTCTGTATGGTCGCTGTCCAAAAAATCAATAAAGGTACATGGATTGCGATCCATGTTCCATCAAATCTGGAGCCCAAATTTGGCTTGATGATTACTTGCACTTTAAGTAGTCCACTCCACCACTTGCTTTTGGATTTGGAAAACGTTTTGTCAAGTCAAAGCAAATTTTTGTTTCTGCCCTGCAATTTTTGACTAGCTAATTTTTGGCTACTGGTTTCTTGATAATTTGGTCTACTTTTTTGCACTTTTTGCTATGGTGCCCTTTGCAAAAGGTGTTCCAACTGTCGTCAACTATCTACTACTGCTCAAATCTTAGCCTTAGATGGTTAAAAGATACATGGATCGCGATCTATGTTTGACAGCATTTCGACATGAAATTTGGCAAGCAGAATGCTTGACCCCTGTAGAGACCATTTTTTCACTCCTTTTTTAATTTGGGTCTCTAAAAGTTTAAAAAGACCAAATTTTGGTCAAATTTGAAGGTTTTTGTACCTTTTGTCCAATTTCTTGATTTTGAGTGTGTTTTCAGTGTCACTTTCACCATATTGTGTATTCAATGACTAGAAACCACATTGGACCCAATGGTATTAGTTTATATTCAAACAATCACGGAGATATATGGATCGTGAACCATGTGCCTCCACCAAACTCGATGAAACTTTTAAAATTGCTTCTCTTGGGTTCGATTATCCCTTTTTTCTACAAATTTTGGGTTTTGATCAACTTTTAGGCTCTAACCATCAACTTTTCCTATTTTCGAAGTTATGGTCTCACTTACCAAGATATGGTTTTCCCAAGTTTTTTCCCTAAAATTTTCAACCCAATTTGATGGTAAAGGTTGCTAATTAGCCTAGTCCTAAGTGATGAGATGAATCTAGGAACAAAAACAAACAAACAGTGCCGAATTGAAAGTAAAATGGATGGTGGACCATTACTTTCCAAGCATCAAGAAAAATACAGAATGAAATGCTTTTAGTATCTCACTCACAACTCCTTATGCCTCTGAAGAGTAGATCTAGCAAGCCCTCAACTTCTAGCCTCTACCAAGAGACACGAAAGCTACGGCTATGACTAGATCACTCACCGCCTAAGGATCACTATGCCTGGCAACGGCGCCAATGTTAGCGGGTCGTCACAATCAAACGTTTGTCTGCAGCATAACTGTCTGACACTAACATAATACCAATACTCAGGGAAGTGACTCGGATGGGGCACGAAGACTCTTTTGAGGGTGTCAACCTCAAGAAATGAACCTACGGAATGAAGCTATCTAGCACACTAGCAAATCTATCACTCTCTACTCAGGCAATCTGTATATGTCGTCTCACCACTCTTGATCGTCACACCATTTTGACACTCAAACAAAGTCGAAATGCAACAAAACTTTAGGAGGAGGTCTAAGATGTCTAGAGGCACTAGCCTACCAAGTCTAGTCACAATCCAACAAGGTACCAAAATCACGATCCATCATGATCAAGGTCTTGAAAACTGCAACAGAACTATCCAAAAAGGTTGCCCTATGGTCTAGGAACACTCTCCTATGGTCCAAACGTCAAAAACAACCATTTACACACTCAAAGAAACATATTTAGCTCATCAATCGGCCACTGCAAACCACAACAAAATTGAGAATGGTTACACTTAAAATAAAGAGTACAAGACAAAGAACACAATGCAATTGTAGGAAGCAAAATTGGATTACTAGATCTTGAGAAAGAAGTTGCATGAGAGTAGCCGCTCTCAGTTGTAAGCTTCAAACTCTCCAAAAACTTTAGATAAGATACAAAGGTTGTGTTCAAACTCAAAAAGTTGTGTTTTATACCTAGGGCTCTCTTGGCCAATGTCCGGGTTACAAGGCTCAAATCCCATAATCAGGCATTACAAGTTAGATTTACAAAGGTTGGGATCAATAATCACTCGGCAAAAAAATCAGGTTTTCTCTTATTTACAAGGCTTTTCTCAAAAAATAATGAGAGCACAAAATTGGTGGCTTTATGAAGAGTGGTCTACTAGGAGGGCACCCGTCTGGTTCATCTGCCAACAATGACCTAGTGCTTATAGACGACAATGGAGATATATATTTTGATGACGATGGAATTGAGTATCGAGCCGTGTTTGACCGATACATAGTCGATAAATGGGGGCATTACGGGCACCAAATCCAAGGTGGATGATGAACCAAAGGAGGAACCTCCTTTAATCAACAAATCAAATGCTAGATTCATCAAGACCAATGAGGCCACAAGAGTTCTGATGGACTATGTCTATGTGGTACTTTATAGGTTTGCAAATGGGGATCAACACATCTTTTAAAAGTGTAGAACCTAATGCTAGGGACTTGTTAGCCCATAAAGTGTCTTACATGTTTACATACACAGATGCTCAAGGAGTGCAGGTCTTATTGGTAGATAGGTATGAGCAAGAGTACAGGACCGTTGAATTGAATGAATCAACAAGGTACACTTATATGGGAACTCTGATCTCTACAGACTACATTTAGTTGAGTGTAAGTCCACCAAGGAGATATGAAACCAATCCACAGGGATTCAAAACTCAAAATGTGGGAAGAAATGGGGTTCAACGAGCCTAGACAACAGAAACACGTTTTAGGGACTCACCCAATAGGATCAATGGATCACAAACCTCTAGGATCGTTGTACATGGGAGCCAAAATTTGAATCGTATGAGCCAAACAAGAGGATATACCACTATTATGGGGCAACTTTAGGATAGAAACTTAGGAAGAGTAACATAAAGAATTTCACTTGGATTCCCTCCACAACTCCATGAGATTGAAAAAGAAGCCTTTGTAGAGATCCTAAATTTGTAGGTATATAGATAAGACCATCACGAGTTGCCAAATGCATCATCAAAAAAACATTTTGAAAGAAATATTTTAAAGTAATTAAAATTTTCTTTTCCAATTGTTTTTAAGTAATTAAGGGCGGGTTTAGACTGCTCGCCATCTCCCTCAAGTTCAGGTGTGTCTTTAGGCGTACGAGTTCACATTGCACAGATACACTCTTTTTTGTTATTGCAGATTAGCAAGCAACAGGTTCTGACTGGTTAGATGGAATGGTTGTGAGGTCTTTGATTTCGTGATCAAGCCTCACCCGCGACGCTCGATGAAAAGTGCACGAAATTCTGCGGGGGTGAAGTCGCCCGCAAGGAGGGTGGTGTTAGAGTTTTGGCATCTCAATTGAACTTCCCAATGTGATCCCATTATTTATTTTGGCTTTTAGGTATTTATTTTACTTATTTGTCAATGTCTATGTAGGGCAATTTACTGAGGTGGATATATATGTGACCCCCTTTCCCCCATTGTTATTCATTGCAATGGTTGATTGGTTCAGGAGACTCTCTCTCTCTCTCTCTCTCTCTCTCTCTCTCTCTCTCTCTCTCTCTCTCTCTCTCTCTCTCTCTCTCTCTCTCTCTCTCTCTCTCTCTCTCTCTCTCTCTCTCTCTCTCTCTCTCGTGCTCACTATCCTTGGTCTCTATGCTTCTACATCATCAACTTTGACATGGTATCAGATTCATGTTCTTGAAGAGCCTTGGAAGAGGAGGAGTTGTACCATGGAATAGTTGTGAGAAGAGCTCATGAAGACTACCCCCTCGATCGGCAACACTCCTCCCTTCGCTGTTGCGTGTGTTTCAGAATACTCGCCAACGTAGCCCAATGGAGATGACGCCCGACACCCCCCCTTTCGCGCCTACATTTTAGAATGCGTTGTCGACAACCTTGCTTGACTATGGCACTGACCTCTACCTGCAACAATGTTTTCAAATGCTTTTGTGCCCCATGACCTTGCTCAATCCATTTGGGTCCCTACATGCACCGTTTTAAAACGCTGCAAGTGCCTAGGCCCTAGAAGCTTGGATATCAAGGAACAGACATCAAAGGGATTCTTCATTTGGCTTTGGGAAGTGGAAAGTGCATCGCAAGGGCATTTTTTGGGGGTCGTGTCAAATCTTGCAAAGAAATTTGGAGGCGAGGACCAAGGGCATAATTTTTTTTTGTCAGCAGCTTGGTGCAAATACCTATGGCCCGTTTTGAAGTGCCTTGAGGAGCAACTTGGGAGAAGTGCAGATTGGAGCTCAAGAGAGGAGGATAGTAGATTGTGTGGGCCGGCTTGGGAGTTGGTATGGCAACTCTTGGAGTGCGAGAAGGATACTCATCTTCCCAATCTTGCAACTTCAACATAGCCTCCCCTTGCTGGAGAGCCAATGACAAACTAAATGATGATAACTATGATTGGAATTTGATTATGTGACTCTGGTTCTCACAGAAAGGCTCATGGGACATTGTTGATGGCTCAAAGCCCCATTCTACAAAGGATCCTAACAACAGGTACACCCACCTTCAAGATGACGAGTATCTCAAATTGTGTGTCGATTAGGATGTTTGTAATGCAAAGGCAATGTCGGCCATTGTGGAATCTCTTACAAAGGAAATTTCTTTAGCCATTCAGACTTTGAAGACTCCCAAAACAAAATGTGGTTCAAGCTCGTTGGAATGTTTGATTGGGATTCTACGATGCGAACAGTCACCCTTCTTTGACAATCATTTGCCATCAAGTTTCCACGTGAAAGTTCAAGGCAATCATTTCTTATGAAGGCTACAGTTATTCATGATCAACTATTGGCTATAAAAAGTGCACTGACCAGTACTCAATTAGTTGCTTTGGTTCTCACGAAGTTGCCTGAGGCATATGAAGTGATGTCTACGACACTTCGACTACAAATCACGAAGGAAAAGCTGAAATTTGATAATCTCATCTCTTTTCTCATCGAGGAGGAAGACATGTAGATAACTCAAGGCAAAATTTAAATTTCTAAGAAAGGTGTCCTTCAATTTTTAGAAAGAATACCAAGAACAATTGTTACAACTGTGGAAAGCATGGTCATTTGTCTAAAGATTGTAGATTCAAAGGCAAAGACATAGGTTCTAAAAAGGATAAGGGTAAAAGCAACCATCATGAGGAAAGTAGTGATAGTGACTAAGGGAAGGACAACAAAGAGACTACTGGTGTAGTGGAGTCTACACTGGCAAGGACTCCCACCTTCTAGTCACATGGAGACCAGTGCTGCCACCAGCTTCAACCAGAGAGAGGCTCGTGAGTGACAGAGAGGGGCAAGCAGTGCTCCCTATAATTTATTTGGGCCCTTGTGTTGGAGTTCAACTTATCGATGTTTGAACCCATGAGTCGGAGTTCAATGCACATACATTTGGTAGGGAACTAATCAGACGTATCTAAAACACCATGGATGAGTGCACCAACCCATTGATGTTGGTCGGGTCATGGACAAGATGTGTTCCACATTTCATTATCTTGGAGTATTTGTTGGATGTGATGTGTTCACGAATGGAGATTCTTGGACGTAGTGTGGTCTACAATTCAAATTTTCTAAAAGGCAATTGATGCTCAAGATGGCATTCTTCTAAGGTACAAAGTTGAGGGTAGCAAATTTGAGGTGTATCTAGCATCACCGGTGTTGTTGGGGTGGCCATAGTAGCTTCTTCATCAACTTGGTCTCACTATTTATGTCCACTATGAGCTGCAAAGAGGGTGTTAGAGTTTTGACACCTCGAGTGAACTGCCCAATATTATCCCATTATTTATTTTGGCTTTTAGGTATTTATTTCTTATTTGTCAAAGTCTGGGTAGGGCAATTTACTAAGGTGGGTATATATGAGACCCCCTTGTCCCCATGTATTATGTTCAGTTATTCATTGCCAAGGTTGATTGGTTTGGGAGTCTCTCTCTCTCTCTCTCTCTCTCTCTCTCTCTCTCTCTCTCTCTCTCTCTCTCTCTCTCTCTCTCTCTCTCTCTCTCTCTCTCTCTCTCTCTCTCAGGTTCAGTTTCAAGAACCTCAAACAAAGCTATGGATTTTTGACACTCTAGTGGTAGCTATACTTTATGGGGTTCAGATTTGGGGACCCTCACTTGACCACTATGGAAGCTCTAGTAGCACTGATAAATGGAGATGTATGGAGAGGCCTCTAGTCTCTATGATCTCTTGGCTGATGAGTGAAGGCCTCAGTGCCACATGAGATTATTTGAGCTGGAGTTGAGGCCCTTACATGAAAATGGCCTATGAACTTTGAGAATAGCGGAATTAGAAGAATTAGAGTGAGCATTTTTGTGAGACTACTTAGAGAATATATAGGTGAACTTAATTAGTGGTAGCAACATAACAATAATACTTAATTAACTTGGCATGAACAATACTTTTGCAAGAGAGAGAGTTTAGAGAACTTGACAACAGTTAAGGATCAGATTTATGTAGAGCCGTCCCCCCTCCAATAGGCTTTTGTATTATAGATTCTCCCATCAAGAGAGACTTGGTACAATACAATCTTTGTGTTCCTTGTGACCTAGGTGATGCAATGAAGATGGAAAGCTTCATGCATCACGAGCATAACATAGACTTTGTAAAATCATTAACCATCCCCGGCCTCAGTCCCAAGGTCTCAAACACCTTCAAAGGTGGAGAGAGCTAGCGGGGAATGAGGGTAGGGAAGAGGAAGAAGAAACATTCATAGGAGAAAGAAATAGTTCTTCACTTATCATCACTCTTCTTGCTTAGCATACATAATAGCATAGTAATGAACATGGAGAAGATGTCAAGCTTAAGCATTGGAGCATGTCTCTTGGTTGGATTTGCATTCTATAGCCAAGAGTGTTGGTGTAGGCTCTCAACTTCTCTACAAGCTTGGAGAAGGAGATGGAGCTCTTGCACTTTGCACCTCACACAATGAGAGAGAGAGAGAGAGAGAGAGTGTGTGGGGGGGGGGGGGGGGAGTATACCCCCCAAGCTAGCCCCCTCCTTGCTTTGTTCGACCCCCTTGAAAGCTCATTGGACCCCTTCAAGCGTGGCCAATCACATACAGAGTGCATATCAAGAAAGCATGCTAGCCTTGGGTCAAGTGTCCCCCTTTCCCCTTTGAGAGAGAGGACTTGATAAATGCATAAAAAATTAATTTAATTAACTAAATTATCATTGGACCCCTTGAGAGGCCAACCAATAGGCTTTAGGCACACTATGAGGGCAACATGAAGAGAAACTTGACGAGTGTCCAAGTTGCTTTCTTTAGACCAAGCTTGCCTTGTGTGAGGGTGTGTGTGTTCTCTCTCTAGCTCCTACAATGAGGGCTCGCCCCCCCTTGTGTAGGGACGTGCTTTGACTTTTTGAACACCTTAACCCCTCAAGCACCTTGGTCATGGAGCACCTTAGCACCTTAGTCATTAAGCACCTCAAGCACCTTAGCTAGCAAGCGTGACAAGCACCTCAAGCACCTTAGTCAGCAAGCATGACAAGCACCTCAAGCACCTTAGTCAGCAAGCACGACAAGCAATTCATGTGTTGATCGTGTTCCCACCTCAAGCACAGTCCTCGCTTGCCTAAGGTCAAAGGACTTTTAACACTAACCTTTGGAGGTCTTTAATGAAGCTAATGCTAAAGTCTTTAAGCTCCATTAACTAGCCTTGCTCTTTGACAAACCATCTCTCATTTGGACCCCTTTAACATTGGCCCCATGTTGAGATAGATCCAAAAAGCACATGTCTATATCCTAACCCTTGTTCCCGTTTATTCTCCCACATTAAATGATCAGTTTAATATGAGAAAATCATTTTGGTTGGTTAGATATTAGATTTTATGGCATTACCTCTCTCTTGAAATCATAGTCATCCTTGACTATGAGGTAGAAGAGATAAAGCCTTAGTCATTAGTCAATGTTTCTTAGCAGGTAGAGGATCCCTTTATAACTTACGATATCATTCCAAGATGAATGACTAATCCATTTGGTGCTTGGAAGACGTAGCTACCGTGAGCATGTCTATTCTTTAGTCCATTTCATTCTCCCAAGTAGAGTGACGAATTCTACTTGGTGTTTGAGAGACGTCGTCATCACAAACATGATCCTAAGCATGCATATTACTTAAATTTGTGTACAATAAATAGAGAATTATTCTTATAAGACAAAAGGATTAATCATTTAAAAGAAACATGTACATATGCTTACTCTAATGTAGCATTGTAAGCAATGACAAGGTTCATACTATCCTTAAGTTGTATTCCTTGCATCCATCTAGAATCTTCAAAAAGATAATTATTGAGCTTAATAAGATACTGTCAGATAATCTTACCATGTCATAGTACCTTGTCTTCATGCCGAAGGATAGCTTTGGGTTGTAGCACCTCTTCTTGGTCTTCGATTTTTGGAGGGTCTTCAATAATTGGTTCACTTGGGGGCTCTCCTTTGTAGGGCTTAAGTAGGCTCACATGAAAAGCATTATGTATGAGCCAATGGTTGGGAAGCTTGAGTTGATAGGCCATCTCATTGATTAGCTTTAAGATTTGAAAAGGACCATAGTATCTTTTTGCTAGTTTAGCATAATACTTTTGATGGCCCTTAGGATTTTTGCCCGTCGTTTGCTTCAATCGAGCCTTGGGAAACTTAAGTAAGACCCAATCATTTTCCTTGAACGTTATAGCCCTTCTGTGCTTGTCAGTACAGCTTTTTGCCTTTGTTGAGAGATGGATATAGCCTCCGTAATCTTTTGAAAATATTCTTGTAGGTCATGGCTATAGTCATTGGCAGCGAAGATCTCCCCATGTATTTTAAGTAGCAAGGGACTTTTAGGTCTTTCCTCTATGATTCAAAAGGTGTCTTTTCCGTAGTAGTATGGACAATATTATTGTACGCATACTCTACAAGGGGTAAGTACTTTTCCCATTGTGAGCATTGGTCTACTTCTGTAACATAAATCTTTAGTAGATCAAGTATCATAAGATTGACTATCTCACTTTGGCCATCCGTTTGTGGGTGATAGGCCAAAGAGAAATTCAATCTTGTACCTAAAGGATCTCTATCTAACACGATGGATGTTGGAATTCCATGGTGTTTGAAAATCTGAGATATGAAGAGAGTTGCCATTTGGTGTTCCTTGATAGTCTTTTTGACAGGAATAAAGTGTGCTTGCTTGCTAAACCTGTCGACTATTATCCAGATTCTCGTATTCCCATATAAAGACTTGGATAATCAAAATATAAAATCCATGGATATACTCTCCCATGGTGAATTAGGGATTGGCAATGGCTGGAGTAATCCAGGTTGCTTCCCTTTATCATACTTGGTCTTTTGGCATACCACCCATTTTGAAACATACTCTTGTATGTCTACTTTCATGGTAGGACAATAGAAGTACGTCTCTACTCCTCGCAGAGTAGGTTGAATGCCTCTATGCCCCACATAGGGAGGAGCATGGGATTCATACATGATTTTCTCACGAAGAGAGTGGGTAACACATAGGCTATTGCCATGGAGAAGATAACCATCCTGCAAGGTGAATTGTTCTTCTTTCTTCCCCAATTCAAGGGCTAACATTATATCTTTAAAGTCAGGTTCGGTAGCATACTCGTCTATCATAGAAGATAGATCATTGTGAGTTGATATAGACACTGCATTAGCTTTTGGTCGTCGTGAAAGTGCATCCGGGCCACTTGATTGTCCTTACTAGCAATGTGAGCAACATGAAAATAAACTTACGAAAGAAAAATTTCCCACCTCACTTGTTTTCAGAAAGCTTGGTTTGCATCATGAAGTACTTGAGACTTTGGTGGTCTATTCACAAAATAAATGGAGTCCCCAGTAGATAGTGCTTCCATGTGTCTAGGGCATGTAAAATAGCTAAAAGCTCTTTCTCATAAATGCCCAAGACCCATTCATCTGTATTGAGCCTTCAACTCTCATATGCTATGGCATGCCCTTCTTGAAGCAAGACTGCTACAAGGCAATCACCACAAGCATCACATTGGACCTCAAATGGCTTTGAGCGATATGGAAGCATAAGGATTGGTTAGAAGGTAAGCTTCTTTTTTAGCTTGTTAAAAGCATTTTTCTCCTTAGCGTCCAGGAGTACTTAACGTTCTTCTTTGTTAAGTCATGTAATGGTTCTGCTATTTGAGAGAATTTTTCTATAAAGCGTCTATAGTCATACCAATAAAGCTTCTTAGCTCATGTAGATTCCTTGGATTAGGACATGCTTTTATTACCTTCAACTTTGATGGATCCATACGGATACCATCTCGAGAGATAATATGACCTAAGTATTGAATCTCTTGAAGGAAAAGTTCGCTTTTCTTTTGATTAATAAAAAGTTTGTTCTCCCTCAAAGCTTGAAATATTACATGGAGATGTTGCTTGTGTTCCTCCAAGGACTTGGAGTAGATGATGATATCATCAAAGAACACTCTAGTGAATTGTTTATAGGGTCTAAATATTTTCTCCGTTAAATGACTGAACGTGGTTGGTGAATTATTCAAGCCAAAAGGCATGACTAGATATTCATAAAGACCAAACGTTGTACGAAACGCGGTCTTTAGAATATCTTCATTCACTATCCTTATTTAATGATAGCCACTTTTAAGGTCAATCCTACTGAAGTAGGTAAAGCATTGTAGCTTATCAAACAAATCTTCTACCCGCAGTATGGGAAATTTGTTTTCGATAGTGATATGGCTTAGTGCTCGATAGTCCGCACACATGCGGTATGTACCATCTTTCTTTTGCACTAAAAGGATGGGAGAACAAAAGGGAGAGGAGTTAGGCCTCACCATCCCTTTGTCTACCAATTCTTGTACTTGCCTCATGATCTCCTCTTGTTGAGCTTGAGAAACTTGATAAGGAGGCTTGTTAGGTGGTGAGCTTCCTAGTAAGAGCTCAATTCGATGGTCATCATCCCCTTGTTTTGGAGGTAAGTCCATAGGGATATCATCGATGAGCACATCTTGGAATTCTTTTAGAAAATTAGACAAGTCTAACTCTTCTTGATTCCTACCATTTATATTTGGTGAAACATTAGGACATTTCAAAAATTGTGTACGCAGAAACTGATCTTTTCATTGATTTATCAAAAGCAGGAGAATTTACAAGTGGTATAGTACTCACTAGCATCTATATACATGCTTTTTTCCCTGTAGATGAAGTAGATTCTCCTTTCAGAGAACTTCATGTTGGCAGCCATGTGGTTGAACTAATGGTACCCCTAGGATAATATCCTCATGTTGGAGAGGAGAGATAAGTCTTCTTTGTCAACGTAGCTTTGAACATGAAGACTCAACATCCCAATCAAGGGAGTAACGGAGGCTTGATGTCCCTTGAAAGCTGCATCGGCAGTTACAGTATCTCCCATCTCAAAATCTTGAATGCCCAACTTAGTGGCCATGATATGAAGTTGTGAGTAGAGCAAGGGTCAAACAAGATGAAGGCATCATGCTCCCTTACCTTTCCCCAAGCATAGGAGAGAGGTGATCCTTTGCAATGAGCATCCTCTTTTGGGGCTTTGATAGTGGAAGCGCTAGGAGTCTCATTACGGGCATTTCTCTTGGGGCAAGAACGATAGCCATGTCCTTGTTTCCCACACTTAAAACATTTATGGTCCTTACGAAAAGCTTCAAGCTCTTCAGGAGAGAGTGTATTTTTACCTTTGTAAACTCCCTTCTCCTTGGACCGATTGTTGTTGTTGTTGTTGGAATTGCCTTGGGAAGAATTATAGCGACGCTCCAGAGCCATAAATAGCGACGGTTATAGCAACGCCTGAGAGAAATTTTTTATGGTGACAGGGCATTGAATGCCCTGCCACCCATCAACCATATTGTACTTGATTCACTTTTTAAAAAAAGTGCAAGGGTAGATAATAGACCCAAAATAGTCACCCACAAGACGCATTGTTTGCAAAATTGACAAGCGTAAAATTGACAATTGTACACATCATAGGCAAAATGAATTGATTGGCAAATGTAATAATGACAATTGTACAACATCATAGGCATAAAGAATTGATTGGCAAAATGAACTGCGGTGACAAATGTAATAATATACATGGTTCAAAAAGACGTATAAAATCCGTCTCATGATACATAAGCTATGAGAAACCCTAAACTAATGCTATCTAGCTACGGCTAAACTGACGTCGTCTAGTCAGACGTCTCATCGCGTCCAAGCGGCGTATCTGTCGGATTCTGCAAAAAAAGACAATAAGACAACTTTCAGTAAGTATAAACATATAACGACATTTATAAAACAATACAAAAAATAAAAAAGATTAAACTCTAATACTAACCATGCCGCCGCGAGAACTGAGAATGTCCATCAGGGCGTTTAAGCCCTTCCTGCCTGCGTACTCGCGCTCGTACGGTGTGGGATCACGTCCTGTCATCGACCACTGTCAAAACATACAAAGATTTCATTATGTTAGAATTAAAAAACTCATAAACCCTAAACTATCGAACATAAAGAGCAATGCGAAAACACTTACAAAATCGGTCTCAAATGATTCCCATCCACCGCTCCCCAAAAGGTGCGAGCTCCCTGCCTCTACTCGCGCTCTGGCTGCATCCTTTTGTTGCTTCCACTTGTCGGGATGCTCGCGCGCTGCTTTCTTCGCATTCTTCCAATCTTCTTTGGCCAGCCAATCTAGCCTGTTCCACCCATGCTTGATTGCTTTTTGCACTTCGGAACGCTTATGTTTGCAGTATTCGCGCATTCGAATCTTCATCAGGTCTTCATTGAAGCGCTGATCCCGTGTTGGAACGGGAAACTTATCATGAAGTATGCTGATGACTCTGTTTTTTAAATCACTTGGTACTTCACTCCATTTGTTTAGTATGTAGTGTCTAAATAGCTGAGAGCAAAGACCACGCATGCGCGAGATCACCTTCTTGCCGTCATCATCCATGATGATGCCGCCGCTGAAGTCGACGGAGTAAGGCAAGCCCTCTGGCCGGTGACGCGTGAACCTGGGTGTCCCGGCAGGGGTCTCTAGTGGCGTGTCAATGGGGGTACGGACGTCAGGTGTCTCCACCGGCGTCTGGGCCCCGAAGCGAGGAGTGTCGAGTGGGGTGGCTCCTGGCGGAGTAGGTAGAGGTGTGTAGCTGCTAGGAACAGTCAGCTGCGCAAAACCTGGCGTAGATGGCGATGCTGTGGCTGGTGTGAGGACGGGCAAAGAAGGGGAGGGTAAAGAGCCTCGTCGAACACGAGGCGGTGTGGAGGCATCGGCGGCGGAATCCCCACAACAACCGCCACCGCCACCACTAGAGCGCCGGTGTCTAGACGAGTGTGAAGATCGTCTCGTCGACGCCGAAGCTTCGGAGCGCGCCGAATGCTCCGAAAGAGAGGGAGATGCGGATGGAGTAGGAACGCGCGATGATGCGCTAGAGCGATGACGCTCCACGTACCACTGTCTCTGCTGCGGTGACAAAGAAGAAAGAAACTCCTCATCATCCATACCTGCATTAAACACACGAATATTTAAACTTAATATTGAATGAATAGAGTAGACAATGACGCAAAGACCATTAAATACAATGACGCATATAAATACAATGACGCAATGAATTGAGTGATAGAAGAGGCAAGTCGAAAACTCAGAATTTTCAATCAAAAGATGTGAGCGCGAGTAGAAAAGAGCGTTATACACCAAGGAAGGTACTTAGAGAGCCAGAGCTTTTACAACACGGAGCAAAATTGTTCAAATACAATATTTGTGGCTTTAAGAGATCTCTCTCTCATCCTCGCATAACTCAGCATAACTTCGTATATCTATATAGAGCTCTCCGTTTAAACACATATCCTCCATTTCATTTTGTAGCTCCTCTGCATGCACCCCATATAGAGTAGTAGCATCTTGATGCTCGTTTGGCACCACCGCAGCGGCTTCTGATTGAGCATCTTCTCTAATCTCCTGCATTGATGCCGTTGTGATTGGCACATGGTAGCCTTCATACGTCCTTCCACTACGAGGGGCTACCTCTATCACGTACCACCAGTTTGATGTAGACTTTGTAGGATGAAATATTACCTGCCAGAGCCACATAACTTACATGAGAGCGTTCAAGCACATATTAACTTGTAAAAGGGGGATGTTAACTATTTACATACTTACTTGTTCACAATGCTCGGGTAGTACGAAAGTGTCTCTTAGGTCAGTCCATTTCTTAGTAGAATCCACCTCAAGAAAACCAGACTCTCCTCTACGCACAGTAGCGTTGCGACCCTCCATGATTATCTTGAACCATTGCACGTCGAACAAGTCAACAAAAAATCCTCTGTAATCGATCCTCAAAATCTCTTCTAGCGTGCCGAAGTAAGTGAGTTCCGCCACCACAGGATCTGCATCAGAGGAACGTCGTCGACTAGACTGTTCAAATTTTGCCATGATTCCACAATCTTGAGTAAAACGTTTTTTGTCGATCCGTTCCACCCTAAAATGTCGACCGTTACACCATGGTGCTGTGTATGACTTATACTACACCGAACAAAGATTATGAGTGGCCGTTCAAACGTTTAGAAATAAAGTCACTAGCTAGTCGTACATTGCAAACTTACCTTGGTCGCGCAACCCCGACAGTACTCCCACTCTTCCTCAGTCACTTCGTCACCGCATTGTTGTGCGCTTTTCAATTGGTTGTGCAACCATCTTAAGCTCATGAATGTTGGTAGGCTCTCCAGAACCGTCGGATAGTGCATCGGTGGTCGTCTTCCCCGTCTCCACTCGATTCGTGCCCTTTGTCGCTCTTCCTTTGCATCCTCATATTGTGAAATCCACTTTTGCATCACTGGATTGTGAAGCATGCAAAATCGGTTGATTTTAGCCTCTAGATCTTCCGTCATCTTCTTCTCAACACCGAGATTGCACATGACAATCCCAGATATGCTCTCATCATCTATGGTTCGCCATAGCGTATCCCGGGCTTTATCAAATCCGTCTAGCCACTCTCCAATGTACACTAGGGACTCTGATACCAACCAACCTTCTGCCATGCTACCCTCCGGACGTGCCTTTTGACGCACATATCCCTTAAGCGTTTTCATGAAACGTTCTAAGAAGAACATCCATCTGGAATGAACTGTGCCAACTATTTCCACCTCATCAACTATGTGAACAAGAAGATGCACCTGAATGGTTAGCATGGTAGTAGGAAAATGTTTCTCAAACATGCACACAAGCTCCGCAGCATTTAGTTTGGCGAATGGTATGGAGTCTACGTTGATCTCCTTTTGTGAGATCCATTGCACCAGCTTTGCAAGTTTGTAGATTGTGTTACGGATGTCGAGAAACAAACATCCCTCAATGGAAACCGGTAAAATAAACTGTAAAGTATGTGCAGCAATGGTATTAAAGTCCACATTTTATGCAATGATATTAAAGTCCACTATGAACGTACCTGACACATTTTATGCCAATCGTGTGACTTCAAACCGGTAAGCTTTCCTTCTTTAGTAAAACACGTTCGGAGCGAGTGCATTACGCCAGTGGGGGTCCGCAAAGATCGAATGGTCTCTTTTACTTTGCGTTCTTGGGCTCCTGTGAAAATCCATGGTGCTTTAGGGAGTTTTATCGATCCATCAGACGCTGTTTGCGGCCAATATTTCTCCATACGATCCACATTTCTAAGGTCAACTCTGGCTCCCAAAGTATCTTTCTTGCCGGTCAGATGGTCCCATAGTAGATTACCCACATTCTTGAATATGTGCATTGGATCGAGCAAGTGATTGATCATGAGTCGGGGCCAGTATGGTAACTCGTACCATAGAGATAGTCTCTTCATCCCTGGAGGCAATCCGTCATCGCACATCTCCTTCTGCTCTAACCATGCTTGTGCAGACATCCTTGGTGGCTCTCTTCCCAAAAAGCCGTCGCGTAACACATGATTCTCTGGAAGATACGCTTGATGACCTTTGTAGATTTGCTTCTTCAGTGAGGGCGCCCTACGTGCATTCAGCCTAGGTCCACATGTGACACATGCTCTGTATCCGCTTGTTTGAAGCCCTGCATGTATACACATGATAATAGATCAACTATGGGAAAAAACAAGATTTACAGTGTCTAAGTGAGGAGTGTCAATAGATCACCTGAGCATTCTGTTAGCCCGGGATAGTCATGCATGGTCCACATTAGAATGCCTCTGATCAAAGCATTCCGTCGTCTTGTGTGTCGGCTCATATCCACCACCTCTATGCCAATCCACAATTGTTGTAGCTCTTCCAATAGTGGACGAAGATACACATCCATATTCTCCACTTTATATCGCCCTGGCACAATCAAGCTTAGCCATAGGTGCCCCTTCTTCGTAGTCAACCACGGGGGAATGTTGTAGTTGACGATGACAACGGGCCATACACTGTAAGATGTTGATCTTTGACCAAATGGATTTACGCCATCCATAGCCAGGCCTAAGCGCAAATTTCGAGCTTCCCTGGCAAAATCCGACCATGTTCCATCTATATGTTTCCAGGCTGCGCAATCTGCAGGAATTCGTAGCACACCATCCGAAGATTTATTCTCCTCATGCCATGATGCTAGGGTGGCCATGGACTTACATTCGAAGAAATGCTTGATGCGAGGAAGCAGAGGAAAATGTCGCAAAACCTTTTGTGGAATTTTTGTATCGTGGAGATCTACTCGATATCTTTCGGAATCACATTTCGGACACTTCTCCATGTCTATGTATTCCCCTCTGAAAAGAATGCAGTCATTAGGACAAGCGTGGATAGAATTGTAATCCATCCCCAAGTTTCGCAAAATCTTTCTTGCTTCATCTCGGGAATCTGGCATCACATTGTCAGCTGGTAGTATGTGCTCTTTAAGCAATCTACACAACATAAAAATATGATACAGTCGTGTAAAAATCTATCAGATCATTATACATTTAGAGTTTTATTAAAGTAAACTAATTGTAATAGATCACCTGAAAAGCGTTGTGACGCTAGTGTCACTCCATCCAAACTTTGCCTGCATGTTGAGAAGAACCAGGAGTGCTTTCAATCTAGACATACGTGCTCCATTATACAATGGCGTATCGGCTTCACTTTTCATATCATCATAGATAAGCCTTTCTGAATCCATGATCGTCTTGATCATTTCATCAATCTCAGGTTCAAACATTGCCTCGTTGGGAATGTGCTCTGCATGATCATCCCCCAAGCTGTCAGAGGCTACATCTTGTGGCCTCACATATGCTGCTTGACCAAAGCGCCTGCGAACACGTCTATTGGGTTGCAAGATTGCTGCTTGTTGGCCAGCGTCACAGTCCGACGAGTTATAATTAGCAACAACTCGATCTATAATAGATGGATCGAACTCGCCAAATTTGCGAACGTGCTGCAAAGAAACACGTCTTGTCCGTCGCACAGCATGCTTGCATTGATTACAAGGACATAAGACCCTCGTTGAGAGATAGGTGTTTTGGTTGGACGGTCCCACATCCTCGTCACTACTCATAATGAGGATAAAAATCTTATAACATGGACAACAAATTTAATATTCTGTTGGCATCTCTCTCTCTCTCTCTCTCTCTCTCTCTCTCTCTCTCTCTCTCTCTCTCTCTCTCTCTCTCTCTCTCTCTCTCTCTCTCTCTCTCTCTCTCTACCTCACATTCTCTAGTCATGTCCAATCCCCGCACACCTCGGTCTAGAGGTGCACGGAGATCAGAACCACCGGGTTATAATCTCGTCTTTATTGGTCAATACCTATATTTGTGGGTACAAGAAATCTACAGACCCACGTCTACATGATACTGCATGTAGTGGACAAAACCCCTTTGCCTCTTTTCTAGCTGTAGCACTTCACAGCATCTTAACATCTTTTCACAGTAGATCTTTTCACTGTTCGTCTAACCCTAAACCCTAAACCGTAAGTAATTCTTGCATGGACTCGATCTAACGTAAATAAGCGTAAATCTAAATAAGCGTAAATCTAACTAAAAATAAACCTAAATCTAATTTAACGTAAGTCTACATCTAACCTAATCTTTAACGTCTTTTGGGATAGTTTCCTACGACGTTAAAACTCTCTTCTTCTTGTGTGTGTGTGTGTGTGGGGGGGTAAACCTAAATAAACCTAACTCTAATCTAATATAACATAAATCTAAATCTAACTTAAATTATGTTATATTAAAAACAAAGAACTAAACTAACAGGGATTATAAGAACCTTAAAACTGATTTAACACATAATTTTTCACATAACTCGGCAAGAGTTGGCATTCTCATCACTAAAGATGTGAGAGTTAACTTCCGGCGGTGACGCTGCCTCATCTCCATCCACATCTGACGACAGCAATTGGCCCTTTGGACCGTTCTTGCTCTTGTTACTAACTTTGAAGTTGCTGTTGAATGACTAGAGGTTGTTTAGATGGTCATTGTGTCGGGGATGTAGTGACTCTTGCCGCCCTGAAGATCCACCTTCTTCCCTATCTTCTGAAGACATTTCACCAGTACTTTTGGATCGACGGACCCACCATGAGTGAAGGCAGCAATACCCTATATTCCATTGAGGGCTTTCTTCACCCGCTTCATGCAGGCATCGCAGTCTATGGAGACCTAAATCTAATCTAATATAACAAAAATCTAAATCTAGCGTAAATAAACGTAATTATAACTAAAAATAAACCTAAATCTAATCTAATTTAACTTAAATAAACCTAAATCTAATTTAACGTAAGTCTACATCTAACCTAATCTTTAACGTCTTTTAGGATAGTTTCCTACGACGTTATAACTCTCTTCTTCTTGTGTGTGTGCGCGTGTGTGGATGTGTGTGTCAATAAAAAGAGATAAATGGTATAACCTTTCTATCACCCATGCCAAGTATGATAGATTGGTTATGCCATTTCCCTCTTGAATAATAGGTCTTGAGTTCAACTCCTCGTCGGCTAGATCTTTAGGTCTTTTAATTTTAATTAGTTTCCTACGACGTTAAATTAGTTTCTCTCTCTTTCTCTCTCAATGTGTGCGTTTTTTTGTTTATGCATGTTTTCTCTCTCTTTTCCTCTCTCAATGTGTGCGTTTTTTGTTTATGCATGTTCTCTCTCTCTTTTCCTCTCTTAATGTGTGCGTTTTTTGTTTATGCATGCTCTCTCTCTCTCTCTTTTTCTCTCTCAATGTGTGTGTGCATTCTTTGTTTATGTATGTGTGTGTGCGTTTTTGTTTATGTTTGTACTCTCTCTCTCTCTCTCTCTCTCTCTCTCTCTCTCTCTCTCAAAAACACTATGTGTGTGTGTGTGTGTGTGTGTGTGTGAGAGAGAGAGAGAGAGAGGGAGAGAGAAAGAGGGGAAGGGAACATGAGAGTGAGGAGCGGGAAGGAGCATACCTGGCTCTCCTTCCTCTCCTCGTGTGTGTGTGTGTGTGTGTGTGTGTGTGTGTGTGTGGAGAAGAAAGGCAGAGAGAGAGAGAGAGAGAGAGAGAGAGAGAGGGAGAGCGTTACCTGCTCCTTGCTTGAGGGCGCCGAAAAACTCAGATCTGAGATCTGAGTTTTTGGGCGCTCTCTGTTATTTTTTTTAGCCCAACCGGCATCGCTATGAGCGTCGCAAATTTACTTGTAAATTAGCGACGCTCATAGCGACGCCGGATTTATTTTTTTTGAGAGTCGCTATATGAGCGTCGCTAATATGAATAGCCTCTTGTAGTGTTTCTTGATGCTTGCTTTAATCCATACAAGCTCTTCTTTAATCTGCAAACCATTTTCTCCTTACCTTTTATTTATACCCCTTTGGTTGAAGCATGTAGATTTCCTTCTCTAAGTCACCGTGAGGGAATGCCATATTTACATCCATTTGCTCGAGATTTAGATCATGAGCAGCCCCCACAAGGCTTAAGACAAGCCTAATTTAGTTCATTTTTACAACAGGAGAAAATATTTCATTGAATTCAATGCCTTTCTTTTGAGAAAACCCTTTTACCACAAGCTTAGACTTGTACCTTTTCTTCCCACCTTCTTCTTCCTTCAGCTTGTACACCCATTTGTTTTGAAGTGCCCGCTTACCTTTAGGCAACTAAACCAACTCCCATGTTTGGTTGCGATGTAGTGAGTCCATCTCCACTTGCATGCTCTTCATCCATTCTTCTTTGGATTCATGTTGCATAGCTTCTTCGTATGATTCTGGCTCTCCAGAATCTGAGATCAAGAGATGGTTGAAGGAAGGAACAAATATTTATAGAGGTCTACTTGCTCTTGTAGATCTTCGGGGATTAGGTTGAGGCTCCTGATTTGGTTGACGTTGTTGCATATTGTCACCGTTTGCAGTCCTTGAGTCTTCATCGTCCTCAAGCTCCATGTACTCATCACCTGTTTCTTTTGTTTGTTTTCTTTCCAAGTAATCTTTGTACATATTTTGTTCGTTAAAAATTACATCCCTACTCCTTAAGATTTTACCATCTTCAAGATTCCATAGGCGATACCCAAAGTCACCTTCTCCATAGCCAATGAAGAAACACTTTTTGGACTTTGCATCTAGCTTTGATCTTAGGTTTCTATCTATGTGCATGAAAGCCTCACACCCAAACACTTTGAGAAATGCATAATTCATCGGTTTACCTGTCCATGCCTCTTTTGGAACTCTCCCATCCAATGCCGTTGAGGGTGACCGGTTGATCAAGTACACAGACATACTTATAGCTTCCGTCCAAAGCTCAAGCGGTAGGCCTGTATGTAGCCGCATGCTTCGTGCTCGCTCCATGATTGTCTTGCTCCTCCATTCCAAAATCCCATTTTGTTGAGGTGTCCTTGGGGTTGTCCTTTGCCTCCGAATGCCATTGCTAGCACAAAAGCTTTCACAAGCTTGGCTGCAACATTCACCTCCATTGTCGGATCTGAGGCATTTAACCTTGGTACCTGTTTCATTCTCCACAAAAGCTTTCCACCTTTGAAATATGGAAAATACATCGGACTTATTCTTCATGACATAAACCCATGTTTTTCTAGTCGCATCGTCTATGAATGTTACATAGTACAATGAGTCACCAAGTGATGGTCTACTTGTAGGACCCCAAACATCAGAATGAACCAACTCAAGTTTTTTATTTTTTCTTTCATTTCCTGATTTTTGAAATTTTACCCTCTTTTGTTTACCATAAATACAATCTTCACAGAACTCTAAGTCCACTTCTTTCAAACCTGGCAGAAGCTTATTTGTTTGAAGGATTTGCATTCCTTTGGCACTCATATGCCCAAGCCGGTAGTGTCACACCGAACTGTCAACTTTTGTAGTTGCTGCACAAGTAAAGTGTACCGACCTTTTCTCCCTTGGCAACCACCAAAGATCCCTTTGAGATCTTCCACCGTTTGTTTCCGAATGCAATGTTGTGACCTTCATTGTCCAATTGTCCTGTAGAGATCAAATTTTTTCGAAGAGAAGGAACATGCCTAACATATTTAAGCTTCCATTCATTTTCGTTTAGCAGTTTTGACAAAAACTGTACCTTTACCGACAATCTCACAAGCTTCATCATCTCCCAAAATTACCTTTGGTGTAATCTTGGAAATGTTGCTTGTGTGGTGTCGCATGGAATGAAGCCTCGGAATCTACTATCCAGGAATTAGACACATTGTCTAATGAGAGAATTAGAGCATCTTGCTCTACTTTACTTGCCACATTGGCCTCTGATGTTGACTTGTTGTCTTGAGACTCAGTCTCCTTCTTCTTGGACCAGCAATCCTTCTTGACGTGGCCCTTCTTGCCGCACTTCCAACATTTAAGAACTGACTTTGTGCGTGACTTGCTCTGTCTTGAGCGATCACGACCCTTTTGGTTTTTGAACCTCTCCTTAGGCCTTCCTCTTGTTTCCACTGACAATGCAGACTTGATGATTCTCCTGTTCTTCTCCTTCGTATTTCCTCACTTAGGAGAACACCCACAACATCATTAAACTTAAGAGTATTTGTGCCAGAAATAGAATTACTTACAGCCATCACAAGGCTGTCCCAACTATCTGGTAGAGATGATAGTATAAGGAGAGCTCGCACTTCGTCATCGAAATTGATTTTCACCGATCGAAGTTGACTTATGTTTGTGTTAAAGTCATTTAGGTGGTCTGCAACTGAACCATTCTCTGCCATCGGTAGATTGAACAAGCGCTTCATAAGAAATACCTTATTGGATGCTGATGGTTTCTCATAAAAGTCGTCAAGTGACTTCATCAAGTCCTCCGTGGTCTTCATCTCCGGAACATTGAAGGCCACCGTTGACACCAAGCTTAACCGGATTGTTCCCGGTGCCTTTCGATCAAGGACAATCCATGCTTCATCTGCCATCGTTGTGGGCTTCTTTGCAAGACCGCCTAGTGGCAGATAGAGGTCCTTCTGGTAGAGATAGTCTTCAATCTGCATCTTCCAATGTTGGTAGTTTTTGCCGTTAAACTTCTCAATCTTGAGCTTCCCTTCCTCCGCCATAACTCACACTCAATTCAAGGAATCCTTTCCTTGAGATAATTTAGCTACGAGCAAACCTTGCTCTGATACCAGTTGTTAGGAAATATGGCATAGCTAAATAGATATTTGAGTAGATTACTTAATGGAGAGAGATAGATTTCACACACATGAGATTATAGAGTAGAGAGAGAGAGAGAGAGTACACACGATATACGTGGTTCACCCAATGTGTGCTACGTCCATGGGAAAGCAGTCACTCAATGGCTTTAGTACTTCAAAAGAAGAAGTAGTTTACAAAGGGATTATGCCCTTAATAGAGCTCCCGCCTTGCTTCACTCTCACCACCTCACACTCACCTTGTTGCATCAACTTCACACTATGAAATGTGTGTAGAAATGGCCTCCTTTTATAGGCCAAAAGGGTTGCCCTCTCTCATGAGAGGTAGCCATGTGTAGCCGCCCTTGTGTAGATAAGTCCAAATCGGACCCTCCAATCCGCCCATGTGTGGCCGTCCTTGAGAAGACAAGTCCGCTTTTGAATTCGGCCACCGGCCACCGGCCAACCGGCTTACCGACCGGTTGTTTTGCGACCACTTTCCGGCCGGCCGCCGTTCGGCCATGATATTCCGGCGAAAAGGAATATTCCTATGAAGGAAAAAAAAAGTCTTAGGGGCTTCCGCCCCCGAGGCCCCTAAAGTTGCCCCTGATTTTTGGCCGTGAAAATTTTGGTTTTCGGTGAGTGATTTTCCTTCACGCATGATGGATTCTCCTCAAACTGGGGGCCTTAGAAATGTGCGCTTTTACCACAGAAAATTACAAGGGGTAAATCAGGCTCCATACTTAACATGCAAGGCATGGTTTTTAAATAAAGCTACTCTGACACACAAAGCTCTCTCTCTTGATTCTGAGTTGTAATGCTCACCACACAGAGGCTCGCCATCATTTGGATGGGGATCAACGTGCTCATCCGGTTCGGCCTCCCCGCGCAGCTGCACAAAGTTGTGCAAGAGGCAGCAAGCGCCTATTACTGTGGGTGTTATTGCCAGATCGACATTCAACTCACGAAGTATGTGCCATCTATTCTTCAAGATACCAAACGCATTCTCCACTTTTGCTCTGCCTTTTGAAAGATGCCTATCAAAGTGCTGCTTTTGAATTAAGTGTTGCCCACCTTTCAAACAAAAGGGCTTCACCAAAAAAGTTGTGGCTTTGTAAGATGAGTCTACAATCAAGTAGGGTCGGATACATTCACCTTACAGTTGAATTGTGGAATTGGCGATGGCTCGACCACTCTTCAATTGTTGGTAAAGACTACATTCTTTGAAGTGTGTTGAGTCGTGCGTGCTACCGGGGGCAACCCATACCACACTTCAAAAAAGCTTACGAGAGTTGACTATTCCTTGTAGAAGAATGCCAGGGAACCCATGTCTGCAAATGTTCTGTGTAGCACTACAAGAGGCTATTCATATTAGCGACGCTCACACAGCGACGCTCAAAAAAAAAATTCCCGGCGTCGCTATGAGCGTCGCAAATTTACAAAGAAATTTGCGACGCTCATAGCGACGCTCATAGAGACGCCGGCTGAGCTAAAAAAAATAACCGAGCGCGCCCAAAAACTCAGATCTCAGATCTGAGTTTTTCGGCGCCCTCAAGCAAGGAGCAGGTAACGCTCTCCCTCACTCTCTCTCTCTCTCTTTTTCTTCTCCACACACACACACACACACACACACACGAGGAGAGGAAGGAGAGCCAGGTATGCTCCTTCCCTCTCCTCATTCTAATGTTCCCTTCCCCTCTTTCTCTCTCCCTCTCTCTCTCTCTCTCTTTTTCTTCTCCACACACACACACACACACACACGAGGAGAGGAAGGAGAGCCAGGTATGCTCCTTCCCTCTCCTCATTCTCATGTTCCCTTCCCCTCTTTCTCTCTCCCTCTCTCTCTCTCTCACACACACACATACACACACACACATAGTGTTTTTGAGAGAGAGAGAGAGAGAGAGAGAGAGAGAGAGAATACAAAAAAAAACAAAAACGCACACACACATACATAAACAAAGAATGCACACACACATTGAGAGAGAAAAAGAGAGAGAGAGAATACAAAAAAAAACAAAAAACGCACGCATTGAGAGAGGAAAAGAGAGAGAGAACATGCATAAACAAAAAACGCACACATTGAGAGAGGAAAAGAGAGAGAAAACATGCATACGATCCAAAAAAACGCACACACATTGAGAGAGAAAGAGAGAGAAACTAATTTAACATCGTAGGAAACTAATTAAAATTAAAAGAACTAAAGATCTAGCCGACGAGGAGTTGAACTCAAGACCTATTATTCAAGAGGGAAATGGCATAATCAATCTATCATACTTGGCATGGGTGATAGAAAGGTTATACCATTTATCTCTTTTTATTGGCACACACATCCACACACGCGCACACACACAAGAAGAAGAGAGTTATAACGTCGTAGAAAACTATCTTAAAAGACGTTAAAGATTAGGTTATATGTAGACTTACATTAAATTAGATTTAGCTTTATTTTTAACTAGATTTACGTTTATTTACGCTAGATTTAGATTTACGTTATATTAGATTAGATTTAGGTCTCCATAGACTGCGATGCCTGCATGAAGCGGGTGAAGAAAGCCCTCAATGGAATATAGGGTATTGCTGCCTTCACTCATGGTGGGCTCCGTCGATCCAAAAGTACTGGTGAAATGTCTTCAGAAGATAGGGAAGAAGGTGGATCTTCAGGGCGGCAAGAGTCACTACATCCCCGACACAATGACCATCTAGACAACCTCTAGTCATTCAACAGCAACTTCAAAGTTAGTAACAAGAGCAAGAACGGTCTAAAGGGCCAATTGATGTCGTCAAATGTGGATGGAGATGAGGCAGCGTCACCGTCGGAAGTTAACTCTCACATCTTTAGTGATGAGAATGCCAACTCTTGCCGAGTTATGTGAAAAATTATGTGTTAAATCAGTTTTAAGGTTCTTATAATCCCTGTTAGTTTAGTTCTTTGTTTTTAATATAACATAATTTACGTTAGATTTAGATTTATGTTATATTAGATTAGACTTAGGTTTATTTAGGTTTACCCACACACACACACACACACACAAGAAGAAGAGAATTTTAACGTCGTAGGAAACTATCCCAAAAGACGTTAAAGATTAGGTTAGATGTAGACTTACGTTAAATTAGATTTAGGTTTATTTTTAGTTAGATTTACGTTTATTTAGATTTACGCTTATTTACGTTAGATCGAGTCCACGCAAGAATTACTTACGGTTTAGGGTTTAGAGTTAGACGAACAGTGAAAAGATCTACTGTGAAAAGATGTTAAGATGCTGTGAAGTGCTACAGCTACAGAAGAGGCAAAGGGGTTTTGTCCACTACATGCAGTATCATGTAGACGTGGGTGTGTAGATTTCTTGTACCCACAAATATAGGTATTGACCAATAAAGACGAGATTATAACCCGGTGGTTCTGATCTCCGTGCACCTCTAGACCGAGGTGTGCGGGGATTGGACATGACTAGAGAATGTGAGGTAAAGAGAGAGAGAGAGAGAGAGAGAGAGAGAGAGAGAGAGAGAGAGAGAGAGAGAGAGAGAGATAAGACGAAGAATGTCATATTGGCCTTTAAATTTGTTGTCCAGGTTTTAAGTTTTTTATCCTCATTATGAGTAGCGACGAGGATGTGGGACCGTCCAACCGAAACACCTATCTCTCAACGAGGGTCTTATGTCCTTGTAATCAATGCAAGCATGCTGTGCGACGGACAAGACGTGTTTCTTTGCAGCACGTTCGTGAATTTGGCGAGTTCAATCCATCTATTATAGATCGAGTTGTTGCCAATTATAACTCGTCGAACTCTGACGCTGGCCAACCAGCAGCAATCTTGCAACCCAATAGACGTGTTCGCAGGCGCTTTGGTCAAGCAGCATATGTGAGGCCACAAGATGTAGCCTCTGACAGCTCGGGGGATGATCATGTAGAGCACATTCCCAACGAGGCAATGTTTGAGCCCTAGTGTACATTGGAGAGAGGCTAGACGGATTTGATAAATCCCGGGACACGCTATGGCGAACCATAGATGATGAGCGCATATCTGGGATTGTCATGTGCAATCTCGGTGTTGAGAAGAAGATGACGGAAGATCTAGAGGCTAAAATCAACCGATTTTGCATGCTTCACAATCCAGTGATGCAAAAGTGGATTTCACAATATGAGGATGCAAAGCAAGAGCGACAAAGGGCACGAATCGAGTGGAGACGGAGAAGACGGCCACCGATGCACTATCCAGCGGTTCTGGAGAGCCTACCAACCTTCATGAGCTTAAGATGGTTGCACAACCAATTGAAAAGTGCACAACAATGCGGTGACGAAGTGACTGAAGAAGAGTGGGAGTACTCTCGGGGTTGCGCGACCAAGGTAAGTTTGCAATGTACGACTAGCAAGCGACTTTATTTATAAACGTTTGAACGGCCACTCATAATCTTTGTTCGTTGTAGTATAAGTCATACACAACAGCATGGTGTAAAGGTCGACATTTTAGGGTGGAACGAATCGACAAAAAGCGTTTTACTCAAGATTGTGGAATCATGGCAAAATTTGAACAGTCTAGTCGACGACGTTCCTTTGATGCAGATCCTGTGGTGGCGGAACTCAATTACTTCGGCACGCTGCAAGAGATTTTGAGGATCGATTACAGAGGATTTTTTGTCGACTTGTTCGACGTGCAATGGTTCAAGATAATCATGGAGGGTCGCAACGCTACTGTGCGTAGAGGAGAGTCTGGTTTTCTTGAGGTGGATTCTACTAAGAAATGGACTGACCTAAGAGACACTTTCGTACTACCCGAGCATTGTGAACAAGTAAGTATGTAAATAGTTAACATCCCCCTTTTACAAGTTATGTGCTTGAAAGCTCTCATGTAAGTTATGTGGCTCTGGCAGGTAATATTTCATCCTACAAAGTCTACATCAAACTGGTGGTACGTCATAGAGGTAGCCCCTCGTAGTGCAAGGACGTATGAAGGCTACCATGTGCCAATCACAACGACATCAATGGAGGAGATCAGAGAAGATGCTCAATCAGAAGCCGCTGCGGTGGTGCCAGACGAGCATCAAGATGCTACTACTCTATATGGGGTGCATGCAGAGGAGCTACAAAGTGAAACAGAGGATATGTGTTTAAACGGAGAGCTCTATATAGATATAGGAAGTTATGCTGAGTTATGCGAGGATGAGAGAGAGATCTCTTAAAGCCACAAATGTAGTATTTGAACAATTTTTCTCCGTGTTGTAAAAGCTCTGGCTCTCTAAGTACCTTCCATGGTGTATAACGCTCTTTTCTACTCGCGCTCACATCTTTTGATTGAAAATTCTGAGTTTTCGACTTGCCTCTTCTATCGCTCAATTCATTGCTTCATTGTATTTATATGCGTCATTACGTCATTGTATTTAATGGTCTTTGCGTCATTGTCTACTCTATTCATTCAATATTAAGTTTAAATATTCGTGTGTTTAATGCAGGTATGGATGATGAGGAGTTTCTTTCTTCTTTGTCACCGCAGCAGAGACAGTGGTACGTGGAGCGTCATCGCTCTGGCGCATCATCACGCGTTCCTACTCCATCCGCATCTCCCTCTCTTTCGGAGCATTCGGCGCGCTTCGAAGCTTCTGCGTCGACGAGACGAGCTTCACACTCGTCTAGACACCGGCGCTCTAGTGGTGGCGGTGGCGGTTGTTGTGGGGATTCCGCCACCGATGCCTCCACACCGCCTTGTGTTCGACGAGGCTCTTTACCCTCCCCTTCTTTGCCCGCCCCCACACCAGCCACAGCATCGCCATCTACGCCAGGTTTTGCACGGCTGACTATTCCTAGAAGCTACACACCTCTACCTACTCCGCCAGGAGCCACCCCACTCGACACTCCTCGCTTCGGGGCCCAGACGCCGGTGGAGACACCTGACGTCCGTACCCCCATCGACACGCCGCTAGAGACCCCTGCCGGGACACCCAGGTTCACGCGTCACCGGCCAGAGGGCTTGCCTTACTCTGTCGACATCAACGGCGGCATCATCATGGATGATGACGGCAAGAAGGTGATCTCGCGCATGCGTGGTCTTTGCTCTCAGCTGTTTAGACACTACATACTAAACAAATGGAGTGAAGTACCAAGTGATTTAAAAAACAGAGTCATCAGCATACTTCATGATGAGTTTCCCGTTCCAACACGGGATCAGCGCTTCAATGAAGACCTGATGAAGATTCGAATGTGCGAATACTGCAAACACAAGCGTTCCGAAGTGCAAAAAGCAATCAAGAATGGGTGGAACAGGCCAGATTGGCTGGCCAAAGAAGATTGTAAGAATGCGAAGAAAGCAGCGCGCGAGAATCCCGACAAGTGGAAGCAACAAAAGGATGCAGCCAGAGCGCGAGTAGAGGCAGGGAGCTCGCACCACTTGGGGAGCGGTGGATGGGCATCATTTGAGGCCGATTTTGTATGTGTTTTCGCATTGATCTTTATGTTCGATAGTTTAGGGTTTATGAGTTTTTTAATTCTAACATAATGAAATCTTTGTATGTTTTGACAGTGGTCGATGACAGGACGTGATCCCACACCGTACGAGCGCGAGTACGCAGGCAGGAAGGGCTTAAACGCCCTGATGGACATTCTCAGTTCTCGCGGCGGCATGGTTAGTATTAGGGTTTACTCTTTTTTATTTTTTGTATTGTTTTATAAATGTCGTTATATGTTTATACTTACTGAAAGCTGTCTTATTGTCTTTTTTTGCAGAATCCGACAGATACGCCGCTTGGACGCGATGAGACGTCTGACTAGACGACGTCAGTTTAGCCGTAGCTAGATAGCATTAGTTTAGGGTTTCTCATAGCTTATGTATCATGAGACGGATTTTATACGTCTTTTTGAACCATGTATATTATTACATTTGTCACCGCAGTTCCTTTTGCCAATCAATTCTTTATGCCTATGATGTTGTACAATTGTCATTATTACATTTGCCAATCAATTCATTTTGCCTATGATGTGTACAATTGTCAATTTTGCAAACAATGCGTCTTTGTGGGTGACTATTTTGGGTCTATTATCTACCCTTGCACTTTTTTTAAAAAGTGAATCAAGTACAATATGGTTGATGGGTTGCAGGGCATTCAATGCCCTGCCACCAAAAAAAAATCTCTCGGGCGTCGCTATAAGCGTCGCTATTTATGGCTCTGTAGCGTCGCTATGAGCGTCGCTATATAGCGACGCTCATAGCGACGTCTATAGCGACGCATATAGCGACGCTCTCGTAGCGACGCTCGTAGCGACGGTTTTAGTGATGCCGGGGGTTATAAAAACCCAGTGTATTTCCGTCGCTAACAGCGTCACAAGAGCACACAACCTCTTGTAGTGTTAGGAGTTGTAAATCGGACCAAGGGTGGGGTATGAGCAAATTATGCGATACACTTTGCGATGTGGAAAATAAACACAATGCAACATTGAGAGAGCTAGAGGCATCAAGGCATGCGGGCAGGGGGTTTTTTGGACCTCATTTCACTGTAGGCTATGGTCCGAAACCAATCTAAATAACCGGCACAAGTATTTATTTGTGTATTGCATGTCTTATGTCTTTCAATGCACTCTTAGATATAGTGGAGCCTTTCTTACCTTGCACTGGTGATTTTTTTGTCCGTGCTCCCGTAGTTGGTGATTTAGCACTAGCATGTGTATTGTGGAGACTAGCACATGGTCATTTTTCCAAATCAATGACTTGTCTTTACCCTATCAGGGAGTCCACTATACGAAAGTACACCATGATTATATGTCGTGTTTTAAGCTAGCGTAGCATGTTGAAGCGCTTTCATATTTGCATACCTGAGGGTGCTAGGCTTAAAAGCATAATGGATGGATTTGAATCTATTACAGGGCTTCCACAAGTAGTAGGTGCCATAGATGGAACACATATTAGACTGCCAAGGAAGCCATCAAAGGATAAATTTCCTACACTACAAGAGGTTGTGTGCTCTTGTGACGCTGTTAGCGACGGAAATACACTGTGTTTTTATAACCCCCGGCGTCGCTAAAACCGTCGCTACGAGCGTCGCTACGAGAGCGTCGCTATATGCGTCGCTATAGACGTCGCTATGAGCGTCGCTATATAGCGACGCATATAGCGACGCTCATAGCGATGATTATAGCGACGTTTTCACAGAAGACTATAGCGACGCTCATAGCGACGCTACAGAGCCATAAATAGCGACGCTTATAGCGACGCCCGAGAGAAATTTTTTTTGGTGGCAGGGCATTGAATGCCCTGCAACCCATCAACCATATTGTACTTGATTCACTTTTTAAAAAAAGTGCAAGGGTAGATAATAGACCCAAAATAGTCACCCACAAGACGCATTGTTTGCAAAATTGACAATTGTACACATCATAGGCAAAATGAATTGATTGGCAAATGTAATAATGACAATTGTACAACATCATAGGCATAAAGAATTGATTGGCAAAAGGAACTGCGGTGACAAATGTAATAATATACATGGTTCAAAAAGACGTATAAAATCCGTCTCATGATACATAAGCTATGAGAAACCCTAAACTAATGCTATCTAGCTACGGCTAAACTGACGTCGTCTAGTCAGACGTCTCATCGCGTCCAAGCGGCGTATCTGTCGGATTCTGCAAAAAAAGACAATAAGACAGCTTTCAGTAAGTATAAACATATAACGACATTTATAAAACAATACAAAAAATAAAAAAGAGTAAACCCTAATACTAACCATGCCGCCGCGAGAACTGAGAATGTCCATCAGGGCGTTTAAGCCCTTCCTGCCTGCGTACTCGCGCTCGTACGGTGTGGGATCACGTCCTGTCATCGACCACTGTCAAAACATACAAAGATTTCATTATGTTAGAATTAAAAAACTCATAAACCCTAAACTATCGAACATAAAGATCAATGCGAAAACACTTACAAAATCGGCCTCAAATGATGCCCATCCACCGCTCCCCAAGTGGTGCGAGCTCCCTGCCTCTACTCGCGCTCTGGCTGCATCCTTTTGTTGCTTCCACTTGTCGGGATTCTCGCGCGCTGCTTTCTTCGCATTCTTCCAATCTTCTTTGGCCAGCCAATCTGGCCTGTTCCACCCATTCTTGATTGCTTTTTGCACTTCGGAACGCTTGTGTTTGCAGTATTCGCGCATTCGAATCTTCATCAGGTCTTCATTGAAGCGCTGATCCCGTGTTGGAACGGGAAACTCATCATGAAGTATGCTGATGACTCTGTTTTTTAAATCACTTGGTACTTCACTCCATTTGTTTAGTATGTAGTGTCTAAACAGCTGAGAGCAAAGACCACGCATGCGCGAGATCACCTTCTTGCCGTCATCATCCATGATGATGCCGCCGCTGATGTCGACGGAGTAAGGCAAGCCCTCTGGCCGGTGACGCGTGAACCTGGGTGTCCCGGCAGGGGTCTCTAGCGGCGTGTCGATGGGGGTACGGACGTCAGGTGTCTCCACCGGCGTACGGGCCCGGAAGCGAGGAGTGTCGAGTGGGGTGGCTCCTGGCGGAGTAGGTAGAGGTGTGTAGCTTCTAGGAACAGTCAGCCGTGCAAAACCTGGCGTAGATGGCGATGCTGTGGCTGGTGTGGGGGCGGGCAAAGAAGGGGAGGGTAAAGAGCCTCGTCGAACACGAAGCGGTGTGGAGGCATCGGTGGCGGAATCCCCACAACAACCGCCACCGCCACCACTAGAGCGCCGGTGTCTAGACGAGTGTGAAGCTCGTCTCGTCGAGGCCGAAGCTTCGAAGCGCGCCGAATCCTCCGAAAGAGAGGGAGATGCGGATGGAGTAGGAACGCGCGATGATGCGCCAGAGCGATGACGCTCCACGTACCACTGTCTCTGCTGCGGTGACAAAGAAGAAAGAAACTCCTCATCATCCATACCTGCATTAAACACACGAATATTTAAACTTAATATTGAATGAATAGAGTAGACAATGACGCAAAGACCATTAAATACAATGACGTAATGACGCATATAAATACAATGACGCAATGAATTGAGTGATAGAAGAGGCAAGTCGAAAACTCAGAATTTACAATCAAAAGATGTGAGCGCGAGTAGAAAAGAGCGTTATACACCATGGAAGGTACTTAGAGAGCCAGAGCTTTTACAACACGGAGAAAAATTGTTCAAATACTACATTTGTGGCTTTAAGAGATCTCTCTCTCATCCTCGCATAACTCAGCATAACTTCCTATATCTATATAGAGCTCTCCGTTTAAACACATATCCTCTGTTTCACTTTGTAGCTCCTCTGCATGCACCCCATATAGAGTAGTAGCATCTTGATGCTCGTCTGGCACCACCGCAGCGGCTTCTGATTGAGCATCTTCTCTGATCTCCTCCATTGATGTCGTTGTGATTGGCACATGGTACCCTTCATGCGTCCTTGCACTACGAGGGGCTACCTCTATGACGTACCACCAGTTTGATGTAGACTTTGTAGGATGAAATATTACCTGCCAGAGCCACATAACTTACATGAGAGCTTTCAAGCACATAACTTGTAAAAGGGGGATGTTAACTATTTACATACTTACTTGTTCACAATGCTCGGGTAGTACGAAAGTGTCTCTTAGGTCAGTCCATTTCTTAGTAGAATCCACCTCAAGAAAACCAGACTCTCCTCTACTCACAGTAGCGTTGAGACCCTCCATGATTATCTTGAACCATTGCACGTCGAACAAGTCGACAAAAAATCCTCTGTAATCGATCCTCAAAATCTCTTGCAGCGTGCCGAAGTAAGTGAGTTCCGCCACCACAGGATCTGCATCAGAGGAACGTCGTCGACTAAACTGTTCAAATTTTGCCATGATTCCACAATCTTGAGTAAAACGCTTTTTGTCGATTCGTTCCACCCTAAAATGTCGACCTTTACACCATGCTGCTGTGTATGACTTATACTACAACGAACAAAGATTATGAGTGGCGGTTCAAACGTTTATAAATAAAGTCACTTGCTAGTCGTACATTGCAAACTTACCTTGGTCGCGCAACCCCGAGAGTACTCCCACTCTTTTTCAGTCACTTCGTCACCGCATTGTTGTGCGCTTTTCAATTGGTTGTGCAACCATCTTAAGCTCATGAAGGTTGGTAGGCTCTCCAGAACCGCTGGATAGTGCATCGGTGGCCGTCTTCCCCGTCTCCACTCGATTCGTGCCCTTTGTCGCTCTTGCTTTGCATCCTCATATTGTGAAATCCACTTTTGCATCACTGGACTGTGAAGCATGCAAAATCGGTTGATTTTAGCCTCTAGATCTTCCGTCGTCTTCTTCTCAACACCGAGATTGCACATGACAATCCCGGATATGCGCTCATCATCTATGGTTCGCCATAGCGTGTCCCGGGATTTATCAAATCCGTCTAGCCACTCTCCAATGTACACTAGGGACTCTGATACCAACCAACCTTTTGCCATGCTACCCTCCGGACGTGCCTTTTGACGCACATATCCCTTAAGCGTTTTCATGAAACGCTCTAAGAAGAACATCCATCTGGAATGAACTGTTCCAGCTATTTCCACCTCATCAACTATGTGAACAAGAAGATGCACCTGAATGGTTAGCATTGTAGTAGGAAAATGTTTCTCAAAGATGCATACAAGCTCCGCAGCATTTAGTTTGGCGAATGGTATGGAGTCTACGTTGATCTCCTTTTGTGAGATCCATTGCACCAGCTTTGCAAGTTTGTAGATTGTGTTACGGATGTCGAGAGACAAACATCCCTCAATGGCAACCGGTAAAATAAACTGTAAAGTATGTGCAGCAATGATATTAAAGTCCACATTTTATGCAATGATATTAAAGTCCACTATGAACGTACCTGACACATTTTATGCCAATCGTGTGACTTCAAACCGGTAAGCTTTCCTTCTTTAGTAAAACACGTTCGGAGCGAGTGCATTACGCCAGTGGGGGTCCGCAAAGATCGAATGGTCTCTTTTACTTTGCGTTCTTGGGCTCCTGTGAAAATCCATGGTGCTTTAGGGAGTTTTATCGATCCATCAGACGCTGTTTGCGGCCAATATTGCTCCATACGATCCACATTTCTAAGGTCAACTCTGGCTCCCAAAGTATCTTTCTTGCCGGTCAGATGGTCCCATAGTAGATTACCCACATTCTTGAATATGTGCATTGGATCGAGCAAGTGATTGATCATAAGTTGGGGCCAGTATGGTAACTCGTACCATAGAGATAGTCTCTTCATCCCTGGAGGCAATCCGTCATCGCACATCTCCTTCTGCTCTAACCATGCTTGTGCAGACATCCTTGGTGGCTCTCTTCCCAAAAAGCCGTCGCGTAACACATGATTCTCTGGAAGATACGCTTGATGACCTTCGTAGATTTGCTTCTTCAGTGAGGGTGCCCTACGTGCATTCAATCTAGGTCCACATGTGACACATGCTCTGTATCCGCATGTTTGAAGCCCTGCATGTATATACATGATAATAGATCAACTATGGAAAAAAACAAGATTTACAGTGTCTGAGTGAAGAGTGTCAATAGATCACCTGAGCATTCTGTTAGCCCGGGATAGTCATGCATGGTCCACATTAGAATGCCTCTGATCAAAGCATTCCGTCGTCCTGTGTGTCGGCTCATATCCACCACCTCTATGCCAATCCACAATTGTTGTAGCTCTTCCAATAGTGGACGAAGATACACATCCATATTCCCCACTTTATATCGCCCTGGCACAATCAAGCTTAGCCATAGGTGCCCCTTCTTCGTAGTCAACCACGGGGGAATGTTGTAGTTGACGATGGCAACGGGCCATACACTGTAAGATGTTGATCTTTGACCAAATGGATTTACGCCATCCATAGCCAGGCCTAAGCGCAAATTTCGGGCTTCCCTGGCAAAATCCGACCATGTTCCATCTATATGTTTCCACGCTACGCAATCTGCAGGAATTCGTAGCACACCATCCGAAGATTTATTCTCCTCATGCCATGATGCTAGGGCGGCCATGTACTTACATTCGAAGAAATGCTTGATGCGAGGAAGCAGAGGGAAATGTCGCAAAACCTTTTGTGGAATTTTTTTCTAGTGGAGATCTACTCGATATCTTTCGGAATCACATTTCGGACACTTCTCCATGTCTATGTATTCCCCTCTGAAAAGAATGCAGTCATTAGGACAAGCGTGGATAGAATCATAATCCATCCCCAAGTTTCTCAAAATCTTTCTTGCTTCATCTCGGGAATCTGGCATCACATTGTCAGCTGGTAGTATGTGCTCTTTAAGCAATCTACACAACATAAAAATATGATACAGTCGTGTAAAAATCTATCATATCATTATACATTTAGAGTTTTATTAAAGTAAACTAATTGTAATAGATCACCTGAAAAGCGTTGTGACGCTAGTGTCACTCCATCCAAACTTTGCCTGCATGTTGAGAAGAACCAGGAGTGCTTTCAATCTAGACATACGTGCTCCATTATACAATGGCGTATCGGCTTCACTTTTCATATCATCATAGATAAGCCTTTCTGAATCCATGATCGTCTCGATCATTTCATCAATCTCGGGCTCAAACATTGCCTTGTTGGGAATGTGCTCTGCATGATCATCCCCCGAGCTGTCAGAGGCTACATCTTGTGGCCTCACATATGCTGCTTGACCAAAGCGCCTGCGAACACGTCTATTGGGTTGCAAGATTGCTGCTTGTTGGCCAGCGTCAGAGTCCGACGAGTTATACTTGGCAACAACTCGATCTATAATAGATGGATCGAACTCGCCAAATTCACGAACGTGCTGCAAAGAAACACGTCTTGTCCGTCGCACAGCATGCTTGCATTGATTACAAGGACATAAGACCCTCGTTGAGAGATAGGTGTTTCGGTTGGACGGTCCCACATCCTCGTCGCTACTCATAATGAGGATAAAAAACTTATAACCTGAACAACAAATTTAAAGGCCAATATGGCATTCTTCGTCTTATCTCTCTCTCTCTCTCTCTCTCTCTCTCTCTCTCTCTCTCTCTCTCTCTCTCTCTACCTCACATTCTCTAGTCATGTCCAATCCCCGCACACCTCGGTCTAGAGGTGCACGGAGATCAGAACCACTGGGTTATAATCTCGTCTTTATTGGTCAATACCTATATTTGTGGGTACAAGAAATCTACACACCCACGTCTACATGATACTGCATGTAGTGGACAAAACCCCTTTGCCTCTTCTGTAGCTGTAGCACTTCACAGCATCTTAACATCTTTTCACAGTAGATCTTTTCACTGTTCGTCTAACTCTAAACCCTAAACCGTAAGTAATTCTTGGGTGGACTCGATCTAACGTAAATAAGCGTAAATCTAAATAAACGTAAATCTAACTAAAAATAAACCTAAATCTAATTTAACGTAAGTCTACATCTAACCTAATCTTTAACGTCTTTTGGGATAGTTTCCTACGACGTTAAAACTCTCTTCTTCTTGTGTGTGTGTGTGTGTGTGTGTGTGTGTGGGTAAACCTAAATAAACCTAAGTCTAATCTAATATAACATAAATCTAAATCTAACGTAAATTATGTTATATTAAAAACAAAGAACTAAACTAACAGGGATTATAAGAACCTTAAAACTGATTTAACACATAATTTTTCACATAACTCGGCAAGAGTTGGCATTCTCATCACTAAAGATGTGACAGTTAACTTCTGACGGTGACGCTGCCTCATCTCCATCCACATTTGACGACATCAATTGGCCCTTTAGACCGTTCTTGCTCTTGTTACTAACTTTGAAGTTGCTGTTGAATGACTAGAGGTTGTCTAGATGGTCATTGTGTCGGGGATGTAGTGACTCTTGCCACCCTGAAGATCCACCTTCTTCCCTATCTTCTGAAGACATTTCACCAGTACTTTTGGATCGACGGAGCCCACTATGAGTGAAGGCAGCAATACCCTATATTCCATTGAGGGCTTTCTTCACCCGCTTCATGCAGGCATCGCAGTCTATGGAGACCTAAATCTAATCTAATATAATGTAAATCTAAATCTAGCGTAAATAAACGTAAATCTAGTTAAAAATAAAGCTAAATCTAATTTAATGTAAGTCTACATATAACCTAATCTTTAACGTTTTTTAAGATAGTTTTCTACGACGTTATAACTCTCTTCTTCTTGTGTGTGTGCGCGTGTGTGGATGTGTGTGCCAATAAAAAGAGATAAATGGTATAACCTTTCTATCACCCATGCCAAGTATGATAGATTGATTATGCCATTTCCCTCTTGAATAATAGGTCTTGAGTTCAACTCCTCGTCGGCTAGATCTTTAGTTCTTTTAATTTTAATTAGTTTCCTACGACGTTAAATTAGTTTCTCTCTCTTTCTCTCTCAATGTGTGTGCGTTTTTTTGGATCGTATGCATGTTTTCTCTCTCTTTTCCTCTCTCAATGTGTGCGTTTTTTGTTTATACATGTTCTCTCTCTCTTTTCCTCTCTCAATGCGTACGGTTTTTGTTTATGCATGCTCTCTCTCTCTTTTTCTCTCTCAATGTGTGTGTGCATTCTTTGTTTATGTATGTGTGTGTGCGTTTTTGTTTTTTTTTGTATTCTCTCTCTCTCTCTCTCTCTCTCTCTCTCTCAAAAACACTATGTGTGTGTGTATGTGTGTGTGTAAGAGAGAGAGAGAGGGAGAGAGAAAGAGGGGAAGGGAACATGAGAATGAGGAGAGGGAAGGAGCATACCTGGCTCTCCTTCCTCTCCTCGTGTGTGTGTGTGTGTGTGTGTGTGTGGAGAAGAAAAAGAGAGAGAGAGAGAGAGGGAGAGACAAAGAGGGGAAGGGAACATTAGAATGAGGAGAGGGAAGGAGCATACCTGGCTCTCCTTCCTCTCCTCGTGTGTGTGTGTGTGTGTGTGTGTGTGGAGAAGAAAAAGAGAGAGAGAGAGAGAGAGAGAGAGAGTGAGGGAGAGCGTTACCTGCTCCTTGCTTGAGGGCGCCGAAAAACTCAGATCTGAGATCTGAGTTTTTGGGCGCGCTCGGTTATTTTTTTTAGCCCAGCCGGCGTCGCTATGAGCGTCGCAAATTTCTTTGTAAATTTGCGACGGTCATAGCGACGCCGGGAATTATTTTTTTTAGCGTCGCTGTGTGAGCGTCGCTAATATGAATAGCCTCTTGTAGTGTAAGAGAGACAACTTTGACTGCTTTGCCTTGCTACCACTCACTCCCTCCAACTCTATGAAGTCCATGGAGCTTATAGGATTTTGGGATGTACTAGCACTCACTCCAGAATTCGTCCCCATTTCCTGTTCAAGCTCATTCAAAATGTCTTCATTTCCCTTTGTTGCAGGCCCATCGCTGTCCAAACCCCCCACCAAGCCAGTACATCTAGGGGTCTTGCACCACATCACATCCAGGATGTCAAAGAACAACCATGTGCTTGGACTTGCACCAGTTGAAGATGATTTCAACTTCTCCTTTTTGTACATCTCCTTGAGGGTATCATTTTGATTTTTTGCATTCTCGGTGTTGTAAGTGGCATCCATCTCAACATTCAGATTCAAAACTACAGCCTCCTAGTCCTTGAAGCGGAAGTTGCCCTTGTTGATGTGATTCCATTGTTCGTCGTAAATCCTTATTAGAGCATGGGTGGTGTCATCATCCCATGTGACTGGCATTTGCCTAGGCCGCTTGCTTGCCTTTTGAGACACATTGCCACTTGGTTGCTCTTGGCTAGTGCTGCTAATTGGCTGCTCAATATGAGTAGCACTTGGTTGCTCTATCCCAGTTATCATGTCCACATCCTGTGATTCGATCATGACCTTAACAACCTTAGTAGGCTTTGGAGGAGGAGGAGCTGTTGTCCCTCATGAGGTTGACCTCATGAGACAAAGGGACAAACTCCTCACAGTCATCGTTCAATGGAGAGCATGTGCTACCCGAAATGGGCCATGGCAGCGGTGTAGGCAATATCCCATATATAGGAACAAGTCTGGCAATTGTTCCTCCACTAGGAGGACCCTAATGCCAATCTAGGAATGAGTATTTCGACAACAAATTATGAAAAGTGATACGCAAGCAAGCTCACTTGGACAAATGCGTTGAGTGAATACATAAAATGAAAAGTAGACGTTTCGACAAAACATTAGTGGAATGTAATGAAATTACGCTATCATCTACCTGAGGCAACTCTTGTTGAGGCACTCACACACCACGCGAAGCGTTTGGGATGGCGTTTTCTCAAGGAGGGGGACGTTGTCTTGCGTGAGCGTTCGTTACAGGCAACATCTGTTGCATGTCCACGATTGCATTTCCCATTTACAACCTAATTAGTAGTGCACTACACAGTAGCTCTTTGTAGCATTATGGTAATTCAATAAACAGAAGAAAGGATTGCAGCAGTGAACATCAACTTGAATAATATTAAGAGAGAATAATTAATGTTGAAAATACCTTGCGAAACCTCATATAACTAGAGCACAACTGGGTAAAGGTAGCGCTGCTGAGTCAATCAAGAAACTGCTACGCTCACTAATTTTGAAGTCCGCCTTGCTGAGGGCCGCTTGTGGAGAAACTGCAATCTGGAGCAGCAAATGATGTGGAGTTATAAGCATGGAAAGCAAAACACATGTATGTTATGTATTGCAGCAGTATAAGTAGACTCGCACAAGCTTGAGATGGTGCAGTTACCTTGACGTTTTCGCAGTAGCAGTTTCAGCTTGTGAAGGAGAAGGTGCAGCCACTATAGCGCTATTGAGGCGAGTGCAGCAGAATTCAGACCCACGTTGCCGAGGTAGGGAGTGGAGAGGAGGCACAACCTTTGGCGCAGTATGCCTCCATTGCACTCCAGATAAAGCTGCCCGTATGATTTTGCAGTGCATTGCAGCTCGAGGAGGCTGTTTATGTACATGCGATATGGCGAGCAGGCTACGTCACATAATTGGAGCTTGCACATGCAAATGGAGGTAAAAATAGAATGGCACCGCTTGTGCACCGTTGCAAATGGCTAGGGGAGAGGCATTGCTTTCCGATACCTGCGGTTGAACCACGTTCCAGGCGCTGCGATACGCTAAAGTCCAATTTGGAGGTGGGGTAGCTAGGAATCTTCACCGGCTGCCCGGTAGTTGATTTTGACTGCATGTGTGGAGCCTAAGAGAAGCTTCAAACTCCGCCAGTCGATAAGCACTTTGTCCTTTGCATCGCTTGCAAGGAATTGCTTCATGATGGAAACTCGTAAAGTTTTCCATGTCTTTGGGGCTTTGCCGTTGCCACGAAGGCTAGCCCACCATTGACGAGCCAATTTCTGGAAGTGCATAGCTACATGGCGTAGCTGGGAGGACTCCTTGAAGCCCTTGTCTCCAAAGGCCGCATCAAACTGTTGGATGAAGGCCAATACTTTGTCGGTGGCACCAAAGGTTCCATCATAGGTGAGAAAAGAGATACTCTTTCCTCCCTCTTTGAATTTCTTGAGCTTTTGGGACATTTGCTATGCAAGGTAAGATTTGCGATGCCCTCTCCTCTTGTATTCTCTAGGAGAATAGCTATTGCTTTCATCGGAAGAGGAGGAAAGTGACGAAGAAGGAGAATAGATTGACCTCTTTTTTGCCCTTTTTTTCCTTTGTTTCCTCTCCTCCCTTTCGGAGTGACGAGGAGAGGGACTATGGGTTGACCGTCTTCTCTTGAGAGGAGTTTGCGATCCTCTAGACCAATGTCTTCGTGGAGCCACATCTTCAAAGGAACTTAGGGATTCTCTTCTTTCTCGTTCTTTGGATTCCTCCTCTCATATGGAGAGAGTCTTCTTTTGGGAGTCTCATCATGCAAGAGGCCTCCTAAGCTCTCTCTCCTCTTGGAGAGGAAGGAAAATCCCATAAACACGAAGTTGTTGGGTAACTTTGGTTTGCAAAGCAGAGTTTCCCATAGCTTGATGCAACCTAGTAACAAGATAATTAACAAACATGGGGGCATCATCATAAGCACCTTCATGTGCAAAATCAAAGTTGTCAATGATGATTCTACTCTCTTGTTGTCAACCGTGCTAATTAAACTTATGTATAGATTACTTTGTGCTTTGGTAACCTCAAAAGCTTTAGTCGCTACTCTTCTTTACCTTTCAAAAATAGTTCTAAAGCAGACACACCCGTGGTCTAGACACTATTGATCCCAAAGACTAGTGGAGAGGGTCTAACATTGCTCGATTGATTATGGTTCCTGTTGAGCTTGCTTATAGCTCAATAATGGTTAAGCCAAAGGCAAGCCCCGAGAGGCTCCATTATTAAGACTACAGTTTCCAACGGTGTACCTCAAACTAAGCCCTTCTCAACCAAGATAATAGATCCCTGTCCCACTTACCTTATTGCAATGAACATGCCCAACCTTTCATGGATAACTTAAGGACCTCTCTTCTTAAGCAAGAAAAGAGAAACCAATAGCTCTAATACCAATGTAATGGAAATGGCCTATTAACTTTGAGAATAACTGAATTAGGAGAATTAAAGTGAGCATTTTTGTGAGACTACTTTGAGAACATATAGGTGAACTTAATTAGTGGTAGAAACATAACCATAGTACTTAATTAACTTGGCATGAATAATACTTTTGCAAGAGAGAGAGTTTAGAGAACTTGACAACAGTTGAGGGTTGTATTTATGTGGAGTTGGTCCCCCCTCCAATAGGCTTTTGTATTATAGATTCTCCCATCAAGAGAGACTTGGTACAATACAATCTTTGTGTTCCTTGTGACCTAGGTGATGCAATGAAGATGGAAAGCTTCATGCATCACGAGCATAACATAGACTTTGTAAAATCATTAACCATCCCCGGCCTCAGTACCAAGGCCTCAAACACCTTCAAAGGCGGAGAGAGCTAGCGGGGAATAAGGGTAATGAAGAGGAAGAAGAAACATTCATAGGAGAAAGAAATAGTTCCTCACTTATCATCACTCTTCTTGCTTAGCATACATATAGCATAGTACTGAAGATGGAGAAGATGGCAAGCTTAAGCATTGGAGCATGGCTCTTGGTTGGATTTGCATTCCATAGCTAAGAGTGTTGGTGTAGGCTCTCAACTTCTCTACAAGCTTGGAGAAGGAGATGGAGCTCTTGCACTTTGCACCTCACACAATGAGAGAGAGTGCGTGCGTGTGTGTGTGTATGGGAGAGTATACCCCCCAAGCTAGCTCCCTCCTTGCTCTGGTCGACCCTCTCTCTTAGCTCATGATGAAAGCTCATTGGATCCCTTCAAGCCTGGCCAATCACATGCAGAGTGCATATCAAGCAAGCATGCTAGCCTTGGGACAAGTGTCCCCCTTTCCCCTTTGAGAGAGAGGACTTGATAAATGCATAAACAATTAATTTAATTATCATTGGACCCCTTGAGAGACCAACCAATAGGCTTTAGGCGCACCATGAGGGCAACATGAAGAGGAACTTGACAAGTGTCCAAGTTGCTTTCTTTAGACCAAGCTTGCCTTGTGTGAGGGTGTGTGTGTTCTCTCTCTCTAGCTCCTACAATGAGGGCTTGTCCCGCCTTGTGTAGGGACATGCTTTGACTTTTTGAACACCTTAACCCCTCAAGCACCTTAGTCATGGAGCACCTTAGCACCTTAGTCATTAAGCACGTCAAGCACCTTAGCCAGCAAGCACGACAAGCACCTCAAGTTTGGGTCGGGTTCCCACCTCAAGCACAACCCTAGCTTGCCTAAGGTCAAAGGACTTTTAACACTAACCTTTGGAGGTCTTTGATGAGGCTAACCCTAAGGTCTTTAAGCTCCATTGACTAGCCTTGCTCTTTGACATACCATCTCTCATTGGGACCCCTTAAACATTGGTCCCATGTTGAGATAGATCCAAAAGCACATGTCTATATCCTAACCGTTGTCCTTGTTTATTCTCCCACATCAAATGATCAGTTTAATATGAGAAAATCATTTCGGTTGGTTAGACATTAAATTTTTATGACAAGATCAATTTCCTTCATGCATAATTTATGGGACCTCCCCAAAGACAAATATGCACGGCCAGCCCTTTGAGTTATCCCGATAGCTAGCGCTACATGGAGAGACATCATGCTAGTATGGACATCATGGTTTTAGTCACATGGCTTCAACATGGATAGGTTGCCCCCATTCCAGTACTCCTTGGATGCACCCTCCCTTTCTCTCACATCACTAGACTTATACGTCAGGATTTGATTCAACTAGATACCAGAAGCACATGGATACAGTCGGTACAAGAGTTACACAAAGATGGCTTTCTATAGAGAGCATCTTCTCCAACTAATAGAGGATGGATATGTGATCATACCTGTAACATTTAATGGCCTAAAATCTTATTTGGAGCGAAAATTAGCATGAACATAGTGGGCATTTCATTAGAATAGATTCCTAATGAGAATTACAAGAGTGCTTGGGTGGAGAGAGCAACAAAAAGCATAACACCTAGTTAGATAGCATCGACAATACTTTCAAAAGAGAGAGAGCAATTAAGCTATTGACAACAGTTGAGGACCGGATTTGCATGGAGCCGGTCCCCCCTCCAAAAGGCTTTGTATTATGGTTTCTCCCATCAAGAGAGACATTGTACAATACAATTCTTTGTGTTCCTTCAAGACTAGCTAGTGCAATGAAGATGGAAGCTTCATACACCAAGCAAAAAACACTTAATCAAACACAACTTGAATTATCCCCGTTCTCAGACCCAAGACCTCACACACCTTCGAAGATGGTGAGAGCTAGCAGGGTATGAGAGTAGATTGAGAGGAAAAAGAAGTATCTTACGAGAAAGAAGTACATCTCCTCACATAATCACTCATATTAGCATAGCTTAGCTTAGTAATTAGCTTGGTAGAGAAGATGAGCATGCATTGAAGCTTGGCTCTTGGTTGGATTTGCATCCACATGCCAAGAGGGTGTTGATGTAGGCTTCTATCTCACAAGCTTGGAGTAGGTGATGAGCTCTCCATTAAAGCTTGGGAGGAGATAGAGTGTTTTCCCTTCACACATGGTCAAGTGTGAGAGTGTGTGAGTGAATGCCAAGCAAAAATCAGCCCCCTCTCTCTCTTGGGCGAGCCCTAGCTGCTAAGTTAGGCTGGCTTTTTCCTCATTGGACCTCCCCAGGTCAAGCCAATAGGAATTAAGCAGCATAAGTGATAGCCTTCTGACATGTGTCCCCCTTTCCCCTTTTGTGAGAGCTTTAGATAGTTAAATAATTAAACTAAACTCTCATTGGACCCCTTTGCCTCCTGGCCAATAGGAATCAGGCAAGCCATGGGGCTTCTGAATGCTCATTGGACCCCTTGGGAGACTGCCCAATAGTCTTCTAGGACACTTAATTCTTATTGGTTTCTTTTATTAAATGTTTTTAAATTAATTAAACTAGATTTACTCTAGCTTAATTCTCATTGGTCCACTTCAAGGGTCTTCCAATAGGAATTGGGCACACCTTGTGGGCATCTGGCCTAAGAAGCTGACATGTGTCCCTCATTCCCTTTGTGTAAAGGGAGCCTGTGTGTGTGTGTGTGTGGTTTTCTCTCTCATCCCCTAGCTTTGGGGCTCGCCCCCTCCCATGTAGGGATGTAGAAAGACTTTTTGGGTACACACTAAGCATCCAATTTTCCCTAAGGTTAACCTTTGGACACAACCTTTGAATTTTGGAACCTTAGCATTTTGGAAGTCTTAATGGGCTGAACCTTAGGGTCTTTTTAGCCCGTTGTTTCACATGGCTCTTTTGCAGATGGCCCCCCCTTTGGATCCCTATTTTCCCTCCTTTGGATCCCTACTGTGGCCGGTCTGCTAACTTAACCAATATTCTAGCTTTTTCTCCCTTGGCACTTCCCCACATTAAATGATCAGTTTAATATGAGAAAATCATTTAGGAGAATTAGATATTGATTATTATGACATTACCTCTCTCTTGAAATCATAGTCGTCCTCGACTATGGTGTAGAGAAGATAAAGCATATACATGAGTCCTTTTCTTAGCGGGTAGAGGATCCCTATGTTACCCTACGACATCATTCCATAATGGATGACTAGTCCATTTGGCGCTTGAGAGCCTGAGGCTGCCGCAAGCATGTCTGTACATTAGTCCTATCAGTCTTCCATAGTAGAGTGACAAGCTCTACTTTGATGTTTGGGAGACGTCGTCCCCGCAAACTTGATCTAAGCATGCATACTACTTCATTTTTGTGCACAAATCAAGAAAAAGAGAGTCTTATAAGACAAAAATTTTTGTTCATTTTTTTTTAACATTTTGTACATTTGCTTACTCTTGGGAAGCATTGTAAGCATTGACAAGGTTTAGGTTATCCTTTAATTGTATGCCTTGCATCCATCTAGCATCTTCAAAAGGATAATTCTTAAACTTAATAAGATATCGTCTGATAGTCTTACCGCCTCTTAATACCTTGTCTTCATGTCGGAGAATGGACTCGGGCTGCAGCACCTCCTCGTGGTCCTCGATCTCCGGTGGGTCTTCAATAGTTGGTTCTTGAGGTGGCTCTCCTTTGTAAGGCTTTAAGAGGCTCACATGAAAAGCATTGTGTATAAGCCAATGATTGGGCAACTTAAGTTGATAGGCCATCTCATTGATTGGCCTAAGAATCTGGAAGGGACCATAGTACCTTTTTGCTAGTTTAGCATAGTACTTTTGGTGGCCCGTAGGATTCTTGCCCGTAGTGTGCCTTAATCGAGCCTTGGGAAACTTTAACAAGACCCAATCGTTTTCTTTAAAGGCTTGGGCTCTTCTGTGCTTGTCAGCAGCAGCCTTTTGCCTTTGCTGTGAGATAGAGATAGCATCCTTAATCTTTTGGAAAGATTCTTGTAGGTCTCGGCTATACTCATCTGCAGCGAAGATCTTCCCATGTACCTTAAGTAGCAAGGGACTTTTTGATCTTCCCTCAATTACCTCGAAAGGTGCTTTTCCTGTAGAAGTATGTACAGTGTTATTGTAAGCATACTCTACTAAGGGTAAGTACTTCTCCCATTTGGGATCTTTGATCTACTTCCGTTACATAGGCTTTTAGTAGATCGAGAATAGTTAGGTTAGCTATTTCACTTTGGCCATCAGTTTGTGGATGATAGGCCGAAGAGAAGTTTAGCCTTGTTCCTAAATTCTCAAAGAGACCCTTCCAGAAATTACTGGTCATTCTAGGATCTCTATCCGACACTATGGACATTGGCAAGCCATGGTACTTGAAAATTTGCGAAATGAAGAGGGTTGCCATTTGATGGGCTTTGATAGTCTTTTTGACAGGTATAAAATGAGCTTGTTTACTGAACCTGTCTACTATCGTCCATATTCCCGTATTCCCATGGATAGACTTAGGCAATCCAAAGATAAAATCCATGGATATGCTCTCCCATGGTGAATTAGGGATTGGCAAGGGTTGAAGCAATCCAAGTTGCTTCCCTCTATCAAATTTTGTCTTTTGACATACCACACATTTGGAAACATACTCATGTATGTTCACTTTCATGGTAGGCCAATAGAAATATGTTTCAATTCCCTTTAGAGTAGACTGAATCCCTCTATGCCCCGCATATGGGGGAGTATGAGATTCATACATTACTTTCTCACGTAGTGAGTTAGTAACGCATAGTCTATTGCCATAGAGAAGATAGCCATCTTGTAAAGTAAATGGTTCTTCTTTCTTCCCTAAGGCAAGGGCTGAAATCACATCTCTAAAATCGGGATCAATAGCATACTCATCTATCATTAAAGATAGATCATTGTGAGTTGCTATGGAAACCGCATTCACTCTCGGTCGTCTTGAGAGTGCATCGGCTACTTGATTATGCTTGCCAGCAATGTGAGCAATATGAAAATGAAATTGCGAAAGGAAATTTGCCCACCTCATTTGTTTGTCGGAGAGCTTGGTCTGCGTCATGAAGTACTTAAGACTTTGGTGATCCGTTCGCAGAATGAAAGGAGTCCCCAATAAATAGTGCTTCCATGAGTCTAAGGCATGTAGAACTGCAAGGAGTTCTTTTTCGTATATGCCTAGAGCTTGCTCAACAGGGTCGAGCCTTCGACTCTCATAGCCTATGGCGTGCCCTTCTTGGAGCAAAACAGCCCCAAGGCAATCACCACAAGCATCACATTGGACCTCAAATGGTTTTGAGAGATCCGGTAGTGTAAGCACAGGTTGAGAGATAAGCTTTTCTTTAAGCTTTTCGAAAGCATTGTTCTCCTTAGCAGACCACGTATACCTAACATTTTTCTTTGTTAGGTCATGTAATGGTCCCGCAATTTGTGAGAACTTTTCTATGACGCGTCTATAGTATGCACACATACCTATAAAGCTTCTTAGTTCATGAAGATTCCTTGGTTTAGGCCATCCTTTTATTACCTCTAACTTGGATGGATCCTTTGGATTCCATCTTGAGAGATAATGTGACCTAAATATTGAATCTCTTGCAAGAAAAATTCACTTTTCTTTCGATTAACATAAAGTTTATTCTCTCTTAAAACTTGAAATATTATCTGGAGGTGTTGCTTATGTTCCTCTAATGAATTAGAGTAGATGATAATATCATCAAAGAACACTCCAGTGAAGGTTCGATGAGGCCTGAACAGCTTCTCCATCAAGCGGTTAAATGTGGCTGGTGCATTAGTCAAGCCAAAAGGCATGACAATGTATTCGTAAAGACCAAATGTAGTACGAAATGCGGTCTTTACAATGTCTTGATCAACTATCCTTATTTGATGATAGCCACTTTTTAGGTCAATCCTACTGAAGTAGGTCGATCCTTGTAGCTTATCAAATAGGTCTTCTACCCGTGGAACGGGAAACCTATTCTTGATAGTGATCCTATTTAGTGCTCTATAGTCGACACACATACGATATGTGCCGTCTTTCTTTTGCACTAATAGCACAGGTGAGCAAAATGGAGATGAGCTAGGCCTAACCATGCCCTTCTCAATTAACTCATGCACTTGCCGCATAATCTCCTCTTGTTGAGCTTGAGAAACTCTATAAGGAGGTTTGTTAGGCGGTGAACTTCCTGGAAGAAGTTCAATTGCATGGTCGTCATTACCTCGTTTAGGAGGTAGCTCACAAGGGATGTCGTCAATAAAGACATCTTGAAACCCCTTGAGAAAATTGGATAACTCTAATTCCTTTTGGTTACTTTTATTTTCTTTTGCTAAAGCATTAGGTTCATTTTGAGAATCTTTAACAAAAATCATGTACACGGAAATAGAGCTCTTTATTGACTTGTTGAAAGCTGGTGTATGTACAATGGGGATGGTGTTACCCATCTCCCTAGCATCTATATACATGTCCTTTTCCCTGAACTTAAAGGAGATTCTCCTTTCAGGAAATTTAACATGGGCAGCCAGACGGTCAAACCATGGTGCCCCTAGGATTACATCCTCATGCTTGAGAGGAGAGATAAAGAAATCCTCTTTGTCCACATAGCCTTGGACATGAAGCCTCAATTTCCCGATTAAGGGAGTGACTGAAGCTTCTTGCCCCTTGAAGGCACTGTCTGCGGGTAGGATATCTCCCATCTCGTAGGATTGTATGCCTAGCTTGGTGGCTAACTCCATAGATATGAAATTGTGAGTAGAACCAGGGTCAAAGAGAATAAAAGCATCATGTTCTCTTACCTTTCCCCAAGCATGGCATAGAGGAGATCCTTTGTGATGAGTTTGGTGAATCTCCTCCTCTTGGATTTCAACCAAAGAAGCTCTAGGAGGATCTTGGCGGTTGTTCTTTTGGGGACAAGCGCGGTACGCATGCCCTTGTTCGCCGCACTTGAAACACCGGTTATCTTTACGATAACGCTCAAGCTCTTCAGGAGAGAGTTTATTCTTTCCTTTGTAAACTCCCTTCTCTTTAGCTTTGTTGGAATTGCCCTTAGGAGACTTTTGGACATTGTCCTTCCCCTTAGGCTCATTGGAACCCTTGTTTTCCGGGGGATTATTATTTCTTTTACCCCCCGTTTGGAAATTGATTCGCGAGGCCACCATAGTATGGTGTATTACCGCCGATATGGTACGTGGCCTTTGGGAGTTGACATACTCCGCCATTTCTTCGGTTAAGCCCGCACAAAATTGTTGCTTTTGCTCTCCAAAATCCAACTTTTTGAAGACAGTGGCTTTGAGTTGTAGGTCCCAAAACTTGTCTACATATTTGTGGATGGATTCATTGGGAGAGAGCTTTAAGCTTCGCCATTCGGTGAGTACTTTGTCTTTGGCATCGGTGGCCAAAAACTGCTTCATAATGGAAGCTCTTAAAGCCTTCCATGTTCGTGGAGCTTCACCGTTGGCTCGTAGGCTAGACCACCATTGTCTGGCGGACTTTTGAAAGTGCATAGCTACATGGCGTAGCTTAGAGGACTCCGTGAAGCCCTCATCTCCAAACGCCGCATCGAATTGCTGGATAAAGGCCAAAACTTTGTCTGTAGCACCGAAGGTGCCATCATAGGTAAGGAAAGAGATGCTCTTCCCTCCCTCTTTGAATTTCTTCAGCTTGGACGACCTCTTCCATGCGGCATAGGATTTCCTATGGCCTCTTCTTTTTGATGGTTCAAAAGTTGCACCATCACTTTCTTCAGAAGGTGAAGAATTTGAAGAAGATGGAGAAGAGGGTGACCTCTTTCTCGCCTTTTTCTTGTCTTGATCTTTGTCATCTTCACCATAGCTTTCATAAGAGGAAGAGGATGAAGAAGATGGAGAAGAGGGTGTCCTCTTTCTCGCCTTTTTCTTCTCTTGCTTTTTATCATCCCTCTTTGAATTATGGCGTGGAGAAGAGTGTGATGGTCTTCTCCGCTTTGGTGGTGATGGAGAGCGTTTAGCCCGCCGTCTTCGTGGAGCCATCTCCGCCGAGGTGGCGGGAGACTCGCTTCTTTCTCGTTCCTTCGGTGGAGGCTCTTGAGTTCTCCTTTGGGAAGGAGATGCATCATCAAGAAGTAAGTTCTTGAGCCCTTCATATGGATTCTCTTCTTCTTCCCGAATCGGAGAGAGACCTCTTTTGGTAGTCTCACAAGGAGGCTTCCTAGGTGTTCTCTCGTCATGGTGATGAACTTGGAGAATCCCGTGAGCACGGAGCTGCCGTTGCACTTCACTTTGGAGAGATGGATTGCCCATGGCTTGTTGAAGCCTAGAAACAAGATAATTAACAAGCATTGAAGCATCATTAGTAGCTTGCTCATGAGCAAAATCAAAGTTATCAACATTAATTTCACTCTCTTTAATATTGTCAGCCATTCTAACAACTTTTAGGTGTAAACTTTTTAGGTGTACTTTGGCACTTCAAGCCCTAGTTGCTACTCCTCTTTACCCCTTTAGAAAAAGCACTCAAGCTACTGTACCCGCGGCTCGAATACCATTAATTGCAAGGAATAGAAGAGAGGGTCTTTCGACACCAAAACAGCACCGGCTCCTGTCAAGCTTCTAATAGCTCAATAGTGGTTAAGCCGTAGGCAAGCCCCGTAGGACTCCACTATTAAGACCATAGCTCTCGACGGTGATGCCCCGTTAACTGCACAAAGGCAGGCGCACTGCAAGGCTGAAAAATCCCTATTCTACTTACTCACAGGCAATTAATAATACCAACCATTTGTAGCTAGCTTGAGGACCTCCCTTCTTGAGCAAGAAAAGAGAAACCTTGAGCTCTGATACCAATGTAACATTTAATGGCCTAAAATCTTATTTGGAGCGGAAATTAGCATGAACATAGTGGGCATTTCATTAGAATAGATTCCTAATGAGAATTACAAGAGTGCTTGGGTGGAGAGAGCAACAAAAAGCATAACACCTAGTTAGATAGCATCGACAATACTTTCAAAAGAGAGAGAGCAATTAAGCTATTGACAACAGTTGAGGACCGGATTTGCATGGAGCCGGTCCCCCCTCCAAAAGGCTTTGTATTATGGTTTCTCCCATCAAGAGAGACATTGTACAATACAATTCTTTGTGTTCCTTCAAGACTAGCTAGTGCAATGAAGATGGAAGCTTCATACACCAAGCAAAAAACACTTAATCAAACACAACTTGAATTATCCCCGTTCTCAGACCCAAGACCTCACACACCTTCGAAGATGGTGAGAGCTAGCAGGGTATGAGAGTAGATTGAGAGGAAAAAGAAGTATCTTACGAGAAAGAAGTACATCTCCTCACATAATCACTCATATTAGCATAGCTTAGCTTAGTAATTAGCTTGGTAGAGAAGATGAGCATGCATTGAAGCTTGGCTCTTGGTTGGATTTGCATCCACATGCCAAGAGGGTGTTGATGTAGGCTTCTATCTCACAAGCTTGGAGTAGGTGATGAGCTCTCCATTAAAGCTTGGGAGGAGATAGAGTGTTTTCCCTTCACACATGGTCAAGTGTGAGAGTGTGTGAGTGAATGCCAAGCAAAAATCAGCCCCCTCTCTCTCTTGGGCGAGCCCTAGCTGCTAAGTTAGGCTGGCTTTTTCCTCATTGGACCTCCCCAGGTCAAGCCAATAGGAATTAAGCAGCATAAGTGATAGCCTTCTGACATGTGTCCCCCTTTCCCCTTTTGTGAGAGCTTTAGATAGTTAAATAATTAAACTAAACTCTCATTGGACCCCTTTGCCTCCTGGCCAATAGGAATCAGGCAAGCCATGGGGCTTCTGAATGCTCATTGGACCCCTTGGGAGACTGCCCAATAGTCTTCTAGGACACTTAATTCTTATTGGTTTCTTTTATTAAATGTTTTTAAATTAATTAAACTAGATTTACTCTAGCTTAATTCTCATTGGTCCACTTCAAGGGTCTTCCAATAGGAATTGGGCACACCTTGTGGGCATCTGGCCTAAGAAGCTGACATGTGTCCCTCATTCCCTTTGTGTAAAGGGAGCCTGTGTGTGTGTGTGTGTGGTTTTCTCTCTCATCCCCTAGCTTTGGGGCTCGCCCCCTCCCATGTAGGGATGTAGAAAGACTTTTTGGGTACACACTAAGCATCCAATTTTCCCTAAGGTTAACCTTTGGACACAACCTTTGAATTTTGGAACCTTAGCATTTTGGAAGTCTTAATGGGCTGAACCTTAGGGTCTTTTTAGCCCGTTGTTTCACATGGCTCTTTTGCAGATGGCCCCCCCTTTGGATCCCTATTTTCCCTCCTTTGGATCCCTACTGTGGCCGGTCTGCTAACTTAACCAATATTCTAGCTTTTTCTCCCTTGGCACTTCCCCACATTAAATGATCAGTTTAATATGAGAAAATCATTTAGGAGAATTAGATATTGATTATTATGACAATACCCGCCTATATGGACACTCATTTATCCTATAGGATACGATGTGCTATTTGTCGGATGCGCACATCATCGCATCAGCTAGAGATTGAGACTGGTAGATTTAGGAGAGTACCAGCAGAAGCCAGGATATGCCAGTTGTGTCATATAGAGGCAGAGACAAAGTTACATCACATTTGTCATTGTTTAGTATACTATGAGATACGAAATCTCTTTCACTGCCTGTTCAGAGAAGGCTTTGGACTGTTGGCTAGAGTCATGAGATATCAGGATTAGAGATGCCTTGGGTTGTTTTTGCTAGAGCTGCGCCAAACACAGGGAGAGTCGCTTGAGGAGACCAAGCATTGGGAGACATTCACAAAGGGAGATCACTGACTTCTTTAGAGCAGGGATTCAACAACTATATGAGCATGCTTCACAGCCCACTTATACCAGAGGTATATTAGTGGATCGGGCCACTGAGCTCGGGAAAGCTAGACGCCCACGTCTACGAGGGCAACCACAAAAGCGACGGAGGATCCATAAGAGGATCATGACTATTCTAGCACGATATGGGAGACGCCCAATACGACTATCTATAGAGGCGGACATTGACGAAGCTCTTCAGCAAGCGACTGATGCAATACTTTCTCAGACAACGCCCAATGCCGAGTATCTTTGGGCATTGATGATGATGATGATGATTCGAGTCCGTTGATTTTAGTCTTTTAGTTTTTCTAGTGTAGCCTTTCACTTTACTTCATTTTATGTTTGTACCCAGACATTCGGGTAGATCCACAAGGATTATATCAGCTTGGTCTCATAGGTCATTTTGACCTTTTGAAGACGTTTCATATAACATTTCATCTCTCTCTCTCTCTCTCTCTCTCTCACTTTCCTTGGTCTCTATGCTTTCACATTGTCGACTTTGACATGTGGGTCTGGAAATGTTTTCTCATTTTTTTGCAGCCTATCAATGCTTGCCGTATGCAGGTCACACCCAGGCAAGCATTTTGAATCTAGCGTAAAATTTTCACCCCACGACACAAGTTATTTGGGGTGAGTTCAAATGCTCTAGACCAAAAAGTGTAAGTGCGCCTTGGCATGACACAAGCCTGGAGACTAAGAAACACACAACATTTAATGAGGGGGGAGGGGATCGACGACGAGGAAGTCAAATGTGGGATCTCGAGGTGGGCAAAAGCCGAGCAATGCAAAAATTGAGGCAAAAGGGAGTCCGAATAGCGCAAAAAATCAGGCCTCGCTAGTCGGTTTTGAATCCACCACCTCGCGGCCTAGGTTTTGGGTCACATGTTGTATCCATGCCCATTTTTAGATCTTTTATTCTAAGCCAACATGCATTGCCCGGATTGAAGAGGTTCAATTTGTGGCGGGATTTCGGTTTAATGTGACCACTGCGACTCAAATTTTCGTGGGTGGACTTGTGAGCCATCAATGTCATCATCATCCATGGATCATGGATCACCCTTCATTAAATATAATGTTGTGTTAGTCCAGAGGCGACACAAGTTTATGTATTCTTCGGAGGTCAAAAGGCAGGCAAGTACATGGTGTTTGTCTTCTTATGCTCACCGGGCCGCAAACTTGCGCTACCTCTGCCCCTCTCCCTCTCCATCGCTCTCCATCCCAATTGAGGAGAATTCTCGGCTTCCCGGCTATGGCGGTAGCTATGCCGGGGCAATTGAATCTGGAAGAATCGCCCTCGTGGGGTTCGAGAAGCGTTAATGTTTTTGAAAGGCTGGAGCAGATCGGCGAGGGTACTTATGGGTATGCCCTTATTCCTCCCATTTCACAGATTCAAATATCTGTTTTATCCGCACGTGCCTACGTGTGTGGTTGTCGATCAACAACAATTATCTGTTGGTTGAGCAGCGCACTCTTCCAGTAACAATCACTTTTCTAGCTCTTGGGAAACCTCATCTTTTATTCTTGACCTCCACTTTTCGACTGTTGTATTTGGAACTCGGTTTTAGTCGCTGGTAGTCATGAATATGTAGAGGTTGCTTGGTGGGCACAATTGGATCTGTTTTTTATGCCTGATATAAGTTGTAGCTTTCAACAGATGACAAGAGACTTCTTGGATTTTAACCACTTGTGATTTTACAGGCAAGTCTACATGGCTAAGGAAATTGCTACAGGAGAAATTGTAGCATTGAAGAAAGTTAGAATGGATAATGAGAAAGAAGGGGTATGCATTTCAGCCTTGAGAGTAGGATGACTTGTCCTAAGCATTACCTTGAACATATTGTTTTCGTGCAGTTCCCTATCACTGCGATCAGAGAAATAAAAATTCTGAAGAAGCTGCAACATGAGAACGTGATCAAGCTGAAGGAGATAGTAACCTCATCAGGTATTCATGTTTGCCAACCTTGCTTCAAAATTTGAGTAGTGTAGGATCAGGTGTGTCTTATGGTTAAGCAGATCTCTCTCTCTAGTTGGCTCTATTTCAATAATGCCCAGCACCTAATCACTTGGCCATCTACTTGAGCATAATGTACTGGGCTTAATCCTTGAGCCACTACCCTTGCTTGGGCTGATTAGTGGTGCATACGTATGCATGCATACATATTTACATGTATGCAACCACATGTACGTCTAAAGAAGTCAGTGATCTCCCTCTGTGAATGTCTCGCACTACCTGGTCTCCTTAAGAGACTTTCCCTGCGTGTGCGCAACTCTAGCAAAAACAAGCTCTAGCAAAAACAACCCGAGGCATCTCTGATCCTGATATCTCATGACTCCAGCCAATGGTCCAAAGCCCTCTCTGAATAGACAATGAAAGTGGCCTCGTATCTCGGTGTCCCTAGGGGCCCATCAGATGGAAACTTTAAATTCTTGTCAAATGGTCCCGAACATGCCACATCATTATTTTGTGACATACCCCCTCTTGAAAGAATTGTAATCGCCCTTGATTACGCCTGCAAAATCAGACATAAGTCATAAACTAGTTCAATAGACTCCGACTCTAAAATACCGAGGCACTAGACGACACAAATCCAGCACTTGCACAAAGACGACAGTCACTGAACATCAAATCACATTCAAATCAAATCACATAGAATCCATCGAGATTTAGGACCATGAATCCTGGCAACGTGCGTAGCAATTGCATTTAGATCCATCCACACCCGACCTCACTAATGTCGGATTAACTAATTCTTATTGCGATCATGTCCATAGAATCTCAAGCTTGAAATGCTGCAGTCATTTCGTCTTTCAAATGTACACTCAAACACATGAGAGAGTACACATAAATCAGATTCATTTTGGGAATTCCCATTTCAAAGTTTTTCATTCATAAAGTCATAAAACAGAATACTATCAGCACATTAGTATCCCTGAAATCCAACGAAAAATCAGCGACTTTATTCTATCTGGGTAGTTTGTGACAAGGGAGTAGAGTAACTCCCCTCTTGTGCACTCCTGATTGCACCAGATTAACCCCTGATCTGTGGGATCGATGTAGCTAGACCGAAAGTCTCAAGGTAAAGTTCTAGTATCTGAGGAGTATCTGCCAGGTCCTCTTCCTCCATCCACTTTGCATCCAATGCCAGATAGTTGTTGAAACCTTTCACTTTCCTTTCCTTGTGAGCTAGTATCTGTTCAAGAATGAGTATCTCCTCGCTCTCTTCTACTTCAGGTTGCTCGTCAGGCTCCCTATCGACTAGCACCTCACCTTTGAAAGGTTTCAAGAGACTCACATGAAAAGCATTGTGAATGTTCCAAGTGTCTGACAACTTCAGTCTGAAGGATATATCATTTATCTTTTCTTGAATCTGGAAAGGGCCATAATATCTCATACTTAGCTTTGGAAACAGTCGCTCCTTTTCCTTTCTTTTCCTGAGGCGTGCCTTCTCAAATTGTAAGAGCAACCAATCTTCCTTTAACTGCAAGTCATGTCGATGTTTATGAGTTGCCTTCTTATGCCATGCTTGAGACTTCTCAAGAGCCTTGCGAACCTTGGAAAAAGCAATGTCCAAGTCTGTTGTATATTGATCCGCTTCAAAAGTCTTGTCTTTGGTGCTTAGAAATGGAGGAACCTTCTGAGCACCCTCAATTACTTCAAATGGCGCCTTTCCCGTCGATGAATGAACCGTGTTGTTGTAGGAAAATTCCACCAAGGGCAAGTACTTTTTCCATTGAGTCTTTTGATTTGAAATATAAGACTTCAATAAATCCAAAACCATTGAATTTGCTATTTCAGACCGTCCGTCTGTCCGCGGGTGGAATGAGGACGAGATTTGCAACCGCGTGCCAATGTTCTCCCAGATTGCCCTCCAAAACAAACTGGTGAATCGGGGGGTTTCTGTCCAAGACTATGGACTCAGGCATGCCATGTAGCAGGAAAATCTGTGAGATGAATAGTCTCGGCAAATGGTTAGGCTTAACTGTCTTCTTTACCGGAATGAAGTGGGTCTGCTTGCTAAATTTGTCAATGACTATCCAAATGCCGTCATGCCCACTTTGGGTCTTCGGAAGATAAAAAATGAAATCCATAACAATGCTTTTCCAAGTGCGAGAGGGAATGGGTAAAGGCTGTAGAAGTCCTGGTGCCTTCTGCCTGTCAAACTTGACCTTTTGGCATACTAAACATGTCACAAATGGGAGCGCATAACAATGTAAAACATACTCGGATAAATAGAATTTATCACTTAATACTGAAGCCAAAGGATATAGAGAGAAATAGATAGAGAGAGATAGAGAGTGAGAAGATCGACACAGTACTGGGGACCAGAAGATGGGCTAGTCCCCCCCCCCCGTAATAGTATCTTTATTACTGAGGAGAAGTCTATACAAGCACTTGAACCGAACGTATTACCACATTCGTTCTAGAATAAGACTTGATGGTTCCCGGAAGCGCCTCAGCTTCCGATTCCTAGGGCAAAACCCTATTCCAAGGAACTTCCGTTCCTTATTCCAATTCCTCGAGAATCAAGGTTCTCGCCTCAGGATCTCACCTTCCAGACTCAGGGCATGGCATCCCTGCAACTCTTTTCCAACTCTCTTTCCAGAGTCCTCTTCCCGCAGAACAACTCTGCTTTCCCGGACACGAAGTCCTTACTTGGGAATCCCAACTTCCGGATCACAACTTGAGAGACTACCTCTCTCCGATCCGTGGATCTACTTCCCAAACTCGGGTACGAAACCCCTGGGCTGATTTGGCTCTAGTTCCTCAGAGCGATTTTCTCCTGCAGAGGCTCATACCTTCCTCTGCTCCTACTCCCTCACTAAGAGGAAGTACACCTGCAAACAAATACTCAAGAGTTCATAACATGAAAATCGTTACATTCAAAGTCTCGACGCTCGAAACGCAACTCCGAAACAATTCCCCGGAAGAGATCTCTACATAGAAAATCCTCTCTTCCAATCTTACACACAGAAGAGGCGTGTTCTTGGGTTCCTTCTCGTAGATCAGCCCCGTCTACGACCTTTATGGGCTGAAAACAGAGAAAACCAACAACTTCTCGCGATGGAAACACGCTCCGTAGGCACTTCTTCGCGAGGGAACTCGCGCACTGGGTCTTGGCGACATCTGGTACACTTGGGGCAGCCATGGGCATCACCGGCAACGTCTTCTTTACGGCTGAAATCTGCAGCAGCATCTCCTCCTTGCAAAGATTGGTCTTCCCCCCTGAGTGAGGGCATGTGATGCTTTTATAGCTCCTACCACGGGCACGAATAGCTGCTCGCGTAGAGATCGCGGCCGTTTTTTTTTTTTTTTTGGGTTCTGCCTGAAAAAGAGAGAGAGAAAACGCTGGCTGATCTGTTGCCTTATTCATCAGATGGCTGCCCACTTATTAAGTGGGCGGCCGGCGTATTTTAAAAATAGTATGAACCTGTCCAAAAACTCAATAAAACCTTATAAGTTGAAAACAATGCTTTCACAGCACTTCCGAGGCGTCCCTGGATGCAATCACATGCACAGTTGCAATGCAGACATAGACTTCCTCGTGGGAAAGCATCTGCTTTCCCGAAAAGCAATCCCGCTTTCTCAGAAAGCATCTGTTTTTCCTCAAAGTTTCCTCTGAACCCATCTTCATTCAAGTGTTGCTTTTCCTTGTGCACAATTCTAACACAATTCGGAATTTCCTCCCGACTATGGATATTCCCTTTCCGATACACCCGTCACGACGCATCAGGAATACCCATCACGTAGGCCTTTCCTACTGAACTTACGGTACAATCTCCTTCACGATGCTCTATGTCACCCATCCTATGACGCATCATAGATGTCCGTTCCCGGATGGTCGGATACTTCTTTCCGATGCTCCCTGTCACCCATCCGATGTGACGCATCAGAAGTACCCGTTCCTGGTGGCCTTACACATATTCCCGTTCTTAGTGTTCCCGTCATTACTTTAAATGACGCACTAGGAATACTCTGTACTCGGATGTCTCCGGTGAGAAAAGCACTCTCACTTAAAATTCCAATAATTCATTTAGAATTATTTTTCCTTGGTGTTCCAAGCGAGAAAACCCTCACTTATAAATCCAATAGTTCATTTAGAATTATTTGTCTTTAAGATAAAGCGAATTTAGCAACATCCCTCTCACTTATAAACAGTTGTCCTCAACTGTAGAGGTCCAACCGAACTGCCGGGGAGAAACCGGAAAGATTCCAAATCTTGCTCAATGGTGAGTTGAGCTAGTCCTTTCTCAAAAGAGAACTTAAAAATTTAATTAAACAAAAATTCAATAATTCAATACTTACCTTACCGGTTCATGTCTTTCTTCTAGGACCTTGAGGATATCCTTCACCTTTCATTAAAGTTACGAGCCATGTAAGAACTCGTCATTCGCGTCTTTCCAACAGATTGGAAGTTTCCTCATCCGAGAATCTGTTTACTCAATTCCACCTTCTCAATTTCGAGAAGAATAATCCTCCTAGAAATCAATCTAGGTCTATGTCCTTGCGCATAACCTTGCGCTATTAGTCCTGAGGATATCAAACCTCTTGTGTCCTCCCGCATAGGGCATGTCGAGAGCATTAAGCTCATGTGAATCTTCCTGTGGCAGACAAAGTGTGCCACCTTACCAAAGTAAGTTCTTATTCCGGGCCTTTGCTTTGGGTAGAACAATTGTTCTGATCCAAAGTTTCGTTATCCGAGACTCTGTTAACTTGATTCCGTCTTCTCAAATTCAAGAAGAATAATCTTCCTAGAAATCAATCTAGGTATCTGTCCTTGCGCATAATCTTGCGCTGTTAGCCTAGAGGGTATTAAACCTCTTGTGTCCTCCCACATAGGGAATGCCCAAGTCATAGAGCATTAAGTTCGATGTCTTTCTTCCACAATTTGCGATCACCTTAAAGAAGGTTCTTGTTCCAAGCCGTCGCTCAACGTAGGCGGACGGTTTCAGTCCGAAGATTCCTTGTGCACGACAGCACTTCCTTCCAATCGTTTCCTCCTGCGAGTTATTACCATCAACAGTGCTTTCCCGAAACCCATTAGCGTCTCTCCCTTACAAAATCATAAAAAATGATTCACCTTGCGAGCATCAATGACGATTTGCAAAACCTCAGGCAGATAGGATTCTAGCCATAGCATTTTCTGAACGTACGTTCAAATCCGGTTCACAGTAGAGCGAACCCTCTTTGATTCTCAAGGATATTCTCCCATTTGTAATCCTTACCATTTTGAGACGGTTGGCGAATTATATTCTTACGAACAAAATAGTTCAAATTTATTCCAGCAGCGTGTAAATGCTACTTGACCTGCTCATGGAGAAACATATACCGCAACCAAAAGTTGGTACTGTAATGGTAAAAGCACATAGCGTACTCAATGACCAACGACCATCGGAAAACCTCTTCTCCGTAGAGAAGCTCAAATTCCTTCTACCAAACACATCTCAAATAGAGATTCTCGTGTCGGAATATTCTTGCGCGCAAAAAGGCGCTCAAGAGAGTATAACAAACTCTCGTCCAGTTCCTTGGCATAGGTCTGCATCTTCGTGTGTTATCCATGTACTCAAAAGTGTACATAATTCTTAAGCTGTGTTAAAGTTTTGGTGAACCTGGGAAATTACCTTCTCTTCGTAAGATCCTTAGAGCGAAGACGCTCAACTTGATGATCACTTGGCTCGATCTTAGAGCAAAACCTGCTCATCAAATAATCTAGGATTTTAATCCTTGGATTCCTCAAGCATAGGCCGTAGTCGTCGCTTGTTCCTTCCCTCCTAAAGAGAGTGTTCATTCACTTGTGCAAAAAGCACTACCATATCTTCCCTTACCGTGTAGGGGGTGTGGGCTTAAAGAGTACTCAAGCTTCATGAAAGCTTTTCTTTGCTTGAAAGCTCAGAATGGTTCCTTCATAATTTCCTACTGGCACTAGCAGGTAATCTGTTCGAGAATTACCGGATACCAGATCAATAGTTGACCTTCCGGCTAGTTAAGCAAACCAATTCATCTCAGAAAACAATGTTTCAGTTTGATCCTGCTCTCATAAACACTCGAGAGTGGTAGTCCCGGTTAGACAACCATATCTTGTGCAAAAGAGCAAACAAGCACAATGCACTTTATGATTTCCTCAAAGATGTAACTTTGATTGAAAACCTGCCCTCTCACTTAAAGTTCGAGGGTCTTCTATTCAAGAACTCGGGAGTTAGATTGAATTCCCTTACTCCAAAATTTTTGTGTTCAATGATTCCCGTCCCACTACGGGGATTGGATTCTATGTACACTAAGGTGTACACTTTCAGCTTTTATTGCTGACTCTACCATCTGCTGCAAAGTATTTTGCAGATGGTCTACAAAATTCGGACAAAAGTCCTTTGTTGAATTTCTTCATCTTTCCTTCCTCAGAGAGGATCGAGAGTGGAGCTACCTTGGCAAGAGTGAACCACTACTTGCTTTGACTCACTCGTGTTCCTATTGGGCAAACCCATTCCAATCTTCTTGGATGCCTTCCTCAAAGTGCAGAGGAAAAAAAATTTGTCGAAAAATTCAGCCTTGAATTGAATCCAAGTCTTGTTGCAAGTTCCTTGCAAAGCTTTGGTATACCACCAAGTACTTGCAATCCCCTTGAGGTGTTTAATTACATGCCTCATCTTCGACGCTTTTTCAGAAATTGCCGTTTGCAAAGGCAACTTCAAACTTGTCGAATCAAAGCGGTAGCTTTCGGGGCATCTTTCCTTTCGTCAAAAGTATCAAACTTGACTGGAAGTGTTCCTAGGTCTAGAGACCTTCTTCATATCCTTCCCAGAATGACGGGATTTCATGGCTATAGTTCTGGATTGACGTTCATGGATATTTTCTGGATTCTGAAGAATCTCGAGCATTCCGCTCCTTGGATTCTCTAGGTTCTTGAGCATCATGCTCTTGTCGCCTTCTCAGAGAATCCCAAGCCTTGTGTCGACTTCTTGTAGAGAGAAAAAAAAATTTCCAACTCTGCGAGCTTTTCCTTGCAGGACTTAGGGTTCCACGTGCTTACTTCTCTCTTGGCTTGTCATGGCTTCTTCCCGTATCTTCCCAGAGTCGTCCTCCTTTACAGAGAAAGAGAGGAGACCATGCTCTGATACCACTGTCACAAACGGGAGCGCATAACAATGTAAAATATACTCGGATAAATAGAATTCATCACTTAATACTGAAGCCAAAGGATATAGAGAGAAATAGATAGAGAGAGAGAGAGAGAGTGAGAAGATCGACACAGTACTGGGGACCAGAAGATGGGCTGGTCCCCTCCCTGTAATAGTATCTTTATTACTGAGGAGAAGTCTATACAAGCACTTGAACCGAACGTATTACCACGTTCGTTCTAGAATAAGACGATGGTTCCCGGAAGCCTCAACTTCCGATTCCTAGGGCAAAACCCTATTCCAAGGAACTTCCGTTCCTTATTCCAATTCCTCGAGAATCAAGGTTCTCGCCTCTAGATCTCACCTTCCAGACTTAGGGCATGGCATCCCTGCAACTCTTTTCCAACTCTCTTTCTAGAGTCCTCTTCCCGCAGAACAACTCTGCTTTCCCGGACACGAAGTCCTTACTTGGGAATCCCAACTTCTGGATCACAACTTGAGAGACTACCTCTCTCCGATCCGTGGATCTACTTCCCAAACTCGGGTACGAAACCCCTGGGCTGATCTGGCTCTAGTTCCTCAGAGCGCTTTTCTCCTGTAGAGGCTCATACCTTCCTCTTCTACTGCTCCCTCACTAAGAGGAAGTACACCTGCAAACAAATACTCAGAGTTCATAACATGAAAATCGTTACCTTCAAAGTCTCGACGCTCGAAACGCAACTCCGTTCTCGAAAAACAATTCCCCGGAAGAGATCTCTACATAGAAAATCCTCTCTTCCAATCTTACACACAGAAGAGGCGTGTTCTTGGGTTCCTTCTCGTAGATCAGCCCCGTCTACGACGTTTATGGGCTGAAAACAGAGAAAACCAGCAACTTCTCGCGATGGAAACACGCTCCGTAGGCACTTCTTCGCGAGGGAACTCGCGCACTGGGTCTTGGAGACATCTGGTACACTTGGGGCAGCCATGGGCATCACCGGCAACGTCTTCTTTACGGCTGAAATCTGCAGCAGCATCTCCTCCTTGCAAAGATTGGTCTTCCCCCCTGAGTGAGGGCATGTGATGCTTTTATAGCTCCTACCCACGGGCACGAATAGCTGCTCGCGTAGAGATCGCGGCTGGGTTTTTTTTTTTTTGTGTTCTGCCCGAAAAAGAGAGAGAGAAAACGCGATGTTTCTATGCATACACCTATTATTACCACTATAAATGCTTCCACTTTACACACTTTGGATCTTTACTTTCATGTTCAAGCGCCAAAAGCATAAAACATGTCTCCCTAAGACGATTTGGAACACACCTATGATAACAAAACTCCAATGATGAAAAAACTTGTTGCCACAATGCGGTCTTTTGCCTTGCATTTAAACCTATAAAGTTAGTGCCAAATTGGAATCAAATGCTTAAATTTAGACCTAAACTTGAAATGTTCTTTGTTTTTTGAGTGAAATTTAGCAATTTGAAGACAACGCAGTATTAACTCAAAAAGACTTCGTTTCTAGTAAAATGGAAAATCACTCCTACCTTTGTGTTGTTTTTAATTTAGGTTTTTAAGTGCCCCAAAACTCAAGGAAGAAGAGTTAACTGTTACATAGTGAGTGTGCCATAAAGACACTCAAAAGTTCCTTTTGATTACAAAGACACTTCCAAAATATTCATCAAAATGTGAATTTTACTAGCAAATCACAAGAAGATTTTTTCCTGAATGAGCCATAGCCCCCAATACATAGGCTTTCCTTTTTTCAGAAGCATAACACCCCACATTTAGAACTACCTGAGCTAGCTATGTACCACTTTAGAGATCACTAAGATGTGTTTTGGGGTGATCCAATGCCAATTTTATAAAAAGTGGCCAAAAATAGCGCATGTTTTTTTTGGCTCGGGTTAGGTTTCAAAATGTTATTCAAACTGAACTCTAAAGGTGGAATCAGTAGTCCAAAAACTCAATAAAACCTTATAAGTTAAAAACAATGCTTTCATAGCACTTCCCAGGCGTCCCTGGATGCAATCACATGCACAGTTGCAATGCAGACATATACTTCCTCGCGGGAAAGCATCTGCTTTCCCGAAAAGCAATCCCGCTTTCTCAGAAAGCATCTGTTTTTCCTCAAAGTTTCCTCTGAACTCATCTTCATTCAAGTGCTTGCTTTTCCTTGTGCACAATTCTAACACAATTCGGAATTTCCTCCCGACTATGGATATTCCCTTTCCGATGCACCCGTGACCCACCTTGTGACGCATCAGGAATACCCATCACCTAGTCCTTTCCTACCGAACTTACGGTACAATCTCCTTCACGATGCTCTATGTCACCCATCCTATGACGCATCAGAGATGTCCGTTCCCGGATGGTTGGATACTTCTTTTTGATGCTCCCTGTCACCCATCCGATGTGACGCATCAGAAGTACCCGTTCCTGGTGGCCTTACACATATTCCCGTTCTCAGTGTTCCCGTCATTACTTTAAATGACGCACTAGGAATACTCTGTACTCCAGATGTCTCCAGTGAGAAAAGCCCTCTCACTTAAAATTCCAATAATTCATTTAGAATTATTTTTCCTTGGTGTTCCAAGCGAGAAAACCCTCACTTATAAATCCAATAATTCATTTAGAATTATTTGTCTGTAAGATAAAGCCAATTTAGCAACAAAACAATTGCGACAAACTTGTCTACATCCTTTTTGAGCCTTGGTCAGTGAAGTAACGTGCAACGCCCTTCAAGGTGGTATCTATGCCGCGGCAACCCGAAAAAGGTGGACAAATGGCACTCTGGCAAACCTTTCCCCTCAAAGGTTGTGTAACATACAATATCGTTTTCCACATCACATAGCCGTCCCGTATGGAATAGCCTGCAACTGTCTCCCCACTCTGTATCGGTGAAAGATGTCTGTAAAATGAGGATCTAAGGTGTATTGATCGATCATATCCTCAAAGCTTCGATGATGTATCGCGGAAATAGCCAGATGCATTTGCCACTAAGTTCTTTTGTCCCTAAACATGGACTATCTGGTAGTGGAGCTGCGACAATATGTTAGCCCATCGCATCTGCTTTTCCGAAAGCTGCTTTTGCGGCAAGAAGTAGCGTAAACTCTAATGATCTTTTAAGACGGTAAATTAGCTCCGAGTAGATAATGTCTCCATTGCGTAAGAGCATGGATAAATGCCAATAGCTCTTTCTCATAAATCTGTGCTACCAACTCAGGACATGAAAACATCCTTCTCTTGTAAGCAATGACATGGCCTTCTTGCATCACAACTGCTCCCAGACTACGACCACAAGCATCGCAATAAACTTCGAATGCCTTTTGCAAGTCTGGCAAGGCCAACAATGGTTCCGTAGTCAACTTTTCTTTGAGAGTCTGAAAAGCAGTTGTGCTAAATTGGCTTTATCTGACAAAAAACATTCTAAATGAATTATTGGATTTTTAAGTGAGGGTTTTTCTCATTGGAGATATTTTAGTACAGACAGAGTATATCTAGTGCGTCATTCAGAGTAATGAAGAGCACTGTGAACAAGGATATCTGTAAGGCCACCAAGAACGGGTACTTCTGATGCGTCACATCGGACATCGGGAAGAAGTATTCGACCATCTGGGAATGGATATCTCTGATGCGTCATAAGATGGGTGACATAGAGCATCACGAAGGAGATTGTACCATAAGTTCGGTAGGAAAGGACTAAGTGATGGGTATTCGTGATGCGTCACAAGGTGGGTGACGGGGGCATTGGAAAGGGAATATTCTATATTCGAGAGGAAATTCCGTACTGTGTTAGGATTGTGCACAGGATAAGCAAGCACTTGAATGAAGATGCGTTTAAAGGAAACTTGTAACAAACTTGGACACTCCAAGTCAAGATTCTACCGTGACACGACAGGAATTCACTTCAAAACAGTTCATAGTTCACAATTGATTCGACATGGCTCAGCGGAGTTCCGTGCCTAGAGATATTGGCCCCAAAGACTGGCGCCCTTTCGGTATTTGTATTAATCTGCAACTCAAAGTACAAGGAAGTGGGAGGGTCTCACTGTCAGACTCTGCGTCCAGATGCTCTGAGAAGTGGGAGCCCTGCCCACACTTATAAAGGCTTTACAAGGGATGCCAAAAGCAGAGTCCCAAAAGCTGAAAATCAAAAGCCTTGCAAAAAGAAAGCAATTTTATCAAAAGCTCTCTCTCTCTTTCTCTTATGCTTTTGCGTAGAATTGAGCCTTGAATTGCGTAGCCAAAAGCGTCTGTACAGCTACCGTAAAACCTTGGCTTCTGTATAGCCAGTGCCACGTCAACTTTTCCGTGAAATGCGTCGGGTTCTGTGCTGCGATTTACGAGTTTCCGTACTCTGCTGCCACGTCATCATTACAGCCAGCCTGTTTTTACCGGGGCTGCCCATGCCAAAGGGGAAGGTGTGTGTGTGCACACGGGTTGCCACGTCGCTGGGTTGTGACATACCCTCCTCTTGAAAGCGCCCTCGATTACGCTTGCAAAACAGACAGAAGCCATAAACTGCTTAGCAGACACTGATTGTTAGTACTGACGCACTAGGAACACACATCTAGCACATGTACCAATCGACAGTCACATCACAGGACATTACTGGACATCACATGACAAATCACATTCAAAAATTCATTCGGATCTTAGACCATGATTAATCGGCAATGTATTTAGCAATCGCATCGAGATCCACTCTGGACCTCATAGATGCCCGATTGACTAATCCTTATTGCAATCACGTCTATCGAGATCGATCAGACCGAAATGCTACAGCCATTTCGTCTATCAGTTCCTGCACTTAAACAAGTCAAGAATAAATCAATATCATATTATCGGGAATTCCAGTTCATAAAGTTATACAGCAGAATACTGTCAGCTCACAGTATCCCTGAAACTCAAAAGAGACATTAGTGACTTTAATATCAAAAATCGAGGCAATTTGTTGACAAAGGAGTGGGGCGACTCCCCTCTTGTGCATACCCACTGCACCAGATTCTGCCCAAGCTGAGTTCGGGGTTCTATTTAGAATAGACTGTGCTAATCCAAATGCTTCAAGGTAAAGATTTACAATCTGAGGAGTATCTGCTAGGTCCTCCTCCTCCGTCCACTTCGCATCTAATGCAGGATAGTTCTTGAATTTAACCAAGAACCGCCTTATCACTTTACCCTGAATCTTTCTGTTTTCATGTGCCAATATCTGTTTTGAAACAAGGATCTCGTTTTCTTCCACTTCGGGTTGCTCATCAGGCTCCCCATCTTTGGGCACATCGCCTTTAAAAGGCTTCAAGAGACTCACATGAAAAGCATTGTGAATTCTCCAAGTATCGGGCAGCTTCACTCTTATGGAGAAATCATTTATCTTTTCGGAAATCTGGAAAGGTCCGTAGTATCTCATACTAAGCTTTGGAAAAAGCCTCTCCTTTCCCTTTTTCTTTCTCAGGCGTGCCTTCTCAAAACGTAAGAGCACCCAATCGTTCTCCTTCAATTTCAAATTGCGATGCTGGCGATTTGCTGCCTTTTTCTGTCTTTCTTGAGATTTCTGCAAAGCCTCCCAGACCTTGGCAAAAGCCGTGTCCAAGTCTAGCGTCGGCTTTTGCCAAGTCTAGCGTGTACTTGTCGGCTTCAAAATTCTTATCTTTCGTGCTTAGGAAGGGTGGAACCTTCGTAGCACCTTCAATAATCTCAAATGGTGCCATCCCCGTCGAAGAGTGTATCGTGTTATTGTAGGCAAATTCCATTAAAGGTAAATACTTTTCCCATTGAGTCTTCTTGTAAGGTGCAGCGGAAGTGAATGTTGAACTTTGCTCAAGATGAGTGCTTTGAACTGTGCTCAAGGGTTCCTTTTACTTACGGAAGGGAGGGCCTTCCGTTCCTTTAGTGAGAGAGTGCAATGGACACAAACAAAGTGATGAACACTGTGAATGAAGGTGCATGAGTCTGAGAGATAGAGAGAGAAGAGAATACGACACCAGGTAGTTGTCAAACCCTCCTCCAAGGGCCCCACTCTCTATGGCGAGAGCGGTCTACTTATGATTGCACGAATCTCTACAATGCTTGGACTTGCCGACGACGTCGACGACGACGAGACGGGCTGAAGTCTGAAATCTCTAATGGTTGAAATCTGCAAGTCTTTATCTGCTGAATTCTGACTCTATGTTGATGACGATGTCGATGGCGACGATGCGACGACGACGCGCTGAAAACGCAGATGCTGAAATCTGCGTTTTCCGGGCTGAATCTGCAAACTTTGCGGGATTTGATTGTGCAGCGAGGATCTGCTGCGGGAAGGTGAGATCTGCGAGGTTTGGGACTTCTTCTGCGGGTACTAATTGCTGAAAACTGAAAACACCGAGCCTAGGGCTGAATCTGTCGCGATGAAACTGCAAAACGCTGAGGCTGATCTGCAAACCAAAAACGCTAGACTGAATTCTGCTTCGTGCGGTGGGAATCTGCTAACGCTGGGAATCTGCTAACGCTAGGGCTGATCTGCTGTCTATTGTCGCCGGGAATCTGCAAGTGCAGCTGATCTGATGCAAAAACGCTAGGCCTTCTGGTGAGTGAAAATGCTAGAGTTGTTGTCGGGAAGGGATGTCTTGCTGAGAAGTTGCCTGATGAACACTGGGTTCCTGCTGCCTCTTCTGCTAGAAAGTGCTAGCGCTAGGTTTCTTATATACAAACTTATGAAATTTGCCCTACCTAGTTTCCCAACAAAAGTCACTTAAAAATAATAAGTGAAAAATTTCTAAAATAGGGAAAATAGGTTCTGTGCATCGGAAAATGCTCCTGATGGATTCTGATGGTAATGTTGATGATCATGCTGTGTGCAACCAGAGGATATGCATCTAATCTAAGTGTCTGGACATGCACGGTCTGCGAACAGACCCACAAAAGTGCCAGATCACTTCCTATTCTAGACTAACTTGACTGAACTGAACCCTAGTCATGCTGTAGCTTGTCCACGGACACATGGGGTTGGATGTGTCATGTGACATCCCCTTCTTTTCAAAGTGAGGTACTGATACCAAACTGTATGGCGACAATGTAAGGTGCAGCGGAAGTGAATGTTGAACTTTGCTCAAGATGAGTGCTTTGAACTGTGCTCAAGGGTTCCTTTTACTTACGGAAGGGAGGGCCTTCCGTTCTTTTAGTGAGAGTGCAATGGACACAAACAAAGTGATGAACACTGTGAATGAAGGTGCATGAGTCTGAGAGATAGAGAGAGAAGAGAATACGACACCAGGTAGTTGTCAAACCCTCCTCCAAGGGCCCCACTCTCTATGGCGAGAGCGGTCTACTTATGATTGCATAAATCTCTACAATGCTTGGACTTGCTGACGATGTCGACGACGATGAGAACGATGACGAGATGGGCTGAAATCTGAAATCTCTAATGGTTGAAATCTGCAAATCTTTATCTGTTGAATTCTGACTCTATGTCGCTGACGATATCGATGGCGATGATGTGACGACGATGCGCTGAAAACGCAGATGCTGAAATCTGCATTTTCAGGGCTGAATCTGCAAACTTCGCGGGATCTGACCGTGGGGCGAGGATCTGCTGCGGGAAGGTGAGATCTGCGAGGTTTGGGACTTCTTTTGCGGGTACTAACTGCTGAAAGCTGAAAACGCTGAGCCTAGGGCTGAATTTGTCGCGATGAAATTGCAAAACGCTGAGGCTGATCTGCAAACCGAAAACGCTAGGCTGAATTCTGCTTCCCGCGGTGGAAATCTGCGAATGCTAGGAATCTGCTGTCTTCTGTGGAATTTGCTAACGCTAGGGCTGATCTGCTATCTACTGTCGCCGGGAATTTGCAAGTGCAAAAACACGGCTGATCTGATGCAAAAACGCTAGGCCTCCTGGTGAGTGAAAACGCTAGAGTTGTCCCGGGGGGGAGTCTTGCTGAGAAGTTGCTTGATGAACACCGGGTTCCTGTTGCCTCTTCTGCTAGAAAGTGCTAGCGCTAGGTTTCTTATATATAAACTTATGAAATTTGCCCTACCTAGTTTCCCAACAAAAGTTAATTAAAAAATAATAAGTGAAAAATGTCAAAAATAGGGAAAATAGATTCTATGCACTGGAAAATGCTCCTGATGGTAATGCTGATGATCATGCTGTGTGCAACCAGAGGATATGCATCTAATCTAAGTGTCTGGACATGCACGGTCTGCGAACAGACTCACAAAAGTGCCAGATCACTTCCTATTCTAGACTGACTTGACTGAACTGAACCCTGGTCATGTTGTAGCTTGTCCACGAACACATAGGGTTGGATGTGTCACGTGACACTTCTGATTCGAGATATAAGACTTCTAGTACCACTGCATTGGCAATCTCTGATTGCCTGTCAGTTGCGGGTGAAACGACGACGAGAACTGCAACCGCGTGCCAATGTTCTCCCAAATAGCCTTCCAAAACAAACTCGTGAATCTGGGGTCGCTGTCGGAGACAATCGTTTCAAGCATGCCATGTAATTTGAAGATCTGGGGCCACAAACAGTCTCGCTAAGTGATCCGGCTTGATTGTTTTCTTCATTGGAATGAAATGAGCTTGCTTGCATCTGTCAATTACAGTCCAGATACCATTGTGACCACTCTGTGTTTTCGGGAGATCAAAAATGAAATCCATTGCAATACTTTCCCAGGGGCGGTGTGAGGATTCTAGGTACTAATCCTTTATTAAGTACTTAAACTCATGATTAAGACTTAAGAAACTGAACTGAACTCAAAGAAAGACTTAGAAGACTCTGTGTTTGATTGATTGAAAGTGTGATACAAGGGCTCCTTATATAGGAGACGAAGAGACATAAATGAAAAGACACATCTCTTAGTGAAGAGACATGACTTTTAGATGTAAAGACACATCCTTTCGGCGAAGAGTTGTAACCATTGGGCGAAGAGTCGCGCCCGTAGAGCGAAGGGGTGTGACCAGTCGTCGAAGGAGTGTGGCTTTTGGCGAAGAGGCACGTCTCTTGGGCGAAGGGGTGTGACCATCCAAGCGTAGGGGTTCTCCTTGGCATGGCACTTCGCGTATCTGCATCAATGAGTAAGTATTGTAATGTAGTTAAGTCACAAACGTGACATTCCCTCCCTCTTAAAATAAAACCCATGTGTCAAATGAAAGTCTGCCGTTTGTTGAAGAATTCTTGGAGGAGGTGAGGGTATTGTTGTATTTCTTCATCAGTTTGCCAAGTAGAATCTGACTCATCTAAGTCCATCCACTTAACAAGAAATTCAGTTATGATCTTTTGTCTAGTTTCTTTTTGACGAACATTGAGAATCTTTTCTGGGACAAGAATAATGTGTTCATCTTCAATTTCTGGCACATAAGAAGATAAGTCTGCAACAGACGAATCTCCTTGAATATACTGTTTGAGCCAAGAAATGTGAAAAGTTGGATGAATTTTTCCCCATGAAGGCGGAAGTTCCAACTTGTAGTTGAGAACTGAATTCTTCTTGATGATCTTGAAAGGTCCATAGAAGCGAGGTCGCAATTTTGGGAAGACTGACTTCACTGTTTTGTAGCGATGAGGTGCTACATACAATAAGACCAAGTCACCTTCTTTAAATTCTACATATCGACGATGTTTATTTGCCTGCTTCTGATAACTTTGTTGAACATGTAGCAATTTATCTCGAATTTGTAGAAGGATATCTTGCATTTCTTGAACCAATAATTGATCTGATAACGCTACTTTGTGTTGAAGAACAAAGTTCGTAGGCACAAGAGGAGTATGTCCATATGCTGCTTGAAATGGTGTCATTCGAGTTACTGAATGAGGAGAGTTATTATAAGCAAACTCCACAAGTGGCAAATAATCCTCCCAAGATGCTAATCGAGTCTGAATGTAATGTTGATGCATCTCTTCTAAAATTTGGTTCACTCTTTCTGTTTGACCATCTGTTTGAGGATGGTAGGCTAAACTGAACAATAGATTGGTTCCAAGAGACTTGAATAGTGATGTCCAGAAATGTCCTGTAAACTTTGGATCTCTATCGGATATGATGGATTTTGGTAATCCATGCAATCTGAAAATATGTAGTACGAACAGTGTTGCAACATCCGGAGCAGAAACTGTTTTCTTGCAAGGTATAAAATGCGCCATTTTGGAAAATCGATCGACTACCACAAGAATTTGAGCATTGCCTTTAGGGGATCGAGGCAAAGTGGTAATAAAATCCATGCTGATACTTTCCCATCTTTCGTTAGGCACGGGTAAAGGTTGAAGTAAACCTTGAGGTAACTGTCGAGAAGCTTTCATGATCTGACATGAGTGACAAGCTTTCACAAATTTAATAACATCTGCTTGCATCTGCGGCCAAAAATATGTTGCTGACAAAAGCCGATATGTTTTGTAATTCCAGGATGTGCGGCAAAAGGTACTTAATGATGTTCCTGTATCAAAATCTTCCTCAAAGAGCCTTTGTGTGGAACACAAATACGATCCATGTAGTAGATTAACTCATCCACTATTGTATATGCTGCAAACATATTCATCTCTGACGGAGTGGGACTTAGAGATTTGAGGGCTCGAAAAACATCTCCAAAGTCTTTGTCTGTCAAATATTCATTCTTGAAACACGCAGGAATTTCCATCTGCACATTTGTTATGGCAAAATTGGTTGCTTGAGGCATGCGGCTCAAAGCATCTGCTACCACATTTTGTAGACCAGGCATATACTGAATCACCATGTGAAAATTTGCCAAAAGTTCAACCCATCTTCCTTGACGAGGATTCATCACTGGTTGAGTAAAAATATACATTAAAGACTGATGATCTGTTTTAACCACTGAATCTGCGCCAAGAAGGTAATGTTTCCAAGTGCAGTAAGCATGTATGATAGCCAAGAATTCCTTATCATATACTGGGTATCGCCTTTGTATTGCTGAAAATTTTCGACTGCCAAAAGCAATGACACGATCATTTTGCATGAGAACACCACCTGATGTTTGAAGAGAAGCATCTGTCATCACGTCAAATGGTTGAGTAGGATCTGCAATTGCTAAGACAGGTGTTATCGTCAAAGCATGCTCGAGTTCATTGAAAGAATTTTCTGCTTCAGGAGTCCAATGTAGCTTATCCTTCTTTGTCAATTCCGTTAGAGGAGAAGTAATATCTGAGAACTTATAGACTTTGGTGTGATAAAAATTAGCAAGACCCAAGAAAGATCGCACATCTGTAATAGTGAGAGGTAGAGGCGAGTCAACAATGGCCTTAATCTTCTTTGGATCCACAGCAATCCCTATAGCAGAAATCACATGTCCAAGGTATTCCACGCGATCCTTGAAAAACTCGCTTTTCTTCTTGTTGATGTACAACACATTTGTACATAATGTCTCAAAGACAATCTGCAAGTGTTCTTTGTGATCTGCCATGGTTTTACTGAAGACAAGGATGTCGTCGAGGTACACGATTACAAATTTATCCAAATAAGGGCCAAAAATTTCATTCATCAAGGTCATGAAAGTTGCTGGGGCATTGGTTAACCCAAAAGGAATGACCAGAAATTCATAATGACCATACTTTGTACGAAAAGCTGTTTTGTATTCATCGCCAATTCTAATGCGAATCTGGTGATAACTTGACTTCAGATCGATCTTGGAATAGACCCTTGAACTCAATAGTTGATCAAAGAGTTCATCAATGCGAGGTAAAGGAAATTTGTTTTTTATCGTCAGCTTATTGAGAGCACGATAATCAATGCAAAGACGCATGGAGCCATCCTTCTTTTTTACCAATAAGACTGGAGCGCCAAAAGGACTTTTGCTGGGACGGATATGACCTTTATCCAATAAATCTTCCAATTTTCACTGAATTTCTTGAGATTCTGAATATGAAACATGATAAGGAGCTCGAACTGGAGGAGGCTGTCCGGGAATCAACTCGATTGTATGATCCACAGGACGACGAGGAGGTAATGTAGTTGGGAGCTGTTAGGTGCAGCGGAATGAATGTTTGTGCTTTGCTCAAGATGAGTGCTCCGAACTGTGCTCAAGGTTCCTTTTTGTTCTTATGGAAGGGAGAGCCTTCCGTTCTAAATGATAGAATGCTATGATCACAAACAAAGTGAATGGACATTGTGCGTGCAAGTGTATGAGACTGAGAGATAGAGAGAGAAGAGAGATACGACACCAGAGACGACGTAAAACCCTAATCCGAAGGCCCCACTCTCGTTGGCGAGAGTGGTCTACTTATGATTGCACAATATGGTACAAAGTGAATGCATGTGATTGATGCAAGTCTAGGCTGTGTCGGCGATGACGACGGGGATGGCAAAACCGACCTAAGGGCTGAAATCTGCAATCTTTCTACTGCTGTCCATAAACGCTATGGGCTGAAATCTGCTAATCTTCTATCTGCTGAATTCTGACTCTATGTCGCTGACGAGTGCGGCGAGGAACTGCTGCGGGAAGGTGAGATTTGCGAGGTTTGGGACTTGAACTGCGGGTACTTACTGCTGAAAACTGAAAACGCTAATGTTCCTTGACTTTCCGTCGCGGTAAAGGTGCAAAACGACGGGGCTGATCTGCAACCAAAAACGCTAGGGCTGAATTTTGGTCTTGGTGTTGCCGTGGTTCTGCAAAATGCAAAACTCTTGGCTGATCTGCTGATCTCTTGCAAAAACGCTGGGGCTCTTGCTGTTTGCGATAGCCCAGGTTGATTTGACGGGGGAAAACGCTAGGTGATGCTGGGTCTGCAAAACGCTAGGTCTCCTGGGGGTGTCTGTTGAGAAGTTGCCTGTTGAGCGTGGAGCTCCTGCTGCCTCTTCTGCCATTTAGTGTTAACTTTGGTTTGCTTATATATTTTCTTCGCAAAATTGCCCTACCTACTTTTGTTGGAAAGTCACTTAAATTAATAAGTGAAAATTGCCAAAAATAGGTAAAATAGGCTAAATGCAATGGAAAATTCCCCTGATGGAATCTGATGGATTCTAATGGGAATGCTTATGATCATGCTGTGTGCAACCAGAGGATATGTATCTACACTAAGTGACTGGGCATGCACGGTCTACGAATAGACTCACAAAAAGTGCCAGATCACTTCTAATCTAGACTGAATGGACTGACTGAACCCTGATTATGCTGTAGCTTGTCCACGGACACATAGGGTTGGATGTGTCACGTGACAGGAGCTCATCAGGAAATAAGTCCACGGATGGTTTAAAGAAGGGCTATTGCAAGTAAGCAGTGGATGATGTTGAGGATTTTGAGGTTTCTTCCGTTTCTGTTTCTTTTTCTTGCAACATAATCAAGGTTGTTGCACAATCACGCTTGCGAACCAAACTCTTAACTTGTAAAGTTGAGACCAAGGTGATAGGCTTTGCATTAAAAAGACCACGAAGTTCCACTTCTCGATGATCATGATAAAGCCAAATGGAATGATCTCTGAAACTGATGACAGGATCATACTGATACAACCAAGATTGACCAAGAATCATGTCGTAGTGCGATAAGGGCATTACTGCAAAGCTTAACTGATCCTGGTAATCCTGAATTTGAAATTGTAATTGTTGAAGTTTCCTGTTGCAATTAAAAACTGAACCGTCTGCAAGTTCCACTAGAAAAGCTTCCACATTTTGTTGGGTTGGTAGGTGAAGCTTGCTGACTAAAGAAGTGTTGACAAAATTTGTGGAACATCCACTATCTATGAGCACATTGATTGGATGTTGACCAATGAAACCAAGAAGACTGAGCACCTGGTTAGAAAGATCAATAGGAATTGAGGTGCGATTGTGGGCATTTAGCATTAAGGCGCTAACCACTTTGGATACTCTAATCGCACGAACTGCTTGTTTGCCTTTGTCCTTTATAGGAGGTGGACAGTGTTCTGAATCTGTGCATGACTCCATATTTGAATTTTGCCGTATATTTGAAGGGTTTGGACGCTTCGAGCATACATACCACCTGTGTGATCCACCACAAATTATGCACAATCCTGTGCTGCTGGACTGAGAGGTGGAGGGAGCCGATGAAGAGGCTTGTTGCTCTACTGAACCATTACGACGGCCGCTACGTCGGCGGTCGGACCGAAACTGTCCTCGATTCCGATTGTTGTTGCTGGAAGAGGAACCGTTATATGAAGCTGCTGCTTGTCCAGATAACCGAGGCCGAAAAGACTGCTGTCTAGAAAATTGTTGTCCAGAAGATTGAAGCTGCTGTAGTGAGCGCCGATTAGGATTAAAGTTGCTTGGGTAACCACGTTGAGGAAAGCGGCCACTGGTTGAAGACTGATTGCCCATAAATGAGGTCCGTGTTGGACGACGATTGTCTCCAAGCCATTCGACATAAGCAATGGCAGCATCCAGTGTAGTTGGGTTAAACTTTTGCACATCATCCTTCAGGTTGGGTTCTAGTCCGTCGATAAAACTGTGTAGTTTATCCGAGGAATTGAGGGTCTCTATCTCCAGAGTTAGCCTTTGGAACTCTGTGATATATGCGTCCAAGGAACCTGTTTGGTTCAGGCGGCGGAGAGCAGACCGGGCATGAAAGTCCCCATTCGCAGGTTCAAATGCTTTGCGAATGGAGCGCCGGAATTTATCCCATGAAGGAGTGTGTTTACCGTCAGCAACTCTACGTTGCCACCACAGGAATGCTGTGTCTTTTGATAAAGAACTGGCTAATGCAACTTTCTTAATTTCCACCAAGTTCGTATTGGACAGGTAGACCTCCATCTTAAATATCCATTGGTCTAGCACGCGCTTGTCACGGCGACCATTCTATGGTTCTGGCAGCTTAACATCGAGCTTCTTTTTTTGTGCGGGATTAAAATTTTTATAAAGAAGCTGTAATTCATGATTGTCTACCTCTGCTGTAGGATCTGGTTCGTCTTCGTGTGCGTCCACTGAAGCTTCTAAAGAAGAGGGTGTAGCAGCAGAAGGGTTTGCTCGAGAAGAAGTGTGTGCTGCATCTGCTCCAAACGAGTGTTCAGGGAAGCAAGACTTGTTGTAAAAGTCTGTTGTAAGGCTTCCATTTGTTCCTTGAGGAGAGCAAGCATCTGTGCCTGCTGGCCATCTTCTTCTGCTTGGGACATGGTTCTGCCTCGAAGAGAGTATCGAGGAGATGCTGGAGAAGTATGAGGCATGTAGACAAGAGAAGCTGGTTCTAACGATTTGCCAAGCTCTGCTAGAAAGTCGGAATCGAAGTTCGAATCCTCGAGATCCTCGATCTCTTCCACTGGAGGTGTCTCTGCTGGAGCGGGCGACAGAGGTGTGTACTCCGGAATACGTAACTCATTGTGAACACGTACCAGGGGCTGTAGGGATATAATATTGTTGACAACGTCCACTCTGCACTCTGCTAGTGAGTAGGCAAGATGGGGGTAGCACCCAAGGATAAACTTGTAATGCTGAAGGTGCTGAGATTCGCAGGTTAGAAAAATATGCCACACCACCCAAGTCTCGAACTGTGCTCGTGGCGGTGGGTGACGTAAAGTAAATATTCCTGCTGGACCAGCACGGCCTGTGGCGGGGGAACAGGTGCAGGGATGGGTTCTGGAATGGGTTCTAGAGATTCCGGAATAATAATGACCTATGGTGCGGTTACGGCCAATTGTTCGGGCTTTGGAGTATCTGAAATAAGAATTACCTCGGGTGCCGGGAGTGGGTGCACCGGCAAAATTGCGTTGGTAATCTAGTCTATGTACGAGAGATAGGGGACTGGAACGTCGAAAGCATCGTCGGCCATGATGAGAAGAATCCCGCGCGCGCACCAAACGAAGGCCAGACTGTGTAGCGCGGAAAATTGGCAGAAGAGGGGGCGACAGCAAGCGCTCATGCTCGTGCTGAATTTTCATTGTACTGGCTGCCGTTGGTGGCCTTTTCTTTTATTTTTTTTGTAATGTTTGGTACCCAAAGGGTGCCCACTTGATCTTTTTGGGCGGCCGGCCCTTAAAATTTTAATGGGTGGCCAAGTTTATTAATCTTCAGGGCTGGGCTTAAAAAAAACGCGGGCTGGACCATGAAATTAACGCAGCGCTGTCTTATTGCCTGGCGTAGAACATTATTGCCGAAAAGTTGCCATCATTGGCTTGCTGCGCTGATGATGCCGCTTGAGAAGGGTGCCGTTTGGGTTGGGTGTACCATGCAGAGGGGCACCAACGAAGAGACACCGGCGAAGGGGTGCAAAGCAGCCCGCATATAATTCAGCCCGTCGGAGCAGGAATGTCCGCCAAAGGGTGCTCACATGAAGGGGTACTCACAGGTACACCTTGTCACTTGAAAAGGCACACCCTTCCGCTCTTACCCATGCAGCAACACGAGAATCACGTATGCACACAGCCATGCTGCTGCCTCTCGTTGATTGTATTATGTTTTTTATACGAAAACAGAAGTAATTTATGTTACCTCACGTCGAGATGTGTGCGTAGGCCACCGTTCTTTAGATTTCATACAACGCCGGGAAAGGGGTAGAGTGTAGCGTCAGTAGGTACTAATCCTTTATTAAGTACTTAAACTCATGATTAAGACTTAAGAAACTGAACCGAACTCAAAGAAAGACTCAGAAGACTCTGTGTTTGATTGATTGAAAGTGTGATACAAGGGCTCCTTATATAGGAGACGAAGAGACATAAATGAAAAGACACATCTCTTGGTGAAGAGACATGACTTTAGATGTAAAGACACATCCTTTCGGCGAAGAGTTGCAACTATTGGGCGAAGAGTCGCACCCGTAGAGCGAAGGAGTGTGACCAGTCGTCGAAGGAGCGTGGCTTTTGGCGCAGAGGCACGTCTCTTGGGCGAAGGGGTGTGACCATCCAAGCGTAGGGGTTCTCCTTGGCATGGCACTTCGCGTATCTGCATCAATGAGTAAGTATTGTAATGTAGTTAAGTCACAAACGTGACAGGCGGGTGGGTATGGGTAAAGGCTGTAACAATCCTTGTGCTTTATGCCTGTCAAACTTGACCTGCTGGCATACAAAGCAACTGTGCACAAAATCGTCCACATCCTTCTTGAGTCCCGGCCAAAAGAAGTATCTCTCCACACCTTTCAAGGTGGTAGCTATACCACGGTGACCTGTAAAAGGTGGACAGTGGCATTCGGTTAAAACCTTTTTCCTCAACGACTGTGTAACGCACAACATCGTTTTCCTCATCAAGTAGCCATCCCGAATGGAATATCCCGCTACTATCTCCCCATTCCGTATCCGAGTGAAAATATCTGCAAAATCTGTATCTGTGGCATATTGATCGACCATATTCTCGAAGCTCCTATGATGTATCGCAGAAATAGCCAGAACCAACGGCTTCCGGGACAAAGCATCTGCCACCAAATTCTTCTGTCTGTGCACATGGACAATCTGGAAGTGAAACTGTGACAAGATGTTCGCCCACCTCATTTGCTTTTCCTATAGCTGCTTCTGTGACAAGTAGCGTAAACTCTGATGATCTGTGAAGACCGTAAAATCCGCTCCGAGTAGGTAATGTCGCCATTGAGTAAGAGCATGGATGACCGCCAAAAGCTCTTTCTCATAAATCTGTGTTGTCAATTTTGGCCTTTAAAAAAATCGGCTTTCGTAGGCAATGACATGGCCTTCTTGCATTAAGACCGCACCCAGACTATGACCGCAAGCATCACAATATACTTCGAATGACTTCTGCAACTCCGACAAAGTCAAAACTGGTCCTGCAGTCACCTCTGTGGGTCCCCACAAAAAAGGGACTCCTTTTTGCGTCAACATATGCAAAGGGAAAGCAACCTCTGCAAACTTTCTAATGAACCGCCTGTAGTACGAACATAAGCCAAAGAAGCTTCTAACTTCATGGACATTCTTCAAATCGGGCCAATCACGGATATCTGCACTTCAAGTCGATCCTGCTAAAACACGAGGATCCATGTAGTTGGTCAAGAATATCATCGATACTAGGAATCGAAAATATGTTCTTGATGGTGATTTTATTGAGAGCTCTATTTGATGCACATTCTCCAAAATCCGTCTTTCTTCAAAACCAACAACACTGGAGAGCAATACGGTGAAGTACTAGGCTGGACAGGACTCTTTTCCAAGAGGTCTTTCACTTGGTTCATAATCTCTTCATTCTGGGCTCAGCTCAAACGGTAAGGTGGCCGCTTCGGTGGTGTGCTTCCAGGTATCAGATCAATGGTATGATCCTCAGGACGAGCTGGGTGGTAACTCGCATGGCAGGCCCTCTCAAAAGCAATCGGCATGAGTGTGGAGAAAATGTTGGCGTTCTTTATAAAGTTCAGACATATTTGTCCTATTCTCATCATTCAACTCTTTCAAAAAGATTGAGTAAACAAACAAACTGGATTTTATTAATTTTGAAACGGCCGAAGCCGATACAATAGGAACAGACTCGCCCTTAAGTTTCACATTAAGTACAATAGTTCGGCTCTTCTTTGTAGTCAAAGTCGCTTTTCTCGCCCGATAGTCGACCACGGCGTTGTTCTTGTGGTACCAGGGAATTCCCAGGAGGACATCACAACCTTCCAAGGGCATTATGTAGAAGTCCTCGTGCCCCAAATACCCCCGATGTCACGAGGACGTGGTAGTTATTAACCATGTCACAGAGATGTGGCAACTGCTAACCTTGGTTGTTGGTTTCTTTCCAATGGGGTTTATTTTATTTGTTTTGAGACCCTCTTTTTGAAGTAGCAAACGGTCGGACATTGTATGGCCAATGTGAATGGTACATTCACCCGCAGACGGGAAGTGGTCGGCACTGGAATTCGTATGGTAAGAGGATGTCTAGGCTCAGAGCAAGATCATATAGGTCCCCCCGTCGCACTTAGCAAGTTGGTGGATACTAGGAAGTGAACTCAATTAAGGCGTAAAGTCAAGGTGGGACTACCAACAAAAAGTATCCGACAGTTGGGCCACATTGCACTTTTGGATGCGGTCCCAATGAGGACAGATGGTCAGAAGACCAGTGGGAGCCCAACGGAAGCATCTCCTAAAATTTAGGGAACTGCTATTTTGGGCCGTGAAATGTGTTTGCGTCATTACCTCCGGTACGACTAGGGGAACATTTTATAACTCTGCCGCGAAGTCAACTGGGCAACCGGTCAGGATATTTTTAAGCGGCGAACCCGAAACGGGAAAATGCTTGAAAATGCGCCAAGTGTCAGTTTTTCTTGGACTTTCCTCTTGCAGAAGAAGTGGCGCTGAATTCTATGCTGGGAGAGGCCTCATTTCAGCTTTTGTCACAGGTTAAGAGCTATGGAGTGCTTCCTTTCCCTCTTATGTACAGTGCGGTGCCAAGAGTGATGCCCTGCACGCTACGCACTGCCCTCTCTCTCCCCTACGAGCAGTATGTTATGCCCCACTAGTGGGCTTTTCATTTGACCAATGTACAGTTATGTGGGTTCATGCGCGATTGCCGAGGCAAGAGCCTCTTGCACAGGTACTGGATTAGCTAGCGGCTAATCCCCCGCAGGTACAGTTGAATTTGGAGAGGTTTCACGCCAGAAATCTCGTCCGATTCAAAGGGCAAGTAGCCCTACAGGTGCGGGAGCTCGAGGTCTTGCTACGGATGCGACCGGCATGCGAAACGGAGCCCAAAACAGGGAATTACAGCCTGCTGTGTATTTTTGCAGGTTTAGGGTTTCGGCCCTAAACGGACCCTAATACCCCCAGGAGGGTCGGGGACGCAAGGGGATTGCTGTACAGGTGAACTGGCGCATTTTCGGGGCAGAAAACAGAGAATTCAGCGTGCTGCAGATTCTCGCCAGGTTTTGCAAAGTGTCCGTATGCGTCGGTAAAGTCACCTATTGCGTGGCAATACTGACTGTGAAGCGTCCTAGTACAGTTATGTTGCCGAAATCGGGCCAGAACAGGTGTTTCTTAGCTTAGATTGTGCGGGGCAGCTCGTGGGAGATCACAGGTTTTATTCCCTTTGATAAAGAATAAAGAAATACCGAAAGGGACGCCAATTTTGGGGCCTACACGTTGTCTGTGTCTGCTCGGAGCATTCTAGCTTCCGAGCCGTGTGTGTGATTAAGTGTTAATTCCCGTTACAGGTCTCCTTTGCAAGTGCTGTGTGTGTGTGTCTAAAGTAAAGAATTTCGGGTGAAAGCCAACGCCTACCGCCCTACGGGCCGGTTTCATGGTTTTGTCGCCGGGATATCAATCACTTTTTCCTCAAAGAGTAAGCCTGGATTGTTTTGGGATAAAGACACACAGTGCAGGAACACGGGGATTACACTATGGCCGACAAGGGGAAGGGAATTATGGAAGAGGGTTCCTCTTCAAAGGACAAGCAGGAGATTCCTATGGTTTTTGAGATTGGCGAGAGCTCACGGCCACGTCAGTCTGTACCTCCTGTCAACGTGAATGTCCCTCCAGTAGTACAGGGCTTTATGACAGGGCAACTTGAGGATGATGCGTTCAAGACTCAGTTAGTTGCCGCGGTGAATGTCTTTTCGCAGCTGGTGCACAATCCGAGGTTTATGGAATTCTTGCAAGTGCCACCAGTGCAACAACAAAATAGGCAACCTATGCCGCGTACGGAGCTTGTTGATGCTCAAGCGCAGGTACTTCATGTGGCGCAGGAGGAAAGGGAACACTCGCATGTTGCGGAGTCGGGGGCTCCGAAGCAGGTTCCTCCCGTGCTTGAACAGGTGGCTAGAATGCCTATTCCACAGGTTATGCCAATTCAGCCCGCCACCTTTCAGAGCAAGCATGCTGTCTTCAATGGACAGGGAGCTGGATACCAGGCTATGCATTCAGTTTTTCCACCACCCATGGTACATCCTGGGTATTTCGGGGGTGGATCAGTGTTCCAAAGTATGGCTGGTTATGCGCCTGGAAGTCATCCGTACATGCCAGGAACAGTGTTCGGGGGTATGCAAGGCATCATGCCAAACCCCATGTATGGTAGTATCGGCATGCAGTAGGGTTTTCAGAGCAACCACCGCCAGTTTGGGGTGCCACAAGGTCATTTTGGCATGGCTGGTTTTTCTGGACAGCAGCCAAATATCGCACCTCTGACGCAAAATGTGAATGGCCAACACGTGCCGATCATGCCTACTACAGTGCCCATGTTGCAGACCATTCCGTATGACAATTTGGGGGCACTAGAGAAGCCGAAGGCTTACAAAGAAGGTGGTGCAGCGGTAAAGTTCAGTACCTTCAGTGGTTTCGAGGACAAGACAAAGGCCCTCACTTTCCTCCAGCAGTTTGATACAGCTTATGCGGGAGGGAATTTTACAGAAACCTCGAAGGTCAGGAAAGCTGCCACTTTCTTAAAGGACAATGCGCTTACATGGTGGACGACATTGTTAATACAAGGACAGGCACCCGCCACTTGGGTTTACTTCAAGCAAATGTTTGCATCTGCTTGGCTATCAAATGAATTTGAAGCCGATGTCCTGATAGATTGGCACCAGCTTACTGCAGCTTCGTGCAAGAGCTTGCTGGAGTACAATAGGAGGTTTTGTAAAGCATTACTCTCAGTGACGTCCTACAGATTTGTGCCATTGACAGAGTAGATAGAGAAGTACTGTTGTGGGCTGCCTAAAGGGCTTCGCGATTACTGTACAAAGAACAGAGTGGCTACTGAAACCGGCTTGTTCAATCCAAAAAGGGCGGTAGACTTTACTTCAAACCTTGATTTAGCTTTCACCCATTATTAGTCGTCTATTTTACCTGTACTTTCAAGACACAACAAAGGGGAGAGGGATACAGGCTGCTAGATTGCACCTGTATGAGTAGACGGACACCAGATTGGCCCCTAACTTAGGCGCCCCTTTCGGTATTTCTTTATTGTTCAAAAGAGGGAATAAACGCTGTGGTTCCCTACAAGCTGCCCCGCACAAACTCGGCTGAATTTCCACTGTTCCAGCGTGATTTCGGCAGCATAACTGTACTAGAACCCTTCACAGTCAGTATTCCCACGCATTGACCGACTTTCCCGACGCATACGGGCACTTTGCAAAACCTGGCGAGAATCTGCAGCACACTGAATTCTCTGTTTTCAGCCCTGAAAATGCGCCAGATCACCTGTACAGCGGTCCCCTTACGTCCCCGAACCTCCTGGGGGTATTAGGGGGGCCAAAACCCTAAACCTGCAAAAATACACAGCAGGCTGTAATTCACTGTTTCGGGCTCCGTTTCGCGTGCCGGTCGCATCCGTAGCAAGCCCTCGAGCTCCCGCACGTGTAGGGCTACTTGCCCTTTGAAGCGGACGAGATTTCTCGTGAAACCTCTCCGAATTCACTTGTACCTGCGGGGGGATTAGCCGCTAGCTAATCCAGTACCTGTGCAAGAGGCTCTTGCCTCGGCAATCGCGCATGAACCCACACAACTGTACATTGGTCAAATGAAGAGCCCACTAGAGGGGCATAACATACTGCCAAAGGGGAGAGAGAGGGCAGTGCGTAGCGTGCAGGGCATCACTCCTGGCACCGCACTGTGCATAAGAGGGAAAGCAAGCACTCCATAGCTCTTAACCTGTGACAAAAGCTGCAAATGAGCCTCTCCCAGCTTAAAATTCAGCGCCAACTCTTTCTTGCATTAGAAACTGCACCAGAATGTGCCACTTGGCACATTTATAAGCATTTTCCCGTTTCGGGGTTGCCGTCTAAAAATATCTCAACCGGTTGCCGAGTTGACTTCATGGCAGAGTAAGAAAATGTTCTCTTTGTCATTCCGGAGGTGATGACGTCAACACATTTTCAGGTCCCAAAATAGCAGTTCCCTAAATTTTAGGAGATGCTGCCATTGTATCTTTCTAGGTCATCCGACCCTCTTTGTACACTGTGGCCACACCCAAAATTGAAATGTAGCCTCTGTAGCAAAGGATTTCACTTTGGCTAGTCAATGACCCCACTTGGCTAACCATAGTCCTTGTCCAACCTTAGTGCTCTCTTGCCCTCAGGCCTGGACTCCCTCTGGACAGTTCCACACTAGCTATGCAATGCAGGGCAGTTAGATTTCCCGAGGGGTGTTTCCCAAAAGTGAAAGTAAATAGATAATAAGGAAGAAATCAACAAAAAGGATAGATAGTAGTCACACGTTGGTGACATACCCCCCTCTTGAAATCTCAAACGTCCTCGTTTACATCTATGTCGTACATGCTCGTAGTCAACACTGATGTATTCAACACCTGTCGACACATATACGACACATACATGCTCATTGTCAACCTTGGTGTATTCAACACCTCGTCGACTCATGTATTGCCTGCGTGTGAACCCTGTCCCAATGACATAGTGGTAGCTGCGCACTCTGCCATTGCTTTGAGTCACTAACTTTCCAATGACAAAATGGTAGCTGCACATTTTGCCACTGTCTTATAGTACACGTTGGATCCCGTAACACTTTCGAGCATACCCAAACCGACAGTTTAAGAATGCAGTTACACATGTACTCTTTAATAGAAGCAATCACTGTATCCTAGACAAACTGACAAGAAATACTCACTTCTATAGCACTAACCAAACTTTTGGACATTCCATAAGAGCAATTGCCAAACTGACAATCTGTACAGCTCTAACATTCATGTAACAGGTATTTGATTTGAGCTCACTTTAAATACCATGTACATCATTTGTCTCAGAAGCCATTGTCACACTGACAATCCATTTAGCTTTGAAACTCAAGGGGTCAAGGTAGGTTGCAAATCGAAGGCTTCCAGGTAAAGTGATAACACAGTTGGTGACTCTGCAAGTTCACCTTCTTCCATCCACTTAGCATCCATTGGTGGATAGTTTCTGAACTTTACCAAGTAACGTCTAGCAACCTTGCCTTTCACTTTCCTTTCTTTGTGTGCCAAAATCTGTTCAGGGACCAAGATCTCGTCAAGTTCCTCGACTTCCGGCTGATCTTCAGCTGGCATATCTTCAGGCACATCACCCACATAGGGTCTGAGAAGACTCACATGAAACGCATTGTGAATCTTCCAACTGTCAGGCAATTTCAGCCTATATGCAACATCACTGATTATGTCGCATATTTGAAAAGGCCCATAGTAACGCATGCTGAGCTTTGGAAACAGTCTTTCCTTGCCCTTCATCTTCTTTAACCTTGCCTTTTCAAAGCGTAAAAGCACCCAATCACCAAGTGAATATACCACTTCATGACGGTGACGATCAGCTGCTTTCTTTTGCTTTGCCTAAGTCCTTTCTAAGGCCACTTTGACCTTCTTATACATTTCATCCATGTCCTGAACATACTTATCTGCTTCAAATATCTTGTCCTTTGTATGCAGTATGGGAGGAACTTTCTTGCCACCTTCAACTATCTCAAAGGGTGCCTTGCCAGTTGATGAATGCACTGTATTATTGTATGCATACTCCACCAATGGCAAATACTGCTCCCACTTTCCTTTATGCTCTGACACATAGCACTTCAGCAGATCTAGGACAATAGAATTTGCCTCTTCTGACTGCCCATCTGTTTGAGGATGAAATGACGAAGAGAATTTGAGCGTGGTGCCCATATTCTCAAACAAGCCTCTCCAGAACAAACTTGTCATGCGTGGATCACGGTCGCTAACAATCGACTGTGGCATGCCATGATACTTGAAAATATTGCTCATAAACAAGCGTGCCATCTGATCTGGCTTTATCTTCTTCCTGACAAAAATAAAATGAGCCTGCTTGCTAAATCTGCAAATAATGGTCCAAATACCATCGTTTCCTGCCTGCGTTCTCGGAAGATCGAAGATAAAATCCATAGCAATACTTTCCCATGGTTTATCTGGAATAGGTAGTGGTTGCAATAACCCTGGTGCCTTTTGCCTGTCAAACTTGACCTTTTGGCATATTAGGCATTCTCGCACAAAGGCATCCACATCTCTTCTCAATGTAGGCCAGTAGAAGAATGTCTCAACCGCTTTAACTGTAGCATCGATACCACGATGCCCTGCATACGGTGGGACATGACTCTCTTCCATAACTTTGCGTCGCAATGGCTTTGTGACACACAATCTGCCATGCATCATCATGAACTCGTCTTTAAGAAGATAGTGTTCATGACGTTGTCCATCCATTAGTTGCTCGAAGACCCTTGCAAAATCTTCATCATTTGCATACTGTTCTCTCATATCATCAAGTTCATGATGATAAGGAATTGACACAGCTGAAATTTGTGGCTTCCTTGACAAGGCATCAGCCACAACGTTCTTCCACATGCACAATCTGAAAATGGAACATGGACAAGATATTTGCCCATCGCATATGCTTCTCAGATAACTTTGTTTGTGTCAAGAAGTATCGCAAGGTCTGATGGTCCGTTTGGACAACAAAGTCTGCACCTAGCAGGTAGTGTTTCCAACTTAAGAGCGCATGAATCACAGCCAGTAACTCTTTCTCATAGACCTGCATGGTCATCTCTGGCCCTTGCAAAATTCTGCTCTCATAGGCTACTACCCTGCCATCTTGCATTAGCACTGCACCAATGCTACTACCGCAGGCATCACACTGGACCACAAATGACTTCCTAAGATCTGGCAACACGATGACTGGATCTGAAGTCATCTTTTCCTTTAAGAGATTAAAACCTGAAATCTCTTTCTGTGTCCATCTAAAGGTGACTGCCTTCTTTTGAAGAGCATGTAAAGGTGAAGCAATCTCAGCGAAATTTCGGATAAACCTTCTGTAATAGGAGCATAGTCCCAAAAAGCTTCGGACATCATGCACCGTCTTCAAATTTGGCCATGACTTGATTGCTTCAACTTTTGTAGGATCCATTCTGACACCATCCTTTGAGACAATGTGTCCCAGAAAGTGAATCTCTTCCAGAAAAAACTCACTTTTCTTTGCATTGATGAGCAACCTATGACTGCGTAGCTCTTTGAACACAATGGCCAAGTGATGCCTATGCTCCTCTTCATTCTTTGAGTAGACTATCATGTCATCAAAGAATGTACCAACAAACTGCTGGTGTGGACGGAAAATTCTGTCCATCATCCTATTGAACGTAGCAGGAGCATTTGTGAGACCAAATGGCATCACTAAAAATTCGTAAAGACCAAACGTCGTTCTAAAAGCAGTCTTGTGCACATCCTCTGATCTAATGCGGATCTGATGGTACCCACTCTTTAGATCTATCCTGCTAAACATAGCTGCTCCTTCTAATTTGTCCATAATATCATCAATTCTAGGTATAGGGAACCTATTCTTGATGGTATTCTTGTTCAGTGCACGGTAGTCGATGCACATACGCCATGAGCCATCCTTTTTCTGCACCAACGACACTGGAGAACAGAATGGAGATGAACTGGGCTGAATCAGCCCCTTTTCTAACAACTCCTGTACTTGGCCCAATATCTCTTTCTGCTGAGCCGCACTAACCCTGTACGGAGGCTTATTTGGTGGGCTACAGCCTGGCACCAAATCTATCGCATGGTCCTCGGGTCTCTCTGGCGGTAATTGAGACGGTAATGAATCGGAAAAGCAAGTCACTATACTGTTGTAAAAACATTGACCTTTCTTTATCTAGCACATATAAATTTGATTCATCACAATCTGACACTTCACGTGCAAAAACCAAGTACGCAGAAAGATGCTTTTTCATTACAGAAGTAATAGCAGAAGCTGATACAGTAGGAATAGACTCCCCTTTAAGCTTTACATCCAGAATGTGAGTCTTTCCCCTGCTCTGTACAGTGATCTTTTTGTTGTAGGCATCCAGGATTCCCTGTACACGAAACAACCAAGGAATACCTAACAACACATCACATCCGTCCAGTGGCATAATGTAAAATTCTTCAGCATCTACATAGGACTGGATATGTAGACGCAACTTTCCAATGATGGGTGTCACAGCCTCTGTATGGCCAGGACATGCCAAACCTGCCTCTGCTGTATACCCCATCTCTTCAGGTCTGATTCCCAACTTTGAAGCCAATTCTGGGGAAATAAAGTTGGCTTTGGCACCTGGATCAAAGAAGATAAGCACTGTTTGATCCCTGACCTTTCCCCATGCTCTGCAAAGCTCACTTGCATCTGAATTTGGCTTGTCGCCCACCATATCTGACACTAGACCAGCCATGGGCTTCTTTCCTTTCCTGTCCTCCTTGTCTTCAGAATCAGCTGGCCTTTTCTTTGTAGGACAGTTGTAAGCAATGTGGCCAGGCTGCTCACATATAAAGCATTTGTTCTCTGTCCTCAGGACCTTCTTTTGCTCTTCTGACTTGCGAGGAAAACGTCTTTTCCATTTCTTTGCTGGTCCTTTTTCTGATTCAGCCGTAGCTTTGTCTTTCCCTGCGTTGACTGACTCCTGAGTCCCTTTAGGAGCCTCATTGGGAACGTGCTTCTTGGCTGAATTTTTCTTGCCTAATCCTGCCTTGACGCCAGTGTTAAATTCACAATCTTCTCCCTTGAGCAAACCATTGCCAGTGTTTGCTACCTCGATGAGCTGCGTCAAAGTAGTGACTTTTGTCTTCGTGCAATATTTTCTCAATCCTTTGGGTAGGCCACAACAGTATTTTTCAATCTGTTCTGTCAATGGCACAAACCTATAGGAAGTTACTGGAAGTAGAGCTTTCCAAAACTTCCGATTGTAATCATCCAGATTTCTGCAAGTGGCAGCATTTAGCTGGTGCCATTCTGTCATGACATCTGCTTCAAAGTCATCAGATAACCATGCTGCCGCAAAAATCTGCTTGAAGTAAATCCATGTGGACGGAGCTTGCCCTTGAAGCAATAAAGTTGTCCACCATTGTCCCGCATTCCCTGTCAAGAAAGTGGCTGCCTTGCGGACCTTTGAAGCCTCTTTAAAGTTTCCCCCTGCATAGGCCTTGTCAAACTGTTGGAGGAATGAGAGAGCCTTCTTCCTGTCATCAAACCCTGTAAAGGTCGTGAAAGACACACCTTTGCCACCTTCTTTGTACGGAGTTGGCCTCTCCAGTGGCGTTAAATTGTCATATGGAAGTGACTGAAACATGGGAACACTATTAGGGTTCATCTGTGTTCCTTGGCCGCTATTAACTTGACTTGGAAATGCCATATTTGGCTGCTGATTTGTAATTCCAGCCATACCAAAATTTGCCTGTGGCATCCCAAATTGGCCCTGAGTGCTTTGAAACCCTGGTTGCATACCCATGACACTGTACATGGGGTTAGGCATCATCATTTGAGCACTCCCGAACACTGTTCCTGGCGTGTAAAACTGATTTCCAGGTGCATGACCAGCCATGCTCTGGAATACCGATCCACCTCCAAAATAGCCAGGGTGTACTGAAGGTGGTGGGAAGACCTGTTGCATAGCCTGTAGGTTGCTTCCCTGCCCATTAGAACCAGCTATAGGCTGCTGAAAGGTGGCGGGCTGAACTGGTACAGCCTGAAAGACTGGCATCTCAGCCACCTGTTCTTGCACCTTAGGCATAGGTTGTGGAGATTGCATGTTCTCCGTCAAGTGTACAGGTGTTTCCATTGACTGTGCGGTATGAATCACCTGTGCTCGAGCCTTAACAGGCTTTTGAATATGATCCAGTGACCCAACTTGCTGAGACGGAACAGGAGGTTGCAGAAAGGCTAAAAACCTCGGGTTCTGCATTATTTGTGTGAACATAGCCACAGCAGTAGCCAACTGGGTCCTGAATATATCGTCATCTGTCTGTGGTGGTCTTGAGGACTCACCCACTTCATGTGTCTGTTGACCCTGTGAAGAGGAAACCTCTTCAGTCACATCATCTGGTCTGTCAGCCATAATTGCAATTCCTTGTGTCTGGTCTATGATCCCCTGTGTCTTCAAGCCCAAAACTGACCAAGGCTCACTTCTATGGGAAAAAGTGATTTAATCCCGTCGATGGAACCATGAAACCGGCCTGTTCAATCCAAAAAGGGCGGTAGACTTTACTTCAAACCTTGATTTAGCTTTCACCCATTATTAGTCGTCTATTTTACCTGTACTTTCAAGACACAACAAAGGGGAGAGGGATACAGGCTGCTAGATTGCACCTGTATGAGTAGACGGACACCAGATTGGCCCCTAACTTAGGCGCCCCTTTCGGTATTTCTTTATTGTTCAAAAGAGGGAATAAACGCTGTGGTTCCCTACAAGCTGCCCCGCACAAACTCGGCTGAATTTCCACTGTTCCAGCGTGATTTCGGCAGCATAACTGTACTAGAACCCTTCACAGTCAGTATTCCCACGCATTGACCGACTTTCCCGACGCATACGGGCACTTTGCAAAACCTGGCGAGAATCTGCAGCACGCTGAATTCTCTGTTTTCAGCCCTGAAAATGCGCCAGATCACCTGTACAGCGATCCCCTTACGTCCCCGAACCTCCTGGGGGTATTAGGGGGGCCAAAACCCTAAACCTGCAAAAATACACAGCAGGCTGTAACTCACTGTTTCGGGCTCCGTTTTGCGTGCCGGTCGCATCCGTAGCAAGCCCTCGAGCTCCCGCACCTGTAGGGCTACTTGCCCTTTGAATCGGACGAGATTTCTAGCGTGAAACCTCTCCGAATTCACCTGTACCTGCGGGGGGATTAGCCGCTAGCTAATCCAGTACCTGTGCAAGAGGCTCTTGCCTCGGCAATCGCGCATGAACCCACACAACTGTACATTGGTCAAATGAAGAGCCCACTAGAGGGGCATAACATACTGCCAAAGGGGAGAGAGAGGGCAGTGCGTAGCGTGCAGGGCATCACTCCTGGCACCGCACTGTGCATAAGAGGGAAAGCAAGCACTCCATAGCTCTTAACCTGTGACAAAAGCTGCAAATGAGCCTCTCCTAGCTTAAAATTCAGCGCCAACTCTCTCTTGCATTAGAAACTGCACCAGAATGTGCCACTTGGCACATTTATAAGCATTTTCCCGTTTCGGGGTTGCCGTCTAAAAATATCTCAACCGGTTGCCCAGTTGACTTCACGGCAGAGTAAGAAAATGTTCCCTTTGTCATTCCGGAGGTAATGACGTCAACACATTTTCAGGTCCCAAAATAGCAGTTCCCTAAATTTTAGGAGATGTTGCCATTGTATCTTTCTAGGTCATCCGACCCTCTTTGTACACTGTGGCCACACCCAGAATTGAAATGTAGCCTCTGTAGCAAAGGATTTCACTTTGGCTAGTCAATGACCCCACTTGGCTAACCATAGTCCTTGTCCAACCTTAGTGCTCTCTTGCCCTCAGGCCTGGACTCCCTCTGGACAGTTCCACACTAGCTATGCAATGCAGGGCAGTTAGATTTCCCGAGGGGTGTTTCCAAAAAGTGAAAGTAAATAGATAATAAGAAAGAAATCAACAAAAAGGATAGATAGTAGTCACACGCTGGTGACAGCTACTCTTACTCAGCTTATGGAAGTTGCGAACACTGGTCTTGCCTTGTTGAAAGGAGAGGACAGTGGATTTCCGAGCAGTGACAAAGGAGGGCAGCAAAAGAAAAATTCAGCGAAGAAGCCCTTTGTGAAAACGGATCCTGACGCGTCACAGCGGTCAGAAAAGGCCACCAAAGACAAGGATTCAGCCGGGACTTCTGGAGCGCAGGCAAAGAAACAGAAAAGGAAGCCTTTTCTACACAAGTCGCTTGAGGAAAAGAAGGTCCTAATGGCTGAGAACAAATGCTTTATATGCGAGCAGCGTGGTCACTTTTCTATCAATTGTCCACAAAGGAAAAGGCCAGCTGACTCAGAAGATAAGGAAGACCAAAAAGGCAAGAAGCCAAAACCCATGGCAGGTTTAGTGCCAGACATGGTGGGTGACATCAGAGCTGAAGAGATGGGGTACACAGCAGAGGCAGGGTTGGCATGTCCTGGCCACTCAGAGTGTGTTACTCCCATCATTGGAAAACTGCGTCTGCATATTCAGTCGTATGTGAACACTGAGAGTTTTACATCATGCCGCTGGAAGGTTGTGACGCCTTGTTGGGGATCCCGTGGATGTTCCGAGTGCATGGAGTCTTGGATGCCTACAACAAAAAGATCACTGCACAGCATAGGGGCAAAACTCACATCTTGGATGTAAAGCTTAAAGGAGAGTCAATCCCTATTGTATCTGCTTCTGCTATCACTTCTGTAATAAAGAATCATCTTTTTGTGTACTTGATTTTTGCATGTGATGTCTCAGATAGTGATCAGTCAAATTTATCTGTGTTAGATAAAGAAAGGTCAGCATTTTTGCAAAAGTTTAGTGACTGTTTTTCTGATTCATTACCGTCGCAATTGCCGCCAGAGAGACCTGAGGACCATCGGATAGATTTGGTGCCAGGGTGTAGCCCACCAAATAGACCTCCCTACAGGGTTAGTGCGGCGCAGCAGAAAGAGATTATGGGCCAGGTTGAGGAGTTATTAGAGAAGGGACTGATTCAGCCTAGTTCTTCACCCTTTTGCTCCCCAGTGCTCCTAGTGCAGAAGAAATATGGCTCATGGCGCATGTGTATTGATTACCGTGCGTTGAATAAGAATACCATCAAGAATAGGTTTCCTATTCCTCGCATTGATGATATTCTCGATCGTTTAGAGGGTGCTGCAATTTTCAGCAGGATAGACCTTAAGAGTGGGTACCATCAGATTCGTATAAGGCCAGAGGATGTGCACAGGACTGCGTTTAGAACGACATTTGGTCTTTATGAGTTTCTAGTGATGCCGTTTGGGCTAACAAATGCTCCTGCCACGCTCAACAGAATGATGGACCGAATTTTCTGCTCGCATGAACAGTTTGTTGGACGTTCTTCGATGACATGATAGTGTATTTGAAGAATGAAGAGGAGCATAGGCGTCACTTTACCATTGTGTTCGAAGAGCTGCGTAGTCACAGGTTACTTGTCAATCCTAAGAAAAGTGAATTCTTCCTCGAAGAGATCCACTTTTTGGGCCACATAGTCTCAAAGGATGGTGTTAGAATGGATCCCGCAAAGGTCGAAGCTATCAAGACATGGCCAAACTGAAGACTGTGCACGATGTCAGAAGCTTGTGTTCCTACTATAGAGGGTTTATGAGAAATTTTGCAGAGATAGCATCGCCTCTTCACGCATTGCAAAAGAAAGAGGGCACTTTCAGATGGACCCAAAAAGAGATTTCAGCTTTTAGTCTCTTAAAGGAAATCAGATCCAGTTATTGTTTTGCCAGATCTTAGGAAGTCATTTGTGGTCCAGTGTGACGCGTGTGGCAGTAGCATCGGAGCAGTGCTAATGCAAGATGGACGGGTAGTAGCTTATGAAAGCTGAATTTTGCAAGGGCCAGAGAGGACTATGCAAGTCTATGAGAAAGAGCTCTTGGCCGTGATTCATGCGCTTTCTAGTTGGAAGCACTACCTCTTAGGTGCTGATTTTGTTGTCCAAACAGATCACCAGACCTTGCGATACTTCTTGACACAGTCAAAGTTATCCGAAAAGCATATGCGATGGGCAAACATTCTTTCCATGTTCCACTTTTAGATTATGCATGTGGAAGGCAAGAAGAATGTTGTGGCTGATGCGTTATCAAGAAAGCCACAAATTTCAGCTGTGTCAATTCCTTATCATCATGAGTTAGAGGACATGAAGGAACAGTATACTGCTGATGAAGATTTTGCAAGGATCTTTGAACAGTTACAAGAGGGGCAACATCACGAGCACTACCTTCTCAGAGATGGTTTTATGATGATGCATGGCAGACTTTGTGTCACTAGGCCACTGCGACATAAGGTCATGGAAGAGAGTCATGTCTCACCGTATGCAGGGCATCGTGGCATTGATGCAACAGTTAAAGCGGTAGAGACATTCTTCTATTGGCCTACCTTGAGGAGAGATGTGGATGCCTTTGTGCGAGCATGCATAGTTTGCCAAAAGGTCAAGTTTGACAGGCAAAAGGCACCAGGGTTGTTACAACCACTGCCGATTCCGGATAAGCCATGGGAAAGCATTGCTATGGACTTAATCTTTGATCTTCCAAGGACGCCAACAGGGAATGATGGTATATGGACCATTATCTGCAGGTTCAGCAAGCAGACCCATTTTATCCCTGTCAGGAAGAAGATAAAATCTGATCAGATGGCACGCTTATTCATGTACAATGTGTTTAAGTACCATGGTATGCCACAATCGATTATCTGTGATCGTGATCCTCGCATGACCAGTTTGTTCTGGAGAGGATTGTTTGAGAACATGGGCACTACGCTCAAGTTTTCGTCTTCGTTTCATCCACAAACTGATGGACAGTCAGAAGAGGCAAATTCTACTGTCTTAGATCTGCTGAAATGTTATGTGTCAGATAATAAGGGCAAGTGGGAACAGAATTTTCCTATGCTTGAGTATGCGTACAATAATACGGTGCATTCGTCTACTGGCAAAGCACCTTTTGAGATTGTTGAAGGCGGCAAAAAGGTTCCTCCCATTTTGCATACAAAGGACAAGATCTTTGAGGCAGATCGATATTTTGAGAACATGGATGAGATGTATAAGAAGATTAAAGTTGCCTTGGAGAAGACTCAGGCAAAGCAGAAAAAGACTGCTGATCGTCACCGTCGTGAATTGCTTCTATCACCTGGTGACTGGGTTCTGCTAAGGTTCGAAAAGGCAAGGTTAAAGAAGATGAAGTGCAAGGAACGACTGTTTCCTAAGCTCAGGATGCGTTACTATGGGCCTTTTCAAGTGCTTGACAAGATCAGCGATGTGGCTTACAGGCTGAAATTGCCTGATGCATGGAAGATTCATAATTGCGTTTCACGTGAGTCTTCTAAGACCCTTTGTGGGTGATGTGCCAGAAGATATGCCAGTTGAGGATCAGCCAGAAGTTGAGGAACTTGATGAGATCCTGGTACCTGAGCAAGTTTTGGCACATAAGGACAGAAAAGTCAAAGGACAAGTTGCAAGACGCTATTTGGTGAAGTTCAAGAACTATCCGCCTATGGATGCAAAGTGGATGGAAGAGCATGAACTGTCAGAGTCACCAAATGTATTGCAGCTTTACCTTGAAGCCTTTGGGTTACAACCTACTTATGCCCCAACCCAACGTGTGCAAAGGAGGGGTAATGATAGAGCTAGTACATCAAATGTACATATGAGTTCAGTGCCATAGATGGAAATGGCAAAAGTATGAAGGCCTCATTAAGTCATTTGTATCTATGTGTGTTACGACCTTTCTTGCGGATACATGCGAGGATAAAAGAGTGTTAATAGCACAAGATCATCAGTGGCGTGTATTTATGGTATGCAATCGAGGACGTTTGCGATTTCAAGAGGGGGGTATGTCACGAGGACGTGGCAGTTATTAACCATGTCACAGAGATGTGGCAACTACTAACCTTGGTTGTTGGTTTCTTTCCAATGGGGTTTATTTTATTTGTTTTGAGACCCTCTTTTTGAAGTAGCAAACGGTCGGACATTGTATGGCCAATGTGAATGGTACATTCACCCGCAGACGGGAAGTGGTCGGCACTGGAATTCGTATGGTAAGAGGATGCCTAGGCTCAGAGCAAGATCATATAGGTCCCCCCGTCGCACTTAGCAAGTTGGTGGATACTAGGAAGTGAACTCAATTAAGGCGTAAAGTCAAGGTGGGACTACCAACAAAAAGTATCCGACAGTTGGGCCACATTGCACTTTTGGATGCGGTCCCAATGAGGATAGATGGTCAGAAGACCAGTGGGAGCCCAACGGAAGCATCTCCTAAAATTTAGGGAGCTGCTATTTTGGGCCGTGAAATGTGTTCGCGTCATTACCTCCGGTATGACTAGGGGAACATTTTATAACTCTGCCGCGAAGTCAACTGGGCAACCGGTCAGGATATTTTTAAGCGGCAAACCTGAAACGGGAAAATGCTTGAAAATGCGCCAAGTGTCAGTTTTTCTTGGACTTTCCTCTTGCAGAAGAAGTGGCGCTGAATTTTATGCTGGGAGAGGCCTCATTTCAGCTTTTGTCACAGGTTAAGAGCTATGGAGTGCTTCCTTTCCCTCTTATGTACAGTGCGGTGCCAAGAGTGATGCCCTGCACGCTACGCACTGCCCTCTCTCTCCCCTACGAGCAATATTTTATGCCCCACTAGTGGGCTTTTCATTTGACCAATGTACAGTTATGTGGGTTCATGCGCGATTGCCGAGGCAAGAGCCTCTTGCACAGGTACTGGATTAGCTAGCGGCTAATCCCCCGCAGGTATAGGTGAATTCAGAGAGGTTTCACGCCAGAAATCTCGTCCGATTCAAAGGGCAAGTAGCCCTACAGGTGCGGGAGCTCGAGGTCTTGCTACGGATGCGACCGGCACGCGAAACGGAGCCCAAAACAGGGAATTACAGCCTGCTGTGTATTTTTGCAGGTTTAGGGTTTCAACCCTAAACGGACCCTAATACCCCCAGGAGGTTCGGGGACGCAAGGGGACCGCTGTACAGGTGAACTGGCGCATTTTCGGGGCAGAAAACAGAGAATTCAGCGTGCTGCAGATTCTCGCCAGGTTTTGCAAAGTGTCCGTATGCATCGGGAAAGTCACCTATTGCGTGGGAATACTGACTGTGAAGCGTCCTAGTACAGTTATGTTGCCGAAATCGGGCCAGAACAGGTGTTTCTTAGCCTAGATTGTGCAGGGCAGCTCGTGGGAGATCACAGGTTTTATTCCCTTTGATAAAGAATAAAGAAATACGGAAAGGTGCGCCAATTTTGGGGCCTACAGGTTGTCTGTGTCTGCTCGGAGCATTCTAGCTTCCGAGCCGTGTGTGTGATTAAGTGTTAATTCCCGTTACAGGTCTCCTTTGCAAGTGCTCTGTGTGTGTGTCTAAAGTAAAGAATTTCGGGTGAAAGCCAACGCCTACCGCCCTACGGGTCTGTTTCACCCGACAATGCAACCGAAGCTTGCCAATGACAAGTGTAATGGCTACGTCCTTGCATGGTGCTGCTAGAATTGTGATCTCGAGCCGCGCCGCCAATTCAGGTGAAATGAAGTTGGCCTTGGCTCCTCCATCAAAGAAAATTAGGGCTTCTTGGTCTTTCACTTTGCCCCAAGCTTGGCAAAGTTCTGTACTCTCGTCAATCGTGCTTGGGTCAGTACCCATGCAATCTGGAACCAGTCCTGCTTTCATCTTGCCTTTTCGTCCACGTTCCTCAGTTGCTTTTGAACCCTCAGGCCTGTCTTCATCTTTGTCCTTCTGTTCTTTTGGTGCCTTTTTAGGGCACTTCGCGGCCCCGTTTCCCCGCATCCAAAGCACTTCCCCTCTTTGACGTAGAGAGGTCTCTCTCAAAGAGAGAGCTTGGGTCGTGCATCTTTTTCTTTCTTTTCTGGGTTGCTCTTCTTCTTTCTACTTTCATTGTTCGAAGTCTGTTCGGTCCTTTGTGTCATGATTTCATATGTGGGGTAGGTCAAACTGCCTGAATGAATGGCAAAACCCCGTTTCGCATGACTCATCAGTTCCTGAATGGAATTTGACTTTTGCTCTAAGTAGCGATCTCGGATCTCTGTAGGAAGTCCCAAGGTAAACCGCTCAATCTGCTCTTTGAACGAGATCTTCTTAAATGAAGAGGTTGGTAGAAAAGAGCTCCAGAATCTCTCGCAATATGCGTCCAATGAATCTTTCTTGGTCATCAGAAGATGGTTCCAAGCAATTCGTATGTCGCGTTCGTACTTCCGAGTCAACCAAGAAGAAGTAAAAAGCCTTTTAAATTTCAGCCTTTTAACTGGCGCTTTCTTGTTCAACAGAAGAGTGGACCACCAAGTTCGAGCATTTCCCTTGAAGTAAGAGGTAGCCCTTCAAATCTTGGAGTGCTCTGAGTAATGTCGTCTAGAGAAAGCTATGTCCAATTGCTCTATGAAGGCCAAAGCCTTCAAAGCATCTTGAAATCCAGAAAACGTGTCAAATTTAATTGATTGTCCACCTTCTTTAAACTCTCGGACTTTCTTGCTTTTATCCTCCAGGAAGTCATACTGATTGGCTTTATAGAAATTCTTCTTCTTTGCATAGAATCTGTGATCATCGGAGTCTGAACTGTCTGAAGACGAGTCCTTTGTAGAACTGTCAGAAACTGGGCGAAATCTAGGCTTCTTTGTCTTTTTCTTGCCCTTTCCGAAGCTTTGCTTTTTGCTTCGCTTTTTCCCTTTTTTTGTCTTCTTTGCTCGAGTCAGAAGAGCTAGAAGAAGAAGAAGAAGAACTGGATACTCTTTCAAATCTGACATGCTTTTGCTGCTTTCTTGCCAAGGCAAAAGCAGATTGACGACCCAAATAACCCGGGAAGTCAGCTCCTTTCTTTTGCTTTTTGTCGTGCTTTTCAGCTTTGTTCTACGTGTCAAAAATCTGAGAAATCCGTGTATCAACCACCTCTTCTAATTCTTACTCTATAAACATCCTTGGAGTAGGAGGTTTCTTGAGTGCCGGTTTGAGGGGTGGTTCAGTGGTTTGCCGCCACTATGAGTGCACCTCGTCGAAGGAGGTTTGGGTCATAAATTTTGCAAATTTCGGGTCCTTCGCAACATCTATCATCATCTTCGTTGCATCGTCAATCAATCGTCGACGCTCCATCTCTTCAATCTCCGCCTGAGTAGGCCGAGGCGGGCTATACTCCTCGTGAGAATCTTCTTCGTGATCTCTTCATGCATGTCCAGATGCAGAGGAAGTCGACTGATCTCTGTTTGAATAAATAAGTGTCGCTAGAAAAAGGATCTGATTTCCTGGTAGAAGAGAAATCGGCCGCGCTCTGATGCCACTGTAACAAACTTGGACACTCCAAGTCAAGATTCTACCTCGACACGACAAGAATTCACTTCAAAAACAGTTCACAGTTCACAATTGATTCGACAACGGCCCGGCGGAGTTCTGTGCCTAGAGATATTGGCCCCAAAGACTGGCGCCCCTTTCGGTATTTCTTTTAGTATTAATCTGCAACTCAAAGTACAAGGGAGTGGGAGGGTCTCACTCTTAGACTTTGCGTCCAGATGCTTTGAGAAGTGGGAGCCCTGTCCACACTTATAAAGGTTTTACAAGGGGTGCCAAAAGCAGAGCCCCAAAAGCTGAAAATCAAAAGCCTTGCAATAATAAAGCAATTTTATCAAAAGCTCTCTCTCTCTTTCTCTTATGCTTTTGCGTAGAATTGAGCCCTGAATTGCGTAGCCAAAAGCATCCGTACAGCTACCGTAAAACCCGGGCTTCCGTATAGCCAGTGCCACGTCAACTTTTCCGTGAAATGCGTCAGGTTCTGCGCTACGATTTACGAGTTTCCGTACTCTGCTGCCACGTCATCATTTCAGCCAGCCTGTTTTTACCGGGGCTGCCCATGCCAAAGGGGAAGGTGTGTGTGTGTGTGTACACAGGCTGCTACGTCACTGGGCTGTGACAACTTTGAGGAAAAACAGCTGCTTTCTGAGAAAGTAGGTTGCTTTGCATTGCATCCGTGCATGTGGTTGCATCCAGGGATGCTTGGGAAGTGCTGTGTATGCATTGTTTTCAGCTTATAAGGTTTTATTGAGCTTTTGTCACAAATTGCTGACGTGTCAAAGCCCTGAAGAAGGGGAGCCAACTTGCAGATGCTGGCCGAGGGGCCTAAACCCTAAGGAGTAATAGAAGAAGAAGTCCTACCAACTTATGGGGATCCCGTTCGATGACGTGGCAGCTTTTGAAAATTGCGCTGACATGATGACGTGGCAGGCTGTACGGATTTCCGCGTTTTGCGTTGGCTGATGACGTGGCAAGTTGTACAGATTTTCGTAAATTATGCTGACAGCTTTTTGGCATTGCTTTTTAGACCAGAAGCTTTTGAGTTTTGAAGGCTTTTCACTGTAACTGCTTTTTAGGCCAAGGGCCTTTAAATATGAGGTTAGGGCTCATTCTCTGGCATGCTTCTTGAAGAAGGTGCAGAGTATGGAGTACCGGCTTGTACTGTGTTGATGCAATATAAAGAAATACCGAAAGGGGCGCCAAGGTTTGGGGCCAATACTCTATGGGGTGGAATTTTGCCACTCCGTGTCGTGTGTCGTCTCTCTCTTTCAGTTTAGTTGTTATTGAAGTGTTAAAAGTCTGTTCAGTCTTTTCTTTTCTATTGGCACGTGGTGCTTGTCTTGTGACAGTGGTATGAGAGCATCAGGCGTGTGCTTTTCTGAAAGCACACCGGTCCTACAAAAGAGCAGACAGAGCTATTGGAATTTTATTCGAGGGATCTTCGCCCTCCAACCCGGACTTATTAGCCACTCCCACCCTTCCCTTACTTCATTGCGCATCGGGCGCGCTCTCGTCTTCACCGCTCATGTCTTACAGAGCATAAGCCATTAAGATCACTTGCAAGAGAAGGATCCAAGATTTGTTTCGAGCTATTGTTTTTCTCAGAGGCAGTGCCATGCAAATGTTGATAGTTACCAAGCAGCATACTCTAAGTACTTGGCAAGCTTTCAAGAAAATTTGCCCGAAGTTATATGGTTTCTGACATCTTCCTTCGGAGTGCAACTTTTGGCAGAGAGTGGTATCCTGAAATGCTTGCCATGGAAACCCTAGCAAATTATATCTTGAAATTTCTCGACATCTCTCAGTAGATGTCTCTTCTCGAGTTGATAACCTTGGAGGTTCGGTGCGATTGCTATCTTGGGACTACGATTGCCGCCAGAGGAACATTGTCTGTCCAAGAGTTGATGGACCATGCTGTGCTCGGCTACGATCTTATGGAAGGAATCTAACCCTAATTTTTGGTGTAGGTTTCAGGATGGAAAGTCAATCGACTTTTCGAGCTCGGTTGATATCGAGATTGCTTTTTAAGTTTGAATTTTGTCTGAGAATCTGTTTGAGAACTTGTTTGGTGATCCTGTTTGGAATTTGGTTGAAATGGATGGTATTTGTTTTGAACCTGTTTTGGTGCCGATTTGAAATGTTTGACTCTGGTTTTAATACTGGTTTCATTGATTGATGATTTTACTCTCGGGTGGAGAAGTGAGAAATACTGTTTTGGTGTTGTTTGAACCTCGGAACGACGCAGGCCGATGCCTGGGGAGCGTTCCGCTGTATGCTAGAAAACCTCCGAACGACGCAGGCCGATGCCTGGAGAGCGTTTGGTTGTATGCTTGTAAAATAATTGTTGTTGTGACTCCCGGCCTGGACCTGGATGGTTATGCGGGAGGAGTATTAAGAAGTCTGAGCAGTGGTTACTCTCAGCACCTCCAAACGACGTAGGCTGCGGTCTGGGGGGCGTTTGGTTGTAAAAGGCCTCTATATCTCCCGGTCCGGATCTTTTTAGGTAATGCGAGAGGAGTGATGAGGGAGTCGTTGAATATCTCTTAGCTTGGACCTTGTTAGGCTATGCGGGTGGAGTGTTCATCGGCGACTTTATGTTTTTATGTCTGGTAACATGCATATGTGAGCATTTGTGTTGCATTGTGATGTGCCAACTACTGAATATTCCTAATTGGATGAGATTGCCTGGGTATGTAATCTTAGTGCATCAAGACACCCGTGGAAGATCAATACGATTTGGGTATGATGGCTAATTTTACTACGCCGGGATATCAAGAGTTCTGATCTGGACGGAAGGAGAAGTTAACTCCGTGATCAAAAGAGCCGATAGGAGAAGCTAACTCTTTCATAAAAAGAGCGGAAAGAAGAAGCTAACTCCTTAACAAAAAGAGCAAATTGATTATCCCTCGGAATTTTTTTTGAACTAACTCGAGTTTTTTTGCAGATATGCTGTAATCGTGGACGATTACTCCCTTTCAAGAAGGGGAGATGTCACCAAATGCTGACGTGTCAAAGCCCTGAAGAAGGAAGCCAGCTTGCAGATGCCGGCCGAGGGGCCTAAACCCTAAGAAGGAGTAACAGAAGAAGTCCTACCAACTTATGGGGACCTCGTCCGTGATGGGGCCCCAAGTGACATAAAGATTAAAATAAAGCAAGACCCGTAGCTAATGACGTGGCAGTTTCCAAAAATTGCGCTTACATGACGACGTGGCAGGCTGTACGGATTTCCGCGTTTTGCACTGGCTGATGATGTGGCAGGTTGTACGAATTTCTGTAAATTACGTTGGCAGCTTTTTGGCATTGCTTTTTGGACCAGAAGCTTTTGAGTTTTGAAGGCTTTTCATTGTAACTGCTTTTCAGGCCAAGGGCCTTTAAATAGGAGGTTAGGGGCTCATTCTCTGGCATGCTTCCTGGAGAAGGTGCAGAGTCTGGAGTACCGGCTTTGTACTGTGTTGATGCAATATAAAGAAATACCAAAAGGGGCGCCAAGGTTTGGGGCCAATACTCTTTGGGATGGAATTCCACCACTCCGTGTCGCGTGTCGTCTCTCTCTTTTAGTTCAGTTGTTATTGAAGTGTTAAAAGTCTGTTCAGTCTGTTTTTTTCTATTGGCACGTGGTGCCCGTCTTGTGACAGCTTTTGGGCAGGCTCATACATTTTTTTTTTCAAAAAAGGCCGGCCGCCCACTTAATGAGTTGGCAGCCCTCAATTGAAATAGGCCAAAACAGAGTTCGCTGAATACCAGCCCTCTCTCCGTTCCCCTCTTTGGCGCCCCTCTCCCTCCTCTATTCCTACTGGCAAGGTTGCCTCTATTCCCGCTGATGCCAGGAGCAATAAAAGCGAACCCTTCTCACACTCACACACAAACCAGCCAGCGCTAGCAAGTACAATCTGCCGCCTTGGAGAAGCAAGTGAAGACCAGCGCTTGCAAGGAGAAGATGCTGCTGCAGATTTCAGCCGCAGAGTCGACATTGTCGGTGATGCCCATGGTTGCCCCGAGCGTACCAGATGTCGCCAAGACCCAGTGTGCGAGTTCCATCGCGAAGAAGTGCGTATGGAGAGAGTTTTTATCGTGACAAGTTGCTATTTTTCTCTGTTTTCAGCCCATAAACGTCATGGATGGGGCTGAATACGAGAAGGAACCCGAGAGCACACCTCTTCTGTGTGCAGGATTGAAAGAGAGAATTCTGTACAACAAGAACTTTTCCGGGGAATCGCTTTTCGAGAACCGAGCTGCGTTTCGAGCGTCGAGATTATGAAGGTAATGATTTTCATGTTATGATCTCTGAGTATATGATTGCAGGTGTACTTCCTCTTCGTGAGGGAGTAGGAAGAGAGGAAGGCACGAGCCTTTGAAGGAGAAAAGCTATGAGGAACTAGAGCCAGATCAGCCCAAGGGTTTCGTACCCGAGATTGGGAAGTACATTCACGAATCTGAGAGTGAGACTCTGGAGTTGGGATCAAGAACTTGAGATTCCCAAGAAAGGACTTTGTGTCCTTGAAAGTAGAATTATTCTGCAGGAAGAGGACTCTGGGAGCAGAGTCGGAAAAAGGTTGCAGGGATGCCATGCCCTGAGTCGAGATCTAGAGGCGAGAACTTAAATTCTCGAGGATGCAGAATAAGGAATGGAAGTTCCTTGGAATAAGGCTTTGCCCTCCCTAGGAATAGGAAGGTGAGGCTTCTCGGAACCATCGAGTCATATTTTAGAACGAACGTGGTAATACGTTCGGTTCAAGTGCTTGTATAGACTTCTCCTCAGTAATAAAGATACTACTACCGGGGGGAGGAACCAACCCATTTTCTGGTCCCCAATACTGTGTCGATCTTCTCACTCCCTTTCTATCTCTTTATTTCTCTCTATATCATCTGGCTTCAGCATTAAATGATAAATTCTATTCCGTTTGTGACAGTGGTATCAAAGCATGGTCTCTCTTTCTTTGTAAAGGAGGATGACTCTGGGAAGATACGGGAAGAAGCCATGACAAGCCAAGAGGGAAGTAAGTAGAAGTAAGTATCAAAGCATGGTCTCTCTTTCTTTGTAAAGGAGGATGACTCTGGGAAGATACGGGAAGAAGCCATGACAAGCCAAGAGGGAAGTAAGTAGACGGAACCCTAAGCCTTGCAGGAAAAGCTTGCAGAGTTGGGAAAATATCTCTCTCTGCAAGAAGTCGACAAGACTTGGGATTCTCTGAGAAGGCGAGAAGAGGATGAAGCTCAAGAACCTAGAGACTAGAGAATCCGAGGAGCAGGATACTCAAGATCCTTCAGAACCCAGAGATTATTCATGAACATCAATCGAGAACCATAGCCAAGAAATCCCGTCATTTCGGGAAGGATATGAAGAAGGTCTCTAGACCTTAAAACACTCCAGTCAAATTTGATACTTTTGACGGAAGGGAAGATGTCCCGAAAGCGGTAGCTTTCATTTGACAGTTTGAAGTTGCCTTTGCAAACGGCAATTTCTCAAAAGCGTCGAAGGTGATGCATGAAATGAAGCATCTCAAGAATATTGCGAGTGCTTGGTGGTAAACCAAAGCTCTGCAAGGAACTTACAACAAGACTTGGATTCAAATTCAAGGCTGAATTTTCCGACAAATTTTTTTTCCTCTACACCTTGAGGAAGATATCAAAGAAGATTGGGATTGGTTTGCCCAATCGCAGCACGAGCGAGTCACAAATCATGTGCACAGGTATTGGTTCATCTCGCAAAAGTGGATTTATTTTTGACCCTCTCTGAGGAAGAAAAGATAAAGAAGTTTAACGAAGGACTTTCACCCAAACTTCATAGACGAATTCGCAAGATACTTTGCAGCGGATGGTGCGGAGTCAACAATACAAGCTGAAAGTGTACACCTTAGTGTACGAAGAATCTAATCTCTACACTGGGATGGGAAACATTGAACACGGACACAACAAATTTTGTTGTCTTTCCTCGAAGGATACGTTGCTATCCGGAGAAAGTTTTAGAGTAAGGAAATTCACGCTAAGTGAGAGGACAGGTCTTTGATCAAAGTTAAATCTTTGAGGAACTTGTAAACTGCGTTTTGCATTTACGCGTGAGGTATGCATATGTCTAACCAGGACCAATCACTCTTGTGTGTTTATGAGAGTAGAATCGAATTGGAACATTGCTTTATGCGATAAATTGGTTTGCTCAACCATCCGGAAGGTTACCGATTGATCTAGTATCCGATAGTTTTCTAACAGATTACCTGTTATTGTTATTGTGGGTAGGACATTATGAAGGAACCATTCCGAGTTTTCAAGGGGAAAAAAGCTTTTAGTAAGCTTGAGTACCCTATGAGTCTACATCGCTTACCTGGAAAGGGAAAATATGGTAAATGAACACTCTCTTTATGAGGGAAGGTGTTATGTCCCGCTCTTGGGAGAGGGGATCTAGCCCAGACGCCGTCGAGATGGCCGTCCAGTGTCCGAGGCGGATGTAGTGTGAACACGGCTAGTGTGGCCGGCCATTATTATAAAAGGGAGGCCAAGGCCTCATTTGCAGTTATCGACCCCCGCTGGCAGAGTGCCAGTGGTTAGCCCGCGAGGCTAGGAGTGCGTGAGGTCACCTCGAGGAGGTGAGGCCGAGTGGTATGGGACACTCTGTCTTACAGGTGCACGCCTCGCCTACGTCCTCGAACATTGGCCCCAACACGGGGGAGCTACCGGATGGTGGCTATGGTCAGGTGGTTTGTCCGACGTGTGTCTGTAGGCGGTCCGTGTAGCCGGGAGATCCACTCTCCTCGTTCATTTCATGGTATCAGAGCCGGCTTGGCTGCACGAAGGTGTGTGTGCACACCTATGGGCTGTTTAGAGCCGGATAATCATTGTTTCATGCAATTTTTTGATGAAACGGTTGTTTAATTAATTCTTTTTCTTCTTATAAGCAGGTGTACAGGTGAAAATTGATGTTTGGTTGCTGATTTTTGATAAAAATCAGCAAATTAGCAAGGGGAAGTGCCCAAAATCGGAGCTTTTTCATTAATTTTACTGATTTTGAGAATGTACTTGTTAACTGGCTGATTCTCTTTGGGTGATTTTCGATGAAAATCACTTTATTGCTGTTTAATCTGCTCGTTGAGCGTTCAATTCAGCATGCTTTACTACAGCTCCTACTAAACTCCTTCTCTACTCCTCTCTGTGTAGTGACTAAGTTCACACAGAAAGAAAGAGAGAAAAGCTCCTGATCTCTTGCGTTGTAGGAGAGAGAGAGTAACTCTCAGCAGCGTGAAGAGAGCGGGCCTCTCTGCAGGTAGCGAAGAGAGGGTGTGATCGAAGAGAGAGAGAGGGAGAGAGCCAATGGCCCATGTGCAACAAAGGGGGGCTCCTCCTTGCGCAGCAGCAGTAGAACGTTGACGTGGAGCCTTGGTTCCACCCTGGCGGAGGCCTACGCGTGCTGGCCACGAGTGAGCACACGCTCTGCCTTTTGATTCCTCTCTCCACGCGTCCGTTGAAGCTTTCGCTGGCCCTCAATTTTTTCTTACGCTACCTTATTTCTACGCTGCAAGTAAGCTTGTTTTTATTACTAAGTGGTACCTTTATTTTTTAAAGTGTGGCTAGGATACCTTGAGTTTTTTTTAAAAAAGGGTGTGAAACCTGTACAATAAAAGAACCCACTTACAGAGACTGCAAAATCGTACAGAGAACTCATTTTTCGAGCCCTCTGCTTCCCTCCCTACGCTCCTCTCTGCATCTACTCGCACTCCCGCGTCCCCGCCATCACCTGCTCGCCTTCGGACGCTCACGCCGACGTGTAGAGCTCCTCAAAGTTAAAACTTTTTGTGACCGAAAAGTGCAGAAAAGGACCAATTTCACGTGAAACTTCCATTTTTTCACGCACTTTGCCATGGGTTCCTCCAGCTCGGATGTGCAGCTTGACGACGCGCCAGGTAATGTTCAAATTCCATTCACGCATGCTCTCTACACATGGATTACAAGTACTTTCCACAGTTTCAACCAACGTGTTACTGCTCTGGAAAACGCGAATGTTCAGATGAACCTTCGCTTGGCCTCTCTCGAAGGGGTCGTACAAAGGCTCAGTTCCCGAATTTCTACCCTCGAATATATGGCTCAGTTGCGCGTATTTCTGAGGGCAAAACCCATCTCCAACAATTGCGGACACAAATTGGTGCTTTTGGGCGTTCACAGGGTGGTCCAACCGCCACAATTCCATACAAACTACAAATTTCTTAGGGGAGGAGAAATAATGTACGGAATTGGCTGTAAATAACTGGTTGCATCAGTGGACCACGTATTTTGATCTCCATGAGGAGCATGATGAACGGAGGATTCAGACGATTCCTCTCTATTTGCGCAGTAAGGCGCTTACCTGGTGGCGCGACATGACAGAGAAGCCTACGACGTGGACTGATTTTTGTGTGAAATTCAAGACGGATTTCGCCAAAATAGACACTTTGAAAGCTCATGCCAAACTGCAGAGTCTTTCGATGAAAACTCAATCTTTTGATAAGTATACGACAACTCTCAAAGAAGCGCTCAACTTCTGCAAGGTGGATTCTACGCACTCTCAACTTTCAAAGAAGCGCTCAACTTCTGTAAGGTGGATTCTACGCACGTTGTGCACATGTACCTGCTGGGATTGCATGAGGATTACCGTTGGGCCTTAATCAAGGACAAAGCCCCGATTGATGTCAAGGATGCAGTGGCAAAGGCCAGGACGTTCCATTTGATAAATGGAGCGAACTATGAGAAGAAAAGAATTGCAGACCATCAATCCGGTGAGGGTGCTTCGAGGAAGCGACCCCGATTCCAACATAAGTCAAAATCACCGCCGAGATATTCTCAAGAGAAGAAAAAAGCCAAGAATGCTTTAGTTGCTGATGCAGTGAAGAAGGGGGCTTGCTTTGGATGTGGCCAGACGGGTCACCAAATCAAGGATTACCCCAAGAAGAAGAAGAAGATACAGAAACTGCAAGGTCGTCCTTCGGTTCAAATTCACGAGATCTCAGGTAACTCTGATGTTGTTCAAGTTGAAATCCATCATTTAGCACTCAGTTCATGCACTAATTGTACTTTTAGCACCAAAGTGTTTGATAAGCACGATCTTCTCCGTTTCCCCGGGAAGATCAATGGTCACGATGTGACCGTACTCCTTGATAATGGAAGCTCACACAATTTTGTGGATGCAAAATTGGTGCAGAAACTGAGCCTGCGGCGGACGCGGGACATTGACCATGAGTATCGCGTGAAGATGGCTCGTGGCGAGGATACGGATGTATTGAATTGCATGGTTCCAGACTTGTCGCTCGAGCTGACTGATTACAAAGAGAACCTGGATTTCCACATCATGCGCCTGGACAGAGCAGATGTTATTTTAGGAATTCCATGGTTTTATGATAAACAAGACTCATTGTATATAGACTATGTACATCACTCTTGTTTTTGTTAAGCAGGACATGCCTCATGTATCTGTGTCGCTTTGTAATAGAAGTCTGTAAATAATGGTTTTGCAATACCAATTGTTACTGCTTAGAAAATGTATAAAGAAACAAAGTCTTCTGATGTTGATTTTTATCAATGTGTACTGTCTGCTTGGTTTGATTCATTAGTGCTTGGTACTTCTGTCACTGAATTTCGTAAAAATGTTTCATGTTCTTGTGTTGAACTTGGGGATTCCGACGAATCTAATCTTATCCGAGAAATCATGACTGATTTCAAGGATGTTTTTCCTGATGATCTACCTCCTGGCTTTCCGCCTTCGAGAGGAGTAGATCATGGCATTGAGTTAGTGGCTGGTAGTCAACCCTTCTCAAAGCAACCTTATCGGTTTAGTAAAACCGAGGAGGACAAAATTCAGTGATAACTGAAAGATTATCTTGACAAGGGTTTTGTTCGGCCAAGTAAATCCCCATGGAGAGCGTGAGTGTTACTTTCTCGAAAGAAGGACAACACTATGCGCTTCTGCGTGGATTACAAAGGCTTGAATAAACTCACTGTTAAGAACAAGTATCCGCTCCCACGTATGGACGACCTGATAGATCGGCTCTATGGAGCGTTGTATTTTATGAAGATAGACCTGCGATCGGGCTATCGCTAGATACGGATCAAACTGGACGCTATTCCTAAGACAGGTTTCCATACGCGCTATGGTTACTACGAGTTTTTGGTCTTGCCTTTTGGTTTGACCAATGCTCCAGCTACGTTTCAACAGATGATGAATGATCTGCTGAGACCATTTGTAGGCAATTTCATTGTTGTATTTCTCGATGACATCTTGATCTACAGCCGAAGTTTGTATGAGCACTTAGAGCATATACGCGCTGTTCTCAAAGTACTGAGAACTGAGAAGCTTAATGCTAAGGATTCTAAGTGTGAATTCTTTAAGAAAGAGCTTCTGTACTTGGGTCACATCGATGGAATTCGCGTCGACCCTGAAAAATTGGATAAAGTGCGAAATTGGCCCATTCTGAGGAATGTACGCCAAGTGAAGTCCTTTTTAGGCTTTACTGGATTCTTTCGTAAGCTTATCAGGGATTACTCTAAAGTTGCTGCTCCGCTTACGTAATGTCACGTGACACATCCCAACCCTATGTGTCCGTGGACAAGCTACACCATAGCAGGGTTTCTGTTAGTCAAGTCAAGTTTAGAATAGCAGTGATCTGGCACTTTTGTGAGTCTATTCGTAGACCGTGCATGCCCAGTCACTTAGCATAGATGCATATCCTCCGGTTGCACACAGCATGATCATCGGAATTCCCATCAGAATCCATTAGCATCAGTTAGGGGAATTTTCCAGTGCATTTAGCCTATTTTCCTAATTATTGGTATTTTCACTTATTATTTTTAAGTGACTTTCCAACAAAAGTAGGTAGGGCAATTTTGCTAAGTTAATATATAAGCAAACCCAAGTTAGCACTTGCAGAGGAGGCAGCAGGAGCTTCCCGCTCAACAGGCAACTTCTCAGCAGTACCCCCCACAGACCTCTAGCGTTTTCTGTTCCCAGCAGTAAAACTCCACCCCTTGCATTTTTCCTCACTGGCACTCCTGGCCCTCACCCTCAACACCCTAGCGTTAGTAGATTGTGGATCCATCGCCAGAATTCATCAGCATTAGCGTTTTGCTAATTCAGCCCATTAGCGTTTTTACCTCCAACAGCCCAATGTTTTTGGCAATAGGTAGAACAGCCCAGCGTTTTTGTCTTCAGCCCTCAACTACATCAGATCTACAGCGTTTTCAGCCCTATGACACAGTAGCAGATTCCTCCCAGTCGGTTGCAGATGATCCCCCATTTTCAGCCATCAAAACGCAGCCAAAACAGTCATTTTCAGCCACCAAGAAGACCATCAAAATCAGCAGATAAAAGATCTCATATTTCAGCCATCAAGTCGTCGTCGTCATCACCGTCGTCGTCATCGGCATAGGCCCTGAAACCGGCCCGTAGATCGGTAGGCGTTGGCTTTCACCCGAAATTCTTTACTTTAGACACACACACAGAGCACTTTGCAAAGGAAACCTTCGACGGGAATTAACACTTCATCACACACAGGGCTCGAAAGCTAGAATGCTCCGAGCAGACACCGACAACGTGTAGGCCCCAAAATTGGCGCCCCTTTCGATATTTCTTTATTCTTTAGGAGGGTAAAGTACAAAGAAGAGTCCTGGGAATCCTTTGATTGTATCCCACTAGATACCGCCTGTTCTGGCCAAATTTCGGCAGCATAACAGTCCCAAAACTTGCGCGAAACCAACTCCCCTGCTGGAACTCGCTTCTACTGGCGTATACCCTCTAATTCCTGCCCAAAAACAGTAAATTCAGCACGCTGTATTTACTGGTTTTTGCCCTGTTTTCAGTCCCAAACAGTCCCCTAACTGTCCTCTGCCAGTGGGGCACGATTCCTAATGGTCCCGGCGTCCGTATGGCTGAAAAACTGTAAAATTACAGCGCATACACAACGCTGATTTTGCACCTGTACGGTGAGGTTATGACCCTCACCCATGCCTGCTTTGGAGCAGCAGCTAGCTACCCCTGTTCCTGCTCAAGGAGGCTCTTGCCTCAGCACAAAAGCATGAACCCACACAACTGTACATCAGTCAAATGAGTAGCCCTCTTGTGGGGCATCACATAACTGCACGTAGGGGAGAGAGAGAGCAGTGTGTAGTGTGCAGGGCATCACTCCTAGCACCACACTGTACATGAGAGGGAAAGGAAGCACTCCATAGCTCTTAACTTGTGACAAATTTCAAATGAAGCCTCTCCCTTCTCTAAATTCAGCGTCAATTCTTCTGCAAGAGGAAAGTCCATGAAAATGTGACACTTGGCGCATTTACAAGCATTTTCCCGTTTCGGGTTTGCCGCTTAAAAATATCTTGACCGGTTGCCTAGTTGACTTCGCGGCAGAGTTGTAAAATGTTCCCTTAGTCATACCGGAGGTAATGACGCGAACACATTTCACGGCCCAAAATAGCAGTTCCCTAAATTTTAGGAGATGCTTCCGTTGGGCTCCCACTGGTCTTCTAACCATCTATCCTCATTGCAACCGCATCCAAAAGTGCAATGTGGCCCAACTGTCGGATACTTTTTGTTGGTAGTCCCACCTTGACTTTACGCCTTAATTGAGATCACTTCTTAGTATCCACCAACTTGCTAAGTGCGACGGGGGGGACCTATTTGATCTTGCTCTGAGCCTAGACATCCTCTTACCATACGAATTCTAGTGCCGACCACTTCCCGTCTGCGGGTGAATCTACCGTTCACATTGGCCATACAATGTTCGACCGTTTGCTACTTCAAAAAGAGGGTCTCAAAACAAATAAAATAAACCCCATTGGAAAGAAACCAACAACCAAGGTTAGCAGTTGCCACATCCTTGTGACATGGTTAATAACTGCCACGTCCTCGTGACATACCCCCCTCTTGAAATCGCAAATGTCCTCGATTGCATACCATAAATACACGCCACTGATGATCTTGTGCTATTAACACTCTTTTATCATCGCATGTATCCGCAAGAAAGGTCGTAACATACATAGATACAAATGACTTAATGAGACCTTGATACTTTTTCCATTTTCATCTATGGCACTGAATTCATATGTACATTTGATGTACTAGCTCTATCATTACCCCTCCTTTGCACACGTTGGGTTGGGGCATAAGTAGGCTGTAACCCAAAGGCTTCAAGGTAAAGCTGCAATACATTTGGTGACTCTGACAGTTCATGCTCTTCCATCCACTTTGCATCCATAGGCGGATAGTTCTTGAACCTCACGAAATAGCGTCTTGCAACTTGTCCTTTAACTTTTCTGTCCTTATGTGCCAAAACTTGCTCAGGTACCAGGATCTCATCAAGTTCCTCAACTTCTTGCTGATCCTCATCTGACATATCTTCTGGCACATCACCCACGAAGGGTCTTAGAAGACTCAGGTGAAACGCATTATAAATCTTCCACGCATCACGCAATTTCAGCCTGTAAGCCACATCGCTGATCTTGTCAAGCACTTGAAAGGCCCATAGTAACGCATGCTGAGCTTAGGAAACAGCCGTTCCTTGCACTTCATCTTCTTTAACCTTGCCTTTTCGAACCTTAACAGAACCCAATCACTAGGTGATAATAGCAATTCACGACGGTGACGATCAGCAGCCTTTTTCTGCTTTGCCTGAGTCTTCTCCAAGGCAACTTTAATCTTCTTATACATCTCACCATGTTCTCAACATATCGATCTGCCTCAAAGATCTTGTCCTATGTATGCAAAATGGGAGGAACCTTTTTGCCGCCTTCAACAATTTCAAAAGGTGCTTTGCCAGTAGACGAATGCACCGTATTATTGTACGCATACTCAAGCGTAGGCAAATACTGTTCCCACTTGCCCTTATTATCTGACACAGCATTTCAACAGATCTAAGACGAAACGAAGACGAAACAGATCTAAGTTTGTGGATGAAACGAAGACGAAAACTTGAGCGTAGTGCCCATGTTCTCAAACAATCCTCTCCAGAACAAACTGGTCATGCGAGGATCACGATCACTGATAATCGATTGTGGCATACCATGGTACTTGAACACATTGTACATGAACAAGCGTGCCATTTGATCGGTTGTAACAACCCTGGTGCCTTTTGCCTGTCATACTTGACCTTTTGGAAAACTATGCATGCTCGCACAAAGGCATCCACATCTCTCCTCAAGGTAGGCCAATAGAAGAATGTCTCTACCGCTTTAACTGTTGCATCAATGCCACGATGCCCTGCATACGGTGGGACATGACTCTCTTCCATGACCTTATGCCGCAGTGGCCTAGTGACACAAAGTCTGCCATGCATCATCATAAAACCATCTCTGAGGAGGTAGTGCTCGTGATGTTGCCCCTCTTGTAACTGTTCAAAGATCCTTGCAAAATCTTCATCAGCAGTATACTGTTCCTTCATGTCATCTAGCTCGTGATGATAAGGAATTGACACAACTGAAATATGTGGCTTTCTTGATAACGCATCAGCCACAACATTCTTCTTGCCTTCCACATGCATAATTTGGAAGTGGAACATGGAAAGAATGTTTGCCCATCGCATATGCTTTTCGGATAACTTTGACTGTGTCAAGAAGTATCGGAAGTTCTGATGATCTGTTTGGACAACAAAATCAGCACCTAAGAGGTAGTGCTTCCAGCTAGAAAGCGCATGAATCACGGCCAAGAGCTCTTTCTCATAGACTTGCATAGTCCTCTCTGGCCCTTGGAAAATTCGGCTTTCATAAGCTACTACCCGTCCATCTTGCATTAGCACTGCTCCGATGCTACTGCCACACGCGTCACACTGGACCACAAATGACTTCCTGAGATCTGGCAAAACAATAACTGGATCTGATTTCCTTTAAGAGACTAAAAGCTGAAATCTCTTTTTGGGTCCATCTGAAAGTGCCCTCTTTCTTTTGCAATGCGTGAAGAGGCGATGCTATCTCTGCAAAATTTCTCATAAACCTTCTATAGTAGGAACACAATCCCAAGAAGCTTCTGACATCGTGCACAGTCTTCAAGTCTGGCCATGTCTTGATAGCTTCGACCTTTGCGGGATCCATTCTAACACCATCCTTTGAGACTATGTGGCCCAGAAAGTGGATCTCTTCGAGGAAGAATTCACTTTTCTTAGGATTGACAAGTAACCTGTGACTGCGCAGCTCTTCGAACACAATGGTCAAGTGACGCCTATGCTCCTTTTCATTCTTCGAATACACTATCATATCATCGAAGAACGTTCCAACAAACTGTCCATGCGAGCGGAAAATCCGGTCCATCATTCTGTTGAACGTAGCAGGAGCATTTGTTGCCCAAACGGCATCACTAGAAACTCATAAAGACCAAATGTCGTTCTAAACGCAGTCTTGTGCTCTTCCTCTGGCCTTATACGAATCTGATGGTACCCACTCTTAAGGTCTATCCTGTTGAAAATTGCAGCACCCTCTAAACGATCGAGAATATCATCAATTCTAGGAATAGAAAACCTATTCTTGATGGTATTCTTATTCAATGCACGGTAATCAATACACATGCGCCATGAGCCATCCTTCTTCTGCACTAGGAGCACTGGGGAGCAAAAGGGTGAAGAACTAGGCTGAATCAGTCCCTTCTCTAATAACTCCTCAACCTGGCCCATAATCTCTTTCTGTTGCGCCGCACTAACCCTGTAGGGAGGTCTATTTGGTGGGCTACACCCCGGCACGAAATCTATCCGATGGTCCTCAGGTCTCTCTGGCGGCAATTGCGACGGTAATGAATCAGAAAAACAGTCACTAAACTTTTGCAAAAATGCTGACATATATAAATTTGACTGATCACTATCTGAGGCATCACATGCAAAAATCAGGTACACAGAAAGATGATTCTTTATTACAGAAGTGATAGCAGAAGCATATACAATAGGGATTGACTCTCCTTTAAGCTTTACATCCAAGATGTGAGTTTTGCCCCTATGCTGTACAGTGATCTTTTTGTTGTAGGCATCCAAGACTCCATGCACTTGGAACATCCACGGGATCCCCAACAAGGCGTCACAACCTTCCAGCGGCATGATGTAAAACTCTTCAGTGTCCACATACGACTGAATATGCAGACGCAGTTTTCCAATGATGGGAGTAACACACTTTGAGTGGCCAGGACATGCCAACCCTGCCTCTGCTGTGTACCCCATCTCTTCAGCTCTGATGCCCAGCTTCATAGCTAACTCTAGTGAGATAAAGTTGGCTTTGGCACTTGGATCAAAGAAGATGAGTGCCGTCTGTCCCTAACTTTACCCCATGCCCTGCATAACTCACTGGCATCTGCTGGGCCTGCCACCCATCATGTCTGGCACTAAACCTGTCGTGGGTTTAGGCTTCTTGCCTTTCTGGTCTTCTTTATCCTCTGAGTCAGCTGGCCTTTTTGATAGAAAAGTGACCAGGCTGCTCGCATATAAAGCATTTGTTCTCAGCCATTAGAACCTTCTTTTCCTCGAGCGACTTGCGCACAAAAGGCTTCCTTTTCTGTTTCTTTGCCTGCGCTCCAGAAGTCCCGGCTGAATCCTTGTCTTTGGTGGCCTTTTCTGACCCCTGTGATGCATCAGGAGCCGTTTTCACAAAGGGCTTCTTCGCTGAATTTTTCTTTTGTTGCCCTCCTTTGTCACTGCTCGGAAATCCACTGTCCTCTCCTTTGAACAAAGCAAGACCAGTGTTCGCAACTTCCATAAGTTGAGTAAGGGTAGCCACTCTGTTTTTTGTACAGTAATTGCGAAGCCCTTTAGGCAGCCCTCAACAACACTTTTCTATTTGCTCTGTCAGTGGCACAAATCAATAGGAGGTCACTGAGAGTAACGCTTTACAAAACCTCCTATTGTACTCCAGCAAGCTCTTGCACGAAGCTGAAGTAAGCTGGTGCCAATCTGTCATGACGTCGGCTTCAAATTCATTTGACAGCCAAGCAGATGCAAACATTTGCTTGAAGTAAACCAAAGTGGCGGGTGCCTGTCCTTGCATTAACAATGTCGTCCACCATGTAAGCGCATTGTCCTTTAAGAAAGTGGCAGCTTTCTTGACCTTCGAGGCCTTTGTAAAATTCCCTCCCGCATAAGCTGTATCAAACTGCTGGAGGAAAGTGAGGGCCTTTGTCTTATCCTCGAAACCACTGAAGGTACTGAACTTTACCGTTGCACCACCTTCTTTGTAAGCCTTCGGCTTCTCTAGTGCCCCCAAGTTGTCATAGGGAATGGTCTGCAACATGGGCATTGTAGTAGGCATGATCGGCACGTGTTGGCCATTCACATTTTGCGTCAGAGGTGCGATATCTGGCTGCTGTCCAGAAAAACCAGCCATGCCAAAATGACCCTGTGGCACCCCAAACTGGCCCTGGTTGCAGTGGAAACCTTGCTACATGCCGATACTACCATACATGGGGTTTGGCATGATGCCTTGCATACCCCCGAACACTGTTCCTGGCATGTACGGCTGACTTCCAGGCGCATAACCAGCCATACTTTGGAACACTGATCCACCTCCGAAATACCCAAGATGTACCGTGGGTGGTGGAAAAACTGAGTGCATTGCCAAGTATCCAGCTCCCTGTCCATTCAAGACAGCATGCTGGCTCTGAAAGGTGGCGGGCTGAACTGGCATAACCTGTGGAATAAGCGTTCTAGCCACCTGTTCAAGCACGGGAGGAACCTGCTTTGGAGCCCCGGACTTCGCAACATGCGAGTGTTCCCTTTCCTCCTGCGCCACATGAAGTACCTGGGCTTGAGCATCAACAAGCTCCGTACGCGGCATAGGTTGCCTATTTTGCTGTTGCACTGGTGGCGCCTGCAAGAATTCCATAAACCTCGGATTCTGCACCAGCTGCGAAAAGACATTCACCGCGGCAACTAACTGAGCCTTGAACGCATCATCCTCAAGTTGCCCAACCATAAAGCCCTGTACTACTGGAGGGACATTCACATTGACAGGAGGTACAGACTGACGTGGCCGTGAGCTCTCGCCAATCTCAAAAACCATAGGAATCTCCTGCCTGTCCTTTGAAGAGGAACCCTCTTCCATAATTCCCTTCCCCTTGTCGGCCATAGTGTAATCCCCGCGTTCCTGTACTCTGTGTCTTTACCCTAAACAATCCAGGCTCACTCTTTAAGAAAAAAGTGATTGATGTCCCGGCAATGGAACCATGAAACCGGCCCGTAGGGCGGTCGGCGTTGGCTTTCACCCGAAATTCTTTACTTTATAGACACACACAGAGCACTTTGCAAAGGAAACCTGCGACGGGAATTAACACTTAATCACACACACGGCTCGGAAGCTAGAATGCTCCGAGCAAACACCGACAACCTGTAGGCCCCAAAATTGGCGCCTCTTTCGATATTTCTTTATTCTTTAGGAGGGTAAAGTACAAAGAAGAGTCCTGGGAATCCTTTGATTGTATCCCACTAGATACCGCCTGTTTTGGCCAAATTTCGGCAGCATAACAACCCCAAAACTTGCGCGAAACCAACTCCCCTGCTGGAACTCGCTTCTACTGGCGTATACCCTCTAATTCCTGCCCAAAAACAGTAAATTCAACACGCTTTATTTACTGGTTTTTGCCCTGTTTTCAGTCCCAAACAGTCCCCTAACTGTCCTCTGCCAGTGGGGCACGATTCCTAATGGTCCTGGCGTCCGTATCGCTGAAAAATAGTAAAATTACAGCGCATACACAACGCTGATTTTGCACCTGTACGGTGAGGTTATGACCCTCACCCGTGCCTGCTTTGGAGCAGCAGCTAGCTACCCCTGTTCCTGCTCAAGGAGGCTCTTGCCTCAGCACAAAAACATGAACCCACACAACTGTACATCAATCAAATGAGTAGCCCTCTTGTGGGGCATCACATAACTGCACGTAGGGGAGAGAGAGAGCAGTGTGTAGTGTGCAGGGCATCACTCCTAGCACCACACTGTACATGAGAGGGAAAGGAAGCACTCCATAGCTCTTAACTTGTGACAAATTGCAAATGAAGCCTCTCCCTTCTCTAAATTCAGCACCAATTCTTCTGCAAGAGGAAAGTCCATGAAAATGTGACACTTGGCGCATTTACAAGCATTTTCCTGTTTCGGGTTTGCCGCTTAAAAATATCCTGACCGGTTGCCCAGTTGACTTCGCGACAGAGTTGTAAAATGTTCCCTTAGTCATACCGGAGGTAATGACGCGAACACATTTCACGGGCCAAAATAGCAGTTCCCTAAATTTGAGGAGATGATTCCGTTGGGCTCCCACTGGTCTTCTGACTATCTATCCTCATTGGGACCGCATCCAAAAGTGCAATGTGGCCCAACTGTCGGATACTTTTTGTTGGTAGTCCCACCTTGACTTTACGCCTTAATTGAGTTCACTTCCTAGTATCTATCAACTTGCTAAGTGCGACGGGGGGACCTATATGATCTTGCTCTGAGCCTAGACATCCTCTTACCATACGAATTCCAGTGCCGACCACTTCCCGTCTGCGGGTGAATCTACCGTTCACATTGGCCATACAATGTCCGACCGTTTGCTACTTCAAAAAGAGGGTCTCAAAACAAATAAAATAAACCCCATTGGAAAGAAACCAACAACCAAGGTTAGCAGTTGCCACATCCTTATGACATGGTTAATAACTGCCACGTCCTCATGACAGTCCCATTGCATCAGTCCATTGCATTCGCTTTGTACACCTTTGTGCAATCAAAGTAGACCACTCTCGGCGACGAGAGTGGGGCCTTCGGAGGAGGGTTTTACAACTTCTCGGTGTCGTATCTCTTCTCTCTCCTTCTCTCAGTCTCATTCACTTGCACGCACAATCCACTCACTTTGTTCGTGATCATAGCACTCTCCATAAGACGGAAAGCTCTCTCTTTCCCTTTGAACTAAAAGGAGCCTTGAGCAATAAAGATTACTCATGTTGAGAAAATACAACATTCATTCCGCTGCACCTTACTTTGGTATCAGAGCTTTGGAAGTGTTCTGCATTCCTCAAGGAAAGAACCACAAGAATTTTTTTTTTGCTTGTTGCGATCGCACGAACCCAAATTTACTTGGGCGTGGCGATTCCTAATCGTGTTTTGTTGAAGAGTGACAGGAATCCCAAGAAAGAAGGGCTTGTCCAGCCTCCCCTTGTGTCTCTTTTCACTCATTGAGAGCGGACCGTGTACTTAGCGGCCGGCCAATCGACGTGAAGTGGGAAAAAGCAACCTTGGAGTGAGCGCAAGGCCGCCAAGGGGTGCGCCCGCAGAAAGGAGTAGAACTCGGGTGAAGAGAAGATCCTTCTCCAACGCGATTTGCAAGCGAAAGAAAACCTCAAGAACCCCAAGAACCCAAGACCGTCAAGACTCAAGAACCTCAAGAACCTCAAGACCCTCAAGAACCAAGTTCCTCGTGAACTTAAGAACCAAAGATCCTAGTGCATGGTCATCACCTGAAGCGGCATGGATACTTCGCATTCAGGTGATGAGCATGAGAGAGGAGACGAAGGATTCTCCCCACCAGGAGATTTTTCCAACCCTCCCCCTTCGCCCTCTACGCCACGAGTTGTCCTCACTCCTATGGAGATGATGGTCAAGTCGATGTTGGACATGATGGCACAACAACAAGAAATGAATCGAGTTGCATTGGCACAACTCGCAAGCAAAGCAGAAGAACAAGCAGCAAAGGACCGTGCACAAGAAGCCAAGGATCGCGAGCGCGACGAAAGAAACGCAAGATTGGCCGCACAACAAGAAGAACATCGACTTGCTTAGGAACGTGAGGGCATTGCTCTTGCCGCAAAACAAGAAGAGAATCGACTTGCTCTCGAACGTGAGCGCGATGAACGAGATGCACAAAAAGCAGAAAAGGACGCCAAGCGTGAAGCTCAAAGGGAGCTTCGCAATCAAGAATTTATTGCCAAAATCCTAGCCTCAAAGACCGAACCACACAAAGATTGTGGGAGTTCGTCAAGTGGCGCAAGCCATGACGTGGATTCCAACCATCCAGTTACAGAAAAGTTGACTTTCAGTAAGTATGATCGTAAGATGGATGCTACAGTTATTCATTCTTGGTTGCATCAATTTAATGCTTATTTTGCGACAACTAAGAAGACAAGCAATAGCAAAGTTTTGACGGCAGCTATGTACCTTGTCGGTGATGCCATTAATTGGTACCACGCATGGCAAGAGGCACAGCTAGCCGCGCACCTAGAGGCAGCCAACGATTTCACGCCCCTCTCTTTTAGTTGGGCTGATTTCCAAGACAAGATCAAGGCGCGGTTTATGCCACCTCAGTACCTTGCACGATTGAAGGACGATTGGCGCGCTCTCAAGCAAAATGGTATGCCTGTCATGTCTTTGTTTTGTAGCTAGGTACCCAACTACGCATGTCGGATGAAGAGCGCAAAGAGGCTTTTCTCTTTGGATTGGACGAGTATATCAAGTACGATGTCGAGGTATTCGATCCAATCGATCTCAACAAGGCGGTAGCGATTGCTCTCACGTAGGAGATGAAGCACAACAAGGTAAAGCCTAAGGAGAACAAGACTTCCACAAGTACCTCGTAGACTCCTCATAACGGTAAGAATGGTAAGAATGATAACTCTTCTAACCAATCTTCCAACAGGATCTCAACAAAGACTTCTTCCAATGAATCTAAGGGTAAGGCTAACACAATTGCTAAACCTAAGCTTACTCCAGATGAAAAGGTAGCACAAGGAATTGTAGGAGGTTACATCACTTCGGAAGAACAAAGCACTTATTCTAAGGAAGGTCGTTGTTTTCATTGTCACATTAAGGGTTACATAAAAAGAACATGTCCTAAGCTTGAATTGAATGAATCTAAAGAACCCACAGCACCCACTACATCTGTCAATGCAATGAATGATAACACGATTGTGCCCAAAGTTTCTCAGGACTCTCCCATTGATGATTCTCTCATTAAATGTTATGGTCGTACGTCGGGGCACCGTTTTGTCATATTGTTTGACCCAGGTAGTATGCATGATGTGATCAGTTCCTCTCTTGTTGAGAAAGCCCGCCTCGAAGTTAATCCGAGATCTCCTATCGAGGTCTCTGGCTTTCGTCCTAGTATGGACGCTCTCATCATTGAGGAATGCCTTGATGTGTTGTTTGCAATCCAACAGACTGCCTTCATTAGAAGATTTGTTGTTTATCCTCTCTCAGGATGTGATATGATTTTAGGCATTAAGTGGTTTCGTGAGACTGATGCTGTCATAAAATTTGCGGCTAACACTATAACTCTCAATGCCGACAGTGATTCTCCTACTGTCTTTCATGGAGTGGATACTTCTCCTTCTCCATCTCTCATTGCTAATATGCAGGACAAGGTTGAAAGGATTCGAGATAAGGAGACTCTCTCAGTCTCTTTTTCTCCACAGCATGACACACATAAGTTGCATGTTTATGAGAAGCATGATGATTTGAAGGATAATGATTTGCATGATGATTTGGATGATAAAGACCAGCATGATGATTTGCATGAAGCAGATGTGATTGTTCACAAGGATGAGGTGTTAGTGGATGCTTTTTCTAGCGAAGCTAACCTCGTTGCAGATTCGATCAATCACGAAGAACCGACCTTGGCTCTCGAGCCTTGGTCCAAAGAGCCATCACAGGAAGTATTATGTGTTCGCATGATTGATACGCACACATTGTTCGAATGTTTCATTCGTGATCGTTTCCTGTATTTTAGTCAGCATTGTTATGTGATTCCTTTTATTAGGCATGACATATTGTATGTTGAGCACGTTTCTCTCATGGATGAGCACGGATGTATGCGGATTGTTCATGAAAAGTTGAAAAGTTTGTATGTTAGGAAGGCGCATTCCATGTCTCTTTCTTGGCATGACACAGTTTTCGAAAGAGCACATGATTGTATGAGCACCAAGCATGGGCATTTCCATTGTGATTTGCCATAGTTGATTGATTATGATCAAATAGAAAAGATTCGACCTCATTGTTTGCATATGTTTGATGAACGGGTTGTAACTCCGTCTTTATGTTCATCTACATTGCATACACAGTCTTTAGAGAAGACAAGATTTTTTTCCTTCACTTTACATGGAATAGGTATGTTCATGGTTTTGTGTTGGAGATGGTTTCAGGAATTTTAAGCCATGGAGATTCTTGAAGACGAAAGAAGCAGGACTCTAGACGAAGTTGAAGCAAGAAAGGAGATTCAAAAGATTGTGTCGCTTTCGGCGCGGCCCAAAGAAGCAAGCGTTGCAGACCTTTATGAAGTTCAACTACCGCTCGACCCACAAAGCAGAGTGGGCCGGCGAAAAGTCCCTTCCAGGATTCCGGATGCTGTTGGCGATCTCCCTCGATGCCATAGAATTCGGTACCAGTACCTCACTTTGAAAAGGAGGGGATGTCACGTGACACATCCCAACCCTCTGTGTCCGTGGACAAGCTACACCATAGCAGGGTTTCCGTCAGTCAAGTCAAGTTTAGAATAGCAGTGATCTCGCACTTTTGTGAGTCTATTCGTAGACCGTGCATGCCTAGTCACTTAGCATAGATGCATATCCTCCGGTTGCACACAGCATGATCATCGGAATTCCCATCAGAATCCATTAGCATCAGTTAGGGGAATTTTCCAGTGCATTTAGCCTATTTTCCTATTTATTGGTATTTTCACTTATTATTTTTAAGTGACTTTCCAACAAAAGTAGGTAGGGCAATTTTGCTAAGTTAATATATAAGCAAACCCAAGTTAGCACTTGCAGAGGAGGCAGTAGGAGCCTCCCGCTCAACAGGCAACTTCTCAGCAGTACCCCCCAAAGACCTCTAACGTTTTCTGTTCCCAGCAGTAAAACTCCACCCCTGGCGTTTTCCCTCACTGGCAGTCCTCGCCCTCACCCTCAACACCCTAGCGTTAGCAGATTGTGGATCCATCGCCAGAATTCATCAGCATTAGCGTTTTGCTAATTCGGCCCATTAGCGTTTTTGCCTCCAACAGCCCAACGTTTTTGGCAATAGGCAGAACCAGCCAGCGTTTTTGTCTTCAACCCTCAACTACATCAGATCTACAGCGTTTTCAGCCCTATGACACAGTAGCAAATTCCCCCCAGTCGATTGCAGATGATCCCCCATTTTCAGCCATCAAAACGCAGCCAAAACAGTCATTTTCAGCCACCAAGAAGACCATGAAAATCAGCAGATAAAAGATCTCAGATTTCAGCCATCAAGTCAGCGTCGTCATCACCGTCGTCGTCATCGGCATAGTCCCATTGCATTCGCATTGTACACCTTTGTGCAATCAAAGTAGACCACTCTCGCTTACGAAAGTGGTGCCTTAGGAGGAGGGTTTTACAACTTCTCGGTGTCGTATCTCTTCTCTGTCCTTCTCTCAGTCTCATTCACTTGCACGCACAATCCACTCACTTTGTTCGTGATCATAGCACTCTCTATAACGGAAAGCTCTCTCTTTCCCTTTGAACTAAAAGGAACCTTGAGCAATAAAGATCACTAATCTTGAGAAAATACAACATTCATTCCGCTGCACCTTACACGCAACTTCTAAAAGGAGGGGTGAAAGGGCCAAAGACTTCGGGTCCTCATCGTAAAGGTAATCCCCCTGTTGTCTGGAATGAGCGTCTCGACGAGAGCTTTCGGACACTAAAGCACTTGGTGACAACTGCGCCAATATTGCACATTGTGGATCCTAGCAAACCATTTGTGGTTGAAACGGATGCTAGTGATTATGCTATTGGTGCGGCATTATACCAAGAGGACGTCCTGTTGCGTTTGAAAGTAAGAAGCTTTCTGACGTTGAAATGCGTTATCCAACGTATGAGAAGGAGCTTTACGCAATGTATTTTGTGGGTGTTGTTTGTGTATGATTAGCCATGTCCAATGACAATGAGCCATACTCTCCTAGTTTTAGTTTTCTTGTAGTCGACGCCTTGAGGAAATGGCAACACTACTTGTATGGCTCTACGTTTGTTGCATGGACAGATTGTAACTAAGTCAGACTTTGTAAATAATTAATAATTTTACGAGAAAAGAATTATCTAATTAGTTGTGTGCACATCAGAATAGATCTAGCAGTTTCTGGGGCCTCAGGTGCGCCCAAGTTTGGGCCAGAGCACCTCAGGGAGACCCTAATAGAAAATACCCTGAAGCCCTAGCGATTGGGAAATCGGGTCTTCAATGAAGGGGTAGATAGTAGCCTCAGATTTCAGGCTCAGAAAATTACGCGCGCTAGTGCAAGCACAGGAATGAGATGGGGTCCTTAGAATAATAATCCTAAGGCCTGATTATTTTTACGGCCTTAGGATAAGTTAGTTAAAGTATTCTTAAATGATTTGCGCTGGACCAAATGGCCGGACAAGTGCGAACAGGTAATGCCAGAGCAGTGTTGGTACGGCATTGCGCTGGGTAGCAGCTAACAATTTAATTGGTTGCATCTATGTGTGCAGTTGTGCACTTAATTGCACATTTCATTAACTAGCATAGGATTTTTAAAGTCAAAAGTTGAATGGTTTTTAAATTTTAAAGTAAGTGTGCCACTTGGTACACTTTCCCATGCAATCTCTCTCTCTCTCTCTCTCTCTCTCTCTCTTCATGCTAGCGCCCCCTCTTCTGGGAGGCTATAAGAGAGCAGCCCCTCCCCCTCTAGCGAGGTTGGCAGTGCACTGCCCCCCCTAAGTTGAATGTCCTCTACGCAGTGAAGCTCTCCGTTGAAGCTTGAGAGCAGCACCTTGTGGTGTATGTGGAGCCTCTGTGCACCCATCACCTAGAACAAGGCCTCTCATGGTCATAGGCAGCTGTGGGAGAAGTTTCATCGCGTAAAGTAGTAGAAAACTCTTTTTCTCTCTCTACTAGCTGCTGCAAATTCTCTGTTTTCAGCCCCTAATCACCTGTATTAGGGTGAATTTCAGCAAAGATTTAGTAGGAAACTATTCCTCTCTACCTACTATACACACACACAAAGTTTGGAGCATTTCCGTCGTGAAAAGGACCTCCGTTTCGGCATTGGAATGCGCTCAAGTAACAATTTCTGGTTATGTGCAGAAAATTACAGCAAGCGTGTGTGCGTGTTTTGCATGTTTCTTTCGTGGGTTGACTGCAAGAATGATCATGTCTGAAGAAACATAGTTAGCGGAAGATAGACTCTCATTTTTGAGAGCTTCCGATGAGTTTTGTGGAAGAAAGACTCTCATCTACGAGAGCTTCCCAAAATCTCACAGAAGAGGAAAGATCCTCTTAGTAGTCAGGAGAGTAGTTCTTCTACTCTCTCAATCAGAAGAAGAAGGAGGACAAGAAAGAATAGAGGACGGGCTTTCGCCCCGTTCCTGTGCTTGTAAAGAATTCTCCCTTAGTAATAAAGATATTCTCTTTATGGGGGGGGACCAGCCCATCTTCTGGTCCCCAATGATGTGTCAAGCTTTCTCTCTTTCTCTTCAAAGTCTCTTGAGTATATAAATTGCATTTAACGGTCAGTTTTCGCTTCTGTATTTTTGTGACAGTGGTATCAGAGCAAGGTCATCTTTCTCTTCCTTAAGGGATTGACGACTCTTGGCAGACTGCAGAAATGGGAGGACGCGAGATAGAGTTCTCTCTCCTTCAACAACAGTTGGAAGAGTTGCAAAAAGCTCTCTCCCATCCAGAAGTCCAAAAGATTCTCCATACTCTTGAGAAAGGGAAGGAGAAAATGCCGATGGGGTCAGGAGAAATCCCGCTGAACTCAAAGGCACCAGAACCAAGGAAAGATCCGTTGATTGGAACCTCCCGCATGCACGAGAGGCACAGGAAACCTCCAGAACGTCATGTGCGGTTTAACCCAAAGGTTCAAGAGCAGGATCCCCCTGATTCCCCTCAGTTCTCTTTCATGAAGGATTTGGATGACATCGTTGCTCCGGAAGACATGTTTCTTGACGATCCTTTGCAGCAAGAAGTGCATTCAAGGGAAAAGACTCCTGTCCATAAGGAGTCTAAGCATAGAAAGAAGGAGCATCATAAGAAGAAGCACCACATGCAGAAAACATTCAAGTCGGGAGACAAAGATGTGAAATTCGACACCTACAATGGGCGGCGTGATAATGACGGAGCGTTGGCTTTCATCCGCCAATTCGAAGTTGCATTTGCTGAAGGGAATTTTAAAGAAAGATCCAAGCTTCGCCATGTTAGTATGTACTTCAAAGGCACCGCCAGCAGTCGGTGGTTAACCCTTATCCTAGAAGATCGTAAACCCCAAGATTGGACTGCTTTCAAGAAGGAGTTCTACGCACAGTTCCTTCCTCCAGACTATGAGGAAGAGGTAAAGAAAGAATGGGATCGACTTTCACCGTCGAAGAACGAAACTGTTCCACTCTATGTGGATAGGTTTTGGGACGTTCTCTTGAAAGTCACTCCATTCAAGAAGATTGACGATTCGGAAAAGATGCGCAAGTTTGAAGCAGGATTGCATGAAGCCTTGCAAAAGGCTATGAAGATTTACCCTCGAGGTAACTTGCAGATACTTATGGAATCAGCCCGCATAGCTGATGGAATACATGACAAGGGTACTCCCAGGAAGATGGAGCAAAGCACTTACCATGCCAAGCAGAAGGCTCTCCATGAGCAGCCTACCTCTACTTCTTCTTCTCAAAAGAAGAAAAGAACCGCCTTCGAAGCAGAAGCAAAGCCAAATCAGCCCAAGAAATGGAGATATCTCTCTCCTGCTCAGTTGCGAACTTACATTAGTGAAGGAAGATGCTTCAAGTGTGGACAAGTTGGTCATATGAAGGGTGACTGTCCTACCAAACCTCCACAACCACCCTCTTCCAATGCAGTCCCAGATGTACACGGAAATACAACCCAAGGATGGAAAAGAAAGAGCTCTTCTTAAAGCATGGGGTAGCATCAACAACCAACGGGCTCTCATTTTGTTTGACCCTGGCAGTACAGACAACTTCATCTCTACCAAGCTACCTGATGACCTGAACTTGCAGCCCAACCGTTTTGGAGTTTCTATTCAAGCACAATCCGCTTTCAAAGGGCAGAACTCAAACTCTACTCCAATCATAGGGAAGTTGACTCTAAAGGTCGACGACTACAAAGATCAAGAGTCTTTCTTACTAGCTTCACTTGAAGGATGCGATGTTATCTTGGGAATGCCTTGGCACTACAAGATGCATCCCATTCCGGACTATGTTCAGAAAACCTTATCATTTGCTCATAAAGGAAAGGAGTATCTTGTACTTGCAGATGCAAGTGATTGGCGTATTCCTATCGCCAATCACATTGCCATCAAGAAAGAAATGAAAAAGTGTGTTTCAGCGTACTTGATTTTTGCAAGAGAGAGAGATGTGTCTGTTTCACAACTTTCTTCCTCTTTAGAGCAAAAAAGACTTAAGATATTAGAAAGTTATAAAGATTGCTTTGCAGATGAACTTCCAAATGACCTCCCACCTTCGCGACCTGAGGATCATACAATTGATTTGATCCCAGGAAGTTCTCCTCCAAATCAGCCCCCTTATCGAGTTAGTCTAATGCAGCAAGAGGAAATTCTCAAGCAGGTTAACGAACTTTTGGAGAAGGGCTTAATAAGGCCTAGTACTTCTCCATATTGTTCACCTGTCTTGCTAGTACAGAAAAAGGATGGCACATTCCGCATGTGCATAGATTATAGATCTCTAAACAAGATCACAATCAAGAATCGATTTCCAATCCCTCGGATTGACGACATTCTTGACAAGTTACAAGGAGCAAGTGTTTTTAGTCGTATAGACTTGAAGAGCGGTTATCATCAAATCCGCATAGCTCCTCAGGATGTGCATAAGACTTCATTTAGAACAACCTTCGGGTTGTATGAATTCTTAGTGATGCCTTTTGGACTCACTAATGCACCAGCCACATTCAATAGAATGATGGATAGAATCTTCCACTCATATAGAAGCTTCACAGGCGTTTTCTTTGATGACGTCTTAATCTTCTCAGAGACGGAAGACGAACACTATAAGCATCTCGCCTTAGTGTTTGAAGAATTACGCAAACACAAATTATTTGTGAATGCTAAGAAGAGTGAGTTCTTTCTAAAAGAAATCCACTATTTGGGCCATATAGTATCTCACAATCAGGTGAGAATGGACCCTGATAAGATTCAAGCAGTTGTAGAATGGCCTACGCCAACTACAGTACATGATGTACGAAGTTTCCTTGGCCTCTGTTCCTATTATCGGTGTTTTATTCGAGCTTTTGCCGCGATAGCAGGTCCCCTCCATGACCTGACAAAGAAGCGGATTCCATTCCATTGGGGGTCTAGACAAAAACAAGCTTTCGAAAAGCTTAAGTATCTACTCAGTCACGGACCTGTTCTCACCGTCCCTCATCTTCGCAAACGTTTCGAGGTATACTGCGATGCATCTGGAGATTGTGTAGGAGCAGTTTTGAACCAAGAGGGTCACGCGATAGCCTATGAAAGTCGGCGCCTTAAAGATGCAGAGTTGCATGTCTCCATATACGAGAAAGAGCTAATGGCAGTAATTCATGCTCTTTCCATTTGGAAACACTATCTATTAGGAGCTGATTTTATTATCAAGACAGATCATCAAAGTCTTCGCTACTTTCTCACAGAGAGAAAGTTATCAGAAAAGCAGATGAGATGGGCCAACTTTCTTTCAATGTTCCATTTTCAGATTTTACATACTTCTGGAACGAAGAATGCAGTTGCAGATGCTCTCTCCAAGCGTCCAAAGATCAATGCACTAACAACAATTTATCATGAGGAACTAGAATCTCTCAGCGAGATGTATCCTCAAGATCCAGACTTCGCTACAATTTGGGCAGATCTTAAAGCTGGTCACTCAAAGCCACCTTATTCCATCAGGGATAATACACTCTATCGTCAACAAGCAATATGCATAGCTCAGCCCTTACGACAGAAGGTGATGGATGAAGCACATAATTCTCCTTATGCTGGGCATCGGGGAATTGCTTCCACCACTAGTGCCCTCGAAAGGTATTTCTTTTGGCCAACACTCTGTGCGGACATTGAAAAACATGTACGTGAGTGTTTAGTCTGCCAAAAAGTAAAATATGACAGACATAAAGTTTATGGCAAGCTTCAGCCGCTCCCTATGCCTAACACGCCATGGGAAAGTATTGCCATGGATTTTATTACGGATCTTCCTCGATCCAAGAATGGAATGATGCAATCTGGACTATAGTAGACAGATTCAGTAAGCAAGCATATTTTCTTCCAGTAAAGAAGACGATCAAAGCTGATCACATGGCTAGAATATTTCTAGCTCAGATTTTTAAACACCATGGATTGCCAAAGACTATTGTCAGCGATAGAGATCCCCGCATGACTAGTCTATTTTGGCAGGCATTGTTTGAAAACTTGGGAACTAAGCTTGACTTTTCATCAGCTTATCATCCTCAAACAGATGGTCAAAGCGAAATCGCTAATGCCACTGTTTTAGATATCCTCAAGTGCTATGTTTCGGAACGACAATCCGAATGGGAACAGTACTTACCAATCGTTGAGTTTGCGTATAATAATACCATACATTCCTCAACTGGTAAGCTCCCTTCGAAATTATTTATGGGAAGCCACTCTTACTTCCTATTATGGTTACCAAGGTCACTTACGCACCTGTTGGTACAATGCCCTGAACTGGACAATCTCAGAAGCTCAATACGACCCTGTTTGGAACATGCTAGACGGCTGTTAAACAATCCTAGCGGTGAAGATACCGAAGTGTTACTCTTGGGAGGGGAGATTAGCGGAAAGCGATTGCCAGGTTGGGTTGTCCCTCGTGGGGCCCATAATGGTCGTCGTGGACCGCAGCTGAGGAGTGCCTATGCAGATAACGTTGCAGCATTCCTCTGCGGGGCCGTACCGCGATACTACAATGCTCTGGCCCATGAGGGTGTTTGAAGCTCGTAGGGCTTGTAGTTATTGCGTACGGTGCGGTCTCGCCTAACATGGTCCTGGGGCTTTCCGAGCGGGCCTTGGTGACCATGGTTGGCCGGATCGGGATGCCTCCTTTGAGCCGACGCCCACTTTGGGTATGGCAGTCCTACTGGACATCCGCTGGACGGGGGCCTTTTTCTACCAGGCGAAAATCCTCGAGTACCTGGGCAGGATTTAGCACGGTCTGTGAGTTACAAGGGTCTGTCCCTCTCTCTCAGCCTTGGTCCTTAAGTGCATCACTGAATTCGTTTGGTGATTTCCCGACATTACCCTCGGGTGGCGTGACTAACAAGGGAACATGGACTGACTAACATGGCATGAAAAGACTTTTTACTCCCCCGAGGGGAAACTTGCTTCCATTCCCCGTTGACATGCCACGATACGGCATGGAGGCGCTTTTCCCCTTGTCGGCAAGTCCGCAAGATAACTTGTCTTTGACTCGTTTGCGTGCACGCGAAGCAAAGGCAGTTCCTTGTTGGCTTGCCGGCTCTAGCCCAAAAAAGTAAAAAGTAAAAAGTATGGTTACCAAAGAAAACAACTTCGCCGCAGATGAATTTGTGCGCAATATTGATATTGCCCATCAACAAGTAAAGCAAGCGATTCTTCGTACTCAAGAGCAACAGAAGAGAAAAGCAGACAAGCACAGAAGGAATCTCAATCTAGAAAAAGGACAATATGTCTTGCTTCGGTTTGAGAAAGCTAGATTCAAAAAGCGGGTCGGCTAAGGGAAAATTGTCAAACTTTCCCATAGATTTTACGGCCCTTTCAAAATTACAGATAAAGTCAATGACGTGACTTTTAGATTGGATTTGCCTTCTCACTGGCGCATCCATAATGCTTTTCACGTCAGTCTCCTCCGACCATATGTTGGACCTCCTCCAGTGGCTCCAGTACAAGAAGATCCTCCAGAAGTCGAAGAGACTGAGGAAATCCTTCAACCTGAACAGATAATACACCACTCGGAGAGACAACTCAAGTCGGGGAGTCTACATCGAAAGTATTTAGTCAAGTTTAAGAATTACACTCCTTTAGATGCAAAGTGGATGACTGAGTCCGATCTTAAGGACTACCCAGACATCTTGCACAGTTATGTTGACGCTCTACAGTTGAGGTCAACTGTTTAGAACCAAGAGGGATGTAACTAAGTCAGACTTTGTAAATAATTAATTTATTTACGAGAAAAGAATTATCTAATTAGTTTTGTGCACATCAGAATAGATCTAGCAGTTTTTGGGGACTTAGGTGCGCCCAAGTTTGGGCCAGAGCACCTCAGGGAGACCCTAGCAGAAAATACCCTGAAGCCCTAGCGATTGGAAAATCGGGTCTTCAATGAAGGGGTAGATAGTAGCTTCAGATTTCAGGCTCAGAAAATTACGTGCGCTTGTGCAAGCACATGAATGAGATGGGGTCCTTAGAATAATAACCCTAAGGCCTGATTATTTTTACGGCCTTAGGATAAGTTAGTTAAAGTATTCTTAAATGATTTGCGCTGGACCAAATGGCCGGACAAGTGTGAACAGGTAATGCCAGAGCAGTGTCGGTATGGCATTGCGCTGGGACCAGCTAACAATTTAATTTGTTGCATCTATGTGTGCAGTTGTGCACTTAATTGCACATTTCATTAACTAGCATAGGATTTTTAAAGTCAAAAGTTGAATGGTTTTTAAAGTTTAAAGTAAGTGTGCCACTTGGCACACTTTCCCATGCAATCTCTCTCTCTCTCTCTCTCTCTCTCTCTCTCTCTCTCTCTCTCTCTCTCTCTCTCTTCATGCTAGCGCCTCCTCTTCTGGGAGGCTATAAGAGAGCAGCCCCCCCCCCTCTAGCGAGGTTGGCAGTGCACTAACCCCCCTAAGTTGAATGTCCTCTACGCAGTGAAGCTCTCCATTGAAGCTTGAGAGCAGCACCTTGTGGTGTATGTGGAGCCTCTGTGCACCCATCACCTAGAAAAGGCCTCTCATGGTCATAGGCAGCTGTGGGAGAAGTTTCATAGCGTAAAGTAGTAGAAAACTCTTTTTCTCTCTCTACTAGCTGCTGCAAATTCTCTGTTTTCAGCCCCTAATCACCTGTATTAGGGTGAATTTCAGCAAAGCTTTAGTAGGAAACTATTCCTCTCTACCTACTATACACACACACAAAGTTTGGAGCATTTCCGTCGTGAAAAGGACCTCCGTTTCGGCATTGGAACGCGCTCAGGTAACAATTTCTGGTTATGTGCAGAAAATTACAGCAAGCGTGTGTGCGTGTATTTTGCATGTTTCTTTCGTGGGTTGACTGTAGGAATGATCATGTCCGAAGAGACATAGTTAGCGGAAGATAGACTCTCGTTTTTGAGAGCTTCCGATGAGTTTTGTGGAAGATAGACTCTCATGTACGAGAGCTTTCCAAAATCTCACAGAAGAGGAAAGATCCTCTTAGTAGTCAGGAGAGTAGTTCTTCTACTCTCTCAGTCAGAAGAAGGAGGACAAGAAAGAATAGAGGACGGGCTTTCGCCCCGTTCCTGTGCTTGTAAAGAATTCTCCCTTAGTAATAAAGATATTCTCTTTATGGGGGGGGACCAGCCCATCTTCTGGTCCCCAATGATGTGTCAAGATTTCTCTCTTTCTCTTCAAAGTCTCTTGAGTATATAAATTGCATTTAACAGTCAGTTTTCGCTTCCGTATTTTTTGTGACACAGATCATCACTCCTTGCGCTAGATCTGTGATCAGGGTGATCTAAGAGGTTGGAAGGCTAGATGGGTTGAGCTTATGCAAGAGTTTGACTTTGAGATCCGTTATAGAAAACAATCCAGCAATCGAGTTGCCGATGCACTCAGTAGGATTCTTGAGGTTAATGCCTTGTCTATGGCTGAAATCTCGACGGATTTCTATCTCTCTCTCCGAGGGCTATGTCGTTCCGATGGCCATTTTGGCAAGATATGGAACGAGGTTGAAGCGGGGCATGACTTGCACACAGGCTTGGGTGGTCCGAAGACCCAAGTGAGTCGTGCTGGAGAGACGAGACAGCGACAATATTCCATTAGAGGTGGACTATTGTTTAGAAATTGTAAAGTCTGCGGGCCAGAAATCGATGAGATTCGACAAAGGATTTTGTGCGAATGCCACGATGTTCCTAGCACTGGGCACCCAGGCATCCAAAGAACTTTGGCTTTGATCAAGCGATATTTCTATTGGCCAAGAATGCGCTCTTACATAGAGAGCTATGTGAAGAGATGCGCTCAGTGTCAGGTCAATAAGGCAGAGCGCCTTAGGAAAGCTGGCGTGCTACATCCATTGGAAATCCCAGATGCCAAGTGGCAGAGTATCTCCATGGACTTCATCGTTGGTTTGCCAAATACTAGTCGGGGCAATGACGCTATTTGGGTTGTGGTCGATAGACTCACAAAAATGGCGAAGTTTATACCAACGAAGTCGACAGTAAAGAGCCATGAGTTGGCGATTTTATTTGTCGATCAGCTTTACAAGCTGTATGGTCTGCCAGAGGATATCGCCAGTGATCGAGATACTAAGTTCACTGGCCGATTTTGGCGAGATGTATTTGCTCATCTCCAGACGAAGTTGAGTATGTCATCTTCCGACCATCCTGAGTCTGATGGACAAACTGAGAGGATGAATCAGACGTTAGAGGACATATTGAGAGCCTATGTCTCTCACAGGCAGTCTGACTGGGAAAGGTATCTTCCACAGTTGGAGTTTGCCTACAATAGTAGCAAGCATTCTGCTTACTGGATTTAGCCTGTTCATGCTGATGTATGGATTTGAGCCTAAATCCCCAATTGCTATTGGCTTAGAGAAAGTCAAGGAACGCCAAGCTCGTGATTTCCTGTATGACATGCAAGAAATGCTCGAATTGGCTAAGGATAGTATAAGAACGGCTCATGATCGAGTCACTACTTAGGGCTAATCAAAAGAGATCTCCAAGGACTCTAGATGTGGGACAATGGGTCTATCTGAAGATACCCAAGGATTCCAAGACTATGCGAACAGGAAAGCATTATAAGCTTTCAACTAGATATTGTGGTCCGTTCTTGATCACAAAGAAAATTGGCCAAGTTGCCTACAAACTGGCTCTTCCTTCGGATGTTAGTGTACATCCAGTGTTTCATGTCAGCCGCCTTAAAGTAAAATTGGGCGAAGCCGACGTTGTTGTGCCTATCGAGGAAAATGTATGGCAAGATATACAAACTGAGTATATTCCTCGAGAACCAGAGGCAGTTTTAGATCATCGTACCCGTCATTTGCGCCAAAAGGCTTATGACGAGTACTTAATTAAATGGAAGGGTCAATTTGAAAGGTTTGCTACTTAGGAACCAGTGAGGGCTCTAAAAGCTCAGTATCCCCACTTCATTGATGAGGACATCAATGGTTCTTAAGGGGGAAGTATGTTATGTCCCGCTCTTGGGAGAGGGGATCTAGCCTAGATGCCGTCGGGATGGGCGTCCAGTGTCCGGGCAGACGTAGTGTGAACACGGCTAGTGTGGCCGGCCATTATTATAAAAGGGAGGCCAAGGCCTCATTTGCAGTTATCGACCCCCACTGGCAGAGTGCCAGTGGTTAGCCCGCGAGGCTAGGAGTGCGCGAGGTCACCTCGAGGAGGTGAGGTCGGGTGGTATGGGACGCTCGGTCTTACAGGTGCACGCCTACGTCCTCGGACGCTGGCCCCAACACGGGGAGAGCTGCCGGAAGATCCACTCTCCTCGTTCGGTTTAGAAGGAGCAAGAGCCGCCTATGACCTGTGCTCGTGGAATTCCAGATTTTAAATCCCAGTTTATCTGATGAGCGGGGTTGCTCTGGAACCAAGTCGAGGAATCATCTGGTTGAGCGTGTTCGCTCTGAGAATCTTACGAAGGGAAGGAAATCTTCCTCTTTTCAACGCTCTTCTGCGCACCATGATGTTCGGACACGAGAATCTCTATGTGAGATGTGGTTAGTCGCTCTGTGTTCTCTACTGAGAAGTGATTTTCTGATGGTCATTGATCATCAAGTACGCTATGTACTAAAGTAGCAAGTTACGGTTGCAGTACACGCTTCTCCGTGAGCGAGTCAAGTAATGTACTCTTATCTTCCAAGACGGAAAGAACTACCTTCACCACATATGGGAGAACATCCCTGAGAATCAAAGCGGGTTTGCTATATTGTGAACTGAGTTTGATGTTTAGAAAATGCTATGGCTAGAATCTTATCTGCCTAAGATTTTGCAAGCCATCAAGGTGACTTTTTTTTTTTTTATTTGATGATCTCCGCAAGGAAGAGACGCTAATGAGCGTCAGGAAGACATTGCCGATGCTACGAACCCAAAGAAGGAAAAGATAGAAAGAAGTGTCGCTGTGCACAAGGGATCTTTGAATCGGAACAATCGACCTTGTAAGGTGCAACGGAAGTGAATGTTGAACTTTGCTCAAGATGAGTGCTCCGATTCCCGAAGTGTGCTTAAGGGTTCCTTTTACTTACGAAAGGGAGAGCCTTCTGTTCCTTTAGTGCGAGAGTGCAAATGATCACAAACAAAGCGGTAAACACTGTGAGTGAAGGTGCTGTGACTGAGAGATAGAGAGAAGTATACGACACCAGAATGTTGTCAAACCCTCCTAAACTTTCCTTATCGATTGGTCTTAATCTAGTATATCCTACACAACAATTTTTTTTTTCAGCAACTATGGGCAGGCTTTCTTACACTTTCATTGTATTTGCCCTAATCTTGCATTTGAGCTTAAGGTACTGGCTAAAGAGTCTCTTTCTTTTTGTTTTTGAAGAAATTGTTTTCTATCATTATTGGTATTTTGAGTGTTGGGGATGTCCATTACAGGTCATTTGTGGTGGGGGTGTGAGAGGTGCCAACAATGTCAGGGGAAATATCCCTATTTTGAAGCTTAAGATGTAATTTACGGTTTTCTAATTGATTTCGCCTCTAACTTCCTAATAATCTGTTTTCCATAGGTCCAGAAAGAGATGAACAAGGCAAATCAGGTATGACCAATACTTCCTGCTGTTTTAAGCAAAGCAACACACTCTTTTTGGTAAACTAAATGTTCACGATGGTTATTACAGAAGGGAACAAATACAAGGGTAGCATATACATGGTCTTTGAATATATGGATCATGATCTTACAGGCTTATCTGATCGTCCAGGGATGAGATTCACAATACCGCAAGTAAAGGTATCTAATATGACAAATGCCGAAGTTAAGTGTTTACTTGTGAATATCAAGTTTGTCTCTAGTTTCTTAGCTTAAAGAAGAAACACATTATGATAATCATCGGTTCAATTCTGTCGGGCCGTTTGTGTTTCTTCTCTTGTTTACATAATTTCTCCACCTCTTCATAGCGTGCTTGTATTTCATCTCTTGTTTTTGTGTTTTGAGAAGTAGCTCTCTCTGAATTTGCGAAGTTATACCGATCAGAAAGTTGTATAATTGCTTGCCAATGACGAGCCTTCTTTTGCTTTTGTTGCAGTGTTATATGAGGCAACTTTTGACTGGGCTGCACTACTGTCATATCAATCAGGTTTTGCACCGGGATATTAAAGGTAGTGGTTAACATCAGAAATCTCTCTGGTTGCTAGTTTTTAAATTAACCGTTTTTTCTTTTCTCAAGTGTGGTGATATTGGTCTTGCTTTGTAGGTTCTAATCTACTGATAGACAACAATGGAATTTTAAAGCTAGCGGACTTTGGACTGGCAAGGTCATTTACAGGGGACCAAAATGCAAAATTGACCAACCGTGTTATAACCCTTTGGTACAGGTAAGCAGTTGAATTTGCTACTGGAAATTATTAAAATACCCCTGAAATTCTCAAAAATATACTTGTACCAATTTTGGATGGATTGCTTCAATTTTTGCATAGCTTATTCTTCCTGGTGGTAGAGATCTATCTTCAGGTGTCTTAATTAGAACTTTTCACCGATGAGTCCAGAAATAAAGGTATCTGTGTCTACAAATAATGAACCATTTCATCTCAAGGGCCCACAACACCATCTAAAATCCTAGTTCTTTCATATCTTTCTATGAAGAGCTGCAAAAAAAAGGGCGCACATTGGAGGGGTATTTTTCGAAAAATTTGATGGATTTTTTGGGAATTTTCAAAATTTGAGGTATATTTCACGAATTTCCACAGATTTCAGGGGTATTTTGATAATTTTCTCTTTTACTGTCTATCGTTCATTTTATTGGATCCTGATGTTAACAAGATGAGATTCATCCTTGACCATAAAGTTGAGGTTTCTTGTTAAAACAGGCCTCCAGAACTGCTACTGGGCTCAACAAAGTATGGGCCTGCTGTTGACATGTGGTCCGTTGGCTGTATATTTGCAGAACTTTTGTTTGGAAAGCCGATTTTGCCAGGAAAAAATGAGGTATTTGTGTGGTTTAGCTGAGGACTGCTCGTCTTCGTCTTCATTATGTTTGGATCTTGGAGTATTCAAGGTCAGCACTTCAAAATAAGCACGAGGCCACCTGGTGCATCTCAAAGCATTGCGATAGGAAGCAGACACAATTTTCCTTTAAGCTTGCTACCTTATGTGCAGGTTGAGCAACTGAATAAAATCTTTGAGCTTTGTGGATCTCCAGACGAGTCTGTATGGCCTGGCGTGTCTAAGCTTCCATGGTTTGTTCAGTTTAAGCCAGCTAGACCAATGAAGCGCCGTGTAAAGGATGTGTTTAAACAGTATGTAAACCCCTTGTTCAAGAGCTGCTTTAATTGTATTTGAATGATATGATATCCTGATTAAGTTTTCTTTTTGTTCTTTGATGAGCAGCTTTGATCGGCATGCCTTGGATTTGGTGGAGAGGCTTTTGACTTTAGATCCAGCTCAGGTGAAGCTTCATTAAGCTGACAAATAATGGTTTTTTTAATATAAAAATTCCAATGAATCACTATATGAACACTTGAACTGACGACCAATCAGAAACATTTCTTTTGAATGAATTTAAAAACTGAGACAAAAAGATTGGGGTTTGATTGAAGGCGCTCCTTCGTATTGTTTTAAGCTTCATATATAGACCGTTTTAGGTGTGCCGTATGGAATCCAATGTATGAAATCCTTGGGGGGTCTGATCTGTACTTATCCCTTACGTCCATACCTGTCCGAGTCTGACGCATGGTTGCCATATGGAAAAACTATGGTAAATGGTAAATACTCATGGTAAATGGTAGCTGACATTTCAAACCAACTTGGGAGAGCCCTTGAAAAACATTTAGATCGTGGATTGCGGCAATCTGAATAAATTTTTGAAAAAGTATTCCCTTCAAAAGACATTCAGAACCTGAAAGATGCTGGTACTTTTGGGTTAAATATATGTTTGACATGATCTGCAGAGAATGACTGCGAAAGATGCCCTTGATGCAGAGTATTTTTGGAATGATCCTTTACCATGCCATCCAAGCAGGTTAGGACCTTAAAAATTTGAGTTGAGAGTTTGTTTAGAATGTTAAAACGTTTTTTTCTGCTTGGAACAGCCTTCCGAAGTATGAGGCATCTCATGAATATCAAACAAAGAAAAAGAGGCAGCAACAGAGGCAACAGCAAGAGGAGCTGGCGAAACGGCAGAAGACTCAGCATCCGCAGCCCCATAGTCGGCTGCCTCCAATGCAGCAACAAGTCCAAGGACACATTGCCATGAGGCCAGGTCCCAGCCAAGCTGTTCACAATGCAGTTCCTGCTGCTGGAGGCCATCATTATGCAGGACAGAGGGTCCCTGGTGGTCCCCAAAATAGGTACCCTCAGACTGGGGGCCGTCCGCCCCATGCAGGCCCTAATATGAACTACAATCAAAACAGAGGAGGTCAAGGTAGTGGCTATAATACGACACAGAGTGGAGGATACGGTCCTCCTCCAGCTGCTGCGCAGCTGGGAAGAGGCCCTGCTGGATATGCTGGTGGGAACCCTGCCTTTGGGCAAGGCAGTACGTATGCTAGTGCTGGTGGTAGCAGAGGTCCGAATAACCCTGGTAATGGGCGTCCTCAACCATATGGTTGAGAAGATGGGCATTGAGTAAAGGCTGATCTTTCAACCATTTGCAGTTTTTGCGCATGGTGCACCGCAGGAATTGAGACCGCCATTATTTTTGGTCCTTTTTGAGAATGTGCTACTATGTCTGGTCCATGTTGGTGAGGGCATATTGGACGATCAAATATTCTCAAACAAGCACTTCTGTCCATATGACTCTTATCCACTGGTAGCATGCGACTCATTTCTGAGACCAACATGCAAATCTCTTTTGTGCCTGTTGAGAGTTGAAAAATATTTCAGAAGGGATGAAGATGCATCGTGTTTTGGTGGAGGGCAGTGGAGGTCCGAGGACTCGTGGTCAAGAAAATGTGCAATAATTTTGGTCGCCATGTGTTGCTTCATCTTGAGGTCCTGATTCTTTTTTGTTAATGACGTCTTTCTTTCAAGACCCAACTGGGTACCACCTTTTGTACATATGTCCACAGATGAGAAGGTTTTTGCTTCGCTTCCTTTTCTTGTTTGCCAATCTTCCTCACTGGCAATAAAGAATTTTGTGTCACAAACACATTACACTAACATTTCCCAGCAAGGCTATTAAGGTGAGTTATGAATCTCCTCAGCATCATGAGGTTGTACTTAAATGCAAGCAAGTTAAAAATAAATTGTCTTACAGTTCCAAAGCTTGTTTGCATGCGCACATTGCGTGCGCGTGCGTGCGTGCGTGCATGCATGCGAGAGAGAGAGAGAGAGAGAGAGAGAGAGAGAGAGAGAGAGAGAGAGAGAGAGATGCTACTTTGCCCAAGGTGGATAGAGCTTTTGTAGGCCTATCAGAGCTAGAGAGCTTCATTATCACTTCCTGATTAGGGTCCATTGATGTATCCTGTGCGTGTTTTGGGATTTTTGCTCATGAGCTTATTGTACATCTTTCAGGAATTTTTTGCATATGGAAATATGGTCAATTTTATGTAATGCAAAGGGTAACACGCCCCACTTTTTGAGAGAGAGAGAAAGAGAGCCATGGTTGTATTGTAATAGTTAAATGTGGGTATCTATGCTTGATTTTCTATAACCCACTTAGAGGTGGCTGTTTTTGCTTGCTTTCACCTTCTCTTCAGAGTTGTGGCTGCATGCATCTTGAAGCACCAGCTCCAACCGTAGAGAGTATTCTCTCACACATTGCTTTGAAGTGGGTCACATCAATCAATTGCATGGCAAGTCCTACATTTGTGGATTGGACGATCATCTCATTGATGGTCAAGCCGATAAGGTCTTAAAACATGCGAGGCTAATGACCATTTGTGGGCGATCTTGTACATAAAGGGGCAAGGGTGGCAATTTCCCAAACTTGCAGATGTCCCGAGTTTCCTCCAGTTGAGTGTGTGCCCCTTCAATAAGCTTGATCCTAAACTCAAAAGTGGGATGAAAGGTTAATGGCGGGCCCAAGGGGAATAGGACATGTAAACAGTGTATGTGCTCTTGCCTATTTATAGAGTTGGAGTAGCAACATATCTCTGCATAGTCTGGTGTATTGTTCACACCTCTCTCTCTTTCTCTCTCATATGCTCGCACAACTCCGTCTATAGCTCCAATTGTTTCTCTGTCCCATCTTGATTTCCATTAAAGTTCTCATTGCAATGAATAATTCGGTTTTTGCAAGAAGATTCCGTGCCTTTCCTTTGATCATAGCAACTTGTTGAGAAATTTTGTGATCGTTGATGCTTCTTTTGTTAGTCCCTCCATGGTATCCGAAAGAGTTGAGCAAATCTTCTACTCTATGCAAGGCCTCTTTTGATCTATCTATTGTCTTTACAGTGAATGCATTATCAATGTGGAGCTTGAACAAACAAGATAAATATACATGAATGTAGGCAATGTTTAGAAATGAACTTTATGAAGTGAGAATTGAATGATTGGTTTCCACAGAATCTCTAAAGGTCCGATCCGGATCGGCTATCAGTGGACATGAGAGTACCAATGCTTTCCATTCTCTTTCCATCTCAATCAAGTTATCATCTTCCTCTTGGTCCATGTCATGCTCATCACTTGCCTGTTGAGTCTTTTTGGTGTAATTCATCCCCTTTTTGCCATGCCGTAAGGTTTATGCCCCTTTGTAAATAGAGGGCATTAATGCAAAAGCATCTTGCTTGCCTCCTAGCATGCACATTATGGTCTTCAAGTCACCTCTCAAATTCCACTCAACATCAAATGTTCCAAAAGTTTCGACCTCAAGTTTCTCTCCTTTACTTTGAGGATTGGTGACGTGTAATCCATGGGACCCTTGAGAGTATCCATGCTAGCACTTCATGTGTGTATGTTTTTGACTATGCAATAATATCTTTTTCATGTGCAACATTGTTTCCTATACTTTTGCAATCGCTGCATCTTTCTCTTCAATCTCCACCGTCACTTGATGAAGTTGGCTCTCATATGTAACAATCTTTTGATGGATCTCATGTAAGATATAATTTATTGTTTGGCAATGGCACATGAGAAATTGTGTTTTGCTTGTCTCATGTGTTGGTAGCCTTTTATGATAACCAAGGAGCCCCTGATCTCCCTTACCGATGCATTATAGAAATATCAAAGGGTTTGTAAATGGTGGAGGCATGCTAAGAGCAGGATCATCAGGTTACAAAGCACCTTCCACCCATAGGTCCACATTTGTCTACTGTGTAACTCATCGATCTTTGGTTGAGCTATTGTTGAAGCCATTGTCCCTTGAGCATTTGATGGTATTGGTGCATACTTCTTCAAAAAATGAAAGTATATGCCAATGGTTTAAGAGGAACATGATGATGTAAGGAGATTGGTAATATCCTTTAGCGGCTCCATTCTCCAACTTCCAATGAAGGTTAACACAGTAAGAGCTGTTGATTAGTGATGTGAAAATGGGGTTTGGGAGGAGATGTAAATTCTTAAAAAAGAAAAAGTGCAAGAATTGAAAACATAGAGATCAAAAAGTGATTTTTTGATATAGATAGATGTTGCCGATGCTTTTGAGAGGGAAAGAGGGGAATGACTATTTTTGGCCACTCACCCACTTTTTTGCTTATGTAGTAAAGTGGTGAAAATCAATTTTGGAGGAAATTCGAAGTGAATGTTTTTTGAAAAGAGAGCAATGATTGGTTGGAAATAGAAGTTGAAAATGATCCCACTATATGTACCCATTTTAAAGTGAACAAGAGCATTTTGAAAAGTTTTTAGAGAAGTCATTGTTGGAACCATCAATACTCACATTTTGCTCAGGTGGCAAGTAGGCAGTTGTGCTTTGGCCACCTTCAAGTTAGAGAGAGAGAGAGAGAGAGAGAGAGAGAGAGAGAGAGAGAGAGAGAATACTCTAGATCTAAAGTCTAAGCTTCTTAGCTAACCTTCCTACCTTGAAGCTTAAAAAAACGCTAGGAGGACTAAAAAATGCTAAAAAGAGAGATGCACTTACTCACTTTGTTTCCCTACTGAATATAAATTAGCCTGTGATTCTTTAAAAATAGGAAACCTTACGAGGGCCATGCAAGGAAGAGCCCTACACCATTTTAGGTTAGTATTCTATTGCATTAATGCACATGCATATGCTTTAAGTTTGTCTGCTCTTTACAAACAACAAAGTCCTCTCATGAAATGATTTGCATGGAGTATATAGAGATGTGACGTGATGCATGGATTTGTGCAAAGAGGGAAGAGGAGAGATGCATTCCTTATTGTATACGTGAGAAGAAGGAATATAAGTTACTTAGTAAATGTAGAGTTAGTCATGGAAGAGATGACGGGCAGACACTATGGCATTTTACCATAACAATTTCTTACTTTAAAGGCCAATTTTGCGGTAAGTGGCTATGACTAAAGTTTGTATGTACAATCATGAAGCACGACATTAGTTTCACCCTTGTACAACCATGTTCACCCCTTTACTCCATGCAATGTGAAAATAGCTCCATAACTTGGCTCTTTGTAAGAGCCAAGTTGGGTTGTCATTAGTGTGGACCTTAATAAGCTCCAACCGCTTATCCATCAACACATCCTGAATAAGATGATACCTCACTTGAATGTGTTTTGACTTGGAGTGAATCACAAAATTCCTTGCCAAAGCAATGGCACTGTGATTGTCAAAATGAAAAACAAGAACTCGTTGAATGTCTAAGTCTTCCATATATGTGCCACCCATACAACCTTCTTGCTAGTATCTTACACTTTGCAACGTACTCAACTTTTATAGTGAAAGAAGACGCACAATCTTGGAGGGATGATCTCCAAAAAAATGGCTTCTCTTGCAAATATGATATGTAGCCAAATGTAGACCTCTTGCTATCTTTGCAACCCACATAATCTGTATTTGTGTAACCAACATTAGATGCATCGCTATTATTGAAGCATAAATGATGTAATTTTTTGACGAGCATTTTTCGGCAAGATTCTTTCTCTCTCTCTACACCCTTGATGGTTGAAGATTCACTCTTTTTTTCTTTCTCCTCTCTCTCTCTCTCTCTCATATATAGAATTTTTCCCTTAGCGAACACACCTCGATCAAACATCCATTATTTACAAATCTTGCTCTTTTCTGCCTCTCTCATGTACACTCATACAAGCACATAAATACGTCCAAATCATCACACACACACACACACACACTCTCTCTCTCTCTCTCTCTCTCTCTCTCTCTCTCTCTCTCTCTCTCTCTCTCTCTTTCAAACATCATAATGTATATCGAGCAATAAGTTTAACCACCAATTGGACAATGCTAAACCCAATTTTTTTTGCTTGACTCATGTATACTCATACACATACAAAATTATATACAAGCACAAAAATACATATGAATCATTGCACACACACTCTTTTCAAACATCATGATCTACATCAAGCAACAAGCTTAACCACCAGTTGGACAATGATACATACATCCGAATCATTCACACAACAAGCTATTTTTAAGGGTTTACAATCCAAAATAATCCAATCTAACTTTGCATTCATAAATCTCTCTCTTTTTCGCCTCAGTCATGTACATTCATACACATGCACACTCATATACAAGCACAAAAATACACTCGAATCATTACACACACACACACACACACACACACACACACACACACACACACACACACACTTTTCAAACATCATGATCTACGTCAAGCAACAAGTTCCACCAACTGGACAATCATACATTCGAATCATTGAAAGACTATTGAAACAAACCCATATAAACTCAAAAGAATAGATATGGAGTAAAACAAAAGAGTACAATATTCTCACATGGGTTCACGTGCTTATTGTTCTGACACTAGCTTACACTGAAAAAATCTAATCGTCATTGTCGCTAGTGTCATCGTCATCGTCATCGTCATTGTCATTGTCATTGTGGGGTACGATATCCATGTTCCCCCCAAAGCATTATTATTGCATTGTGGGCAATAGAGATAACTTGCTCAACATCCTCTTCCATTGGATGTGCATGTACATTAATCTCATACATGGCGTTCAATAGGGACTTTGTGGAATTATCTACTGCCAAAAAGCCTCTGTGTTGTTGCGTGCACTTTGTGTTGCGCATAAATTATTCATTGCATACACATTGTTAAAAATGTGATTATCGTGTATATTGTTGATGGGATCAGCATGAGGGATTGGTGGACCATGCCAAGAGCCATGCCTGGGTTGTTCGGCTTATCCACGCTGATCGCGTTGTCCATGGTTTTCCCTCGGCATAGTAAATGTGTGAATGCGAGAGGACTTAAACAGAAGCTTGTGAAAAAAAGCATAGAGAAACTTGCAAATGAATGAAATTAATGATTTTTTGGCTATTTATAGAGAACCTTAAGCGACTTTACTTCCAAGACGATTCACACTGTGTCTCCATTTGCTTTTCAAATAAAATAAAACAGTCAAGAAAATCTCACTTCAAGATTAAACATTTTTGATTAACTTATATTCAAACCAAGGAAAATTTAATATCATGAATACACTAACTTCACGAATTAAAAAATAGAGAGCAATTCCTAGAAAAAATTAAAATATAGTGAGAAGAACAAGTACCAAGTCTAAATGTGCCACTACATAGAAATAAGTGTTACCATATACATGTGGGAGTGATGTGTGTGAACACACTAGGACCCCGGGGCATTTTTTCCCTCTTTAGGAGGTTCTTTCCCCCGTGCATTGTATATACGCCCATCACTCTAGGGCTATCTATCTTTCCATTGCACACTAAGTAACACACTCTCTATTATGTGCCTTGAGCTTCCTTCGTCTTCTCCAAGCTGTGTGTGTTTTCCTGCAACCCTAATTCCAACAATTGGTATCAAAGCAGGTTGCGTCCTCCCGGGCTTAATCGCCAGCAGCTCTAGCACACGCCTGCTCACTTTTTTCGATTTTTGTGAGCTTTGGCGAGCGTTCACAAGTCGACAAAAATTTCGGGTCTGCTCACATTTTTGATTCGGGCTCATTTTGGCCCTCGTTTCCACTACAGGCAAGTCTGCACCACATGCAATTTTGTCATTTTGTGCAAAATTTCTTTCAATGCCGTTTTTTGCATCACAGATCCTATACAGTCTACTGCGGGTTGTGCTATATCGCACGTGATGGTCTCACTCAGTTTATCCTCATTTCGAGTAGTTTTTACATCAGGTGCATACATTTTCCATGGCTGACAACAACACAGATATGTTCAAGATGTTTGCTGCTGAGGACAAGTTGGATGGGGACAATTACCCTATGTGGGCTTACATAATGCAACATGTTCTTGTGTCAAAGGGCGTCTAATATTGTGCAAGGCATACGTCCTGGTTCTGAGGATGTAGGCGTTGTTGATGATGTTGCAGGTCTTGCTACAAGAATTGCTACTATTAGAGTTGTTTTACCTACGGCAGAACATGCTCATTGGGATATAAAGGATGCGCAGGCTCATGCATTGATTGCGTTGTCTGTGAAGCACACCATTACTCCTCACATTCATTCAACAAAATATGCAAAACAAGCTTGGGATATTCTAGCAGGTCTTTATGCAAGCCGGAATGAGGCTAAAATTGCTTTGCTGCGTAAAGAGTTGGAATCGAAGATTATGCATGAGGAAGATGATATGGACACTTTCCTTGCTAGTGTCAAGGATATCAATGAGAGACAGTTCCCTTGTGCAGACTGTTCTTCTTACAAGATTCTTACCAGACTTTTGCTAGTACTTGGAGACTTATGACCCAAGGAAATATTAAAGTTGTCAAGTTTGATGCATTATGCACATTGCTGTTGCAAGAGTCACTTTCTAGAAAAAACAGGACTAGGTAGTGTGTAGTTGAACAGGCTTTTATTGCTTCTCACAGAAAGGGTAATCACAACAATGCAACCACTTCTTATGGTTCTGCTGCGAGTGGAAAAAATTATGTTCCTAATACTTCTGCTGATAGCAATTCGTTTGCAAATTCTGGTGAGAAGGGAAAAAAGAAGATGCGTTGCCATTATTGTAAAGCTAATATCACTTGATCAAGCAGTGTCCTAAGTTGAAGGCCAAAGAGGCTAAGAAGAAAGAGGGTGGTTCCACTACAAATGCTGGTTCCACTACAAATGTAGCCCTTGTTGAGTCTTCTGTGAAAGGAGACTGTGATGCTGATGTTGATGCATAATGGACTTTTAGTGCAGAGTGCACTTACAATCCTGCTGTCCATGATGCATGCATGTCAGGTGCTGCAGATTCACAAGTGTGGTATTTTGATAGTGGTGCTACGAAGCACAATACCTCACATCGTGAATTGTTCACCTCTCTCGAGTCTATCCCTCATGGGAATTGAGTCACTTGTGCCAACAATGCCTCTTATCCTGTTTAGGGAGTTGGAAAGATTGTGGTTATTGATGCAAATGGCAGTTCTTTCACACTTGTTGATGCACTTTATGTACCTGGGATCAAGAAGAATCTTTTGTCTGTATCTGCACTTGCTAGACTTGGACTTGTAGTCAAATTTGTGGATGACAGATGTACAATTCATGATCTCAGTTTTGGTGATGAAATTCTTGCATCTGGCTTTTTGTGTCGTGGACTATATAAGCTTACTTTGTATGACAAGTGTGGACAAAATTTTGCAAATGCAGTTGCAGATTCAAGGGCTGTTTCAGATGCAAAACTGTGGCATGCAAGTTATGGGTATTTGAATTTTCCTAGTTTGCTACGTTTGCAAAAATATGATATGGTTGCTTCTTTGACGCCTCTTGAAGCACCTGCCAAACATGTTTGTGAAGACTGTATTTTGGGTAAAATGCAGTGTTCTAAGTTCCCAAAGGATGGTTTAGTTAGGGCCACATGCAGGTTGCAGCTTGTGCATAGTGATGTTTGTGGGCCCATGCAAACTCCGTCCTTGGGTAATTACCTGTACTTCGTGACTTTCATTGATGATTACTCCAGGTTTTCACGGTTATTTCTGTCTAAAGCAAAGCCCAAAGTTTTTATGTGCTTCAAACAATTTGTGGCTATGGCTGAAAATGTCTCGAAATGTAATATGGGCACCCTCCGTTCCGATTGAGGGGGGGAGTATATGTCTCATGAATTTAATGCATTTTTGGCTAGTCGTGGGATAAAACACTAATGTACAGTGCCTTATATGTCTTAGCAAAATGGTGTAGCTAAGAGAAAAAATAGGTCACTTTTGAAAATGGCACGATGTATGGTCAAAAGTCAAGCTGCCGCCGCTTCTTTTTGGCTTTAGGCCATCATGTGTGCCACTTATGTACTTAACAAGTGTCCTACGAAAGCTTTGTAGTCTATTACTCCATATGAAGCATGGCATGATAGAAAGCCTTCTATTGAGCACATGCGTATTTTTGGCTGTTTGGCATATGCTTTGGTGCCACAAACACAGTGCAAAAAATTGGATGATAAGGCTGTCAAATGTATTTTGGTTGGTTATAGTGCTGAAAGCAAAGGTTACATGTTGTATCATACACAAACAAAGAGTATTCTGGTTTCACGGAATGTTGTGTTTGTGGAAGATTCTGTTTAGCCCTTGCTGTCATGTACTAGAGACAGTAATGTAAGCTCACATGACATCTTGTTGCCTCTTTCAGTGGTGGAAATACGAATGTAAATTCCAATGAGGCAAATGTACAGCCTATGGGGGTTTTCAAAAATGTTACAGATCAGCCTATTACTGATGCAGATGTACATGATATACTTGATGAGGAAAGGGCTGAAAATGAGCAGGCTAGAGGCAGTGTATTTTTTTTGGACACCGACCTTGAAATATTACTCAACTTTTTGGCGAGAAAATGAATCTATGTTTATGAACTTGGCGAGAAAAATATTTTAAAATTAACGTGATCATTTTTTCAACAAAAAATTTGATTTAGACCTTAATTGGTCATTGTTTTTCAATATCACATGTAAGGATAAAAGGAACATCTCTTACAACTTTTTATATAATAGAAAGAAGTAAACTAAGTAGTGCCACCTAGACTTTTCAGATAAGTATCAGTGTCACAACGCACCTTATATGTACTAGGGTTTTGCTAGGAGAAAACATCTTGTTGAGTAGGGTTAAGGTCTTTGAAATCTAGATGAAAACTAAATGAGGACGTGTGAAGATCTCAGACCTCCTACATAATATCTAGTTAATCATGCATAGGTCAATCATAGAAAAGTTAGGAGAGTCAAAAGAAAAGTAATTATGATGATAGGAGCCCATTAAAATTCCATGTAACAAAATATTACAACCACATGCAGCCTTTAATATCTTGGGTCCCATGTCATAATGTGATGTGTTTCATCAACCCTACTTGGCCTCAATCTCTCCTACCATCAAGTTCTTCAGTGGGCATATCTTTGGCGACTATCTACCCCAAAATACAAAACCTTATAGCAAAGTCTAGCTAAAAATATCTTAAGGTCTACACCAATGAGAGCCAAAAAAAGATTAAAAATTTCAAGATTCGCCAAATTGGTGATTTTTAGCCAAAACAAATACATTGGCTAGAGGTATGCCAAAATGGCTGGTGAATACATTGTGTGACAATAAATTGGATGCACCTTTGTCTAGTCATACTCGTTCAGGCTCTGGCCATGCATCTTATGCATCAGATTGTTATGTTTTGGCTGTGTCTAGCTTACATGATGTTGAGGAACCTCTGGCTTTTGATGAATCAAAAAATTGGATGGATGCTATGCAATCAGAATATGATGCACTTGTAAAAAATGACACATGGACTTTATGTGATTTTCCTCTTGGAAAAAAGGCCATTGGTACGAAGTGGGTTTACAAGTTGAAACGCAAGCCGGATGGTGTGATCGATCGCCATAAGGCTCGACTTGTTGTAAAGGGTATGCACAGCAAAAAGGCATAGATTATGAAGATACTTTTTCTCCCAGTTGTCGTATGACTACTGTGGGTTTTCTATGTGCATTGGCAGCTCAATTTGGTTGGGATGTACATCAATTAGACATTGTTACTGCTTTCTTGAATGGTGACATATTTGAGGAAGTTTATGTAACGCAGTCTCGCGGTTTTGTTAAGAAAGGACAAGAGGACAAAGTGTGCAGATGTAAGAAGGCTTTGTATGGGTTGAAGCAATCTCCTCGTGCTTGGTATGAGAAAGCTGACACTGATTTGGTCAAACGAGGCTTTTGTAACAGTCCAACAGAAAGCACATTGTATGTAAAGCGTGAGGGATATACTTCTCATTGTGGTTCTTTATGTAGATGATTTGATGATCACTGGACCAAATGAGAGACATATTGCTGAATTTAAGGCTGATTTGAATGCTACTTTCAAGATGAAAGATTTGGGACTGTTGCATCATTACTTGGGCATACAGTTTAAGCAATGTGACGGTGGTATTGCCTTGTGTCAAAAAAGTTACATAGAGACATTGCTATGTAAGTTTGGACTTGAGGATTGCAAACCTATTGCCATTCCCATGGAAACAGGTAAAAAATTGAGTCTTCATGATGTCGATGATCTTGCAGATGTCACTCTTTACCAAACTGCTGTTGGATGCCTCATTTATGTATGCAACACGAGGCCGGATATTCAATTTGTAGTCTCACACGTCAGCAAATTTATGCATAGACTAGGGTCTAAGAATTGGTAGGCTATCAAGAAAATTTTCCGCTACCTTAGTGGCACTTTACCTCTTGGCTTGTTTTATCCCAAGGGGGGATCATTGCCGCCAAACTTACATGCTTTTTTGGACTCACATTGGGCTGGTTGCTTTGACACGTGAGTGTCCACAAGTGGTTTTTGTTTCATGCTTGGCATTTCATGTATATCAAGGTTGAGCAAGAAGCAACCTACTGTGGCCACTTCTAGTTGTGACACTGAGTACAAGGAAATCTTCACAGCTACGGTTGAGTGTGTATGGATCAGACGCCTTATGGTTGATTTGGGTGTTGGACAGAGCACTGCTAACACTATCTACACTGACAGTCAGAGCACATTGGCAGTTGCAAGGAACCCAATTTTTCATGCTCGCACAAAGCACATTGAGGTGCATTACCACTATGTCAGGGAAATGCTCTCAGCAGGAGAGATCAGTTTGGCTTATGTGCCAACATAGAACAACCTTGCAGATATTTTCACAAAGGCATTATCTTGTGAGAAGCTCAAAGCTTTCCTAAAGCTTTGGGCTTACTCCCCTTTGTGGATTGATCATGTCCTCAGGGCATGGCACTTCCCTTTACTCATGTGCCAGCTCTCGTTCACCCCATCACTCCAGGGGGGATTTGTTACCATATACATGTGGTAGTGATGTGTGTGAATACACTAGGAATGCCGAGGCATTTTTCCCTCCTTAGGAGTTTTTTCCCCCGTGCATTGTATATACGCCCATCACTCAAGGTCTAGCAATCTTTCCATTGCACACTAAGTAACACACTCTCTATTGTGTGCCTTGAGCTTCCTTTGTCTTTTCCAAGCTGTATGTGCTTTCCTGCAATCCTAATTTCAATAATAAGTACAGATGAAATAATCAATACATCATGGGTTTTTGATTCCTGGTGGCCACAATTCTAGTGGCAGTTTTGCTAGTGGGACGGTGCAGGTGGGGCCCCCATGGCTAGTGAGAGAAATATTGGCATGTACAGCGATCGATCATGGCTTGGCCAACCTAGTACTACAATTGGTCGATTTCTCGGGGGTGGAGCAGACGGCACCATGGACTCTTGTGGACATGATAAAGGCGATGGAGCAGGCTGTGACTGTGTTGATTGTGAAACCTCACCCAAATGAAGAGTCAATCCTAAACCACTAGGAAGCTGCTATTGTGGTTGAACACATACTACAAACAATTTGTGGTTGTTAATTGAGTCAACGTCAGTTAACAGAAGCTGCTAAAGAACGAAGATGTACGAATGCACATCGAGGATGAATACAAAGAAGCAGTAAAGATTGGAGTTACAAAATTTTCCCTTTTTTTAAAAATGGTCGCGTAGTGTAAATTCCCAGTTTATTTCAAGCCATTGTTATATTTTAATGTGTTACGGGCTCAATGGGAGTTCCAAGCTGTAAAGAACAGGTCAGTTAGTGTGCCTAGGTTGCAGATTGAGTAAGTGGTGGAGCCCTAAACGCCTTAGGCACCCGGACATTGCATATTTTTACCCTAAGTATATAAGGCACTGTGTAAAAGAAATTAGGGTTCTCAAGCTCATTTGTTGAGAGAACTCTTTGGTGAGAGCTCTTGAGGTGTGTGGCTATGGAGTCCTTGAGCTTCTCCTTGCTCATGAGGCTTGATTAACACTAGTCAATGATTCATTCTCTTTCACTATGTCTCTCTCATGCTTCTTATGATTGCCTATGATGCTTAGATTAACTAGTGGTTAATCCCTCTCTAATCTTGTGTGATTGCCCTCTTTTGCTTATGTGTGCATGTAGGTTTGATTGGAGTGTGGTGCTCGATAGATCTATGTGTGTGTGCTTGTGATTAGTGTGTTGCATGATAGGATTAATTATGTGTGCGTCTTGCAATCGTAATGTGTGTGATTGGGTTGATTAGATGTGAAGAGAAGTGGATGTGGAGATTGCACTTCATTGTGGCTTAGCTCCTCCCATAGGCCGAGAAGCTCACCTCATAGAGTTAACCATTTGTGTTGCCATGATTAGCTCACTAACCGTGTGAGTGTTTCCATGCCCTAGCTGGGTAGCTCATCCCTCCGGATTGATAATTTTGTTGGTCATTGGAGCTGTTGCAATGATGGAACCCCCAACATTTGGTGCCGTTGTTGGGGACGATGGCCTACGCTAGTGTAATTGTGGCATAATCGAATACATTTCCTCACTAATTTTACTTGTCTGTTTATGTTTTTGTGGATTTTGGATCTGTGTGCATGAAGCAATGTGTTCATAATTCTCTAATTTGTCCCCGTATCTTGCCAATTGTGTGTTTACACACTCTAATTTCACACTCACCCCTTGCTAATTTCACTAATTTTTGCTAACTTACTAATTTGCTATGAAGGATTGGAGCATTCAACCATTCAATTGAGCTTCAATGGAAAGGTAATCAAGGTGGTATTCTCAACCTCGCTAAAATCTAAGGATGTGTAGAATTGTGTAAAGATCCGACTATGATGCAATGTAATGTTGATGCTATGGTGGATTGAAAATTTTTCGATTGTTCGTTTTCATACCGTCATAATGCCGAAATTTTTAAGATTTGGTGGCGCATGAATTTGACAAGTTTCAATTGGTAATTGGTGAATATGTGTTGCTAATTGTGTGCTTAATTGAGTTAATTGCATGCTTGGATGGTCAATTGCAAGCGTGTGTGTACTAAAATCAAGTGTGTGTGCACTCTAATTGAGTGCGTGTATGCCTAATTTTAGGTGTGTGTTCACTATTTTGCCCATGTTTGTGCACCTAAAAATCAGTGTATGCTTAATGATTTTTCAATTGTGATGATTGATTTGTATTGTGCTCATACCCAAATAATGATTTGTGAAGTCACATTGCAATTTCGACAAGATTTACCCTTTTGTGTTCACACCTAAAGATTGGTAAAAACTGCCAATTTTATTAGTGTGTGTGTGTCTAAAAAGTGTTTAATTTACATGATTGATTCAATTTTGATTGCATGATTGATGTTTGTAATGGTTAAATGCTGCGTTGTGCTCAAAACAGGGATTTACACACTCCAATTGCGTCAATTTTTGACCTAATTTTGTCGTTAATTTTATCGGTTTAATTGCCTAGTTTTGATTTTACTGATAAAATTGTTTGGCAATTGAATTGATGTGGTTTGTGTGATTTTATTTGACTGCACTATTTCCCTATGTGTGAAGAATTTGTAGAATTCTTTTGGGTATGTTTCAGATAATTTTTTGTTCTTTTTTGATAATTTTTGCATTAATATTTGGTTAATTCCATAAAAAATTGATATTTTGCGATCTTTACGAGCTGTTCTGTGTGTGCGTATTTACAGCATCATTTTTTTCGCATTTGTGTCCTTCGTGGTCGAGTTTTGAACGTTTCGCTATTTTCGGGGGCCGGGTTGACAATTTTGTCAAATTTGGCATTTTCGGTAAAAACTGCTATTTTGGTGTGCTTTTGTGTGTCGAAAATGTTTGGTTGTGAATGTCGGTGATTTTCTAAGATTCCTAGATTTTTTTGGACTTTTCTGGCAAATTTTTAATAGAAAACCGGTGTCGACTTCGATGCCCGTGCCTTGCGGTGCATAAAATTCTACGTCGAATAGCTCTTTTACAGTCTCTTGGGAGAAATTCTGCCGACTTTAAAATTTCTCTTCTTCTTCTTCCTGTTCCGGGTGAATCCACTCCAACTCTCTCTCCTCCCCCTCTCTCTCTTCTTTGTCTTTAAGTACTCACACACACACACACACACACACACACACACACACACACACACACACACTCACTCACACTCTTGTGGGCCGTACACAAGCCTGCCAGGTCCCGCCTGCCTACTCTCCCTCTTGTCTCTTTCTCCAAGGCGCGTGCTAGCGTGCTATCACTTTCTCTCACCTGCCCGGGACCCTCGCTTCGCTGACAGCAGCCTCGCCCACGTAACGCGCTCTCTCTCTGCCTCGCCACAACAGCGCCGCCCACGTAACGTGCTCTCTCTTTGCTTCGCCACATCAGCACCGCATGGCCTCTCTCTCTCTCTCTCTCTCTCTCTCTCTCTCCAAGGCTAGGGTTTTGCCAAGTCTCTGTTGCCACAACTCCCCGCTGGGCGCAGGGCAGCGCCTTGTGGGGGGGTTATGCTCCAGCTTCTGCTCCCCTCAAGCCAGCACTAACAGGTCGCCCCGCTCGAAGCCGCTGCTACGTCGTCCTCGGCACGCTGACTAGCTCGTCAAGCGGCACACATGCCTGTAGCTTCAGCAGGGCCACTCTGTCGTCCTCGGCAGTCTGTTCGCAGCTCGGCCTCGATCGTTCTCGGCACACTGCCAAGCCCGTCGAGGCCCTCAGCAACGGTGGTCACGAACAACAGCAACAACAGAGTCACCCTCGGCAAACTCTCTCCGCCGCCTCAGCCCGCCGCCCTGGATTTCAACCAATGAGTATCTTTTTTTGTGGGTTAGGTCTTTTGACCCGCGACACCGGTTCGCACGGAGTTTTTGCGACAATAACTACTCCTAGCACTCCGGCTCCATGTGCTTGGAAAAGCTTTCTTGCTGTGGCAGCTGCCCCCAGGAAGGACTCTTTCGCCCGCCAAGAAGCCAGAATCTTGGCTCTTGAGACCCAAATACAAGAGCTCATTAGGGAAAACGTAGCCCTCCAGAAACGCCTACACAAGCTCGAGGTCACAAAGGAAGAAGAGAGCCAGGCTCTCCTTACAAAAACACGAGAGGTTGAAGCCTCCATTGCAAAGTCTGTCACAAAGGTTGAAAAGGAGGTCCGAGAAGTCAAAGAAGGCATCACACAAAAAATCGGCACCGAGTTAAGGGCCGCCCTCCAAGAACGCCAGCCACGAGAATCCCTCGGTCTTAAAGTAAGGATCGGTGGGCTCCCATCACCTTGGTGCACCACCGAGGACACTCTCAAAGAAGTGATTATCAAGCTAAATGACATCCTACAGCCAATCACTATTGAGCCCAACATAGTCTCTTGGCTCAACGACACAAACAGACGCTTGCCACCTGGGCAATGCACACTTACCTTCAAGGATAAAGAAGAGCGGTTGAGGCTTTTACGCCAATCCCGCCTCCTCAAGGGAACGAATTTTTGGATTGCCGAGGAGTTAACTACAAACCAACTCAAACTCAAAGCAAGCAAGCTCAAGAAAATGCATGAGGCTCGTAAACAAGGAAAGTGGGCAGTCTATCGAGATGTGCGAGCTCTCATTCAGGATTTTCGAACTCCCAAGAAGACCCCGTTTCTACCGGCAACAATAACCACTTAGGATTTTCCCCCCTTGTTCTGTCATTTTGTCCCCCTCCTTCCCATCTTAGGATACGCGGCTCATGTGCCCGTTTGTATGACTCCCTTAAAAGCTAGTCCTCCCACGTCGAGTCTTCACACCCACCAATTGAGTTGTACTAGTCATATGATGGAGCTACCATTGTAATTTGTGTATTTGGTCCCATAGGTCATATTTGACCTCCGAAGACGATAATCAATCTCTCTCTCTCTCTCTCTCTCTCTCTCTCTCTCTCTCTCTCTCTCTCTCTCTCTCTCTCTCTCTCTCTCTCTCTCTCTCGTTCCAGCGTGCGCGTCGGACCTCTGGTTGCCTTTCGGCGCTATGCGAGTCTGCTGCTGTCAGTGCCAACTGCCGCATGCTGCACGCCAGCTCCCGGGTCTCGCTGCTGTTTGATGATGCCATCAACGTTCGAGAAGTCAACTGCTAGGTAAGCAGGTAAACAGTCCTTTTTTATTTATTGTACGTAATTTATTTTGTATTAATTTACTTAATTTTAAAACACAAAAACAAATTAAAAAAAAACAGTCGTAAAATTAAAATAAAAAATAAAAAATAAATAAAAAACTAAAAAAGCCATTTAATAAAAAATTAAAAAAGGGTGCATAAATTTTTTTAAAAATAAAAATAGAAAAAAACCTCATAAAAAAACCTTTTAGAAAATTATTATAAAAAAAATCACAAAAAATAGAAAAAACATAGAAAATTGACAAAAAAATGCATAGAAAATCATAAAAAATTCAAAAATTTTACAAAAAATTAACAAAAACTGTAAAAAATTCTTTTAATAAAACACAAATAATTCACCAAAATTCATAGAAAATTAAAAAAAGTCATGAAAAATCATAAACTGATCAAAAAAACAAAATAAATGACAAAAATTTTATAAAATCTTAAAAAAACCCCAAAAAATTATTAAATTCTCAAAAAATTTCCTAAAAATCAAAACCTTTCCAAAAAAAATCATAAAATACTAAAAAAATTAGATTAAAAAAAAAAAAAGAAAAAAAAAAGAAAGGTGCCAAAAAAGCAAGAAAGTGCCAGAAAAACCTAGAAAAGCAAAAATAGCAACGTCGGGGAAATCACACACGAGCAAATGAAGAGCCGAAAAGCAAAGCCGGGAAGTAGTCTATCACACACGAAACAAACCGTGAAAAGGCCAGAAGAGCCGTAAACCAAGGAAACCACGCAAAGTGAACCAAAATCAACACAAGAAGAGCTGAAATCGACCAACTCGAAGCTGTGAGCAGCAGAAACAAATTTCGTGCTCGGGTTGGAATGTGCAGCCACAATCTAGTCAAGAAGCTAGAAGTGAACGTGCACGCTTTAAATTGGCAAGTGCAAGCAATCGCACTGAAAATCGATCTTCTAATCGGACGAACAGGGACACAACTCACATGTGATTGCAGATTCGGCTAGTCCGGGCAACATAAATTCTACTAATTGATACCAAAATCTGCTAGGAGACAGTTTTTACAGAACAAGCCAACATGGACTCAAATCGAGCTGAGAGTTCAAGTACAGTAGAGCAAACTAGTAGCAATGGCAACACATACACAACTGCAACAGAGAAAATTTTACAGCTATACGACTACAATGGAGATAAAGTCTTATATGCAGATTCAGAAGGCCATAGATACTTGATGAGCAGCAAAAGCAGCACATGAGCCATGATCCTATTGATTAGAGTAAAACCAGACACTAGATAACTCCCAGAGGTTCACAGACTTCAATGGAGCCAGGTATTGGAAGCTCAAAGATGAAGTACAGATAGAAGTGCAGAAAATCAAACCAAGTGTTTATCCAAAAATCTGCACAAGACCGCAAATCATCCATTTAGTGCATTGTACATGGATTACAGTGGTCAGATCTATAGTTGTTGATAACCAGAAATGAAAGATCCAATAGATCAACCAATAGAAGCCAATCTAATTGGAGAATGGAGCCAAAAACGGTACAGAGATCAAGATAGAGCATTCTACAACTTGATGCTTAGTGTTCTACAAGAAGATGGCAACAACTTGGCCAACACAGAAGGTGAAACTCCTCAGCTAGAGCTTGACATGATAGAACCAAATGAAATACCACCAGTCATGGCATATTACTTAGATTGTGGACGAAAAGATGGACATTTTTTTGAAGATTGTCTAAGAAATCCAAACAACAAGGACACATCAACCACCAAGCAAGGTACAAAGAAAATTGGAAATGCGAATCTCGATGTAAGTTCATTTAACTCGTCACTTTTTAATGCAATCTGATGATTTTGCATTACCATTAGAAGCACTAGTAAAAACATCGCAAGTTTAAAATGATCATAAAGATGCACATGCACCTGAAAAGCTTACAATTGAATCTTTGAACAACAAATTCCTGCATGAAGTTGGTCAAGGTGTCGAGATATCACCGAAGGTTGAAAAGACTGTTAGGTTTGCAAATGATTTTTCATCCAATGCCACAAGTGTACAATCAGTCACGAGTCTAAAGGACACATCAAACAGAATGATGTTAGCTTTTACAATTTTGAACTCTTGCAATGAAGCAGGCTATAGTGATCACCCTAAGAAGGGGGGAGTTGTAAATCCATCAAGTTCAGCTTACGTACCAAGAAATGCTACACCAGTCAAAAGCCCTAGAGCTTCTAGCCAACAGATCCCTTCAAAGTAGAAACCATTGAAAGATCATATGGTTGTTGGAAGTTTCCAATTGACCCAGGTTCCCTCAGAATCTACAGACAAATGCTTATATGAAGATCATTAGGGACAAAATTTTCAAATGATCTCCATAAGTCAGAGTCAAAAGCCGACAAATCCAATAGTATTCAAGCAGTTACATGTGATCAAGTTCACATATGCATATCAAGATGCACATGGTAACAAATATCAGCAAGATCAAAACCTTGTACAAACCCCTATGGATGGCCCGACTGAAGTCAAAGACTATCTGAAGATGATGCAAAGCCTCAAGCTGCCAAAACAGGTGACAGAAAAGTCAAAGTCAATGGGAGCTAAAGTCCAAAAAGCTACACAAAGGTCACCACCAAAATCTCCTCCAAAGAGACAAATTCTGCAAGAAAGTACCGTGGATATTCTAAGATCAAAGGTTACTCAGATGCAGATGGACAATGCTCAACCATTGCAAAAAGGTACAATATTACAGCAAATGAGCCAACATCAATTGAAGCAGGTGATCAAAGCAAGAAACTACAAACAAAGCTCAACACAAGGACACTGCCACAACAGAATCAATCCATACAAAAAGAAATCTCGAGAAGATCAAGTGCAACAGTATTGGTAAAAACGAAGAAAAGCTGTCAAACTGAAGTAAAGCTAGATGTTCAGCTAGACAAGAACCTCATGTCTTTTTGTACTTGGAAAAGATGTGGCCAACCACAGCTGGAAGATACTCTTGTATTTGTAAAAAAATCAAGAGACAAACGAGCAGAATGTTGGGGAATCATATCCACCACCATTGAAGTAAGTTCAAAAATCATCATAGCTCAATTCCACGTGATCACAACAAAAAATATGCCAGAAGACATCGTAATGGGAATGCCAATGGCCCAGAAGATGTTAGAGATACAGAATTCAAACATGACGGAGTCATCATAGACATCAAAGAATGAAGACCAAAACTGGTCACCCGCGGACGAGAACACAAAGTCCTCAAGCACAATTCAAATGAAAGATCATATTGAAGATGATTCATCTCCATCAATTAGAATTGCAGAAGATATTAAATCAAATCAGGCAGTAAGAAGTGCAATCAAACAAAGCAAAGAGTAACCACAAAAACTATTGAGCAGAGAATACCACCAAAGCCAGAAGTTAAGAAGAATGAGGTTGCAAAAAGTCAGGAAGCGATAGGAAGTCCAAAGATCAATCTCTCATTACCAGTTGAATCAGCTGATGTTAGTCAGATTGGAAAACAGAGTCTCAAGTTACCCTCCATAAAGACACAGTTAGATCAAGATAAGACCATGTCAAATGCAAGACAAAGATCTTCAATAGCACCAACAATGAGAATAGCTATAGTCCTTAGAGTAAAAAAGGAGCAAGTGTCAGATGCAATGCTCTACTAGATAAAGAAGCAAATTGCAATATGGTTGCAGACAACATCTAGAGCATTGTAGAGATTACTCAGGGCAAGCCAGATAATAGAGGAATCATGGGTAAGGCTACAAGTAAAAAAGAAATGGTTGCTACCCTTAGCATCCAAAATCATGAAGAGCAAGTAAAGTTTCAGGTGAAGCCTTCAAAGGAAATGCTTGCAGATGCATCCTTGGACATCCGTGGTTAGATCAACATAAGGCCTACAAAGAAGATAAAATGCTATTACTCTCTTTTCCAAGAGGTAGCCAACAACATTTACAGGTACCGTTAATGCTAGATTAGAGTTGCAAAAGTCACAGGAATCAAAGACAAATCTAGGTAAATCTAAAATGGACCCTCCACCAATTAGCAAAGAAGGTGTGATAGAATATGCCTCTACATCAAAGAACCCTCATGGATCATCTTCTTCAAGCAAGTCAAGCTTTTGAAACTTCAAGTCAACTACTGACCCAACTGAAACCTCTAAGGAGTCACCCAGGTAAGCAAAGATATATCAGCCAAAGTACTCAAGAGAGCAAAGGAAAGTCAAGCAAGTGTTTGTTCCGAGCAGTTTAGTCAAAGTCAATGATCCGGTTTGGATCAAAGATAGGAAATCAACACAAAAAGACAAACACATGGAATGGATAGCATCACAGTGGAGCTTAAAGGAACAGGAGAACTGTAGAGGTAACAGACAGATATGGGTACCAAAACCGCAGGTTAGAGCATATGAAGTAACTTCAAGTCCCTCCCAAGAAATGTAAAGAATGAGGATGCAAGAGAGCTACACAAGACAAGCACAAAGCACACAGAGATGGAAAGCTTCTTCTTCTTCTTCTCACAAAAGAGAGTACAAAATGACTAAGTGCTAAAACTGAAAAGTAGCACATATGTACATGCGGTCACTAAGTGTGAACTCGCTAGAAGCGTACTAGGCTGGCACTATAAGTGTAGTCCAGCTGTAGAATCACTGGCAGAGATCCTCCGTGTCGGTCACCTAACGCGCCAGTGAGTAATTGCCGTAAGCGGCCAAGACCCATAGTGGATGCCAGCTCAAGGTGTAGAGGTCGACATCTCAACACTCCCCCTCGAGCTCTGCATGTCGTAGAGTCCAAGCATAGTCCGGAAACGTCGAAGCTTCTCAGCTCCGAGGGCCTTGGTAAAGATATCCGCTATCTGCTCCTCTGTGCTGACGTAGACCAAGTCGATGTCGCCCGCCAACACTCGCTCTCGAACGTAGTGGTAATGGACCTCTATGTGTTTGGTCCTGGCATGGAACACTGGGTTCCTAGCCAACTGCATGCTGCTGAGGTTGTCACAATGGATGAAAATCTGCTGGTCCACCTGCACTCCCAAGTCCTCAAGTAATGTGCGTAGCCAAGCTACCTCGCACGCCGCAACTGCTGCACCTCTGTACTCGGCCTCTGTGCTCGATAAAGCAACCGTAGGCTGCTTTTTGCTGCTCCAAGTAACAACAACACTTCCAAAAGAGAACATGAAGCCACTAGTAGATCTCCTATCAACAATGCTACCTGCCCAATCTGCATCTGTATACCCGTACAATGCTAATGGTGCATCTGCTGCATAGAACAATGCGTAGTCAAGAGTACCTTGCACATACCTAAGTGTGCGTCGTACTCCATCCAAATGTGGCTTCCTCGGAAGTTGCATGAACTGACTCTCCAAGCCTACTGTGTAGCTCAAGTCTGGCCTCGTGATAGTCAAGTAGATTAGACTACCCACAATCTTCCTGTACATGTTGACATCCTCAACAACATCACCCTTCTCTGCACTCAGCTTTGCATTCACATCCAAGGGAATAGAAATTGGCTTACAATCAGCCATACCATACTTTGACAACATGTCCAAAGCATACTGTCTCTGTGATAGCCATACACCCTCTGGAGTCCTGATCACCTCAATGCCAAGAAAGTAGCGCAACTCGCCTAAATCTTTCATTTCAAACTCCTGTTTGAGAAGACCCTTCACATGGTCAATCTCCATAGCATTGTCACCAACAATAATAAGGTCATCTACATATATGGTAATGACCACAATCCCCACATCACTCTCACGTACATAGAGTGAATGATCAGCATGAGCTCTCCTAAAACCAATACTGACAAGATACTTGGCAATCCTGTCATACCATGCTCTAGAGCCCTGCTTCAAACCATACAAAGCTTTGAGAAGTCTGCATACATAATCTGGGTAACCTGGATGGACATAACCAGGTGGCTGATCCATATACACTTCCTCTTGCAACTCACCATTCAAGAAGGCATTCTTTACATCCATTTGATGCATAATCCATCCTCTAGATGCAGCCACTGCTATGACAGCTCTCACTGTCGTCAACTTTGCCACTGGAGCAAAGGTCTCCTCATAGTCTATGCCATACGTCTGTGCATAACCCTTTGCGACCAGCCTTGCCTTGTGACGCTCAATGTTACCATCAGCCTTATGCTTGGTTTTATACACCCATTTACAGCCAATAGCTTTCTTGCCACTTGGCAATGGCACCAACTCCCATGTGTCATTTGCTTCCAATGCAGCCATCTCTTCATTCATTGCATCATCCCAATGCACATTTCCAACTGCATCCTCAAAAAATGTGGGCTCCACATCCTGTATCACCTTAGCCATGTAGGCTTGGTGATGCGCTAGATACCCATCATAAGTCAATTTCTGAACTGGATTTCTGACTCTATTAGATCTGCGCGGTCCTGGGTCACTCCTTTGCCCTCTAGCATCTTCTTGTACTTTCCTTACACCAGGTGTCCTGACAGCCGGAATTCCAAATTCCTCATCAAGACTTTGTTTAGAACCATCTGAATCCATGTCTACATGTGAAAAACCTGATGATGCATCAACCATAAAGGGAGGTTCATCAACCTTTTCCTTTCCTTTTCGTGATACATTCCGTGTACCTGTTGGTGGAGTAACCTGCGTACGTAGTCTACCATTCCATGGTTTCTCAACAGAGCCACGAGAAGAGGACTCTTGTGGTCCACTCAAAACCTGTGACTGTGGCCTCACATTTTGTACAACCACATCATCTTTTACATCAGCCCCAATAGTGCCATGTGCATTACTGTACCAGCTGCTCATCTCATCAAAGACTACATCTCTGCTCACTCGTAATTCTCGTGTAGTAGGATTGTAGCACCTGTACCCCTTTTGTTCAAGGGAATATCCCACAAGAATACATTTCTCTGCTTTAGGATCCAATTTCCTACGCAACTCATCTGGTACATGCACGTAAGCTATGCAGCCAAACACTTTCAAGTGTGCCAAATCAGGCTTTGTACCTGTAAACTTTTCCTCAGGTGTTACATCATGCACCGCAGCTGTAGGTGTCCTGTTCATAATGTACACAGCTGTATTTACAGCTTCAGCCCAGAAATGATGAGGCATGTTCTTCTCATTCATCAATGCACGTGCAACCTCTGCAATGTGCCTGTTTTTCCTTTCTGCGACCCCATTCTGCTGTGGAGTATATCTGCATGTAAACTGCCTGTGTATACCATGCATTCACAGAAAATCTGAAAAATCATTGGAGAAGTACTCTCCCCCTCCATCTGACCTCAATGTCTTGATTTGCATATCTGTCTCCTTCTCAATCATGACTTTGAAGTCTTGAAAGTGACCAAACACTTCACTTTTGTTACGCATGAAGTAGACCCATACTTTCCTTGTATGGTCATCAATGAAAGAGACATAATACCTGCAACCATGTATACTTGCAGTATCGGTTGGACCCCAAACATCTGTGTGCACCACCTCAAGTGGCCTTTTACATACATTGCGCTCATGTGGAAATGAGCCCTTTGACTGTTTCCCAAACTGGCATGCTGCACATACTTTATGCATACCATTCACCTTGAATTTGGGCAAACCTTTTACAATCTGTTTTGATTGCATGCTGCGCAATCTCTGCTCATTGACATGGCCAATGCGTTTGTGCCAAATGTCAACATCAGCCACAACACCTGTGCCCTGTGCAAATAATGCAGCTTTTACCTCAGGCATGTCTACATTCAGTGTAAACATTCTTCCCACACATTTGCCCTCTGTGATCAGCTTACAGCCATTCTGGAAATCTTCTACATAACAGCCATTTGGATTGAAGCGAACCTGCAAACCCTGCTCAACCATTTGTCCAACAGAAACAAGATTCTTTGTAATGTTTGGGACATGAAGTACATCTGCTAAGTACTTTGATTTCCCACTCTTCGTATTTAGAGGTATGTCCCCTACATGAGCAATGGGGTGAGCTGTGTCATCTCTTGTCTGCACATAGCCTGACACATCTGGTTTGCGCATATCTCTAAACCACTCTCCACGAGACTTCATGTGATTAGAGGAACCTGAATCCACATACCAAACATCATCTTGGGTGGAATTCTCTGCAGCCATTGTATTCATTACATGCTGCATAACAAACATGCGCTCGTTTTTGCTGTCATCTGCATCTCTGCTAGTAGATGCATAGTTGCCCTGTTCTCTCTTTCTACTTGCTTTTCCCTTTGGACAGTCACGTGACATGTGACCTCTTTCACCACAAGTCCAACATTCTCTACTATCTGGAGTATGTTGCTGCCTGCTTGATCCTGCACCACGACCTCTTTGACTCCCCCTGCCTTGAGACTGGTTTCCCCTGCCACCTGTATTGTTTTGATTTGATTGACCTTCCAGAAATTGGCCCCTGCAACCCCTTGGGCCTCGACCACGACCTCTACCTCTACCTCTGTTGGAGTTAGAATAGAAGGCCTGTTCAGAATTATTTCTGCCATGAGAAGAAGATGTGTCAAGGTTCTTCTCCTCAAGAATAAGCATAGAAATCAAATCTTGGAACACGGGGATGTCGTCTCTTGTATTCATGGAAGACCTAAAATGTACATACTCATCTCCTAGACCATCCAAGCATGCACGGACAATGTCATCGTCTTCCACTGAGACTTTAATAGATCCAAGAGCCTCAATGATACTCTTGATCTTCAAGGCATAATCATTGATTGAGAGGTTGTTCCTCTTAACCTGATTTAGCTCCGACTTTAGTTGAAGCTTCCTGGCCTTGGTGTTCACTTCGAACACTCTGCCTAAGTTTCTCCATGCAATGGCGGGGGTTTCAGCATCCTGTAGATAGCCCATCATGCCATCTGTGATGCTCATAGACAGCCAATACATCACTTTCATCTGGCCTTGTTGCCAGTCCCTCAAAGCTTTCCTTTGTTCTGTTGTAGCATTTGCCTCAGGAATCTCTGGTTCCTTTTCATTGTCTCCTTCTACATAGTCCCAATAACCTTTTCCTTTTAGGAAATTTGTTATTCTGAACTTCCATGCAGGGTAGTTATTTTTCTCAAGCTTCTCAGTAACAATCTGACTGAAACCGTCAGACATCTTGAAGCACTAAGACAAAATAGCTGCAATCTGCAAAAACCTGCAAATCTGCTGAACCTGCTATCGTGGTTCCTGTAACGCTTTCTACACTCAACGAGTGTCCACAATCAAGCGTTTCACAACCACTGTACTTGTACAGTAAATCTCTGTATACTGCACTTTGGAGACCTGTTCAGAAACTTGTGCGAAAATCTGGTCGTGGATTGCGAACGAAGGGATTGTGATGCTCTTGCTCTCTTAGCCTCTCTTGCCTGCACCAGGCTCTGATACCATGTAAAGAATGAGGATGCAAGAGAGCTACACAAGACAAGCACAAAGCACACAGAGATGGAAAGCTTCTTCTTCTTCTTCTCACAAAAGAGAGTACAAAATGACTAAGTGCTAAAGCTGAAAAGTAGCACATATGTACATGCGGTCACTAAGTGTGAACTCGCTAGAAGCGTACTAGGCTGGCACTATAAGTGTAGTCCAGCTGTAGAATCACTGGCAGAGATCCTCCGTGTCGGTCACCTAACGCGCCAGTGAGTAATTGCCGTAAGCGGCCAAGACCCGTAGTGGATGCCAGCTCAAGGTGTAGAGCTCGACATCTCAACAAGAAAGAAGGCCCACAAGGTATCAACCTCGACAATATCCTAGGATACCTAAACTCAAGAACAACACAAGAGGATACAGAACAAAGATGGATCTCAAAGAATGTTCCTCTTGGACAAGGATTCTACACAGGCTATACAAAGCTTTGGCTACCAGTCAACCACAAGCCAACTGCAACTACACCAAACTTGCATGAAGATCTCAAGAACTCAACAAGACCTAGAGCGAAGAAAGTCAACAAAGGAGTTACAAAGGTCCTCAAGAGATTTGGATCCTAAGTCTTCCAATGCTCTTAATCAAACTCCAAATGCTGACAGTGAACAGAGGCCTACAACAACATTAAAGACTCCTATCAACATGCCCAATTGGAGAATCAAACAAATAATGGAGTCTTCACAGTCAAAGAAGGACCACCCAACCAATGCGAATGTAGATACAAATATGATAAAACAGGTATGGCAAAAGAAACCTTCAATGCCAACTTGTTCCTTCACTAATCCTCTTTTGGAGGATTCAAGCTTTCTTTTACATGACGAAATGTTTGTAGTAAGCACAAGAATGTAAGAAGTCAAGCCGCCAGGGTGAAAAAAACACTCTTTGGAATAGTCAGAGTCGGGCGGGCTGCTGAGCCATAAAATGAGCAAAACATTGGTCCCAAAGCTTCAAGTCATATTAAACTCTGTGCTAAGAGTCTTAGTTATTAGGCTTACACTCAAGCTATAAGAGGAGCATATCTATGTCATGTCGCTCATGCTGGATGAGATGAGCATAAGAGTCAAAGTCTATTAACTTACAATTGGTGGAGTGTCGTAGAGTCCAACATTCATGCATAGTGCACAGTAAGATGAGAGCACATATCCTCGTCAACAAAAACCATTCTTAAAGGGGTGCCAACTTACAAAGCCATGTCATATGCTTTATAACTACACTATCTTTCAGAAGAACCCCTCAAAATCCTTCTTGCACAACATATTGTTTCCCATGCATTTCTGTGTATGCATAAATAGGATGTCCTATCATTGGACATATGCATTAGACACTCTTTTTTGCTTCCACCTATGCACCTTGAGTGGACTGAAATAGGTAAACCAATGTTCCATCATGTCACCCTCTCATATTTTCTGCCTTTTTAATTCTATATCTATCAACAAATAATTCCTTGAGTACTTTATTAATATTTCCCATGCTAGTAAGTACTCCAATAATGCGCGTATCCCAAAGGTACTTTTTTCCCACTTGGTTTTTCCCCTTTGGTCATCCATGTATTAGACCCTAATTTAGAACCTCATCATTCTACTTCCCTTGTACATACTTTTCATAGATAAACAACAACCTTATCAGTATGCTATTACAACGGACAAATGCAACATCATCTCTCACATTAGACTATTCAGACCAATGAAGATGTTGCAGCAAAGTGAACCTCATCAACAAATCCAACGACAAATGAAGACAATCAACCCATCAACAAACAATCAAAAACCTTCCACAACCTCCACGGACACTTTTCAATAGTGCCCAAGGATGGACACTAAAATCGGAAGGAGGGAATGTTAACTGATTCAACATCAGTTAACAAAAGCTGCTAAAGATCGAAGACGTACGGATGCACATCGAGGATGAGTACAAAGAAGCAGTAAAGATTGGAGTTACACATTTTTCACGTTTTTTCAAAATGGTCACATAGTGTAAATTCCCGATTTATTTCAAGCCATTGTAATATTTTAATGTGTTACGGGCTCAATGGGAGTTCCAAGCTATAAAGAACAGGTCAATTAGTGTGCCTAGGTTGCAGATTGAGTAAGTGGTGGAGCCCTAAAGGCTTTGGGCGCCCGGACATTGCATATTTTTACCCTAGGTATATAAGGTAATGTGTAGAAGAAATTAGGGTTCTCAAGCTCATTTGTTGAGAGCACTCTTTGGTGAGAGATCTTGAGGTGTGTTGCTACGGAGTCCTTGAGCTTCTCCTTGCTCATGAGACTTGATTAACACTAATCAATGATTCATTCTCTTTCAACGTGCCTCTCTCATGCTTCTTATGATTGCCTATGATGCTTAGATTAACTAGATCTCAACTAATGAGTGGTTAATCCCTCTCTAATCTTGTGTGATTTCCATCTTTTGCTTGTGTGTGCATGTAGGTTTGATTGGAGTGTGGTGCTCGATAGATCTATGTGTGTATGCTTGTGATTAGTGTGTTGTATGATATGATTAGTGTTATGTGCATCTTGCAATCGTAGTGTGTGTGATTGGGTTGATTAGAGGTGAAGATAAGTGGATGTAAAGATTACCCTTCATTGTGGCTTAGTGTGAGGAAATAAGACGTAGCTAAATAGATAATTGAGTAGATTACTTAATGGAGAGAGACAGATTTATATACACGAGATTATAGAGTAGAGAGAGAGAGAGAGATTACACACGATATACGTGGTTCACCCAATGTGGGCTACGTCCACGGGAAAGCAGCCACTCAATGGCTTTAGTACTTCAAAACAAGAAGTAGTTTACAAAGGGATTATACCCTTAATGGAGCTCCCGCCTTGCTTCACTCTCACCACCTCACACTCACCTTGTTGCATCAACTTCACACTATGAAATGTGTGTAGAAATGGCCTCCTTTTATAGGCCAAAATGGCTGCCCTCTCTTATGAGAGACAGCCATGTGTAGCCACTCTTGTGCGAATAAGTCCAAATCGGACCCTCCAATCCGCCCATGTGTGGCCGCCCTTGAGAAGACAAGTCCGCTTTTGAATTCGGCCACCGGCCATTGACTTCCGACCACCGGCCATCGGCCATTGACTACCGGCCACCGGCCAACCGACCGATTGTTTTTCGACCACTTTTCGGCCGCCGTCCGGCCATAATATTCCGGCGAAAAGGAATATTCCGGTGAATAAAAAATCTCGGGGGCGGAGCGCCCCCGAGGCCTTTAAAGTTGCCCCTGATTCTTGTTAGCGAAAATTTTGGTTTTCGGTGAGTGATTTTCCTTCACACACGATGGCTTCTCCTCATAATGGGGGCCTTACAAATGTGCGCTTTTACCACAAAAAATTACAAGGGTAAATCAGGCTCCATACTTAACAATCTCCCACTTGGAGACTGATCTCCAAACCAAACCTGTGACTGCTTTCCATTCTGGCTTCTTATCCTTGAATGCCGATTGAAGATGAGCAAAAGCTCAACTTCTCCTTGTTGACCACCTTTGTAAACATGTCTGCAGGATTTTCAGTTGTATGCACCTTTCCTAGCTTTAGTTGTCCCTCTTCCAAAAGAGTGCGTATGAAGTGATATCTCACCTCAATGTGCTTTGTCCTTGAATGAAAGGCTGAGTTCTTCGCAAGATGGATAGCGCTTTGGCTATCACTGTACAAGACACAATTGTCTTGTTTGAATCCAAGCTCTTCTAAGAATCTGTGAAGCCACAAAATTTCTTTGCTTGCCTCCGTCATTGCTACATACTCTGCTTCCGTGGTAGAAAGTGAAACCACTTTCTGCAGCTTTGAAGCCCAGCTTACTGCTGTGCCTCCAACCGTAAACACATAGCCAGTAGTGCTCCTTCGAGTATCTTTGTCACTTGCCATATCTACATCAGCATACCCTTCTAGAAAAATATCAGTTCCTCCAAAATACAAAGAATTTGTTGTTGTCCCTTTTAGATACCTAAGTATCCACTTCACAGCTTGCCAATGCTCTTTACCTGGGTTGTCCATGAACCTACTCACAACTCCCACTGTATGTGCAATGTCTGGCCTTGTCCAGACCATAGCATACATTAGAGAACCTACCGCTGCAGCATATGGAACTTTAGACATATAGGCTATCTCCTCTTGTGTCTTTGGACACATATCCTTCGTTAGTTTAAAATGACCAGCCAAAGGTGTAGAAACTGGTTTTGCATTTTGCATTGCAAACCTTTCTAGTACCTTCTTGATGTAATCTTCTTGAGATAGCTTTATTGTCTTCTTCGTCCTGTCCCTTGATATTTTCATACCAAGTATCCTCTTTGCAGCACCTAAATCTTTCATTGAAAAATATTTGGACAGCTCCTCTTTTAGGTCTTTGATGTCCTGCATGTTAGCACTTGCAATCAACATGTCATCAACATACAACATTAGGATGATGAATTTCCCATCTCCCAAATTCTCCGTGTAGACGCAGTGATCCGAGTTGCATCTTGTGAATCCATGATCCAACATCCATCGATCAAACTTCAAGTACCATTGTCTTGATGCTTGCTTTAAACCATACAAGCTCTTCTTTAATCTGCAAACCATTTTCTCCTTACCTTTTACTTCATACCCCTTTGGTTAAAGCATGTAGATTTCCTCCTCTAAGTCACCGTGAGGGAATGCTGTATTTACATCCATTTGATCGAGATTTAGATCATGAGCAGCCACAAGGCTTAAGACAAGCCTAATTGAGTTCATTTTTACAATAGGAGAAAATATTTCATTGAAGTCAATACCTTTCTTTTGAGAAAAACCTTTTACCACAAGCCTAGACTTGTACCTTTTCTTCCCACCTTCTTCTTCCTTTAGCTTGTATACCCATTTGTTTTGAAGTGCCCGCTTACCTTTAGGCAACTCAACCAACTCCCATGTTTGGTTGCGATGTAGTGAGTCCATCTCCACTTGCATGCTCTTCGTCCATTCTTCTTTGGATTCATGTTGCATAGCTTCTTCATATGATTCCGGCTCTCCAGAAGCTGAGATCAAGAGATGGTTGAAGGAAGGAATAAACCTTTCTGGAGGTCTACTTGCTCTTGTAGATCTTCGGGGAATAGGTTGAGGCTCCTCATTTGGTTGACGTTGTTGCATATTGTCACCGTTTGCAGTCCTTGAGTCTTCACCGTCCTCAAGCTCCATGTACTCATCACCTGTTTCTTTTGTTTGTTTTCTTTCCAAGTAATCTTTGTACATATTTTGTTCGTTAAAAATTACATCCCTACTTCTTAAGATTCTACCATCTTCAGGATTCCATAGGCGATACCCAAAGTCTCCTTCTCCATAGCCAATGAAGAAACACTTTTTGGACTTTGCATCTAACTTTGATCTTAGGCTTCTATCTATGTGCATGAAAGCCTCACAACCAAACACTTTGAAAAATGCATAATTCATTGGTTTACCTGTCCATGCCTCTTCTGGAACTCCCCCATCCAATGCCGTTGAGGGTGACCGATTGATTAAGTACACAGACGTACTTACAACTTCTGCCCAAAGCTCAAGCGGTAGGCTGCATGTAGCCGCATGCTTCATGCTCGTTCCATGATTGTCCTGTTCATCCTTTTCGAAATCCCATTTTTTTGAGGTGTCCTTGTGGTTGTCCTTTGCCTCCGAATGCCATTGCTAGCACAAAAGCTTTCAAAAGCTTGGCTGCAATATTCGCTTCCATTGTTGGATCTGAGGCATTTAACCTTGGTACCTGTTTCATTCTCCACAAATGCTTTCCACCTTTGAAATATGGAAAATACATCGGATTTATTCTTCATGACATAAACCCATGTTTTTCTAGTCGCATCGTCTATGAATGTTACATAGTACAATGAGCCACCAAGTGATGGTGTACTTGCAGGACCCCAAACATCAGAATGAACCAACTCAAGTTTTTTATTTTTTCTTTCATTTCTTGATTTTTGAAATTTTACCCTCTTTTGTTTACCATAAACACAATCTTCACAAAACTCTAAGTCCACTTCTTTCAAACCTGGTAGAAGCTTCTTTGTTTGAAGGATCCGACTTGGGCCACACCGCACTGTCAACTTTTGTAGTTGCTGCACAAGCTGAAGGTTGCGTGCTAACAGTACACAAGTAAAGTGTACCGACTTTTTCACCCTTGGCAACCACCAAAGATCCCTTTGAGATCTTCCACCGTTTGTTTCCGAATGCAATGTTGTGACCTTCATCGTCCAATTGTCCTGTAGAGATCAAATTTTTGCGAAGAGAAGGAACATGCCTAACATCTTTAAGCTTCCATTCATTTCCGTTAGCAGTTTTGACAGAAACTGTACCTTTGCCGAAAATCTCACAAGCTTCATCATCTCCCAAGTATACATACCCAAAATTACCTTTGGTGTAGTCTTGGAAATGTTGCTTGTGTGGTGTCGCATGGAATGAAGCCCCGGAATCTACTATCTAGGAATTAGACACATTGTCTAATGAGAGAATTAGAGCATCTTGCTCTACTTTACCTGCCACATTGGCCTCCGATGTTGGCTTGTTGTCTTGAGACTCTGTTTCCTTCTTCTTCTTGGACCAGCAATCCTTCTTGACGTGGCCCTTCTTGCCGTAGTTCCAACATTCAAGAACTGACTTTGTGCGCGACTTACTCCGCCTTGAGCGATCGCGACCCTTTTGGTTTTTGAACCTCTCCTTAATCCTTCCTCTTGTTTCCACTGATAGTGCAACACTTGATGATTCTCCTATGCTTCTCCTTTGCATTTCCTTGCTTAGGAGAACGCCCACAACATCATCAAACTTAAGAGTATTTGTGCCAGAGATAGAATTACTTACAGCCATCACAAGGCTGTCCCAACTATCCGGTAGAGATGATAGTATAAGGAGAGCTCGCACTTCGTCATCGAAATTGATTTTCACTGATCAAAGTTGACTTATGTTTGTGTTAAAGTCATTTAGGTGTTCTGCAACTGAACCATTCTCTGCCATCTTTAGATTGAACAAGCGCTTCATAAGAAATACCTTATTGGATGCCGATGGTTTCTCGTAGAAGTCGTCAAGTGACTTCATCAAGTCCTCCGTGGTCTTCATCTCCGAAACATTGAAGGCCACCGTTAACGCCAAGCTTAACCGGATTGTTCCCAGTGCCTTTCGATCAAGGACAATCCATGCTTCATCTGCCATTGTTGCGGGCTTCTTCGCAAGACCGCCTAGTGGCAAATAGAGGTCCTTCTCGTAGAGATAGTCTTCAATCTGTATCTTCCAATGTTGGTAGTTTTTGCCGTTGAACTTATCAATCTTGAGCTTCCCTTCCTCCGCCATAACTCCCACTCAATTCAAGGAATCCTTTCCTTGAGATAATTTAGCTACAAGCAAACCTTGCTCTGATACCAGTTGTTAGGAAATAAGACGTAGCTAAATAGATAATTGAGTAGATTACTTAATGGAGAGAGACAGGTTTATATACACGAGATTATAGAGTAGAGAGAGAGAGAGAGAGAGAGAGAGAGAGAGAGAGAGAGAGAGAGAGAGAGAGAGAGAGAGAGTACACACGATATACGTGGTTCACCCAATGTGGGCTACGTCCACGGGAAAGTAGCCACTCAATGGCTTTAGTACTTCAAAACAAGAAGTAGTTTACAAAGGGATTATACCCTTAATGGAGCTCCCGCCTTGCTTCACTCTCACCACCTGTTAAGGCGGTTACGCCGCTAGCGGAAGCTAAATAGCGAGAACTCAACCAACAACAGAATTTGTCAGACGAGGACGAAGCTTGACCCGCAGGCGCATGGAAACAACTAGGTGGGTGTCAAATCACCTACTCGACCTTCTAATGACAATCACTACTAAGGAAATCAAATCTAAGTTCTAAAATATGCAAGTGACTGAAATCCGTACTACGAACGAATGCTATACGAAACAGGATCTAGAATCATTGAATCGATCTCAAACTCAAGGGAAAGTCTATACACTAGGTAGGAACAACACCCTTAAGACTTGAACTGCAAAATCAACCTATAACCACTCCGTGCGGTAAACGCGTATGAAGATAGGCCGAAAAATACAGGTGACCGAAACTTGACCCCGATGGTACTAATGTGTAGCTCTACTCGTTGTGGTTCTACAGATATGCTGCACGCTCTATTCCGACACACGAGTTGGAAGAAAACTCACACCGAAGCTCGTAGGAACTTACCACACATAGAAGCCGATAGCGCGCACTCTTGGTATCTGTGCGTAGCTCTCGCCGTTGCTAACACAATGGCGGTGTCGCTTCTCCAATGGCGGCTCCGTAGCTCGCGTAGCAAGTAGATAAGACTCTCTCTCTCTCTCTCTCTCACTCTCTCTCAGACACAGTCACGGCGCTCAAAAACTCACTTTGATTAATAATCTGAGTCCCCTTAGGTTACAAAACTTTGGCTTATATACCTCAGCCTTGGAGGTGAGAACATCTCTAACTAATTACATCAGCAAGTGAAATTACTTCGGATTTACAAGCTGGAAACTCAATTGAGTCCCGTTACTTAATGAATGGATTAATTCAAAATCAATGTCGGAAAGACATTTATTACAATCAATGGTTACAATAATGATGAGTGTGAGCAAAAATGTGGGTGTGATCCTCTGCTGGCTCAATACTCCCCCCCTCCGCGTTCATGTCGTCCCTGACATGACCTTTATGCTTGGTCAATAAAGTCCTGCCGTCTTGAGCATCTGCAAATGTGATTCGTATCGCAGGTTGCCAATGGTCAAGGTTGGGCCGAATATTTTGCTTTCGTGGGTGAAAAAGCCGGTGTAGAAAGCTTCTTCGAATGTTTGCATGTGGAAGCTAGGCAAAAACATAATCCTCTGGTATAGGAGGTGCAACACTTTTGGAGAAGGCTGCAATGAAAGGTCATACATCATATCAGTCACTGTGTCGGCCGTCGATAGTAGACTCGAGGTCGTGGCTTTATCTGGCGCGAACACTTCAATGCAAGCTAAGAGAGTCCTGCAAATTTTCTTGAGCATCTGACACGAAAGGTCAGGAGAGCCAGTAAAGAGCTTGATGGTGCCCGTTAGGGTTTTCACCATGTAGGCTTTACCTATTCTCTCTCCTGCCTTTGGTCCTGGCATCCTTGGGTAATTAAGCCAATTAGGCTTCTTTTCTGCAATCCTACCATGCTCTTTCCAGCTTCTGACTCTTGGCACCGGGCAGAAGGTTGCATTCTCCCGAATCTCCTTTGGTGCCTCTACCAAGTAGATGAGGTAGGTTGGGTATTTGTTCAGCCAACCTTTCCTCCATCTAGGTTGCGAATCTACAATCTTCTTTGATTGTTCCTCTTTTGTGATGTCGCCTTCGTAAAGAGCGACATACTGCTCCTCCTCTATTCTCTTTTTCGTTTTTATCACTTCAAACTTCATCAAAGGGAAAGGCAGGCTGGGTTGCATCCACTCTTCATGGAGCACTTTTGTGTCTAATCCCTGAAGTCTAATGGCGATTAGGAGTCTCCTCTCCCATTCCATTTCCGCCTTGGCACTCTCCTCTGTTGACTTTTCTATTTGGTCATGGAGCCTTTGTTCTTCTTCTTCAAAGATTCCTGAAGTCGAGGCCACCTCGTGAACTGGGGCTGGATCTTCAATTGTGGTTGCCTCTCCAGTTTCTGGTAGCTCTATGGCTGCTCCACCTGATCCTTCTTGTGGTGTCTCTGTCTCTCTTCTTTGTTTCTCTTGTAGATCTTGGAGCTGTTTGCGGAGGGTCTCATTCTCTGTTCTTAGTGTTTGATTTTCTAAAGTGAGCCTCTCCTCTGCTGCCAATGATCCCTCCGCAATGTGCAACCTTTGCACTTGCTCTAATCTTAGCTCTCTTTGTAAGCTTCGGACTTGGTCTTCCAGAGCTGGTACAAGAGCTCCCTCTTGTTCGGTTCCTGCTCTGCTAGCTCTAGGGGTAGTCCTGAGTCTAGTGATTGTTCTTTCTTGGAGCTCGACTCTTTCCCTTAGCTCAATGAGCACATCTTTAGCCGCCTCCAAGTCGTCTTCCATCCGCTCCCTTGCTTCCTGTGCACTTGTTACTTCTCTTGAAGCCTCGGCTAGCTGGAGTATCAAGCCGTCTCTCTCGTTTTCCGCGTCGTAGAGTGATGCTTTATGACTTTCAGATTCAGTCATAGCATCCTCTAACTTCCTCTGCAACTCGGCTTCCCTTTGTTTGGCTGTCTCAATCTCCACTTCCTTTGCCTTGGATCTTTCTTTGATCTTGTTGAGCAGTTCATGCACCATGTGCATGTCTTTTTCATCTTCATCTGTCAACTTTAAAGCTTTTTCTGCCACCACCTCCACTGGCTTCGGCTCTTCTAGTACGTTCTGCTCGTCCAGTTTTTCATCACTTTCTTTTGTACTCTTTGTATTTTCCTCTGTCCCTCTCCGATCATCTCGTTTTTGTAGGGTGATCCCATAAACCGCCTCAAGGGCCTCTTCTTCAGTGTACCCTATCGCTACCAGATCCTCATAATCATTTTTCTTTTGCTGAATTGGATCTATCTCCTTTTCCTTGGTCCCGGCCTCCAGCTTTTCCATACCAGCCGTGTCCATCTCTACTGCAGTCTCTTCCACACTGATTTCCGTCTTCTTCGGGCTGGGTACATCGGTAAAGGAGGGCTGATTGTCCTCAGTCATCTTGGCTTTCCCTTTGTTTGCTTGCCCGTCTTTCAGTGTATGGCTCGACAGGTTGCTGCTCCAGTATAGCCTCTGACTCCTCATAAGCTCTAATATATTGATCATATTGATCAACATGTGGCCTGGCTGAGCTAGTTCCGACTTTAGTGGGGTCTGGCACCCACTTTTCTTCAAAGTCTCCCTTTAGAGCTCTTTCCGCTCTAAACTGCTCCACCAGTCTTTCCATTCTTGCCGCTTTCTGACTTTTGGTTTGCTTGGGAGCAACCTTCTTCTTTGCTTTCTTCATAATCGGCTCATCCACATTCTCTTCAGGTTCTGAAACTATTTCTAGTTTCCTGCGTGCTCTTGTGGACGCCCTCTTGGATACTTCAGGCTGTTCTTCCTCCTCATCGGCTTCTCTAAGCCACTCATTCTGGGAGGGAACCTTTGGCCATTGATCTCTGGCTCCAATAGCTTCATAAGATATTCTTGTCAGAACTTCAGCTCCTCCTATATACTTTGGCTTCTCGTTGTGCATGGCAATTACTTGCTCGTGGATGTGTTGAGCGTAATTCACCTCTTTTGGCATATTGCTCTTCAATGCCCATGTGATGGTAGTTGCAATGGCATGGGGCGGTGTCGTATACTTTTGCGGTCTTTTACTGCAAATATGGAGAAATTGGTTGTACAGTCGGCAAAGGGTTGCCGCTCTTTGGTCTGCCATATCTCCATAAGTTGCATTCTGTTTCTTGGACCCATAAACCTCTAGAGCCTCCCTTCTTTCCCTGACAGAGCTCCCTTTGTTGTTCAGCTTCAATGCATCTGCAATGAGCTGTGGAGTGATCTGTACCTCTACTTTCTCTCCATCTATTGCTGTCAATGTGGCTTTCCCATCCTTTTGAATGGAGGTTGCCAACTCATACACTCTTCTTGTATCTACACCTGATGGTCTCGAGGTGAAGAATCTGTGAAAGTCTGCCCTTTCCAGGTACCTGCTAATGTTCTCTCACCTGCTATAATCCACCAATTCCTGTGGGATCATCGGTATATCCACCGCTTGCCCTTGAGGATGTCTAAAAGTCCCCTGGTAGATCTTTATTCCCTCTTGTTCCAGTACTGCTTCCTCCACCCAAGTTTTGGTTGGCTTGAGGGTTTCTGCTGGAATGTCAAAGGGTTCCGCTTCTGCAAGAGCATCTTTGATTGTCGGTCTTTTTCTCTTCGTTGCCGATAACTTGGCGGAATCCATGGATCCTATAACTCCAATTTCAGAAGTTAGCGTCTTTTTAGTACTGAAAGCCGAAATGAAGCTTTTAACTATTCAAATGACTTGAAAATTGAAACATGAGCTATTCAGGGCCTAAGGATGCAGGGTAGGTGAAAAAATATGCAAACTGGGCTCAGAATCATGCTGGAGACATCATACGCGTATGATGTCTTTTGTGTCAAAATGACTTCATATTGGTTGTGCTTGTAGCTGATAGTGTATACATGAGTATCATATGCTTGGATTTGAGTTTGGATCCCATTTGGTCAAGTTTTGGCCAGTTTAGTCCAAATCAGGCTCTAGGCAAAATTTTGAAAGGGAATTGGATTTTGTGATCCAAATTGGATAAAACTTGGTGGTTCACCTTCAAATGGCATGTAGATCACTTCTGTTGGGTGGTTGAAGCCCTGAGGTGCCAAAATCACATAGTGAGACATCATACGCGTATGATGTCTTTTAGTGTATTTTTGGACCAAATTTCTCTATAAGCTTGGATATGGCTTTAGATAGGCTTATTCAGTGGATTTATGAATTTTGGATAGATTTTGGGCTAAAAATGGCTCTGGAGACATCATACGCGTATGATGTCTTTTTCATCAATTTTTCATGGGATTGGTTCTGTGGACTCCCCATGTACTAGTGAAGGACTATATCTACTCAAATCTTGGTTTGGACTTGAGTATGTTGGATTTGGGCCAAAATAGGCTTTGGATGAAGGATTTTTCCCTCAATTGGGCTAATGGGGTGATCCACTTGACCAAATGGTTCCAAACTTCATATGTAGCATGTATTAGATATATATAATGGATGTATGATGTCAAATGAGCAGTTTTGGCTCTGTAAGTGCAAATAGACATCATACGCGTATGATGTCTATTTGGATGAAGGATTTTTCCCTCAATTAGGCTAATGGGGTGATCCACTTGACCAAATGGTTCTAAACTTCATATGTAGCATGTATTAGATATATATAATGGATGTATGATGTCAAATGAGCAGTTTTGGCTCTGTAAGTGCAAATAGACATCATACGCGTATGATGTCTTTTGTGTCAAAATGGTGCTTTTTGGTTCCAGATAGCTTATAGATGTGTTAATCAACAATCCTACAAAGTTTCAATGAGTTTGGAGTTATTTTGACAAAATTAGGACCAAAAATCAATTTTATGGCCTACTTTGCGTCTTTTTGGTTTTCCTTGGGTTTTCTAACTCCAATTCTCATGATACTTGGTTCATAGGATGTGATTAACATGTGGAATGAGGCTATGCACTCAAATGTTGAAATGGATGTGAAAATCATGCTATGAGACATCATACGCGTATGATGTCTTTTCTTGAAATGTTGGTCTTTTTGTGCAAAGAATGCTTTGTGCTAGTGCCCTAAGCCCTGCTAACTAGTTTTCAACCTAAAAAGTCATTAGTTTAGCTAAAAAGCCCCCTTATAGGCATTTCAGTCTCCGAAGTCGTCTTTTTGCCTTGGAGTTGAATTTCTTCAACTTTTCTTCTCGAGAGTTGCATTTCCAGCTCATTGGATCTGTTGTGAAGCCACCTATTTGGTTGAACTTGACTTTGGCTCCCCGTTCTCCATATTTCTCCATTTGGTTGCCCGAAAACGTCTTTTTGCCTTGGAGTTGAATTTCTTCAACTTTTCTTCTCGAGAGTTGCATTTCCAGCTCATTGGATATGTTGTGAAGCCACCTATTTGGTTGAACTTGACTTTGGCTCCCCGTTCTCCATCTTTCTCCATTTGGTTGCCCGAAAGCGTCTTTTTCACCATCGGTAAGTGAATCAGCTTTCTTTTGGGTTTTGCTTGCAAACATAAGTCATCCATGTATATTTGAAGCTGCTTGTGAAGTTTCATGTCATTTGGTCGTCAATTTTAGCCGTTATGCCAAAATGACGCTTTGTGTGTCCGCCGCCGAATCGGTTGTTCCGACCTACTTTTGGTGATCCAAACCCGGAGATACTCCATGGTTGCATTGCTCTCGATGTTGTTAATCTTCCTGAGAAGTTTTGTGTCGTTTCGACAACTTTTTTTTCTGTTTGCCTCTTGCAGGCTCTGTTGACCTAGGGTTTTTCAAGTCGTTCTTTCTCGAGCTTTGAGTGTTAGAAACCCATCGTCTATGTTAGGGTAACCCACCTCTAAGTTCTTGCAAGGTTTGGTCAGGCGGTTGTGCCCCTACCTAGCGTTCCTCCCCATTCCCCGTCTCTCATGTCTGGTGTCCTCTGAGCTCTCGTAGCAATCGTAGAAGGCGGTAGAAGGTCGGATGCTCCTGTGTGCTCTTTGGTCTCTCCAAGAAGGTAATAGTGGAAATGAGCTTGAAAGTGAAGTGAAAAATACTTAACTTCGGACTTCCCAGATCACTTGTTACCAAATTTGACATGGCCTCCTATCTCGTCGTGAAATGCACTTTAGGATTTGAAATTTCTCAATTTGGACTCCGTTTCACCTGTTTCTAAGAAATCTATCCACTTTGCCAAAATTCTATCATTTCGGGCTTTCCGCAACTTTTTCAGAATTGTACCCAATTTTTACCATGGGTTGCCCTTGTCATTAGGACCATCACCATCTATTCTTTTCTTTTTTCCGATCTCATTTCACCTGCTTTTTTATTTTTCTTTAACTTGTATTAAGAAAATCATAAAAAATAAAGAAAAATAGCAAATTGAAGCCAAAAAATTCCACACATACACAATAAATAGCTGGTAACCCTGTGTATATGAATATACACTTATTTGTGATTTCTGGACTTGGATTACCACTTTTTTCCACTTTTTAGCTCCAAAAACACTCTTATTTAGTGATATTTACACGTCTAGAGACCCAAATTCATCATTTGATCTCTTCTTGTTGCAAAACAAGGTATATAAGGGCATAAATATTATCAATATCCGCAATCAAACATAAAAATTGCAAAATCATGTAAGACACTGCCCTTGTAATATAATTTTTGTTTTTCTTTGTTTTTAGCGCTTGTAGCTGCTTTGTAACTCCTGTATACCTGTATACCTCCCCCCCTCCTAGTCTGAGTCCTCCCGGACGACTATGAAGTGTCTGTGGGAGAAGCATTGTAGTTGTTTTGGTCATAAGTTCCCAATGCAATTGCAGAGCGATGATACAACAGCCTTTCCAATAAAGCTGCTCTTTGTTTGATTGAAGGATTGGTGGTCGGGATTTGGGTTGGTGATACTTCGGTAGTAGAATCAGTAGATGGATTCATCTTTACCTTGTTGTTCTTTTGCACAATCCAAATCTGCTTCCGCTTCGCTTGTGCTTGCCACAAACTCTTTGCGACCCAAACCTGCTTTGTCCTTTGTGGTGATTTCCTCGCCTTGAAATACCTAGGAGTTTCTGTTGATTGTACTGAAGGGAGTTCCTGTTTACAAATCTTTGGGATCCAAATTTGCTTGCTATAGCTTTGTGCCGTCATGAACTTCTTTGGAATCCAGATCTGTTTCACTGTCCTTGATTGTCTGGAATCACTCTGTTGTCTGGTATTGAAGACTCTATTTTCCACCTTTGTGTTCTCTGGCACAACCTTTTTTGGTCTCCATACCAACTTTGACTCCGTTTTTCCCCAAGGTTGAGCTGTTATATTATTGCTTGTCTTCCTTATCCACTGTTGGGAATTCCTCGTCGAAGAGTAATCCGGTTGTATAGAAACTTTTGGTTGCCATTGCTTCTTCTTTTTCTCTGGTTGTTGTTTACCTTTGTCCTTGGATTCGTCCTTTGGAGTTGGCTCTTCTCCTTTGGTGAACTTAACTGATTGACTTTCACCTTCGTATTTGATAAGCACTGATTTAGAACTCCAGTCAATCATTGCATTGTATTGCTTCTGCCATGGTTGTCCTAGCAATAATGGATGTTGTGTAGCTTGGTCTTCAACCATGTAAAACATATGAGGATACACATATTGGTTAATCTGTATATGTAAAACTGTGCATCCGACAGTTTTGATTGAATTCTCAGAGTAACTCTTTAACTCTTGCTTGGCAGTTTGTAGTTTAGTGTCATTTGTCAATTGTCTATACAAACTGAGTGAAAGTAGGTTAGCTTGAGCTCCTGAATCCAATAGTGCTCTGGCTTTGATTTGGTTGGTTCCTACTTTGCATTCAATGATGGGTTCTTCTTTGTCATTATCCATTTCTGTTATACTGACTGCGTTTATTCGTATTGCTCCTTCATTGCGCTGTTTCTGACGCAATAGTCTTCTTTTCTCCATTTTTTCCTTCGCCTCGGCTTGCGCTTCCTCCACAATCATTTTCTTTTTCTGGACACGCAACTTTTCTTGATGTATTTTGAGAAGCATGTCTTGGGTTAGCGGCAAAAGATACTTTTTCACTCTGCATCCACTAATCCAATTGGGCATTTCTTCTCCGTCTAATGTAGCAAGCTCGACGGCTCCACTTGGTGATAGATCTTTAATCACCAGAGGTCCCATCCCCCGCTTTTTAAGCTTCTTAGCATGCTGTTTCAAAGTATAAAAACGAGGACATAGTCCCCAACCTTAAACTCTTTAGTCCGCACATGCTTATCAAAAAATTCCTTTTGTCGCCTTTTTTGAGCGTAGATAGAAGCTACTGCTTTTAGGCGAAGCTCATCTAACTTTTCCAGGTCATCTATTCTATCAGAAAGCTCGTGCCCTGTCCACTCTAGATCCTTAGCCACCCTTAAGGTTGAAATCAAGAATTCTATTGGTAAGATAGCATTTAACCCAAAAACCATGTTATATGGGGTCGTTCCTATTGATGTTTTATATGCTACCCTATATGCCCATAATGTTGAATGCAACTTCTGGTCCCAGTCAGTTCTCGACTCAGATACAATCTTCGTGAGGATCGTACATATGGTTTTGTTTGTTGCTTCAGCTTGTCCGTTTGCTTGTGGATGATACGGGGCTGATTTCCTATGGATTACCATGAACTCATCTAGAAGGATCTCTATCACTTCATTTATAAAATGTGTGCCTCGATCACTCACAATTTCTACTGGCAATCCATATCGTACAAAGACGTATTCATACAGAAATTGTGCCGTGGTCCTGGCATCTACTTTTTGAGTTGCCTTTGCTTCGACCCACTTTGTTAGATAGTCTGTAGCCACAATGATGTATTGTGCATGAGTCTTATATGCAGGAGGAGAAATGGGTCCGACATAATCAATCCCCCATTTTGCAAAAGCTCTTGCCCCCATCATTGGTCTACGCGGCATATCATCTCTTTTAAGTGGTACTTTGGTCCGCTGACAGTCATCACATCGTTTAACGTATTCCTCAGCGTCCATATGTAATGTTGGCCACCATATTCCTGTGGCTAAGACAAGTTTTGCTGTCTTATCACCTGAGAAATGGCCTCCACCTACTCCTCCATGAGCTTGCTCCAGGATTATCACATACTCAGACTCTGATGCGCAAATCCTAAGCTGGTTGTCTTTACCTCTCTTATAGAGTTGATCTCCTATTAAAGCGTAATCTCTAGCTTTTGTCTCTACAGATTTTTGACGAGCTTTTGACGTTCCTTCTGGGAAAGTTCTATTTGTGAGATATTCAACAATATACTGACTCCATTCTGGAGCGATCATTATCTGATATAATGTAGAATACTCTGCTGGCAGTTTTGATGAACATACAATACATACAGTGACATATTCATGTACGCTTTCTTTCATTCCTGGCCAATAGACTCCCAATTGTAACAAATTTCTATATGTGTTCCTTCTTGAACAATGAAATGCACATTCCTGAACATGTGCTTCGCGCAGATATATATTATATCCCTCAGGATTGATGCATAGTCGTAAAACATGATCATTTCCCAATTGATACAACCTTCCTGCAACCAATTGAAGATTCTTGGATTGCTGAATAGCAATATGTTTCTGGTTGTATTCTCTTCTATCAAACTCTCCTCCATAGGTTAATAGGTTAACGACATTTTGAGACCACTTCGGTATCATTTCTATGTTGAACAAGTACGCGTCTGGCATGTCGTCATCTACTCCTATAGGGTCTTCTCCATTCGTCAATCGCGAAAGATGATCAGCTCTAAGATGTGTTTTTCCTTTCTTTACTACTACCGTGAAGTCGAATTCCAGTAAGATAATGAACCATCTCACTATTCTCCCGGTATTGCATGGTTTATTCACTAGGTAGAGCAAAGCTTGGTGATCCGTAAAAAACACAAACTTGTTGGCTAGAAGATAATGCCGAAATTTCTTCACAGCATATATCATTCCTAATCCCTCTCGCTCTGTTGTGGTGTAATTCTTCTCTGCATTGTTGAGCTGTCGACTGGCGTAACAGATAGGAAAATCCATGTTTCCTTCTTCTGGCTGAGCCAGAATGCATCCATATGCCGAAGCATCTATGTGCACATGGAATATCTTTCCCCAATCTGGTGATTTCAAAACTGGAGCAGTAATGAGTGCCTCTTTCAATTTCTTGAATGATTTCTCACACTCCTCTGTCCATTCAAAGTTCACTATTAGCCTGGAGAGTGGTTGGCCTATTATAGCGTACATGTAAATGAATCGTCTATAATATCCGCAATGTCCCATAAAGCTCTGTACTTGTTTCGCATTGGTTGGTCTATGCATATCTACTATAACCTTTATCTTCTCTAAATCCGTGGATATTCCGTTTTGTGAGACAATATGTCCCAGAATTCTGCCCTGTCGGACCATAAACACACATTTCTCAGGATTGAGACAAATGCGATATGTCCTACATTTCTCAAATACTTTTCTTAGGTGTTCTAGATGCTCATCTCTCAGAAGAGAATGTACACATAAGTCATCCATGTATATTTCTAGAAACAACCTTAAGTATTCTTTGAAAGCATGCGTCATCACCCTCTGGAAGGTTGCGGGAGCATTGGTTAGACCAAAAGGCATAACCCGATAAGCATAAATTCCCCACTCCGTTGCAAAAGCTGTTTTATGTTGATCTTCCAGTGCTATGGCTAGCTGGTTATATCCTGAAAAACCATCAAGAAAAGAGTATGCTGTTTTCCTGATACACGCTCTAGAACATGATCAGTTATCGGCAAGGGATAATTGTCCCTGATTGTTGCAGCATTCACTTTCTTTAAGTTGACACACACTCGGAGTTTTCCGTTCTTCTTGGGTACTACCACAATTGGAGATACCCAATCGGTGTGTTCAATCTCGTATATGAATTCAGCTTCCATTAGCTTATCTATCTCTTCTTTGATTCGCTTAGCAAAAGTATCATTATATGTGTATGGTCTCTGTCTGCTAGGCTTTGCGTCTTGTTTCAGTGGGATTGTGTGTTGGCATATCGATGGGTCAACTCCCTTTAAGTCCTTATAAGACCATGCAAACACATCCCTATACTCTCTGAGAAGACTCAAAAGTCTCTCTTCCTCGCCTGGAGACAAATCTGTGGCTATGTACACCGGTCTAGGTGGCTCACCTGGAGCTGCTAAATCAACTTTTTTGCATCCTCCGGTCCGTCATAAGATTCGTTCTCCTTTCTCTCTCGAATAGGTTGGGTTAATATCACCTTCCTATCCTCTATTGTGAATTTCCTATAGTGAGAGGGAACATCCATGTTTTCCTTGATTTTGCGTTTTCGTCCTCTCCACTCTCAATTTCTGTCGTCCAAACTTCTTTCAGAGTTTTCTTGAGCTCTCTGTACTTGTTTCTACGTTCTAGCTTGGACTCCGTGTGTTCTCTGTTGCGCTTGTTCTTTTCTGATTTTTCAGTTTCAGTTTTTGTTCCATTCCTTTGAACTTGATTTCTTGAGCCTCTTTTTTTTTTCGTAAGCTCTTTTGATCATTGCCTCTCATTCTTCCAGAAACCTTGTCCTTAACACAATCTTCCGCCTTTACTAGCATTAGGAATTGATTTTTTCCTCTTATTCTAGGCATCGGATTGGTTCTAACCCCCTTTGTTTTTTTCTTTGCTCTATAGCGTTTCTGGCGTTGTTTAGTTTGGTTCGGAAAATCATAAAATCGGACATCCGTTATAGTTTCTTCGTTTCCGCTTGAATTGTCCGTTGACTCGTTGTCTGCTTCATTTCCCCACTCAGGATGATCGGGAATGTCGTGAAACACCTCCTCTTCATCTTCCTTTTCCAGTGTATCGTTCTTTTCAGTTTCTTTTTCGAGTACAGTTCTCAACATGAAGTACGGAACCACGTCGTACCCGTCCTTGTCGCAAAATTTCGTTGTGGGACCATCCGGAATTGCACAAACATCTAGGGTTGCTAGAATGTGTGTCCATTCTAATGGTTCAAGCGTGTCCTCTGGAAAGGGTTCTCCTATATAAGTTTCGTCTTCGATAGCCCTTTCTAAAACACATTCTTCTCGTTTCAGACTTCCACATTTCGAAGCTCCACACATCCATAACTCCTTGGGTTTACCTAACCAAGCTGGAAATTCGGATCCCGCCAAAGTAGCTGAATCAAACTCCTCTACCGGTGTTCGGTTCACATCTTTGTAGCTATGGTCTTTCAGGTTCACACGTGTAGTGGTTTCCATATTTCTCAGGTATATGTGATCGTAGCCCCAATCCTGGACCATTTTCAACTGTCTCATGAATGGTCTTCCCAGTATGATATCATAGTTATTCTCCTTGCCAAAATCGACAATAGCAAAAGTATGTTCGTATTCAATGCCGCAAGAAGTCACTACAACTTTCTCTAATAACCCCATAGGTTTCTCCATGTGTCCATCTGCTAATTGGAGTTTCAACCTAGTCTTCCTTATTGCTGGTTTCCCCCATTTTTTCCAGATTTCTTTTGTAGCAATGGCTACCCCAGCTCCGCTGTCTAGTATTGCCATCGTGTTTACTCCTTGGAATTCAACTGGTAAGGTTGTATTCCCCTCTTCACCTTCGCAATACTCTCCGACCTTGTTTAAGGGTACAGGCTTAGCGTTCTTTTGTGGTTTACTCAGCTCTTGTATACCCTCTTGCAGTCTCGATGTTGGGTCTTTTACCCCAAATTTCTCCAAGCATTTTCCTACAGTGGTCCACATATGTGGTCTTAGCCTCAAAAGCTCAGCTAGAGTGATAGTGCATGTCACTGGTGTTGACAAGATCTCTATCAATCCTTGCGAGTCCATGACTTTTTCTGATGAGATTCTTCGTGAGGGAAGTGCTCTAATCTCGGATTTTGCTTCATACTCTCCTAAGTATGAAGGTAAGGTATTCAGTGAGTGAGGTTTGCTCTCCGTTGTTCTAACAGAGCCCCCATCTCCCCAGTAAGATTGCAGATCCAAGTCCACTTGAGATCCTGCCTCAAATTCCACTATGGGAGGGTTCCTGATGTCCTTTTCCCAATTTGTCTGATTAGCTTGGCAACTTAGCTCGTTTGCAAAGTTTGCCTCTCTCACTTGTTTCCAAAATTCATTGTAATCCTCATCTCTTCCGTAAGACCTCTGTATGACTGGATGAAAACTCTCTATCTCCTGATCGGTTGTGTTCAACACTATGCGGTCATCCTTGTGTGTATTTTCAGGCTTTTGTGCACTGGGAGTCTTTTCAGCTACCCGTGAAACGATAGTCTCTTGCTGAATTGGGTTTTCCTTTCCACAATTCATTGTTTCTTTTGGTGGTTCTAATAAGGCTTGTGCAGTCTCGATCATTCTCTGGCACATTTCAAGTCTCTGCTTTTCCAATTCCGCGTTTGGGTATGTCATCCACCTCTGTTCTTGTGTTTGGTTGTTCTTTAACCTAGCTTCGTAAGCTCTCATCAATGCGTCCAATGGTTCGTGTACTTTGTCGACTAGCACTGATCCCCCTGAGCTTAAGCTCGTTGTTTCTTTGATACTCTTTTGTTTCGTTCTTTCCGGGCTCATCTCTCGTTTCCCGTTTTGACTCTCAAGTTTTTCTAATCTATCTTTCGTTTGCTTTAGTTCCTCAGCTAGAATAGCGTCTTCACATTTTTTTCTCAACTTCATACGTGCTTTTCTAGCTTTCCATGTGTTTTTCTGACTTCGCGGTCCTGGACTAACCATTTCAGTCGCTAACTTTCCATTCTCAGGTTCTCTAGTGGTTTTCTTAGTTTGAGCTCTAGTAACAACTTGCGTTGGTATCAGAGTTTCATTTTCAGACCCACTGCTGGTAGGAATAGTTTCTAGCATATTCAATGTCGTCTTTTGCACTTTGTTTGGATTCTTTGAACAATCCTCAATGAAGTGAGTAACCCCACACTCAGTGCAATAAGCGTTAATTCTAATGATTTCCGTATGTGGACAAACATTCATCAGATGGTCACCTCCACACTTGTAACAGGGTCCTAGTGCTGGTCTTGGTCCCATTTGATTCGTCCTTTGTGGATAGGATGGTCTTTGTCCTGTTAACCCTCCATGAGCTATGAACATCAATGTTCTTGCGTCCAAATTGTATCTCTCTTCATCAGAAGCACTTGTAATTGTTGGTATTCCAACATTTCCCAATCATGCCCCATGGTTCTGGTTGTTTGGGTTCTTCTGGTGGGTAATACACAGTTGGAGACATGTGTGCACCAGATTCTTCATAATAGGCTTGAACAGGCACTAGGGCTTGTTCTTCCTGATTCTCTAAGGTTGGTGCATATCTAATGCCTACTGGTCTTGCTCCTGGTAAAGGTGGTTGTTGTCCCAATACCGGTTGCGGTCTTTCTATCCCCATAGGTCCTGGTACATTTCCCGTTGGGTATCGAGGTACTGGATGTACTTGAGGTGGTGCTAATTGAGCAGGAGGTGCATACTGACGCTCCCTTACATACCCTTTGTTGTAATAGCACTCCTCTGTTGGATGGTTTGTCCATTTTTGTTCAATAGCACACCATTTCAGTGTTTCTGGCAATGGTTTTTGGTATGGTGCCATCCTTTTTAGAGCATCTTCTATCATTTGCTCTACATTTGGCATGGTTGTTGTTTGAACATTCTTTTTAGTGGTAGTCTCGCTCGCTACGGAGGAGGAGCTACTGGATGCGAAATCTGTATCCACTGACACCTCTCCATAAACCGTACAGTTATCCACTAAGTACAATGCTTCTCTCGTCACTTGCTCGAAACTTGTACAAGCTTTCAAGTGCAAGTCCTTCTTGAGAGTGTCGTTCCTCAGTCCCTCAATAAAGAGAACAGATAGTCTGTCATCTTGTGGTCGTTCACGTACTGGACATCTCTCAATGTATTGTTTGAAGCGAAGTGAATCTTCCTTCACTTTTTCGTGTTCTCTCTGTTTAAAAGCATATATTTGTGAGACCGTATTGTGCTTAATCCCTCGTTTTGAGAATTCCTCAGCAAACTCTCTTAGCAAATGGTCAATATCATGGAATCCCTCTATGTTCAGTGGTTGAAACCATGTCAATGCCGTACCTTCTAGAGTAAGACCAAATCCCTCGTATTGTGTATGGAAATCTGTTATCTGCTCAGCTCTTAAGACTTGCTTAAAGAGTGACACATGTGCATACGGATCTCCTGAACCACCATACTTCTTTGGCATGCACTTCACTACTTGAGATGGTCTCATACGTCTATGGTCTGCTACCAATCTCATTGCTCTTGTGTCTCGGCTAAAGCTTTCTCTAGCATCATGGACTTCATGGGTTACCCTTGTCGGTTCCCCCGCCCTGAATCTACTACTAGTAGGTAATTGTGATGGTTCCGCTTCGAACCTTGGACCTGGAGTGGTATACGTGGGGATTGGAACTGCACTACCTCGATTCGTATCCATTGACTCTCTGGAATGTAATGATCCCATTGGTCCGGGCTTCGAGTACTGAGGTTGACTGAAAGAGTCAGCAGCCTGAGTTCTTTGTCCTCCTGTCATCATTGGGTTTTGCCCTCCATTTGTTGATGCTGGTCTTTGTGAGCTAGAAGTAACATAATACTGATGTAGTGGTCCCCCAAAGTATGTATATCCTTCTAATTCTTTCTTGCCCATTGTTGAGTATTGCCTGCCATACTTGTCGTAAGCGGCAATTTTCACTTCCGATCCCTCTGTGTAGGTAAAGACATAAAGTCTTTTTTGGTCTGTCAACTCTCCGGTGTAGGGTTCTTCACATCTATAATAGAGATCTTGCTCCCCATTATTATATTTGTATAGCCCCACATAGATGTTATCAGTGTTGATCCTTGTAGTTTCATTCTCTCTTCTTAACCTCGCATCAGGGAAGTTCATTATTGGTGCCTTCTCCTCAAGTTCTTCATCTACTTTGGCTTTGGTGCCCATCAATCCCCACTTGTCCACAATGTTAGGGTTTAGGACTACCAAGTACATGGTACCCTCGTCATCTAGATATCTATCTCCGCTATAGCTCACAGGCACTAAGTCCTTGAACTCACTAGGTCTCTCCTCTATCTTTACACAATAGCGGTCCATTCCATCCTTGTAGATCTTGGCACCTTGCTCATTGTCGTACTGGTATTTTATGAACAATAGCTTCATGGTGGCGGAAGCGTTTGATGATCCTGTTGCCATATTTTTTCTATTGTTCAGGTTCAGGTGTTCCAATTGTTCAGTGAATATCTCGTAAGATCTCTCCGAAGAAGTATCAGAGACACTTCCTTCAAAGATCGGCTCTAATGGTTGCACCCAACTTTGGTTTACACTTCCCTCGGTTGATATGACACTTGCTTGTTCCCCTTGTTTTGGTTGGTTATTCTGGAGATTCCTGCCCGATCTCAAATTCATCAATTCCCCTAAAGGACTTTAACTTTTCCGTCTCAGCAATTTGTTTTTCCCAAGTTTTTGTGGTCAGAATTGATCCAAACTGATTGATACTTGGTCAATTGTTTAATCTTGTCAGTTGGACAACTTCTGTTTCATCAAGTGAGAATTTTGTTGCAGTTATGCTGAAAAAGACATTATACGCGTATGATGTCTTTTTTCACAGATTTAGACTATTTTGGTTATGCTCACTCTCAGTAGCCCCCTTATGCTCTTTCCACTCACAAAATTTAGTTTGAACTCTGTTTGAGCAAGTTATGGCTAATTTAGGCTTTTCTTGGCAATTTTCCGCTTTTGACTTGTTTTGGGTCAATTGTGATTCAAATGGGATGAAACTTGAAATATAACCTCTAGACAGCTATTACAATGGATCTGTGTTGGCAAAGTATCAAAATATGTCCAAAATTAGGTCGAAGACATCATACGCGTATGATGTCTTTTTCATCAATTTGGGTCAAGACTTGATATTTTTGCTTTCTACAGTGTTTGTAACAATCTTGTCAGGTCAGATATCAAAAATAAGCAGTGGATGTGCCAAAACACATTATACGCGTATGATGTCTTTTGTCCCAGATTTTGACTATTTTTGGTTTTAAGCCTTCTCCAATGTTTATAATTGAGTTTCAAGTGTTTTTGTCAGGTTTGTATGTAAAAACAAGATCTGAATCCAAAACTTCCTATTCTTTGCGTTTCTTGGACTCCGACTTGTCTTTTCGGGTTTCTTTGAGTGTTAATGCTCTTGTTTTAAGTTGAAATTAGGGTATAACCCCCCTTTTGAACACTCCGGTAAAGTCAAAATTTCTGTTTTGGTCTCTGTTTGGTCATTTAGACATCATACGCGTATGATGTCTAAAGTTGCAGATTTCCAGTTTTTTGGCACAGAATCCTTCCTAAAGCTTCCTCAAGTGCTCAACAACTCCCAGATACACAGAAAATTTCTCTGACTTTTGTTTATTGCAAGTTTCACTACTAACTCGACGGTTTAGTGATCTAACATGCAATCAACCATATCAAGCAATTACTCCAATGATTATTAGCTCTAGATCAGGATCAAATGAAGTCCTACCTAAGCTATTCCTAATCATAAAATGGGTTTGGTAATTGTGATTTTAAAGAGATCCACTGCCACTCACGGACTAGCAAATTCTTCTTCTATCAACAACTACTCAACACCAACAAAACAACAAACAAATCTAAGCTAAACTAAAAATACTGTCAACACGGAAGACCCAGGAATACCCCACTTCCTAGTATCTCTCGAGATCTTCGGAGTCCACCACTCCTAGATCTTTTCTAACTAAAGTATATAAAGTAGTTTATACGACTCACCTCGTAGGATTAGTCTAAGGTCACCTACTTAGGGCTCTCGTCCCCGGCAGCGGCGCCAAATGTTAAGGCGGTTACGCCGCTATCGGAAGCTAAATAGCGAGAACTCAACCAACAACAGAATTTGTCAGACGAGGACGAAGCTTGACCTGCAGGCGCATAGAAACAACTAGGTGGGTGTCAAATCACTTACTCGACCTTCTAATGACAATCACTACTAAGGAAATCAAATCTAAGTTCTAAAATACGCAAGTGACTGAAATCCGTACTACGAACGAATGCTATACGAAACAGGATCTAGAATCATTGAATCGATCTCAAACTCAAGGGGAAGTCTATACACTAGGTAGGAACAACACCCTTAAGACTTGAACTGCAAAATCAACCTATAACCACTCCGTGCGGTAAACGCGTATGAAGACAGGCTGAAAAATACAGGTGACCGAAACTTGACCCCGATGGTACTAATGTGTAGCTCTACTCGTTGTGGTTCTATAGATATGCTGCACGCTCTATTCCGACACACGAATTGGAAGAAAACTCACACCGAAGCTCGTAGGAACTTACCACACATAGAAGCCGATAGCGCGCACTCTTGGTATCTGTGCGTAGCTCTCGCCGTTGCTAACACAATGGCGGTGTCGCTTCTCCAATGGCGGCTCCGTAGCTCGTGTCGCAAGTAGATAAGACTCTCTCTCTCTCTCTCTCTCACTCTCTCTCAGACACAGTCACGGCGCTCAAAAACTCACTTTGATTAATAATCTGAGTCTCCTTAGGTTACAAAACTTTGGCTTATATACCTCAGCCTTGGAGGTGAGAACATCTCTAACTAATTACATCAGCAAGTGAAATTACTTCGGATTTACAAGATGGAAACTCAATTGAGTCCCGTTACTTAATGAATGGATTAATTCAAAATCAATGTCGGAAAGACATTTATTACAATCAATGGTTACAATAATGATGAGTGTGAGCAAAAATGTGGGTGTGATCCTCTGCTGGCTCAACACCACCTCACACTCACCTTGTTGCATCAACTTCACACTATGAAATGTGTGTAGAAATGGCCTCCTTTTATAGGCCAAAAGGGCTGCCCTCTCTTATGAGAGACAGCCATGTGTAGACGCCCTTGTGCGAATAAGTCCAAATCGGACCCTCCAATCCGCCCATGTGTGGCTGCCCTTGAGAAGACATGTCCGTTTTTGAATTCGGCCACCGGCCATTGACTTCCGACCACCGGCCACCAGCCATTGACTACCGGCCACCGGCCAACCGACCGGTTGTTTTCTGACCACTTTCCGGCCGCTGTCCGGCCATAATATTCCGGCGAAAAAAAAAGTCTCGAGGGCGGAGCGTCCCCGAGGCCTTTAAAGTTGCCCCTGATTCTTGTCCGTAAAAAATTTGGTTTCCGGTGAGTGATTTTCCTTCACGCACGATGGCTTCTCCTCATAATGGGGGCCTTACAAATGTGCGCTTTTACCACAGAAAATTACAAGGGTAAATCAGGCTCCATACTTAACACTTAGCTATTCCATAGGCCGAGAAGCTCACCTCATAGAGTTAACTATTTGTGTTGCCATGATTAGCTCACTAACCGTGTGAGTGTTTTCATGCCCCAGCCGGGTATCTCATCCCTCTCGATTAAAATTTTGTTGGTCATTGGAGCTATTGCAATGATGGAACCCCCAATAGTGGTCTCGCTTGATGATGATACAATGTTGTTGTAGACACTCATACTCCGTTTCCATACTGTCGCATCCAGCAACGTCATCAACCTTCGTGAATGTATTCAACAAGCACTTGTAGAATAACACGTACATTAGTGGACAATGCAATGACAAATTTATAGGGGTTTCAACCACTCCTTGACTTACTAAGAAAAGAACTCCCTCTTCTCCACATTGAGCCAAAAGGGTGCTCCAATGTCGTTTGGCATCCATGGCACATTTTGTAATGGCTCTCAATCATATCACTATGAGATTCAAAATTATCATTGTCAAATGCCACATCTCTGGCCTGACAATCATGTGATGGAACAAATGGAAGCCCTTCAATTCTACGTGTAAACATGGCTAGTACCAAGGTATCGACTTGAAACATAGTTTTGTTTACAATAGAAACATACCAATATTTATCATGAAACTCATAGAGTAATGGTTAAGAACTAACTGGATCCATGAAATTGTCTATAACAACATATGTGCATGAAAACATCCAAAGGAAGATGGTTCAAAGATAGCAAAAACTGCAGAAACAAGCCTCCTTAATGATGAGTGCCAAGTTGTCTTCTCGGAACGCCATCACAACTGTACCATCCAATAATAAGAACTCTACAGCTAGGGGTGAACACATTGGCACGACAAGATAGATAGAGAATACATTCCATTGGGGAACGCCGCCAATGCCAGTGCCAGCTTGCAATGTGTCGGTAGGTTTGCCCACACAAGTCGCACCCCTCCAAGTCACTGATCAAGATTCATTTTGCCGGTGTGAGGGAGGGACCCCACCAAACTACTGATCACTCGGAGGCTCGTGCAATGCATAAGACCATGCGTAAGAAGATTGAAGATTGAATGAGTGCCTTCAAAATAGAAATTAGCTACTAAAGCATCATAAACTCACTCAAGATTGAATTTTTTCCATAAGCACCCTCCATAGATAATCTATATCAGCAAGTACTGCATGATGTACATGAATCTCTCCATCACTCACAATTTTTTTCACTTTCACGTCTGAGTGAGCCGAAATGACTCACATATAAAATGTGATCAATTTTTAGCAACCATATCAATTTAAATACCATGCGTTGGCTTATAGTTGCATTTTTAACCTATTGAAAAGAAAGCGAGTGGTTTGGAAGGCCTTGTTTAAAGTGGGTGGCTGCCCTCGCTTTGCCCCAATAGCGATGGATATGGTACATGTAAGGACATGGGTCCTATGGGCAAGGCCACTGGCACGGCCGGACAATGTGTACGTTAGGGAGAGGCTATAAGATAGCACGGTTGGATGGAGACTAGCACACGCATTACCACTGCCCTTTCATTGGTATCCGAGATATTTTTTGGGAGGAGGCTAAAAGTGGCTTGCATGTGCGTGCGACACTCTGCTTCCCCCCCACATTTTGCAGACAACGACGTCTCCGCTGTGCAGCAAAAAGAAGACAAGTGCAGTTTTTTGTGCAAGCAACGCGTGGACAAACATCGATAGGAGGCTAAAAGCGGCTTGTATGTGCGTGCGACGCCTTGCTTCCCCCCCACGTTCCACAATCAACGACGTCTCCGCTATGCAGCAAAAAGAAGACAAGTGCACTTTTTGCGAGCAGCGCGTGGACAAATAGCGACGATAGAAGGCTTAAAGCGGCTTGTATGTGCGTGCGACGCCCTGCTTCCCCCCCACGTTCTATAGACAGCGACGTCTCCGCTGTGCAACAAAAAGAAGACAAGTGCAAGTTTTACGAGCAACGCGTGGAAAAACAGTGACAGCCCCATCGACGCCCTCCACAGCGCACGACCAAGGCAAACTCGACTGGCAACTCGATGGCACCGAGGCTTCGAAGGCTTCCATTGGCACCGTTGGTTGTGCACGTAGGAAGGCCTACTTAACCCTTGCATGAAGGAGGGTTGAACCCACCCCATGAGGGTAAGAGACCAACACTTACCATCAAGGTATTGGACCTTGTTATGTATAACAAGGAAAGATAGTCTACTTGTTATGTATAACAAGGAAAGATAGTCTACTTGTGTTGAAAGGAAAAATAGAAGGAAAGGGAAAGCTTCAATCTTCAAGGAAGTAGCTTTACCCTTCCTTTTCACTTCTTGGAGGAAGGCAAGTTTTCCTCCAAAAATTCTGTTTTCCTCAAGGAGGTAGCTTCAAAGTGAATAAAAGCTTTCACAAAAACGACGAGTTTTTGTGAAGAATCATCAAAGGTGTTCTTACAAGGAATGACAAGTGAAGCGCTCAACTTCTTGCAAGGCGAGGTTCACATGCAACTCAAATAGCGGAGCATACAAAACACAAAGACTTCAATTTCTCAAGGTACAAGTTTTCGCTTCTTTTTCTCTCTTTGCATTAGTGTGTGTTTACCATGGCCAATGAGGATATCCCACCTACACACACATTTGATTTTGAGCACGTAGATCAAAATCAGGGCACCACGAGTGCTGTTGACACTAATATGCATGATGATAATGATCTAGGAGATCATGGGCTTGTAGATATGGCTTCTTTCAAGACTTTGGAACATCGTCAAAGCGTACTTGAAAGAAACCTCTCTGCACTCAATGCAAATGTTACCAATCTTACAGAGTTACTTGTGAAATTTATGAATTCACAGACAACTCAAGGAGCCACAAGTGGCATGGTTCAAGGAAACCAGGCTCGCACAACTCAAGGAGTCCAAGAGAAAAGTGCTGCAGAAGATGTAGAAGGTAGCAATGCATTACTTAAGAATATCACCATTCTTGAGTTTCACGGGGAAGAGTGTGATCGCAACAAGGATGCGGTCAATACTTTTTTACACAAATGGAGTGATATTCAGATTGAGACACACCCCGGATATAAAGACGACTGTGGAAACAAGTCTATCTATTAAAGGAAAGGCCTATAAGTGGTGGATGACATTTCCAATAGATGCTCGTACTCCGTCTTGGGATGCGTTTCAAGATTCTTTCTCTAAAGAGTTTTTGGACTTTAATGAAGAAGATAAGAATTGGTTAGCATGGGATGCATGCCGCATGTCTGGCCTCTCTCTCACACAGTACCTTTCAAAGTATCGGGAAATCATATTAAAACTAGAAGGTCTAGATGAATTCCAAAAGATACTGGGTTTTAATAGGGATCTTGACAAAGACTATCGTCTTCATGTTAAGACCCAACATCCAAAAACTTTGGAAGAAGCCATTAGTCATGCACAAAGATATGATGATGACTAAGAGAGGAAAGGAAATGTTCCCTACTCTAAGAATACTTTTGCTAAGAGCAATGTGGCTAAGAGCCAATGGCAAGGTAGATCTCCCACACGTCCATAAGAGGCTAAGAAGCCTAAGAAATCACGAGATACTCCGCGTGGGTCTCTCAGCACGGCTGATTTTGAGCGTGCAAAGAAACACAATTTGTGTTTTAGATGTCTTTTGGACCAACATAACAAGAAAGATTGTCCTCTTTTGCAAGGCAAAGAAAAGGCCATGCACACAGTGCAACGCATCACATTAGATTCATCTCCTAAATATTGTGCTGTAGAGGTTCTTCATATGAAAGAAAAGCACAAGTGTTGTGTGCCTGCTTCAATGTGGCAGCCCACCTTTGGCCCCCATGATTTGATTCGCATGCATGGCACTATTAACGGACAACGTGTTCGTATTTTAGTGGATGATGGTGCAACTCATAACTTCTTGAACTATAAGCTAGTCAAGAAATTGAAGCTTACATAGACTCCCTGCTCTCACAAGTATGTGGTGGAGTAGATGTCTGGGAATGATAAAGAAGTATGGGACATGGTAGTTCAAGGGGTTGAGCTTATTGTTCAAGATCATACGATGACCCTTGACTTCCAAGTTATGAACATGGACCGTGCTGATGTAGTCTTAGGACGGGAGTGGCTGCATGGTTTAGGAAACACATTGCACACTAGTTATGAACACAAATCCTTATCCTTTATGGACAATGGTAAACATGTGCTTTTGCTTGGTGAGAAAAATATACCATCTGCACCTCTTATATGTACAGCCGAACTTTCTATTTTGCAGAAAGAAAATTTAATAGATGAAGTCTTGTTGTGTTACTGCTTGTCTCCAAGTCTTGTAAATTCTCAAGAGCAAAGTGCGATGAATTCTAGTAATGGTATGCAAAGTGCAATGAACTCTAGTAATAGTATGCAAAGTGAAATGAATTCTAGAAATGGTATGAGAAAAGCAATGAATTCTACTGATAAACAAAGTGTTAAAAAATCTAACAAGCAAAGTGCTCTCAATTTTAATTCTATAGAGCAATGTGCAACTGTTGTAAACAAACATTACAGGAATTACAAGATTCTCCATCCCAACATAACTCTAGTTTACTTTCTCCTTTTGCACGGCAAAAGCTGACTCACTTACTCACGGAGTATAGTGATGTGTTCTCAAGTGATTTACCACCGGGTTTACCCCCTACACGTGATGTGCAACATGGCATAGATGTCTTGCCAGACACTAAACCGGTGAGTAAACAACCTTATCTAAAGAAGCCAAGGAGGTTGAGAGTCAGTTGGCTGACTACCTCCCTCGTGGTTTCATTAGACCTAGCACTTCGCCTTGGGCATCACCAATTCTATTGGTAAAAAAAGAAAGATGGTACTATGCGCATGTGCGTAGATTATCGCAGATTAAATGCGATAACCATCAAGAACAAGTATCCTCTGCCTCGAGTGGATGAGTTATTTGATCAACTCCACGGGGCAAGATACTATACAAAGATAGATCTTCATTTAGGATACCACCAGGTACGTATCCTACTGCAAGATATCTCCAAAACTGTCTTTAGAACACGATTCGGGCATTTTGAATTTTTGGTTATGCCTTTTGGTCTAACCAATGCTTCAGCTACATTTATGACACTCATGGATAGTGTCTTACGTCCCTACCTTGGAAAATTTGTTGTGGTTTTCCTTGATGATATTCTCATTTACAGTAAGACTGAAGATGAACACATAGAACACTTACAATTAGTGTTTGAACAGCTACGAGCTCACGCACTGTATGCTAAGCAAAGCAAGTACGATTTCTTTAAAATAGAGATACATTACCTCAGTCATGTGATCTCTTATTCTGGCATCAAGATGGACACTGACAAGGTCGCTGCCATTCTTCGATGGCCACGTCCCAACACGGTTGAGGAGCTTCAATTATTTTTAGGCATGGCTGGATTTTATCGACAGTATATCCGTGACTATGCCAAAATCACTGTTCCTATGACGGATCAAATTAAAGCAAAAGGTAATACCTTTTCTTGGGAAGAAGCCCAAAAATTCAGTTTCGAACAGCTCAAGGTAGCTATGGCCACTGCTTCCATCCTAGCAATCTTCGACCCACTTAAGCCATTTGTGGTAGAGACTGATGCTAGTGATAAAGCCATTTTTGCGGTACTTCTCCAGGAGGGAAGACCTATAGCCTTTGAAAGTAAAAATTTAGATAGAGCTCAACATAATTATTCTGTCTATGAGAGAGAGCTCTATGCCACAATTCACGCTTTACGAAAGTGGCGACACTATTTATATGGTGCCGAGTTTGAGGTAGTTTTTGACCATGAGAGTATCAAATGGTTTACTACTTAAACAAACTTGAAGGGCCGTAAAGCTAGATGGGCAGAAATCCTTTAAGATTATGATTGTAAGCTACAATATTGCAAGGGGTGATATAATGTAGTAGCGGATGCACTAAGTCGGATGCCTCATATTACTTCACTTGCTTTCACGAAACTAAAGAGTGGATTTTTGGAGTCATTACGTGGCAAGTGTGCACAAGATCACTCATATGCTAAAGTGTGGAGTGCAGTTTTAAAAAGGGATCCCTCACACTCACATGTCTCTGAACAGCCAGATCAACATGTCTCTGCACGCGCAGATAGAAACTCCAACACACAGAGCTCCACCCCTACTCAAGAAGAGCTTAAGCGATGGAAGAATTTTTCCATTGATGATGGATACTTACTCCACAAAGGTAGAGTATGTGTGCCAAAGGACTCAGAAACTAGGCACCAAATCTTATTTGAGTGTCACGATAGTCCAAGTGTTGGTCATCCAGGTATCCGTAAGATGTATGCCTTAGTTTGACGGCAATTTCATTGGCCGGGCTTACATCATGATGTTCAAGAGTACGTACTAAAATGCCAACGGTGCCAAGTTAATAAGGCAGAGTGCTTCAAGGTAGGTGGACTTTTACATCCTTTAGAGATTCCACAAGGTAAGTGGGAGAGTATCTCTATGGATTTTGTAGTAGGACTACCTACTACAAATTGTGGCCATGATGCCATTTGGGTAATTGTAGACTGTCTCACAAAGATGGGTCGATTCATTCCCACTAAGACTATGGTTAAGACACCAGAATTAGCACGGCTATTTGCAGAGCATATATATAGACTCTATGGTCTTCCAGCTAGTATCATTAGTGGCAGAGATCGAAAGTTCGATAATCACTTCTAGAGAGTTGTGTTCCAAAAGTTGGAAAATAAACTTAATCTAAGTACGACTGATCATCCAGAAACGGATGGTGAAACAAAAAGAGTTAATCAAGTGCTAGAGGATATGCTACGAGCATATGTTAGCAAGAAGCAAACCAATTGGTAAGATTACTTACCTATATTGGAATTTGCTTATAATAGCTCAAAGCATGTGACTATAGGGTTTAGTCCATTTATGCTTTTGTATGGATTTCAACCTAGATCACCCGTTATGGTGGGGTTAGCTAAGGAGAAGATATAACAAGCGAAGGATTTTCTCCAAGATCATTTTGACATGCTTCGCGTTGCTTGATAGAATGTTAAGCAAGCTCAAGATCGATATAAGAAGTACGCAGATGAGCATCGACGTCTTGCTACTTTCGAAGAAGGAGACAAGGTTTCCTCAAAGTTTTGGAGCATTCAGAAAGTCTGAAGACGGGAAAAGTTGCTAAACTTTCACCACGCTATTGTGGACTTTTCGAAGAAGGAGACAAGGTTTCCTCAAAGTTTTGGAGCATTCAGAAAGTCTGAAGACGGGAAAAGTTGCTAAACTTTCACCCCGCTATTGTGGACTATTTACCATTCTCAAACGTATAGGTCAAGTGACCTATAAGTTAGCTCTTCGAGAGCACTCACGAGTTCATCCTGTTTTCCATGTTAGCCGTTTACAAAAACAGTTAGGACAGAATGATAATGTCATTGACACAGGTGTGCCGGTTGACCTTATCAAACCGCCAAGCATTCCTCATGAGCCCGAAAAGATTTTGGATTCTCATGAGCTTCGCACCAGACATCATGTCAGACGATAGGTGTTGGTAAAATGGCTAGATAGACCTGAAGAAGGTTCTACATGGGAGAATGTCTCCGCACTTAAGAAACATTTTCCTACATTTATTTTTGTGGACAAAAATGATTCTCCAAGGGGCAGGGGGGGGGGGGGGGGTAATGTAAGGACATGGGTCCTATGGGCAAGGGCACCGGCATGGCTAGACAGTGTGTACGCTAGGGGGAGGCTATAAGATAGCACGGTTGGGTGGAGACTAGCACACACATTACCACCGCCCTTTTAGTACACATCAAACCCTTAGATCTCAAACCATGAGATGAACTCAAATTTTGTGATTTCAAGTGTTGCTCAGAGTTATTTTGCTCATGATTTGACTTGCCAGCTTGTTGGTTGCTCCTTTCACTCTGTCGCTCTTTTGAAAACTTCTCAAATTCTTCAATGACTGGTCGTCCTTTCTTCTTACCATGTGCAAGTTTGCTAGTTGCAATTTTGGGCTTGGACGTCCCTGGGCCATGCTAGGAGAAATGACATAGGGAGGCTGATAGATGGTGACACTTCCGCTTTTGTCTTTCCCCTTAACCTTCTTGTGTAATGCTACAAGTCTAACAAAATGGTGAGGACACTATACAAAACCCAACACCATGTTAGTTGTGCAAGAAAAAGATAACTTATCGTTGTATGCTTCGGCTTCAATTTCGGGGAGCTCACCATCCACGTAGTCCAAAAACCATAGATAGTCTTTCCACGTATCCTTACCATGGAGTTTGTCTATCCAATTGTTGGGATAGATGTCACTCTCTTCTCTCTCAGACTCCGTCCACACATCACTGGGATGCTCGAGGTATGGACTACACAAACCTTTCTTGAGGGTGTCCAACCACCATCTAAAATTACAATTACTACTCCATTAATCAAAACACACATTATGAATCATACATCGTAATAATACCCTATAGTTGAATACTTGTATAGTAGGCATCGTACAAGACATGAAAAGTGCAATTGCTTCTCTTTGTTGTGTGTGGCTTGTATGGTTATCTTCCACTGCACAAAAAATTTTCCAAGGTGCTTTGTCGAAAAGCCTACATTGTCTCTCCAAGAGAAACACGTGTGGCACGTATGTGTAGCTTCTTCATTGTGGAGTTCTTGACCTCCATCTTCTCTGCCACTGTCAATACACTTATGTACTCCAAGCATTAGTAATATTTCACTAACAAATATGATACCGTACTCTAATGTTACTACGCTCACCTTTCCAGTTTCCACCAGTAAACGTCCATTCTCAACCATTGCAAGAATGGCTTCTCTTGAGTTGGAATAGATGTTTCCATCATTGAAACATCATCCTTGGCCAATATATCAACCAAACAACATTTCCAACAATGTTTCATTGGATACCATCTTATACAATAAAAGAAAACAACTAGTGCACTCAAAAGAAAATAATATTGACTCCATAGGGCTGCTACGAGCGCTTGCAACCTCGAACACTTTCAAGGGGGTCATTTTGCAACCCTTCTCTCTCCAATTCATAGACGAGATGCATTTTTGAAAAACATCCGCGTCAATCTTGGGATTGGCAATGACCGCTATCTCCAATCCCTTCCGCACGAAGAAGTTCTCGGTCTTCTTTACCGCCTCATCATAGCTTGCCTTGTAATCAGCTTTGTCCAAAAGATACTCTCTATTGTCCTTGGCAAGCAGATTCTGCATTTTGAGCCGATACATTGCATCAAACTCCTCCTATAAAACACATTGCAAAGACAAATTGATTTTCAAGAAAAACAACATATAGTCATCTAATGCATGTGTATTATAACTTACTTCCACAATAGTTATGCTAGCAAAAAAATTGGTAGCCTAAGCCATTTTGATCGGTTCATTGATGTGCCACAAAGTGCCCTCTCAACTTTCGCCCTATCCTCTTCATTGAACTTGTCCAACAAGGAGTGTGGGTCCGTAAGTGCCAATTTTTGCATCATGAAGATGGGCAATGGTGTGAGACAGATAGACTCATGCGACCCTATTTTCAAATATAAACTTTTACTAACAATTCAAAATTTAAATGCACCAAAAGAATGGGACCCAAGTTACATGTGATGTAGTATGTAAATGGATGATGGGTGACTCTCAATGCTCCAAAATTATGGTGATGAGAGTCCCAATATGGAGAGCCTCACTGTGGCTAGGAGTGGAAAGTGTGTAGGTCTAGGTCATGGCTAAAAATGTGAGAGAAACAAGTTTGGATGTGACCAAAAGCTGAGCACTCTAGTAGTGTGTGGTACTCAGACTCTCAAACTTAGAGTGAGCATAATGTGCACAATAGATTTGACTCTTCTCCATTGCACCAACAACCTTTTTCGCATTGAAGGGAGTGGGAGCTAAGCTCAATTGCACAGAACATCGTTTTGTAGCTGGGGGCAATATGGGTGGTTCATTGATGTGCCACAAAGTGCCCTCTCAGCTTCGTTTGCTTGGGAGTCAATTGAAGCATCATGTAGCAAGTGTAATGAATCCCATCTCCCAAACCACTTCTTTATGTCTTGCATCCATCCTGTGCTCAAGATCTTGCTTTTACGCATCTTTTGAACCTTTTTCCTTGCTTCCCATGCAATTGTAGTTGATGTGAGGGGTTTTTACGCATCTTTATCATGTACTCCACAACCCTTTCCATGCCCATAACCTCAATTGGAAGAGATCCCGACTCAAGAAGTAGGAGCATATATGGTGTTTGTGTCTTAACTTGGAAAAAGTTTGTAAGAAAATGCTTTTGGACATTCTCAAACTCTTTCCAAGTAGACTTTGAGATGCTCCCGCCCCACACTTCAACTCCACAAAGAAGAATCGGTGTCACCAATGCATAAAAAAGGTACTTCTTGATAACCAAACACTTGATGTTTCCACATTACACATGTTCTTGTATACATAGTATGCTCTTTTTCCCGCTTCCAAACGACGCATAACACATTCATGCCACTTATGATTGGACGGAACCTCAAGGCCAAGGTAGTTAAAGCTCTCAACAACTTCAAGTGCCTCATTGTTGTACACAATGCATGGTTGGTTTTCACAAGCATAATCCTTGTCTTGGATTCATTCAAAATCAACCCACTATGCAAGAAAAAGTTCTCAAGGAAATGGCATAAGCTTTTGTGCATCTTCTAAAGTGTGTGCTAGAAGCGCTACATCATCCACATACAACAAAAGCATGATTACCGCATTGCAAATAGTGACCTCTTCAATGCCTTCTTCTTGCATAAAGTCAAGTACCATTTGTTCCAATTGATCGATGCATAGACCAAAGAGAGTTTGTGACAACTGAAATCCTCGTTTAACGCCAATAGGGCTTACAAATTTTTTGAAATTTCTCTTCCCATGTGCAAATGGCACATCACCTTCTCATAGATTCGATAAAACACAAGCAGAAACTCACTTGGCACTTGGAGTTCTTCCATCCTTCTCCACAAATTGTTATGTGGAATCATATCAAAAGCTTTCTTAAAGCCCACAAAATAATAATACAATTGCTTGCCTTTCAACAAAATTTCCTCCATGAGAACACGAAGAGTGACAATATGATCAATGGTGCTATATCATCAACAAAAACCCACTTGTCCTTTTGCACGCTTGCCATTGTCTTCAATCCAATCACTCAATTTCATCTCCTTTATGCACCCAAACAACTTTGCCATAAGAGCCCCAATCATTACACACACACACACTGTGGTACTATAGGTATTCTTGTCACTATCAAAAACATCCCCCCACATCCCCCCCCCCCCCCCCCCCCCCCCCCCCCCCCCCCACTACTTTGATCAAACCCAGAATCTGATGGGTCACTTTAGGGATATTACTCAAAATATGCCATTGCCTTGTAAAAACCATGGGGCCTAGCCCTTGAGTATTGAACTAAAATATAGATTCCTTGGTGTGCCGATCGTGATGTAGCTCTCCCTCTTCATTACACTGTGAAGGCGGTATCTCCTTCCTGGCTATGGATCTCCCCACTCATGGGTATGTGCATGCCGTTTGGTGCTACCACACACTCACACGGGAAGGCGGCCCGACTCACTCATTACTCCAGCTCAGATGACTAGCAGTCCATCCTCCTTCCACTATTTAAACATGTGAAGGTGCATCTCTGCCCCTCACTTAGCTAGTGTCGTTTTGTTTGGTATTTTTGAGAAGACTGACTGCCTGCTTCACGAAAGGAGCTATGGAGCTCACTACTCAGGTGTCTCAGGTTTTTCCTACCCTAGCTTGCCTCGCTGGTGGTTATGTTGGATTTTTTTTTTTACATTAAGCATTCTTCTGCTAATTGTTGGCACAATAAGGTAAACATTAAATGCTTGTCAATATCATGGTGGCGGTTGTTGTGCCTCAGGCGCATACTGCTTGTGTTCTTTGATGGGTTTTACAGTATGGTAGTAGGTTTTTCCTTGCCTCAAGAGTATGCTACTTGTGATCATGCTGGTTTAGGAAGGGTTTCTCAACTGTCGATTACTGGTATTTTTCTCAACGTGCACAGCAGGGTATATACTTTTCATGAAAATAGGTTTTGTACTTTTACTCAGCATGGGAAAGGTTATTAAGGGTGGAAGTTGGCACTTACATCCACCGTTAAATGTAAACTAGTGTTGCTATCGCTTGGATGGCTTGAACCGTAAATTCACTTACTGTGTACAAAATGTGACAAGGTGTTTTTCCTGGGTACTAACCATGGCTGTACTAGTTCATTACATTACTGGCTTTAAATGAGGTAATTGCATGAGTTGGAATAGTTCGGGATTGGATTTGATAAGCATAGATTAATGGTTCACTGGCTAAAACCTATCGGTTGGGCTATGTGAATATAAACTGCCGATTTGACGTCTTGCACACTATGAGTGGGGGTTGTTGACCCAGCTGCATAAATTTACTGTACCAATTCACTAACTAGCTAAATCTTTTACTCCTGCCGCTTTTGCTTGGTGGGGGTAAATTCTGTAAAAAAATGAATACATGAATTTGTTGCACCTACTGCTTTGTAACAAAACTTTCTTTACTGAATAACCTCTACCTTTTAAGGTAAGTATACTCTATGGGACAATTCTTTGCATTTGACTATATGGTATGTGCCCCTTGGATTGGCATAGGGATGTTATGGTGCCGGATGTCTTCTTATGTAAAAATCAATACTAGCTCTATTATGGCTAGATTTTTATCTGGAAAAAGATTTACAATCTAAAGGATGTTTTGAACTCCATATACCATGATGAGCTTGAACTTTATTTGAACTTTATTAAACATAAACTAGCTTGGTTTTTTTTGAACTTTAAAAGAATTTATTTTTTTGACATGGTAGAGTTTCATTAATCCTGAAGGATATTTTGATAGGGGACTATGACACTTGGATTAGAAGGGGTGGTGGTCTTTTAATCAGAAAAATATTTTTTGTTGGTAACCTTTGTTGTTAAAAAGAAGAGGAAAAAGAAGAACTTTTTGTACACTTATATCACTAAGCTTGTTAAGGTTTGAAAAGTTTGTAAGATGGACATGGATAACAACTGGTATGGTCCATTGATACGTGTAAAACACATCCAAAGCTAGCTGAATTGTTGTCTTGTTTGGATGGATGCATGTAAGGACTCTATCTTATCTTGGAAGGCTTTTCTACTTTGGAAAGCTATCCTACTCTGGATGGAACACTCATTGATGATTGGGGAAGTTCATTTACTTTCTGCATATTGAAAGGGGATCTCTTTCCTACAAACATTGTACTTAAATGATTCTAATATTGAATTGTTTTTGTACATATCTATTCCTTGTTCCATTGCAAGATGTCTTTTGAATGTAAAATTCAATTATGTCTTATTATCTAAGATTTAAGAGCTACACACACATCCTATATATAAGGTTTTTCTTTCCGAGAAAAACCGGGATGCTAGCTTTGGAAATTTTCTTCAAAATTGAGTTCTAAGTTGGACCCAAAGTCTGTAATCCCTTGACCGGTTGACTGGTGTTAGGTGGTCCTTTTTTAGACTCTTTTTTTGGTCCCCTGCTCGTGGCTACTATAGTCTTTTGACTTTGCCGGTTGAAGGTTTGCAGGCCCAAAAAATTACAATTACTATTTCTACCTTTATTTATGTTTACACTGTTCCTTTTTTAGGACTGCTTACCCTATAGAAAGACAACTCGCATGAGCACTAATCACAACCCTGAGAATCATGCAAAGATTCTTGAAGAGATTAAGCTTTACCTTAAGGACAATAAACCAAAGAATGTTTTGGCAGTTAGAACTAGACCCTTCCTCTCTAGGAAGGCCAAAAATTTTATTACTTACTATGGTAAGTATAAGTGAACCTCATCTCACTTTTTTTGCAGACTCTTGCTGTGTCACAAGGATTGGAATTGTCCTTGGAGCCCCTCTCAATGGCCACTTCTCTTGTTCTCAGATGTATTAGCAGCTTGGATGCTTCTCAACTAATTTATGATTTGGCTCTTACCTCTGACGAGAAATTATCTGTCTTACATATGCTGTCTTTTAATGATTGGTCAAGATTTTCACAACTTTGGATAAAGACTCCATGGAAGGAGTGAATTTAATTTTCCATTACATTTCCCAGATTCCTCTATTATCCTCACAATATCAGCAAGAGCTTGCTCTTTTTTCCTCATCTGGTGCTGATTTGTCTAACTTTATTAGGAAGTTATGTGGACTCAATCCCTCTTTTGTCTGTGCACCGGCTACTCCATCTATTCCATAAACCGGTGGAATCTTCTGTCGGGATAGTGTAGCCCTTGAAGCAGTTAAGAAATTTCAGAGTAATCTTTGCTCCCTCAATGACTCAAACCTCCTAGAGATGGTGCCTAATATTTCCAAAGTCTTTCCCGTCTTGTTTGTAAGACAAATTGAAATTGAATCCCTCGGGGTTGACCATCAGCTTTGGGTCCTGCCCAACAAAGCTTTCTTAGCACCTATTTTGAGTGAAACCTGGGTTTACTTGGCCAACCTCCCTGCCTCTATTGTGGAAGATTGCAGACTCATGATTCTTAAAGGAGGGAAATTTTTAGACAAATGTGAGCTCATCAAAGCACCCTTCAATCTCAATCTCATTGACCACTCCAAGTGCCCCTCTAATAGTGGCCTGTACATCTGTACCAAAGGAAACATGGAATTTGCAAAGAGTAACCCTGATTTTTACACTGAATCAATCTGGAATGTCTTTTGTCCTTATGTAAAATGTGCTTGCAGATTTCTTGACCCTAAAGCCTCCTGTGAATCCAGCATCATGTGGTTCGATCATACCATTTGGTTTATTCTTAACCATCTGGACTTACTTTTTCCAAAAAAATCTATGGATTTTCATCTCTCCTTCATTTGCTCTTGGTTAGGTGGCCAAGCTAAGCAAATTGTAATTTCACAGATTGCCTTCAACATCTTTTGTGGACTAATGCTTGATATCTTGAAGGAGTTGAAATCTGATGAACCTAGCATCTACTTAACGACTTATGATAACTTTAAAGGTTTTAAGCTTATCACTAGTCTCCTTAAACCTTGTATTGATGAGGATGACTCCCCTTCACTCAAAAGGGCTAACTCTTTGATCACCCCCAACTCCTTCACTTCCTTCCTAACAATTAGTTCCTCCTCTAATCGAGGAAGAGTTTGTAGCTTTACAAGAGGAAGTGGTAGGTCTCCCCCCACCAGGAACTTCCCTAAATTTTAAACCTTGGTTATGTTGCAGGTTTCTACAAGCCCTTGCGGAAGAAGAACTCTCAACAAAGTGGATCCGGATAATGGTTTCATCTACATACATTGTCTCTTTCACAATGTACTCCTCGATTGGATTCAACAAAAAAATCTTTTTTGTGAGTGCTTTGATCTTTTTTTTGGTAATCACAAATTGCTCGACAATATGCTCATAGGATGGAAATATCATCATCCTATTAAGAGGTTGATCTATAATAATGACTTTCTTCGGCAGGATTCTGTTCCTCATTGTACATGTTTTCAATTTACCACTTTTTGCAGACATTTTGAGGCTTTTGGTAACCATGTTTGCACTTGTGATCTTATCATTAAAGAAAATACTAAAATACATAGAATTTTGGCAGAAGGGCTCAATCATATACCTAACTTTCCCAAAAACCCGTACCTTGCTCTATCAACTACACTAAGCTGTCTCACTGACCTTGTCAGTGCTCTCTGACTGGAGATGACAGTCCTACCGAACTTAAGGGAAGTTGTGAAGGAATGATTCCTTCATAAAATTTCACAACTACCTAGAAATTGTCAGCTAACTTTTGATTTTCAAAAAATATATGATATATGGTTTGTTGTCAAGCTTGACAAAAGCTCTAACTATCCCACTGTCGTTTGCAAATACCTAGCTTGGAAGGCCGCTCATAATTGAGTATTTGGTAAGGAATTATGTCATATTAAATCTACACTACAAACTGTTACCAATAAAATTGCTAAACACTTAGGGCTTCTTGGCTACTCTGTGCTGAACACTAAGTTACCGGTGTTATTTCCCATGTATAAAATTCATAAGCATAAGTTCAGGTGGATATCTGATGCCTCCAATTGTATTTTTACTGATATCACCAAGGATATTACTTTTTGCCTTGACCTTGAATTTGAGCTTATTTGTGCCACTAAACAGAAAATCTACCAGGACTTCTTACATGCTCAATATAATCCCTTCTGGCTTACAAAAAAATCTACAGAGGTCTCACTTAACCTTCCTCAGCATATCTTCATTTTTACTCCTGAAATTACACAATGTTACGAAAACATTCCCCTTGATGGGGATCTTGGCCTTTAGGCCGTTCTTGTCAAGGTGATTAAAATGGATTTCTCCAATGCTAGAAAGAAGAAACTTTTTTACATCTCTCTTTTCAAAAAACCCAGGTGGATTCAGTTATCTCACTCCGTATACTCCATACACTTTAATGAAGCTAAACTTTGCTCCTACATCTCTTGACTGCTGAGTAACTGAACTATAGTTTCAGGCGGTCTTTGCTTTAACCAATGCCTAGGCATCCCCATGGGATTCTCATGCTCTCCACTCATGTGTATTATTTACCTTGCTTTCTTAGAATACACGTGGTGTCTCAAGACCATGGAAACTTACAAGAATGAGCTATTACAGTTTAGACACACTTATAGATACATGGATGACTTACTTAGTGTTAACAATAGAGACTTCCCCAATGAAATTTGTCTGATTTACCCTCATTGCCTTAAAATTGAACCTACCTCTCTCCATGAGACCGTCACACCAAATGGGGCTTTTTGCACATCTGTCCAATTCCTTAACCGTCAGATGGTGGGTATGACCTAAGGTTTGTGTGGAAAAGGGATCTCCTAAAACTATCACTTATAGAATTCATAAAAAAGAATAGCAATAGGCCTTACAAGGCTGCTATCAGGTCTTGTATCTGTCTGCTACACTTAATTTGCTATTCTTCCTCTAACCCTTTTCTTGCGTGGGAGGAGGTGTATTTACTAATGAAAAAGTATTGCCTTAACGGGTTTAATAGAAAGAAAATCTACAACACTATTATACTAGCTCTCACCCAACATAACTGGCCTGGGTTACAGTTTAAACAAGAGAATCTCATTTTGTCTTATTAGGTACTAGGCCCATACACAATGGGCCTACTACCCACCCATTGTGTATGGCGCCTGGGTTAGGGTGGGTACGCGCGTGCGTACACACACACACACAGTGGTACCATAGGTATTCTTGTCACTATAAAAAATAGCCCCCCCCCCCCCCCCCCCCCTTCGATCAAAGCCAGAATCTGATGGGTCACTTTAGGGATATTACTCAAAATATGCCATTGCCTTGTAAAGACCATGGGGCTTAGCCCTTGAGTAGTATTAAACTAAAATATAGATCCTCTTGGTGTGCCGAACGTGATGTAGCTCTCCCTCTTCATTACACTGTGAAGGCAGTGTATCCTTCCTGGATATGGATATCCCCACTCATGGGTATCTGCGTGCCGTTTGGTGCTACCACACAGTCACTCAGGAAGGCGGCCCGGCTTGCTCATTACTCCTGCTCAGATGACTGGAAGTCCATCCTCCTTCCACTATTTAAATAGGTGAGGGTGCATCTCTACCCCTCACTTAGCTAGCATCATTCTGTTTGGATTTTTGAGAAGACTTACTGCCTGCTTCACGAAAGGAGCTATGGAGCTCACTACTCATGTGTCCTGAGGTTTTTTCCAACCCTAGCTTGCCTCGCTGCTGGTTATGTTGGTTTTTTTTAATACATTAAGTATTCTTCTGCTAATTGTTGGCACAATAAGGTAAACATTAAATTCTTGTGAATAGCATGGTGGCGGTTGTTTTTCCTCAGGCGCATACTGCTTGTGTTCTTGATGGCTTTTTACAGCATGGTAGCAGGTTTTTCCTTGCCTCAAGAGTATGCTACTTGTGATCATGTTGGTTTAGGAAGGGTTTCTTGACCGTCGATTACTGGTTTTTTTCTCACTGTGCACAGCAGGGTATATACTTTTCATGAAAAATATGTTTTGTATTTTTACTCATCAGGGGAAAGGTTATTAAGGGTGGAAGTTGGCAATTACATCCACAGTTAAATGTAAAATAGTGTTGCTATCGCTTGGCTAGCTTGAACCGTAAATTCACTTACTGTTTACAAAATGTGACAAGGTGTTTTTCCCGGGTACTAACCATGGCTGTACTAGTTCATTACATTATTGGCTTTAAATGAGGTAATTGCATGAGCTAGAATAGTTTGGGATTTGATTTGATTGGTTCACTTGCTATAACCTATCGGTTGGGCTATGTGAATATATGGTGTGCTGATTTGACTTCTTGCACAATATGAGTGGGGGTTGTTGACCCAATTGCATAAATTTGTTGTATCAATTCACTAACTAGCTAAATCTTTTAGTGCTGCAGCTTTTTCTTGGCGGGGGTAAATTCTGTATAAAAATGAATACATGAATTTGTTGCACCTACTGCTTTTTAACAAAACTTTCTTTACTGAAGAATCTCTACCTTTTAAGGTAAGTATACAGTATGGGACAGTTCTTTGCATGTGACTATATAGTATGTGCCCCTTGGATTGGCATAGGGATGTTATGGTGCTGGATATCTTGTTATGTAAAAATCGATACTAGCTCTGTTCTGGCTAGAGTTTTATCTGGTAAAAGATTTACAATCTAAAGGATTTTTTGAACTCCATATACCATGATGAGCTTTAAATTTATTTGAACTTAAAACAAACATAAAGTAGCTTGGTTTTTTTTGAACTTTAAAAGAATTTTTTTTTTTGACATGGTAGAGTTTCATTAATCTTGAAGGATATTTTGATAGGGGACTATGACACTTGGATTAGAAGGGGTGGTGGCCTTCTAATCAGAAGAAATATTTTTTATTGGTAACCTGGGTTGTTAAAAAGAAGAGGAAAAAGAAGAACTTTTTGTACACTTATATCACTAAGCTTGTTAAGGTTTAAAAAGTTTGTAAGATGGACATGGATAACAACTGGTATGGTCCATTGAAACCTGTAAAACACATCCAAGGCTAACTAAATTGTTGTCTTGTTTGGATGGATGCAGGTAAGGACTCTATTTTATCTTGGAAGGTTTTTTAACTTTGGCAAGCTATCCTACTCTGGATGGAACACTCACTGGTGACTAGGGAAGTTCATTTACTTTCTGCATACTGAAAGGGGATCTCTTTCCTACAAACATTGTACTGAAATGATTCTAATACTGAGTTGTTTTTGTACATATCTATTCCTTGTTCCATTGCCAACTGTCTTTTGAATGTAAAAATTCAATTATGTCTTATTATCTAAGATTTAACAGCCACACACACACACACACATTATCTCATTGTGTGGAGTGCAAAGTGCAAGAGCTCCGTCTCCTTCTCCAAGCTTGTTGAGAAGTGGAGAGCCTACACCAACACTCTTGGCTATGGAATGCAAATCCATCCAAGAGCCATGCTTCAATGCTTAAGCTTGCCATCTTCTTCATCTTCATTACTATGCTATTATGCTATGCTAAGTAAGAAGAGAGACGATAAGTGAGGAACTATTTCTTTCTCCTATGGATGATTCTTCTTGCTCTTCCCTACCCTCATTGCGTGCTAGGTCTATCCACCTTCAAAGGTGTTTGAGGCCTTGGGATTGAGGCTTGGGATAGTTAATGTTTTTTGCAAAGTTTATGTTATGCTCATGATGCATGAAGCTTTTCATCTTCATAGCATCACCGAAGTCACAAGGAACACAAAGATTGTATTGTACAAGTCTCTCTCTTGATGGGAGAATCTATAGTACAAACGCCTTTTGAAGGGGGGATCAGCTCCAAGTAAATCCGGTCCTCAACTATTATCATGTTCTCTAATACTCTCTCTCTTACAAGTGTATTGTTCATGCCAAGTTAATTAAGTACTATGTTCATGTTGCTACCATCAACTAAGTTCACCCTCTATGTTCTCAAAGTAATCTCACAAAAATCTCTAATTCTCTTAATTCCGATATTCTCAAAGTTCATATTCCATTTCCATTACATTGGTATCAAATCATTTGGTTTCTCTTTTCTTGCTTAAGAAGAGAGGTCCTTAAGTAGCCTATTAATGGTTGATTTTGTTAATTATATCAAGGTAACTGGGACTGGGATCTATTTTCGGTTTTGTTGAGCCCACTATGTGGGATATGGTGCACACCTCGGGAGTTATGGTTTTAATAATGGGGTCTTTTTAAACTTGCCTACGGCTTTACCATTATTGAGCTATAAGAATTCCAAAAGAAGCTATCCCTTGGCAATTTTGCTATGTTAGACCCACCCCACTACTCTCTATAATTAACCAATTTGAGATGTGGGTGTAGATACTTAAGTGCTTATTTTCAAAGGCTAAGAGGAGTAGCAACCAAGGTTTTGAATTGCCAAAGAATACACTAAGTAAACACATAAGTATAATTAGCATGGATGGAAATAACCAAGAGAGTAGAATGACCATTGATAACCTTGATTTTGCACATGAAGGTGCTAATGATGATGCCCCCATGTTTATCAATTATCTTGTTACTAGGTTGGATCAAGCTATGGGCAACCCTACTTCGCAAGCTGAAGTTACTCAACAACTTTGTGCTTATGGGATTTCCCTTTCTCTCAAAGAGGAGAGAGAGCTTAGGAGGCCTCTTGATGAGACCTCCAAAAGAAGACTCTCTCCAATACAAGAAGAGGAATCAAAAGAGAAAGAAAGAAATGAATACCTACGTTCCTCTAAAGATGTGGCTCCACGAAGACGGAAGTCTAGATGATCGCCAACTCCTCCCATGAGGAAACAGTCAACACATAGTCCTTCTCCTCGTCACTCCAAAAAAGAAGAGAGGAAACAAAAGAAGAAAAGGTCAAGAAAGAGGTCACCCTCTTCTCCTTCTTCTTCACCTTCCTCCTCTCCCGACGAAAGCTATAGCTATTCTCCTAGAAAATACAAGAGGGGAGGACATTGCAAATCATACCATGCTTGGCAAAGATCACAAAAGCTCAAGAAGTTCAAAGAGGGAGGAAAGAGTATCTCTTTTCTCACCTATGATGACACCTTTGGTGCCACTGACAAAGTATTGGCCTTCATCCAGCAATTTGATGCGGCCTTTGGAGATGAGGGCTTCACGGAGTCCTCCAAGATACACCATGTAGCTATGCACTTCCAAAAATTGGCTCGTCAATGGTGGGCTAGCCTTTGTGGCAATGCTGAAGCCCCAAAGACATGGAAAAGTCTGCAAGTTTCCACATGAAGCAATTCCTTGCAAGCGATGCAAAGGACAAAGTACTTACCGAATGGCATAGTTTGAAGCTGCTCTCACATGAGTCTATTCACAGATGTGTGGACAAGTTTTGGGACTTACATCTCAAGGCTACTTCTTCCAAAAGATAGACTTCGCTGAGAAAAAGAAACAATTTTGTGCGGAATTACCTGAAGAAATGGCCGACTATGTCAACTCCCAACAGCCTGGTTCTATCACTGAATTAATCCACCACACCATGGTTGCTTCCTGCATCAATTTCCAACAGGGGGCTAGACGGAATGTCAAACCCATGGAAAACAAAGACAAAAATGATGCAAAAGGGAAAACCATTACCCAAAATTCTTCCCAAGGTACTTTCTACAACAACAATAGGTCCAAGGAGAAGGGAGTTTACAAAGGTAAAAACAAACTCTCTCATGAAGAGCGTGAAGCTTTTTGCAAGGAACATAAGTGTTTTAAGTGTGGGGGAGCAAGGACATGGCTACCGTTCTTGCCCCAAGAAAAATGCTCGCAATGAGACTCCTAGGGCTTCCACCATCGAAGCTCCAAAAGAGGATGCTCATTGCAAAGGATCATCTCTCTCCTATGCTTGAGAAAGGTAAGGGAGCATGATGTCTTCATCTTGTTTGACCCTGGCTGTACTCACAACTTAATATCAACGGAGTTGGCCACCAAGTTGGGCATTCAAGCTTTTGAGATGGGAGATATTGTAATGGTTGACACTGCTTTCAAGGGACAACAAGCCTCCGTTACTCCCTTGATTGGGAAGTTGAGGCTTCATGTCCAAAGCTATGTCGACAAAGAAGACTTTTTCTTCTCTCCTCTCCAACATGAGGATGCTATCCTAGGGGCACCACGGTTTGATCGCATGGCTGCAAACATGAAGTTCCTTGAAAGGAGAATCTACTTCACCTACAAGGGAAAGAAGATGTATATAGATGCTAATGAGTCTGGTCGTACTATACCACTTGTAAATTCACCAGCGTTTGATAAGTCAATGAAAAGCTTGATTTTTGCGTACATTATTTTTGTCAAAGAATCCACAAATGACGCTAATGGTTTATCAAATGAAATTGGTAGGAATCAAGAAGAGTTAGACTTGTCTACTTTTCTAAATGGATTCCAAGATGTTTTCATCGATGATATCCCTATGGAATTACCTCCAAAACAAGGGGATGATGACCATTGAATTTGAGCTGCTACCAGGAAGCTCATCGCTTAACAAGCCTCCTTATCGAGTTTGCCAAGCTCAACAAGAGGAGATCATGAGGCAAGTACAAGAATTGGTAGACAAAGGGATGGTGAGGCCTAGATCCTCTCCCTTTAGTTCTCCAGTCCTTTTAGTGCAAGAGAAAGATGGTAGATACCGTATGTGTGTGGAGTATCGAGCACTAAACCATATCACTATCAAAAACAGATTTTGTGTGCCTTGGGTAGAAGGTCTGTTTGATAAGCTACAAGACTCTACCTACTTTAGTAGGATTGACCTAAAAAGTGGCTATCATCAAATAAGGATAGTGGATGAAGATATCCTAAAGACCACGTTTCGTACAACATTTGGTCTTTATGAATATCTAGTCATGCCTTTTGGCTTGACCAATGCACCAACCACATTCAATCGTTTGGTGGAGAAAATATTTAGACCCTATCGCAAGTTCACTGGAGTGTTCTTTGATGATATCATGATCTATTCCAAGTCCTTGGAGGAACACAAGCAACATCTCCAAGTGATTTTTCAAGCATTGAGGGAGAACAAGTTTTTTCTCAACCAAAAGGAAAGTGAATTTTTCCTTCAAGAAATTCAATACTTAGGTCATATTATCTCTCAAAATGGTATCCGTATGGATCCATCAAAGTTAGAGGTGATAAAAGAATAGCCTAATCCAAGGAATCTACATGAGCTAAGAAGCTTTATTGGTATGTGTTCATAATATAAATGCTGTTCATATTGGTATGTGCAATAGGCTATGTATTACCCACTCCCTTCGTGAGAAAGTCATGTATGAATCCCATGCTCCTTCCTATGCGGGGCATAGAGGCATTCAACCTACTCTTCGAGGAGTAGAGACATACTTCTATTGGCCTACCATGAAGGTGGACATACAAGAGTATGTTTCAATATGTGTAGTATGCCAAAAGACTAAGTATGATAGAGGGAATGAACTTGGATTACTCCAGCCATTGCCCATCTCTAATTCACCATGGGAGAGTATATCCATGGGTTTTAGTTTTGGATTACCCAAGTCTATCCATGGGAATATGGAAATATGGACAATAGTCGACAAGTTTAGCAAGCAAGCACACTTTATCCTGTCAAGAAGACTATTAAGGCACATCAAATGGCAACCATCTTCATATCTCAAATTTTCAAACACCATGGATTACCAACATCCATCATGTCCAATAAAGATCCTAGAATGACCATTAATTCTTGGAAAGGTCTCTTTGAAAATCTAGGTCCAAGATTGAATTTCTCTTCGGTCTACCACCCACAGACGGATGGCCAAAGTGAGATAGCCAATCTTACGATACTCTACTAAAGACTTATGTTACAGAAGTAGATCAACAATCACAATGGGAGAAGCACTTACCCCTTGTAGAGTATCCGTACAATAATATTTTCCATACTACTATAGGAAAAGCACCTTTTGAGATCATAGAGGGAAGACCTAAAAGTCCCTTGCTACTTAAGGTACATGGGAAGATCTTCGCTACTAATGAGTATAACCGTGACCTACAAGAATTTTTTCAAAAGGTCAAAGAGGCTATATCCATCTCTCAACCAAGGCAAAAAGTTACTGACAAGCACAGAAGGGCCTTAATGTTCAAAGAAAACGATTGGGTCTTACTTAAGTTTCCTAAGGCTCAATTGAAACAAACGACGGACAAAAATCCTACTGGCCATCAAAAGTATTATCCTAAATTAGCAAAAAGATACTATGGTTATTTTCAAATATTGAAGCCATCAATGATATAGCTTGTCAAATCAAGTTGCCCAACCATTGGCTCATACGCAATGCTTTTCATGTGAGCCAATAGAACCAATTATTGAAGACCCTCCCAAAATTGAAGACCAAGAAGAGGTGCTACAACCCAAAGCTATCCTTTGACATGAAGACAAGGTACTATGGCATGGTAAGATTATCCAACGATATCTTATTAAGTTTAAAAATGATCTAGTTGAAGATGCTAGATGGATGCAAGGAATACAGCTTAAGGATAGTATGAACCTTGTCAATGCTTACAATGTTGCACTAGAGTAAGCAAGTGTAAATTCTTTCTAAATAAACAATGTTTCTGTCTTATAAAACTAATCCTATTTTGTTCACAAATTTAAATAGTATGCATGCTTAGAATCATGTTTGTGATGATGACGTCACTCAAACACCAAGTAGAATCTGTCACTCTACTTTGGGAGTATGATATGGACTAAAGAGCAGACATGCTTGTGGCAAATACGTCTCCCATGCACCAAATGGACTAGTCATCCATTCTCGAATGATGTTGCAGGGTGAAAATGGATCCTCTACCCGCTAAGAAACATAGATTAATGACTAAGACTTTATCTCTTCTACCTCATTGCCGAAGTCAATTATGATTTTAAGAGAGAGGTAATGTCATAAAATCTAATATCTAACCAATCCAAATGATTTTTTCATATTAAACTGATCATTTAATATGGGAGAATAAACATGAACAAGGGTTAGAATATAGACATGTGCTTATGGATCTGTCTCAACACGGAGAGAAGGTTAAATGGGTCCAAATGAGAGATGGTCGATTAAAGAGCAATGCTACCTAATGGAGATTAAAGACCTTAGGGCTATATTCATTAAAGACTCCCAAAAGTTAGTGTTAAAAAGTCCTTTAATCTTAGGCAATTAATCTTAGGCAATCTAGGGCTGACCTTGAGGTGGGAATCCTATCCAAGCATGGGGTGCCTGTAACTTGCTAAGTGTTAGTGGGAACCTTGTCCAAAAGCTTGAGGTGCTTCTCACATGCTTAAATGACTAAGGTTCTTAAAGTGTTCAATTCAAAGATAAAATCTCAAGAGGCATCAATGTTTCCATGCTTGATTGACTAAGTGATTGATGTATTTTCAATTCAAACCAAATGACTTAATAAGCATAAAAGACACATGTTCAAATGATCCTCCACATGTGGCTCTCATGATGTGATTGAATGCGATTGGATAGGTTTTAAAGGGGTCCAATGAGAATTTAGATACATCAAAATAAATAATTAAGTTCTTTCTCTCAAAGAGGAAAAAGAGGACACATGTCAAAATGAAATAATTAAATAATAAGAGAGAGAGAGAGAGAGAGAGAGAGAGAGAGAGAGAGAGAGAGAGAGAGAGGTGGACCAAGCATGAGAGGGGGGGTATACTCTCCCCCCCCCACACACACACACATTCTCTCATTGTGTGGAGTGCAAAATGCAAGACCTCCATCTCCTTCTCCAAGCTTGTTGAGAAGTGGAGAGCCTACACCAACACTCTTGGATATGGAATGCAAATCCAACCAAGAGCTATGCTTCAATGCTTAAGCTTGCTATCTTCTTCATGTTCATTACTATGCTATTATGCTATGCTAAGCAAGAAGAGTGATGATAAGTGAGGAACTATTTCTTTCTCCTATGGATGTTTCTTCTTTCTCTTCCCTACCCTCACTCCCCACTAGCTCTCTCCACCTTCGAAGATGTTTGAGGCATTGGGACTGAGGCTTGGGATAGTTAATGTTTTTTGCAAGTTTATGTTATGCTCATGATGCATGAAGCTTTTCATCTTCATAGCATCACCAGGTCACAAGGAACACAAAGATTGTATTGTAGCAAGTCTCTCTTGATGGGAGAATCTATAATACAAACCCCTTTTGGAGGGGGGACCGGATCCAAGTAAATCCGGTCCTCAACTATTGTCATGTTCTCTAATACTCTCTCTGTCTCTTGCAAAAGTATTATTGATGCCAAGTTAATCAAGTACTATGTTCATGTTGCTACTGCTGATAGCCATTTTTTGGCTATCCAAATTTTCATAGTGAGCTACCTCAACCTATCAAATCACTCAAACACTGTGGCTATCCCTACTATTTCACTGTACATAGGCGTGTGTGAGTTAGGGGACTTTTCCCATATTTTCTTAAAAACCCTCAATTAGCTAGTCACTGGGCTAGTTGAGCCAAAAAATAAAAAAAATAAAAAAAGGTATATTATGGCCTTGTGTGTAAATATTTCATTATATATATGGCCTAAATATAGATATTTTTTATATTTTATTTAAATACTTATACCTAGGTGTGTGTTTTATTAAACTTATGTATGCCTTCTTTCATCCTCTTGCACCATAAGTGTATTTTTTGCCAATGTGTACATAGTCTACCCTCATATTTTTCTTTTATACAAATCACCCCCACATTTTCACCCTCACCCTCACCCTCACCCTCGTGAAAACAAAAAAAATTGATTTCTAGATTTCTTAGTCATGTTTATTATATTATTTTCATTTACTTGCATACCTTTTTCTCTTTCACCCAAAATAATACAAAGAGGGACCATATCATATGATTCCAATATCTTTCCATATCCATAATTCCTCCATATTTTTTATTATTATTTTTACTCATTATTCTAACACCATGTGCTCATTGAGCTAAAATCCATGAATAGTCCATACACTAGTCCCACCATGTATATATTGCTTTATTCACCAATAATCCTCCTCCATGCATGTGTAAAGGGCAACTTGGATGCTTTGTATTATGATATGACAAAGGAGGGGCTCACTCTTGGATACATTGTACAAATTCAACAAAGGAGGGGGCCACTAAAAGACTTTTGCAAGCATAAAAAACTGGCTTTTTGGTGATAATTTTGGCACCTATCTCCGCGTGGAATTTGAAGAAGTAATCAACAGAGAAACTATAGGCCACGATCTGAATAATCACCTCAAATGTTTTCATGATTTTTGGAGCTACCAGCGGTGAGATAGAATTTTTTGAGTGGACCCCAGTCTGCCCACTTTTCTCACAAAGTAATCCATAGTCTTCTCTCACCTCCTTTCCCACTTCCACACACATGCACTCATTCCTCTCCATCCCTCACTCAAACCTGCAACTTTCATGGCTTACTTTGTCTTCTTCACCATTTCCATCTCTCCTTACTCCATAGCTCAAAAGATTATCATCTCTACACACATATAGCTCAATTTCTCTCTCTAGAATCAAATTCATATTACCATAACCTCTTCATCCTTTCATAAAAAGAGAAAAAATCAGCAAACAACCAAGCTCAAGCCCTGCAAAAGGAGGAGTTTGATCATAGAGAATTCAACTTTTCCATGGTCACAAGAACTGCACCGACAAAGTTCTACAACCGCTTCATTCACTGGAGGAGAAGGTGGAAAATTTCATTTACATCTTGTGGTTTCCACCAAATTGTGTATATTCTCATCCTTCTCTTACTTTTTATCATTGTATAAATCATATAATGCACCTTGAGTGCATATGCCATGTAATTTTACCCCATCCTACTAACTTCAAACTACTAACACTAACTGCTAACCCTTTTTTTGTGAATTGCACCCACTCTACTCTACGGTGGAGTAGGCAACCTCACACAAAAAATCACTCACCTCTCTAGAATCTCTCTATTTCACCTCAATAATTCTCTCCTTTTGAGCCCACATCCATGTGACTCAAGAGACAAAAGAGCCCCACTTTCATAAGAACATATAAAAAATTTCATAAACATGTTTTCTATGAAAATGTTGATTAGGTATAATCCTAATTAGGGCTCTCCTCACCTATAAATAGAGCCCTTCTCCCTTTGTAAATGGCAGGATCCCTACACTATTGCTCACTACTTTGAGTGTGCCATTCACCATCACAGTTTTAGGGAGTGAAAGTGAGCTCTCTATGCACCATTACATGTGGTGTATAGGAAAGCTTCTTTGAGCTAGTTGTAACATTGCAAGGGAGTGAGTGATTCATAACTTCCAATCAAATTTGTACCTACTCTTGCGCATCAATTTAATCAATAAGTTGGGTGCAAATCGCGGGTCAAAACTTCTTGAGTCTCTCCAATTCACGCTTGGCAACCTCATCTCGTTTGGTTTAAGGTGACGCGTTTTCATTTTGAGATTCTTTTGTAGTATCTGCTTGTATGTGACTCAAGAGCTCTTGTGTTTGTTTTTGTTGCTTGGGAAAACATTATAAGAGGGTTGTATGGTGAGAGGTCTCCCATAACCCTAAGATAATGTGTAGATTGCAACATCATCAAACTTAATTGTGTCTCTTGACTCTCCTCCAAGCTGTTCATACACCCACGTCAATCAATAAAATTGAAGCTAAATTCTTGCACAAAGAACTCGCTCTTTTGTGTGTGTGTGTGTGTGTGTGTGTGTGTGTGTGTGTTTGGTGTGTGTATTTGTAGCATTTAAATTAGTGATAGTGTACCCTTCCTTCTCGCTTATATTGCTAAGGGATTCTCCTCTTTTGTGTCCTAGTTCGCTCTCTAACTAGGTGGTGCCCCTATCTTGTTTGGGTTTGGCTGTGGGTTGGTTGTTGTGTTGTGCTTGTGGTTTCCCCCATCCCTAATTGAGTACCACGGGAGCCTTGAGAGGTGTTTAGAGGTCACCTCTCTTGTTGCCCTCCTCGGACCGCCTCACTACCATCAATTAAGTTCACCCTCTATGTTCTCAAAGTAATCTCACAAAAATGCTCACTCTAATTCTCTTAATTCCGCTATTCTCAAAGTTCATAGGCCATTTTAATTACAGTGTGTGTGTGTGTGTGTGTGTGTGTGTGTGTTTGAAGACCCTTTCAAGGAACTACTTTCCAAAGTGGTGTTCCCCAACCCTCTTTGGGCTACTCATTGATGAATTGGAATGCATGGTTCTTGATTTTATGGAGCAAGAAGGCATAGAAGAGGCTAAGATCGGAAATGCGGTGATCATGCTTTTGCTTTGTGCCGATGATGTAGTGCTCTTAGTACATACCTCAGAAGATGCACAAAAGCTTATGAGTGTCTTGGAACACTTTTTCCTACATAGCGGGCTAATCCTGAATGGATCCAAAACCAAGGTTATGCTTGTAAAGATCCTCAATGATGAAAATCCATGCATTGTATACAAGAATGAGCAACTTGAAGTGGTAGATAGCTTCAAGTACCTTGGACTTGAGGTTCCATCCAATCATAGATGGAAGGATTGCGCAATGCGTCGCTTGGAGCCAGAAAGAGGGCTTATTATGCATTTGAGAACATGTGCAATGCTGGAGAGATCAAGTGTTGGGCTCTCAAAAAGTACCTCTTTGACACATTGGTGACACTGGTGCTTCTTTATGGAGTGGAGGTGTGGGGGGGGTAGCATCGGGAAGTCTACTTGGAAAGAGTTTGAGAATGTCCAAAAGCGTTTTCTCACCAACTTTCTCCAAGTCAAGACACAAACACCCTACATACTCTTACTTCTTGAGTCCGGATCGCTTCCTATTGAGGTCTTCGGCATGCAAAGGGTTGTGGAGTACATGCGTAAGACACAGCATAGCCCTTTGTATCGACTTCCTAAAATCGCATATGAAGCAAGTCAAAAGGTCCAAAAGACATGCAAGAGCAAAATACTAAGTTTGGGGTGGATGCTTGACATCAAGAGATGGTTTGGAAGATGGGATGCATGTCACTTGGTCAAGGATGCATTGATCAACTCCGAAGTTAATGAGGCCTTCTTACAACACCAATGTATCATGGCTTGGGAGAAATCTGGAGGTTCTCGCTTTAGCCATTACACCACACACATTGCCCCAAACTACAAATCTCTCTTCTTATCCAAATGCTGTAACCGAACCCATCCCTACATCCTTGAGCCCATCCCATTGAGTGCAATCCGCACCGTTGTCACCACTCGTCTTTGAACATCAAATGGCAAGAACTACTAGAGTGACTCAAGATGAACTACAAGAACTAAACCTAAACACCCAAGAGGAACCACAGGCAGTGAAGGTATCAACAAATATGGATGAGGAATTTAAACTGAAACTAAAGGAATTTTTGTTACAATTCAAAGATGATTTTACATGGAAATACACATATATGAAAGGAGTAGATGCTAGCTTGTATCAACACAAAATTAATTTGAAAGCAGATACAATTCCAATTGTACAACAAAGGTATAGGATGAATCCTAATTATGCCAAACAAGTTAAAGAAGAGATTGACAAATTGATGGATGTTGGTTTCATTTATCCTTTGGAGGAAGTTACTTGGTTGTCACCAATTGTTGTAGCTCCAAAGAAGAATGGAAAGATCAGGGTGTGTGTGGATTACAGGAAACTGAATGATGCTAAAGTAGTTGATCCATTTCCCTTACCTTTTTATGATAAACTACTGGATGCAGTAGCTGGACATAAGATTTATAGTTTTTTGGATGGTTTTAATGGTTACAACCAAATTTCAATGGCATTTGAAGACAAGAAAAAAACAGCTTTTGTGATGACCGAATGGGGAGTTTATACTAGCAATGTGATGATATTTGGCTTGATAAATGCTCCACCAACATTTCATAAAGAAGTATGTGTTTTCTAAATTCCTTACACCATTTATGAGGGTTTTCTTGGATGATTTTAGTGTTTTTGGAAAGAATCAGGAGCATCTTGAACACTTAAGGTTGTGTTTAAAAAAATGTAGGGAACTCGAATTGTTATTAAATCTAGCTGCATTTGCAGTGAAAAGAGGAGTTCTTTAAGGGCATGTGATTTTTGAAGAAGAGGTTTCTATTGATCCAAGAAAGGTGGAAGCTATTAGAAAGGCACCAGAACCAAGAACAATTAAACAATTGAGCAGATTTTTGGGGGAATTCAAGTGGCATAACAGATTCTTGAGGTATTTGGCTCATGTGTGCACACCATTAACAAAGCATACAAAGAAGGATATTGTATTTGAATGGGGAGAAGAGCAGAGTAAGGCATTCAGGATTTTGAAGAACATGTTGACTATAGCACCAGAGTTGATTATTCCTGATTGATAGTTACCATTTCACATCTTTGTGGATGCATCTCATGTTACAGCGGGTGCAACATTAGTGCAAGAAACCTGTGGAGGTTGGTTCAGACCTATTTACTATGCAAGTAGGGTATTGACACCTATAGAGAAGAATTACATAGTTACTGAGAGGGAGTGCTTGGGAATGATTTATTCACTACAAAAGTTTAGACATTACCTATTGGCAAATATAGTAATTTTTCATGTGGATCACCAATCATTGATCTACTTGGTGAATAAACCCCACCTTTCAGGGAGGTTGGCAAGATGGATATTTCTATTGTAGGAATTTGATTATGTTGTGATGCATAGTCCAGGCAAACTTCATGTATTAGACAATTATTTGAGTAGATTGGAAAGAAGAGAGGAAGATTCTGGAGGAGTACTTGATCATTTGCCTGGTGCAGAGTTGTTTCTAGTTCAGGTGACTAACCAATCAAGGGACTGGTATGGAGACATGCTTCAGTTTTTGACTAAAGGGGTGTTAGTTGAAGCAATGACTAAGGATCATAAAAAGAGATTAGCATTAAGAAGAAAACCTTTTATAGTTATTTTGCAGGGGTTTTATACAAAAGAGTAATTGATCAGGTGATCAAGAGATGTGTTCCTGAGTTTGAACAAAGAGCAATATTGGCAGAAGCTCATGCATGTAATTCAGGAGGAAAGTTTTCAGGAGATGTTAGTGCAAAAAAAATATTTCAAGCGGGACTTTGGTGGCCAACTGTTATATGATGCAGAAGGAGGTAGCCTCATATAAGCAATTGGTAGTATACAAGCAAAAAAGTTCAGCTAGAATTGCTCAATGGAGAGATGAGTGGTTTAATGTCTTGCAGGGACAATTGACCAAAATGAGTACTTTAAATGCTACTTTGGAAAGCAGCAACAAGGTTTTTTTGAACAGAGTTACAACATGCAAAAAAGTGGAAGAAAATATTAGGGAAATGTTATAGGAGGAGCCAGATGTAGAGGGATGGTATCTGGCTTCAAGTGATGCGGAAAAGATGAAAGGCTAAAATGAGAGACTATATGGAAGGTGTTTTGGAGCAAATCAAAGTCACAATGTACATGATGTGCTTAGTAAACCATATCAGATCTTTGCAAAAGAAGAAGTAAAGGAGGAGAACTTGTTTGTGCAAAAGTAGATTGATGAATTGAAGCAGCAGTATGAGGAATTGCAGAAGTAGTGGGAGCAGCAAAAACATCATCAACCTGAACAATTGTATACTCAGAGTGATATTGTAGTGTTGAATACAACTAAAACTAAAGTTTAGATGCAATTATAGTTAAATTTGCAGGTAAAAAGGCAAGTGGTGCACGTGGGCAACAAAAATGTAAAGATCCGGTACTGATTATTGTTGAAGATATACTTAGTAAGGAGACTACTGAGGTTACAAAGGAAGCAACTAAAGCTGAAGTGGATGCAAGACTTGGTGAAGATGGTAAGATAACTGCAATTGAAGGAGAAGGTTCAAAGCAGACTGAAGTTAAAGATCATGTTGATGTTGAAGTTATTGATCAAGGGATGGGTTCTCACAATGATTGATAAACATTACCCACCAGGTGTGCCAGGTGTTAGTACCTGATGTGTCAGGGTACTTATCTTTTTGGACTTTAAATAAGGTCTTAGCTTTAAAACCTTAGGGACATGTTTACACAAGTGCCTAATGATTAGGTAGTTTTGAAATACCCAAATTGTCTTATGGCATGTAGCAATTTTTGGATGTAACTAACAAGCAATTTGAAGCCTTCCTGTAGTTGTACTGGTGTCTTGGACCTGCAGTTTGATGAAGATGATGAATACACAATGAAGCAGTACTTTCTTTGTCTCAGTCATATATGGTGTTTCTTATTCATATGCTTTGCAGTTCTGTGATTTCATGAGCAATCTTCTGTAGTCGTTTTCCTTTCTATTGCATGTTTCTTGTACTGAATACCTGTTAGGGTTGTGAGCCCCTTACAATATTCATGATGGAGACTATGAGAGAGGGATGAAGATAGAGGGAAAAGCTTACCAACCCAAATAGTAGAGATTACTCTTTGGTTTGCAAAAGATCTTACACCTGCCCAACTCAAACAGTAGAAGGTAGAACTCCAAAAGGTGCGCGAAGTGCACACTGCAGGAAAATTAGGCAGTTTACCAAGGAGGTAAAGCCAATTTCCAAGAGTTTTGAACTCCAAAACCAGCTACCTCCTTGTCTGACCCTCCTTAGGTTTCATTCTTTTTCACCCTCCTTTGGACCCTCAATCCTTAACTGAGATGTATCTAACAACTCCCTACATAGTTGAAACCCTCTATAATGTTTTGTTTTTTGCTCCCATAGGCCATATATGACCTTCGTGTACAATAATTCATCGAGAGATTGAGAGAGAGAGAGAGAGAGAGAGAGAGAGAGAGAGAGAGAGAGAGAGAGAGAGAGAGAGAGAGAGAGAGAGAGAGAGAGAAGGGGGGGGGAGGTGGGCGGGGAAGGAGTTTGTGGAAAAATTAGCATGACCACTTTGAGAGAAAGAGAGTCTCAAAATTTTTCTCATGCTACTTCACATCACATAGCTCGAGAGGCTTGATAGATCCTACTACCTCTTGCATGTCCAATCGACAACATCTTTGGACCAATAGCCATCTATCCAAAAAAGGAGTCTTATAAGTACTCACAAATGTGGAGAATTAAAAAGAGAGTATGGTCAAACTTCCAGCTATGTCCATCTCTCTTTTGTGATGGAAAATATGAGAGAGGGAGGGAGGTAGAGGGAGAAGGTTTCCAACCCACATGGGAAAGCTCTCGAAAGTGTTTTCTATTGTAAGATCTATTTTCATATCAAAAGTGTTTTGAGAAAGCATGACCACTTTGTAGGGAGCAAAGAGACAAAGACATGACCTAATAAAGAAAGAGAGACAAAGAGAGAGAGAGAGAGAGAGAGAGAGAGAGAGAGAGAGAGAGAGAGAGAGAGAGAGAGAGACTTTCTACAAGTGCATGTTATGCTTATTGCAAGAAGGCTAATGGTTTATTGCAAGTAGATTAATTACTTAATGCAAGTAGATTAATTGTATGCAAGGTAGATTAATTATTGCTTTAAGCACAAGTTGATGCATAAAAGTATACATCTTCATGCACTCAAATGATTTAGGGAACACAAAGATTAATGATGTTCACAAGTTCTTGATTGTTTCCAAGCTAAGATCAATTGTTGAAATTATGCAAAAGCTTGGTGTGTGAACCTTCCATCTTCATATTGCCAAGGAGGTCTCAAGGAACACAAAGATTGTATTGTACCAAGTCTCTCTTAATGAGAGAATCTATAATACAAATGCCTTTTGGAGGGGGGACCGGCTCCACATAAATCCGGTCTTCAACTGTTGTCATATTCTCTACACTCTCTCTCTTGTAAAAGTATTGTTCATGCCTAGTTAATTAAGTGCTATGATAGAGTTGCTACTACCAATTAAGTTCACCCTCTATGCTCTCAAAATCGCTCACTCTAATTCTCTTAATTACGCTATTCTCTAAGTTCATAGGCCAATCCCATTACATTGGTATCAGAGCATTTGGTTTCTCTTTTCTTACTTAAGAAGAGAGGTCCTTAAGAAGCCTATAAATGGTTGATGTTGTTAATTATAATAGGGTAAGTGGAACTAGGATCTAATATCGATTTTGTTAAGCCCACTATGTGGGGGATGGTGCACACCTCGGGAGCTTTGGACTTAATAATGGAGTCTTTTTAGACTTGCCTACGGCTTTACCATTATTGAGCCATAAGAAGTCCGAAAGGAGCTAGCCCTTGGCAACTCTGCTATGTTAGACCTACTCCTCTACTCTCTATAATTAACCACTTTTAGCCGTGGGTGTAGATACTTAAGAGCCGATTTTCAAAGGCTAAGAGGAGTGGCAACTAAGGTTTTGAATTGCCAAAGCATACACTAAGTACATACATAAATTCTGTTAACATGGCTGACAATAATCAAGAGTGTAGAATGAACATTGATAACTTTGATTTTGCACATGAAAGTGCTAATGATGATGCTCCCATGCTTATCAAATGTCTTGTTTCTAAGCTGCAACAAGCTATGGCAAACCCATTCCTACAAGGCTAAGTTTTCCAACAACTTCATAGTTATGGGATTCTCCAAACTCCCCCAAAAGAGAGAGCACCTGAGAAGTCTCTTCATGAGATTTCCAAGAGAGGGCTCTCTATGGTGAGAGAAGAGGAGAACCCATACGAAGCGCTTAAATGTTTACTAGCGGGCTTACCTCCATCCAAGAAGAAAGACAAAGTCTCTACTTTAGAGCCTTCACCAAGAGGAGGAGAAGGAAGTGAGTCTTCCAATACTTCCAAAGATATGGCTCCAAGAAGACGGCAGCCTCAACGATCTCCAACTTCCCCCAAGGGGGAAAGATCACTATAAAGTCCTCCTCCTCGTTATCACAAAAGGGAAGAGAGATACCAAATAAAGGAAAAGGAGAGAAAGAGGTCACCCTCTTCTCCATCTTCATCAACTTCCTCATATTCCAATGAAGGTAGTGGCTCTTCTCTCAAAGAGCCCCAGAGGAAAGGCCATCGCAAGTTCTATCCGGTATGGAGAAGGTCCAAGAAGCTAAAGAAGTTCAAAGAGGGAGAGAAGAACACCACTTTCCTTGCCTATGCTGGCACCTTTGGTGCTATGGACAAGGTCTTGGCCTTCATCCAACATCTTGATGCGGCCTTTGGTGATGAGGGCTTCACAGAGTCCTCTAAACTGCGTCAAGTATCTATGCATTACCAAAGTTCCGCTCAACAATGGTGGGATAGCCTACGAGCCCAAAGAAAATCTCCAAAGACATGGAAGGCTTTAAGAGCCTCCATCATAAAACAGTTTCTGGCAAGCAACGCTCAAGATAATGTCCCCACAGAATGGCAAAACTTGAAACTCTCTCCCTACGAGTCTATCCAAAAGTATGTAGATAAGTTTTGGGATTTATTTCTCAAAGCCACTATCTACAAAAAGATAGACTTTGGGGAGCAAGAGCAAAAATTATGTGAGGGTATTTCTGAAGAGAAGGCCGAGTATATTAACTCACAAAGGCCTAATACCATATCGGCGGTCATACACCATACTATGGTCGCCTCTCAAATCGATTCACAACAAGGGGTTAAGAGAAACTCTAAAACCATGGAAGTGAAGGATCAAAATGAGCCTAGAGGGAGGAATAATGCTCAAACTTCCTCCAAAGGCAACTCTAGCAACACCGATAACAAAGCTAAGGAGAAAGGAGTCTATAAAGGTAAGAATAAACTCTCTGCAATAGAGCTAGAGTGTTATCGTAAGGATAACAAATGCTACAAGTGTGGACAACAAGGGCATGTCTATCGTGCTTGTCCCCAAAGAAATGCACGCAACAAGCCACCTTGAGTTTCTATGTTGGAAACTCCAAAAGAGGATGCTTATAGAAAAAGGCTTTTGTTTTTCCTATGCTAGGAGATATGTACATACATGTTTATGAGTCGGGTAGTATCCTATTCCTTGTAAATATGCATGCTTTCACAAGTTAATGAAAATTTATATTTTCATATACATGATTTCTATTAGAAAGTCTGTAAATGAATTTAATGTTTCAACCAATAACAATATTATTAAATTAAAAAAAAAACGGGAATCAAGAGGAATTAGAATTGTCTAAATTCCTAAATGGATTCCAAAATGTTTTTATTGATGATATCCCCGTGAGCTATCTCCACAATGAGGGGACAATGGCCATACAATGGAGCTTTTACCATGAAGCTCACTGCCTAATAAGCCTCCTTATTGAGCTTTACAAGATCCACAAGAGGAGTTCGAAAAGGCAATAACATGGACTGGTAAGTTTCGAGAGAGATTCAATAATTATGTCACATTATCTCTAAAGGTGGTATTTCTATGGATCCACAAAAAGTAGAGGTAATAAAAGATGGCCTAATCCAAGGAATCTATATGAGTTGAAAAGCTCTAAAAGTATGAGTGCATACTAGAGATGCTTCATAGAAAAAATCCATGCTTATAGCAGGTCCAATACATGACTTAACAAAAAAAGAACGTTAAGTATACATGGACCGCAAAGAGAGAAAAATACTTCTAAAAAGTTTAAAGAGAAACTTATTTCTCAACTTATGGGATCTCTCAAAGCTATTTGAGGTCCAATGTAATGCCTGGATGATTGTCTTTGAGCAAAACCTTGCTTCAAGAAGGGAATACCATAGCATACGAGATTCAAAGACTCAACTCCAATGAGCGAATGTTGGTCATATACAAAAGGACCTATGAGCTGTTTTAAATGCTCTAGACACATGGAAGTACTTCTTGCGGACTCCATTCATGATGCAAACCAAGCTCTCGGACAATCAAATTAGGTGGGAAAATTTATTTTTGCAATTTAAATTCTACATTGCTCACATTGCTGGCCAGCACAATCATGTAGCCGATGCACTTTCCCAATGGCCAAGGGTAGATAGGATATGATTGTGCTGGCCAACACAATCATGTAGCCGATGCACTTTCCCAATGGCCAAGGGTAGATAGGATATCAATAGCAACTTACAATGAGCTATGTTTTATGATAGTTAAATATGCTTCTAACCCAGGCTTTAGGGATATGATAATAGCCTTACAAATGGAAGAAAAAGAACCACTCACGTAAAAGGATGGTTATCTTCCATACCTTAATAGGCTATATCTTCCTTACTTCCCATGCTCCTTCCATATGCGGGGAAAAGAGGAATTCGAATTTACTCTGCTAGGAGTAAAAGCATACTTGTATTGGCTTACCAAGAAACAATAACATACAAGAGAATGTTTCAAAATGTATGGTATACCAAAAGATGAAGTATGAAAAAAGGACCATGGCTTGCCAACATCCAATTGTGTCGAATAGAAATCCTACTATGACCACTAATTTTTGATAGAGTCTCTATCAGAATTAGAGTAATCCTCTTATGTCCGCCTACTATTCCAACGGATGGCCAAAAGCAAAGTTACAAAACTAATGATCCTTGATCTACTAAAAGCCTGTGATTCGAAGTAGATCAATGCTCAAAATGAGAGAAGTACTTATCTTAACAACAGTATGTCTCTAATAACGTGAACATACTTCTAAGGAGAAACTACCTTTCGAGGCTAAAGACGGAAGATCCAAAAGTCCCTTGTAGCTTAAGATACCTGGGAAGATCTTCATTGCAAAGGAGTATAGCCGAGATCAAAACGAATCTTTTTACAAGATTAAACAGGCTATATCCATTTATTAGCTAGGCAAAAGAGGCTCTTGCCGTTAGGCACAAAAGAGCCTTATCCTTTTTTTTTTTTTTAAAGAAGAAGAAAAAAAAAGAAGTTGGGTCTTACTAAACTTCCCCAAGGCTCATCTAAGGCAAATTATACAGAAATAAAGACCCGCAACAAATCAAGGATGAAGCAGAGGATCTCCAACCCAAGTTCATCCTTCAACAAGAAGACAAGGTATTAAGAAATGGTAAGATTACTGACAGTATCTTATTTAATTATCCTTTCAAAGATGCTAAATGCATGCAAAGAACATGGCTTAAGGATAATATGAACCTTGTTAATGATGCTTACAATGACACAAAAGAGTAAGCAAATGTAAAAGAAATGCATTTTAAATGATCAATGTTTTTGTCTTATAGGACTCTCTTTTTATGTTTTGTGCACAAATTTTTAAAGTATGCATACTTAGGATCATGTTTGTGGTGACTACGTCTCCCAAACACCAAGTAGAACTTGTCACTCTACTTTGGAAGTATGATATGGACTAAAAAGAGCAGACATGCTTGCGGCAGACAATGTCTCTCAAGCACCAAGTGGATTAGTCATCCACTTTGGAATGATGTCGTAGGGTAAAAATGGATCCTCTACCCGCTAAGACCAACGGACTAATGGGTGAGACTTTACCATCTCTACCTCATAGTCGAGGACGACTATGATTTCAAGAGAGAGGTAATGTCATAAAATCTAATATCTAACCAACCCAAATGATTTTATCATATTAAATTGATCACTTAATGTGGGAGAATAAACGGGAACAAGTGTTAAGATATAGATATGTGATT